>NW_028167439.1:0-605000 GCF_963513975.1 Fringilla coelebs | reverse complement strand
TAACCCTAACCCTAACCCTAACCCTAACCCTAACCCTAACCCTAACCCTAACCCTAACCCTAACCCTAACCCTAACCCTAACCCTAACCCTAACCCTAACCCTAACCCTAACCCTAACCCTAACCCTAACCCTAACCCTAACCCTAACCCTAACCCTAACCCTAACCCTAACCCTAACCCTAACCCTAACCCTAACCCTAACCCTAACCCTAACCCTAACCCTAACCCTAACCCTAACCCTAACCCTAACCCTAACCCTAACCCTAACCCTAACCCTAACCCTAACCCTAACCCTAACCCTAACCCTAACCCTAACCCTAACCCTAACCCTAACCCTAACCCTAACCCTAACCCTAACCCTAACCCTAACCCTAACCCTAACCCTAACCCTAACCCTAACCCTAACCCTAACCCTAACCCTAACCCTAACCCTAACCCTAACCCTAACCCTAACCCTAACCCTAACCCTAACCCTAACCCTAACCCTAACCCTAACCCTAACCCTAACCCTAACCCTAACCCTAACCCTAACCCTAACCCTAACCCTAACCCTAACCCTAACCCTAACCCTAACCCTAACCCTAACCCTAACCCTAACCCTAACCCTAACCTAACCCTAACCCTAACCCTAACCCTAACCCTAACCCTAACCCTAACCCTAACCCTAACCCTAACCCTAACCCTAACCCTAACCCTAACCCTAACCCTAACCCTAACCCTAACCCTAACCCTAACCCTAACCCTAACCCTAACCCTAACCCTAACCCTAACCCTAACCCTAACCCTAACCCTAACCCTAACCCTAACCCTAACCCTAACCCTAACCCTAACCCTAACCCTAACCCTAACCCTAACCCTAACCCTAACCCTAACCCTAACCCTAACCCTAACCCTAACCCTAACCCTAACCCTAACCCTAACCCTAACCCTAACCCTAACCCTAACCCTAACCCTAACCCTAACCCTAACCCTAACCCTAACCCTAACCCTAACCCTAACCCTAACCCTAACCCTAACCCTAACCCTAACCCTAACCCTAACCCTAACCCTAACCCTAACCCTAACCCTAACCCTAACCCTAACCCTAACCCTAACCCTAACCCTAACCCTAACCCTAACCCTAACCCTAACCCTAACCCTAACCCTAACCCTAACCCTAACCCTAACCCTAACCCTAACCCTAACCCTAACCCTAACCCTAACCCTAACCCTAACCCTAACCCTAACCCTAACCCTAACCCTAACCCTAACCCTAACCCTAACCCTAACCCTAACCCTAACCCTAACCCTAACCCTAACCCTAACCCTAACCCTAACCCTAACCCTAACCCTAACCCTAACCCTAACCCTAACCCTAACCCTAACCCTAACCCTAACCCTAACCCTAACCCTAACCCTAACCCTAACCCTAACCCTAACCCTAACCCTAACCCTAACCCTAACCCTAACCCTAACCCTAACCCTAACCCTAACCCTAACCCTAACCCTAACCCTAACCCTAACCCTAACCCTAACCCTAACCCTAACCCTAACCCTAACCCTAACCCTAACCCTAACCCTAACCCTAACCCTAACCCTAACCTAACCCTAACCCTAACCCTAACCCTAACCCTAACCCTAACCCTAACCCTAACCCTAACCCTAACCCTAACCCTAACCCTAACCCTAACCCTAACCCTAACCCTAACCCTAACCCTAACCCTAACCCTAACCCTAACCCTAACCCTAACCCTAACCCTAACCCTAACCCTAACCCTAACCCTAACCCTAACCCTAACCCTAACCCTAACCCTAACCCTAACCCTAACCCTAACCCTAACCCTAACCCTAACCCTAACCCTAACCCTAACCCTAACCCTAACCCTAACCCTAACCCTAACCCTAACCCTAACCCTAACCCTAACCCTAACCCTAACCCTAACCCTAACCCTAACCCTAACCCTAACCCTAACCCTAACCCTAACCCTAACCCTAACCCTAACCCTAACCCTAACCCTAACCCTAACCCTAACCCTAACCCTAACCCTAACCCTAACCCTAACCCTAACCCTAACCCTAACCCTAACCTAACCCTAACCCTAACCCTAACCCTAACCCTAACCCTAACCCTAACCCTAACCCTAACCCTAACCCTAACCCTAACCCTAACCCTAACCCTAACCCTAACCCTAACCCTAACCCTAACCCTAACCCTAACCCTAACCCTAACCCTAACCCTAACCCTAACCCTAACCCTAACCCTAACCCTAACCCTAACCCTAACCCTAACCCTAACCCTAACCCTAACCCTAACCCTAACCCTAACCCTAACCCTAACCCTAACCCTAACCCTAACCCTAACCCTAACCCTAACCCTAACCCTAACCCTAACCCTAACCCTAACCCTAACCCTAACCCTAACCCTAACCCTAACCCTAACCCTAACCCTAACCCTAACCCTAACCCTAACCCTAACCCTAACCCTAACCCTAACCCTAACCCTAACCCTAACCCTAACCCTAACCCTAACCCTAACCCTAACCCTAACCCTAACCCTAACCCTAACCCTAACCCTAACCCTAACCCTAACCCTAACCCTAACCCTAACCCTAACCCTAACCCTAACCCTAACCCTAACCCTAACCCTAACCCTAACCCTAACCCTAACCCTAACCCTAACCCTAACCCTAACCCTAACCCTAACCCTAACCCTAACCCTAACCCTAACCCTAACCCTAACCCTAACCCTAACCCTAACCCTAACCCTAACCCTAACCCTAACCCTAACCCTAACCCTAACCCTAACCCTAACCCTAACCCTAACCCTAACCCTAACCCTAACCCTAACCCTAACCCTAACCCTAACCCTAACCCTAACCCTAACCCTAACCCTAACCCTAACCCTAACCCTAACCCTAACCCTAACCCTAACCCCTAACCCTAACCCTAACCCTAACCCTAACCCCTAACCCCTAACCCCTAACCCTAACCCTAACCCTAACCCTAACCCTAACCCTAACCCTAACCCTAACCCTCAGCCGCTTCTCCTGCACACGGAGAGCGTGCTAGCTGCTGAAACGTGAAGAAAGAAGCTGCAGAACACTGGCACTGAGCCTGCAGCTTTCCAGCGGAGAGAAAAAGCTACTTGAACACTCTGCAAGCCTTTCCACTCCCAAAAACATGCACATGGAAGGAGCTGCTGCAAAAGCGATGCTGTGCTCGCTGCTGCTCCTCCTGAAGCTCTGGCTGCTAAATCTGAGGCTTTCCTTCCAATTTCAAGCTGCAAAGCACTTGCTGAATTGCAGGGAACGTCCGGGAGGCATTTGCTGTGCTGGCACACTTTCTCCTTCCTAGACAGAGTGGAAAAGCTTTTCCCTGCCGTGTAGGCGACAAGAGACGCATTAGACGGGCATCCGGAGCTGTCCGAAGGTAAGCGCCTCTTCCCGGCCTCTTTCGGCACAAGCCCCCGCTCCGGAGCGCACCGCGGCCGGCAGGATGCTCTCTGCCGACGAAGGTGCCGCTTCTCCGGCAAGGAAGCCTCAGCCGCTTCTCCTGCACACGGAGAGCGTGCTAGCTGCTGAAACGTGAAGAAAGAAGCTGCAGAACACTGGCACTGAGCGTGCAGCTTTCCAGCGGAGAGAAAAAGCTACTTGAACACTCTGCAAGCCTTTCCACTCCCAAAAACATGCACATGGAAGGAGCTGCTGCAAAAGCGATGCTGTGCTCGCTGCTGCTCCTCCTGAAGCTCTGGCTGCTGAATCTGAGGCTTTCCTTCCAATTTCAAGCTGCAAAGCACTTGCTGAATTGCAGGGAAAGTCCGGGAGGCATTTGCTGTGCTGGCACACTTTCTCCTTCCTAGACAGAGTGGAAAAGCTTTTCCCTGCCGTGTAGGCGACAAGAGACGCATTAGACGGGCATCCGGAGCTGTCCGAAGGTAAGCGCCTGTTCCCGGCCTCTTTCGGCACAAGCCCCCGCTCCGGAGCGCACCGCGGCCGGCCGGAGGCTCTCTGCCGGCGAAGGTGCCGCTTCTCCGGCAAGGAAGCCTCAGCCGCTTCTCCTGCACACGGAGAGCGTGCTAGCTGCTGAAACGTGAAGAAAGAAGCTGCAGAACACTGGCACTGAGCCTGCAGCTTTCCAGCGGAGAGAAAAAGCTACTTGAACACTCTGCAAGCCTTTCCACTCCCAAAAACATGCACATGGAAGGAGCTGCTGCAAAAGCGATGCTGTGCTCGCTGCTGCTGCTCCTGAAGCTTTGGCTGCTAAATCTGAGGCTTTCCTTCCAATTTCAAGCTGCAAAGCACTTGCTGAATTGCAGGGAAAGTCCGGGAGGCATTTGCTCTGCTGGCACACTTTCTCCTTCCTAGACAGAGTGGAAAAGCTTTTCCCTGCCGTGTAGGCGACAAGAGACGCATTAGACGGGCATCCGGAGCTGTCCGAAGGTAAGCGCCTCTTCCCGGCCTCTTTCGGCACAAGCCCCCGCTCCGGAGCGCACCGCGGCCGGCAGGATGCTCTCTGCCGGCGAAGGTGCCGCTTCTCCGGCAAGGAAGCCTCAGCCGCTTCTCCTGCACACGGAGAGCGTGCTAGCTGCTGAAACGTGAAGAAAGAAGCTGCAGAACACTGGCACTGAGCCTGCAGCTTTCCAGCGGAGAGAAAAAGCTACTTGAACACTCTGCAAGCCTTTCCACTCCCAAAAACATGCACATGGAAGGAGCTGCTGCAAAAGCGATGCTGTGCTCGCTGCTGCTCCTCCTGAAGCTCTGGCTGCTGAATCTGAGGCTTTCCTTCCAATTTCAAGCTGCAAAGCACTTGCTGAATTGCAGGGAAAGTCCGGGAGGCATTTGCTGTGCTGGCACACTTTCTCCTTCCTAGACAGAGTGGAAAAGCTTTTCCCTGCCGTGTAGGCGACAAGAGACGCATTAGACGGGCATCCGGATCTGTCCGAAGGTAAGCGCCTCTTCCCGGCCTCTTTTGGCACAAGTCCCCGCTCCGGAGCGCACCGCGGCCGGCCGGAGGCTCTCTGCCGGCGAAGGTGCCGCTTCTCCGGCAAGGAAGCCTCAGCCGCTTCTCCTGCACACGGAGAGCGTGCTAGCTGCTGAAACGTGAAGAAAGAAGCTGCAGAACACTGGCACTGAGCCTGCAGCTTTCCAGCGGAGGGAAAAAGCTACTTGAACACTCTGCAAGCCTTTCCACTCCCAAAAACATGCACATGGAAGGAGCTGCTGCAAAAGCGATGCTGTGCTCGCTGCTGCTCCTCCTGAAGCTCTGGCTGCTAAATCTGAGGCTTTCCTTCCAATTTCAAGCTGCAAAGCACTTGCTGAATTGCAGGGAACGTCCGGGAGGCATTTGCTGTGCTGGCACACTTTCTCCTTCCTAGACAGAGTGGAAAAGCTTTTCCCTGCCGTGTAGGCGACAAGAGACGCATTAGACGGGCATCCGGAGCTGTCCGAAGGTAAGCGCCTGTTCCCGGCCTCTTTCGGCACAAGCCCCCGCTCCGGAGCGCACCGCGGCCGGCAGGATGCTCTCTGCCGGCGAAGGTGCCGCTTCTCCGGCAAGGAAGCCTCAGCCGCTTCTCCTGCACACGGAGAGCGTGCTAGCTGCTGAAACGTGAAGAAAGAAGCTGCAGAACACTGGCACTGAGCGTGCAGCTTTCCAGCGGAGAGAAAAAGCTACTTGAACACTCTGCAAGCCTTTCCACTCCCAAAAACATGCACATGGAAGGAGCTGCTGCAAAAGCGATGCTGTGCTCGCTGCTGCTCCTCCTGAAGCTCTGGCTGCTAAATCTGAGGCTTTCCTTCCAATTTCAAGCTGCAAAGCACTTGCTGAATTGCAGGGAACGTCCGGGAGGCATTTGCTGTGCTGGCACACTTTCTCCTTCCTAGAAAGAGTGGAAAAGCTTTTCCCTGCCGTGTAGGCGACAAGAGACGCATTAGACGGGCATCCGGAGCTGTCCGAAGGTAAGCGCCTCTTCCCGGCCTCTTTCGGCACAAGCCCCCGCTCCGGAGCGCACCGCGGCCGGCCGGAGGCTCTCTGCCGGCGAAGGTGCCTCGTCTCCGGCAAGGAAGCCTCAGCCGCTTCTCCTGCACACGGAGAGCGTGCTAGCTGCTGAAACGTGAAGAAAGAAGCTGCAGAACACTGGCACTGAGCCTGCAGCTTTCCAGCGGAGGGAAAAAGCTACTTGAACACTCTGCAAGCCTTTCCACTCCCAAAAACATGCACATGGAAGGAGCTGCTGCAAAAGCGATGCTGTGCTCGCTGCTGCTCCTCCTGAAGCTCTGGCTGCTAAATCTGAGGCTTTCCTTCCAATTTCAAGCTGCAAAGCACTTGCTGAATTGCAGGGAAAGTCCGGGAGGCATTTGCTCTGCTGGCACACTTTCTCCTTCCTAGACAGAGTGGAAAAGCTTTTCCCTGCCGTGTAGGCGACAAGAGACGCATTAGACGGGCATCCGGAGCTGTCCGAAGGTAAGCGCCTGTTCCCGGCCTCTTTCGGCACAAGCCCCCGCTCCGGAGCGCACCGCGGCCGGCAGGATGCTCTCTGCCGGCGAAGGTGCCGCTTCTCCGGCAAGGAAGCCTCAGCCGCTTCTCCTGCACACGGAGAGCGTGCTAGCTGCTGAAACGTGAAGAAAGAAGCTGCAGAACACTGGCACTGAGCGTGCAGCTTTCCAGCGGAGAGAAAAAGCTACTTGAACACTCTGCAAGCCTTTCCACTCCCAAAAACATGCACATGGAAGGAGCTGCTGCAAAAGCGATGCTGTGCTCGCTGCTGCTCCTCCTGAAGCTCTGGCTGCTAAATCTGAGGCTTTCCTTCCAATTTCAAGCTGCAAAGCACTTGCTGAATTGCAGGGAACGTCCGGGAGGCATTTGCTGTGCTGGCACACTTTCTCCTTCCTAGAAAGAGTGGAAAAGCTTTTCCCTGCCGTGTAGGCGACAAGAGACGCATTAGACGGGCATCCGGAGCTGTCCGAAGGTAAGCGCCTGTTGCCGGCCTCTTTCGGCACAAGCCCCCGCTCCGGAGCGCACCGCGGCCGGCCGGAGGCTCTCTGCCGGCGAAGGTGCCTCGTCTCCGGCAAGGAAGCCTCAGCCGCTTCTCCTGCACACGGAGAGCGTGCTAGCTGCTGAAACGTGAAGAAAGAAGCTGCAGAACACTGGCACTGAGCCTGCAGCTTTCCAGCGGAGGGAAAAAGCTACTTGAACACTCTGCAAGCCTTTCCACTCCCAAAAACATGCACATGGAAGGAGCTGCTGCAAAAGCGATGCTGTGCTCGCTGCTGCTCCTCCTGAAGCTCTGGCTGCTAAATCTGAGGCTTTCCTTCCAATTTCAAGCTGCAAAGCACTTGCTGAATTGCAGGGAACGTCCGGGAGGCATTTGCTGTGCTGGCACACTTTCTCCTTCCTAGACAGAGTGGAAAAGCTTTTCCCTGCCGTGTAGGCGACAAGAGACGCATTAGACGGGCATCCGGAGCTGTCCGAAGGTAAGCGCCTCTTCCCGGCCTCTTTCGGCACAAGCCCCCGCTCCGGAGAGCACCGCGGCCGGCCGGAGGCTCTCTGCCGGCGAAGGTGCCGCTTCTCCGGCAAGGAAGCCTCAGCCGCTTCTCCTGCACACGGAGAGCGTGCTAGCTGCTGAAACGTGAAGAAAGAAGCTGCAGAACACTGGCACTGAGCGTGCAGCTTTCCAGCGGAGAGAAAAAGCTACTTGAACACTCTGCAAGCCTTTCCACTCCCAAAAACATGCACATGGAAGGAGCTGCTGCAAAAGCGATGCTGTGCTCGCTGCTGCTCCTCCTGAAGCTCTGGCTGCTAAATCTGAGGCTTTCCTTCCAATTTCAAGCTGCAAAGCACTTGCTGAATTGCAGGGAACGTCCGGGAGGCATTTGCTGTGCTGGCACACTTTCTCCTTCCTAGAAAGAGTGGAAAAGCTTTTCCCTGCCGTGTAGGCGACAAGAGACGCATTAGACGGGCATCCGGAGCTGTCCGAAGGTAAGCGCCTCTTCCCGGCCTCTTTCGGCACAAGCCCCCGCTCCGGAGCGCACCGCGGCCGGCCGGAGGCTCTCTGCCGGCGAAGGTGCCTCGTCTCCGGCAAGGAAGCCTCAGCCGCTTCTCCTGCACACGGAGAGCGTGCTAGCTGCTGAAACGTGAAGAAAGAAGCTGCAGAACACTGGCACTGAGCCTGCAGCTTTCCAGCGGAGGGAAAAAGCTACTTGAACACTCTGCAAGCCTTTCCACTCCCAAAAACATGCACATGGAAGGAGCTGCTGCAAAAGCGATGCTGTGCTCGCTGCTGCTCCTCCTGAAGCTCTGGCTGCTAAATCTGAGGCTTTCCTTCCAATTTCAAGCTGCAAAGCACTTGCTGAATTGCAGGGAAAGTCCGGGAGGCATTTGCTGTGCTGGCACACTTTCTCCTTCCTAGACAGAGTGGAAAAGCTTTTCCCTGCCGTGTAGGCGACAAGAGACGCATTAGACGGGCATCCGGAGCTGTCCGAAGGTAAGCGCCTGTTCCCGGCCTCTTTCGGCACAAGCCCCCACTCCGGAGCGCACCGCGGCCGGCAGGATGCTCTCTGCCGGCGAAGGTGCCGCTTCTCCGGCAAGGAAGCCTCAGCCGCTTCTCCTGCACACGGAGAGCGTGCTAGCTGCTGAAACGTGAAGAAAGAAGCTGCAGAACACTGGCACTGAGCGTGCAGCTTTCCAGCGGAGAGAAAAAGCTACTTGAACACTCTGCAAGCCTTTCCACTCCCAAAAACATGCACATGGAAGGAGCTGCTGCAAAAGCGATGCTGTGCTCGCTGCTGCTCCTCCTGAAGCTCTGGCTGCTAAATCTGAGGCTTTCCTTCCAATTTCAAGCTGCAAAGCACTTGCTGAATTGCAGGGAACGTCCGGGAGGCATTTGCTGTGCTGGCACACTTTCTCCTTCCTAGAAAGAGTGGAAAAGCTTTTCCCTGCCGTGTAGGCGACAAGAGACGCATTAGACGGGCATCCGGAGCTGTCCGAAGGTAAGCGCCTCTTCCCGGCCTCTTTCGGCACAAGCCCCCGCTCCGGAGCGCACCGCGGCTGGCCGGAGGCTCTCTGCCGGCGAAGGTGCCTCGTCTCCGGCAAGGAAGCCTCAGCCGCTTCTCCTGCACACGGAGAGCGTGCTAGCTGCTGAAACGTGAAGAAAGAAGCTGCAGAACACTGGCACTGAGCCTGCAGCTTTCCAGCGGAGGGAAAAAGCTACTTGAACACTCTGCAAGCCTTTCCACTCCCAAAAACATGCACATGGAAGGAGCTGCTGCAAAAGCGATGCTGTGCTCGCTGCTGCTCCTCCTGAAGCTCTGGCTGCTAAATCTGAGGCTTTCCTTCCAATTTCAAGCTGCAAAGCACTTGCTGAATTGCAGGGAACGTCCGGGAGGCATTTGCTGTGCTGGCACACTTTCTCCTTCCTAGACAGAGTGGAAAAGCTTTTCCCTGCCGTGTAGGCGACAAGAGACGCATTAGACGGGCATCCGGAGCTGTCCGAAGGTAAGCGCCTCTTCCCGGCCTCTTTCGGCACAAGCCCCCGCTCCGGAGAGCACCGCGGCCGGCCGGAGGCTCTCTGCCGGCGAAGGTGCCGCTTCTCCGGCAAGGAAGCCTCAGCCGCTTCTCCTGCACACGGAGAGCGTGCTAGCTGCTGAAACGTGAAGAAAGAAGCTGCAGAACACTGGCACTGAGCGTGCAGCTTTCCAGCGGAGAGAAAAAGCTACTTGAACACTCTGCAAGCCTTTCCACTCCCAAAAACATGCACATGGAAGGAGCTGCTGCAAAAGCGATGCTGTGCTCGCTGCTGCTCCTCCTGAAGCTCTGGCTGCTAAATCTGAGGCTTTCCTTCCAATTTCAAGCTGCAAAGCACTTGCTGAATTGCAGGGAACGTCCGGGAGGCATTTGCTGTGCTGGCACACTTTCTCCTTCCTAGACAGAGTGGAAAAGCTTTTCCCTGCCGTGTAGGCGACAAGAGACGCATTAGACGGGCATCCGGAGCTGTCCGAAGGTAAGCGCCTCTTCCCGGCCTCTTTCGGCACAAGCCCCCGCTCCGGAGCGCACCGCGGCCGGCCAGAGGCTCTCTGCCGGCGAAGGTGCCGCTTCTCCGGCAAGGAAGCCTCAGCCGCTTCTCCTGCACACGGAGAGCGTGCTAGCTGCTGAAACGTGAAGAAAGAAGCTGCAGAACACTGGCACTGAGCCTGCAGCTTTCTAGCGGAGAGAAAAAGCTACTTGAACACTCTGCAAGCCTTTCCACTCCCAAAAACATGCACATGGAAGGAGCTGCTGCAAAAGCGATGCTGTGCTCGCTGCTGCTCCTCCTGAAGCTCTGGCTGCTAAATCTGAGGCTTTCCTTCCAATTTCAAGCTGCAAAGCACTTGCTGAATTGCAGGGAAAGTCCGGGAGGCATTTGCTGTGCTGGCACACTTTCTCCTTCCTAGACAGAGTGGAAAAGCTTTTCCCTGCCGTGTAGGCGACAAGAGACGCATTAGACGGGCATCCGGAGCTGTCCGAAGGTAAGCGCCTGTTCCCGGCCTCTTTCGGCACAAGCCCCCGCTCCGGAGCGCACCGCGGCCGGCAGGATGCTCTCTGCCGGCGAAGGTGCCGCTTCTCCGGCAAGGAAGCCTCAGCCGCTTCTCCTGCACACGGAGAGCGTGCTAGCTGCTGAAACGTGAAGAAAGAAGCTGCAGAACACTGGCACTGAGCCTGCAGCTTTCCAGCGGAGAGAAAAAGCTACTTGAACACTCTGCAAGCCTTTCCACTCCCAAAAACATGCACATGGAAGGAGCTGCTGCAAAAGCGATGCTGTGCTCGCTGCTGCTCCTCCTGAAGCTCTGGCTGCTAAATCTGAGGCTTTCCTTCCAATTTCAAGCTGCAAAGCACTTGCTGAATTGCAGGGAACGTCCGGGAGGCATTTCCTGTGCTGGCATACTCTCTCCTTTCTAGACAGAGTGGAAAAGCTTTTCCCTGCCGTGTAGGCGACAAGAGACGCATTAGACGGGCATCCGGAGCTGTCCGAAGGTAAGCGCCTCTTCCCGGCCTCTTTCGGCACAAGCCCCCGCTCCGGAGCGCACCGCGGCCGGCAGGATGCTCTCTGCCGGCGAAGGTGCCGCTTCTCCGGCAAGGAAGCCTCAGCCGCTTCTCCTGCACACGGAGAGCGTGCTAGCTGCTGAAACGTGAAGAAAGAAGCTGCAGAACACTGGCACTGAGCCTGCAGCTTTCCAGCGGAGAGAAAAAGCTACTTGAACACTCTGCAAGCCTTTCCACTCCCAAAAACATGCACATGGAAGGAGCTGCTGCAAAAGCGATGCTGTGCTCGCTGCTGCTCCTCCTGAAGCTCTGGCTGCTGAATCTGAGGCTTTCCTTCCAATTTCAAGCTGCAAAGCACTTGCTGAATTGCAGGGAAAGTCCGGGAGGCATTTGCTGTGCTGGCACACTTTCTCCTTCCTAGACAGAGTGGAAAAGCTTTTCCCTGCCGTGTAGGCGACAAGAGACGCATTAGACGGGCATCCGGAGCTGTCCGAAGGTAAGCGCCTGTTGCCGGCCTCTTTCGGCACAAGCCCCCGCTCCGGAGCGCACCGCGGCCGGCCGGAGGCTCTCTGCCGGCGAAGGTGCCTCGTCTCCGGCAAGGAAGCCTCAGCCGCTTCTCCTGCACACGGAGAGCGTGCTAGCTGCTGAAACGTGAAGAAAGAAGCTGCAGAACACTGGCACTGAGCCTGCAGCTTTCCAGCGGAGGGAAAAAGCTACTTGAACACTCTGCAAGCCTTTCCACTCCCAAAAACATGCACATGGAAGGAGCTGCTGCAAAAGCGATGCTGTGCTCGCTGCTGCTCCTCCTGAAGCTCTGGCTGCTAAATCTGAGGCTTTCCTTCCAATTTCAAGCTGCAAAGCACTTGCTGAATTGCAGGGAACGTCCGGGAGGCATTTGCTGTGCTGGCACACTTTCTCCTTCCTAGACAGAGTGGAAAAGCTTTTCCCTGCCGTGTAGGCGACAAGAGACGCATTAGACGGGCATCCGGAGCTGTCCGAAGGTAAGCGCCTCTTCCCGGCCTCTTTCGGCACAAGCCCCCGCTCCGGAGCGCACCGCGGCCGGCAGGATGCTCTCTGCCGGCGAAGGTGCCGCTTCTCCGGCAAGGAAGCCTCAGCCGCTTCTCCTGCACACGGAGAGCGTGCTAGCTGCTGAAACGTGAAGAAAGAAGCTGCAGAACACTGGCACTGAGCGTGCAGCTTTCCAGCGGAGAGAAAAAGCTACTTGAACACTCTGCAAGCCTTTCCACTCCCAAAAACATGCACATGGAAGGAGCTGCTGCAAAAACCATGCTGTGCTCGCTGCTGCTCCTCCTGAAGCTCTGGCTGCTAAATCTGAGGCTTTCCTTCCAATTTCAAGCTGCAAAGCACTTGCTGAATTGCAGGGAAAGTCCGGGAGGCATTTGCTCTGCTGGCACACTTTCTCCTTCCTAGACAGAGTGGAAAAGCTTTTCCCTGCCGTGTAGGCGACAAGAGACGCATTAGACGGGCATCCGGAGCTGTCCGAAGGTAAGCGCCTGTTCCCGGCCTCTTTCGGCACAAGCCCCCGCTCCGGAGCGCACCGCGGCCGGCAGGATGCTCTCTGCCGGCGAAGGTGCCGCTTCTCCGGCAAGGAAGCCTCAGCCGCTTCTCCTGCACACGGAGAGCGTGCTAGCTGCTGAAACGTGAAGAAAGAAGCTGCAGAACACTGGCACTGAGCGTGCAGCTTTCCAGCGGAGAGAAAAAGCTACTTGAACACTCTGCAAGCCTTTCCACTCCCAAAAACATGCACATGGAAGGAGCTGCTGCAAAAGCGATGCTGTGCTCGCTGCTGCTGCTCCTGAAGCTTTGGCTGCTAAATCTGAGGCTTTCCTTCCAATTTCAAGCTGCAAAGCACTTGCTGAATTGCAGGGAAAGTCCGGGAGGCATTTGCTCTGCTGGCACACTTTCTCCTTCCTAGACAGAGTGGAAAAGCTTTTCCCTGCCGTGTAGGCGACAAGAGACGCATTAGACGGGCATCCGGAGCTGTCCGAAGGTAAGCGCCTCTTCCCGGCCTCTTTCGGCACAAGCCCCCGCTCCGGAGCGCACCGCGGCCGGCAGGATGCTCTCTGCCGGCGAAGGTGCCGCTTCTCCGGCAAGGAAGCCTCAGCCGCTTCTCCTGCACACGGAGAGCGTGCTAGCTGCTGAAACGTGAAGAAAGAAGCTGCAGAACACTGGCACTGAGCCTGCAGCTTTCCAGCGGAGAGAAAAAGCTACTTGAACACTCTGCAAGCCTTTCCACTCCCAAAAACATGCACATGGAAGGAGCTGCTGCAAAAGCGATGCTGTGCTCGCTGCTGCTCCTCCTGAAGCTCTGGCTGCTAAATCTGAGGCTTTCCTTCCAATTTCAAGCTGCAAAGCACTTGCTGAATTGCAGGGAACGTCCGGGAGGCATTTGCTGTGCTGGCACACTTTCTCCTTCCTAGACAGAGTGGAAAAGCTTTTCCCTGCCGTGTAGGCGACAAGAGACGCATTAGACGGGCATCCGGAGCTGTCCGAAGGTAAGCGCCTGTTGCCGGCCTCTTTCGGCACAAGCCCCCGCTCCGGAGCGCACCGCGGCCGGCCGGAGGCTCTCTGCCGGCGAAGGTGCCTCGTCTCCGGCAAGGAAGCCTCAGCCGCTTCTCCTGCACACGGAGAGCGTGCTAGCTGCTGAAACGTGAAGAAAGAAGCTGCAGAACACTGGCACTGAGCCTGCAGCTTTCCAGCGGAGGGAAAAAGCTACTTGAACACTCTGCAAGCCTTTCCACTCCCAAAAACATGCACATGGAAGGAGCTGCTGCAAAAGCGATGCTGTGCTCGCTGCTGCTCCTCCTGAAGCTCTGGCTGCTAAATCTGAGGCTTTCCTTCCAATTTCAAGCTGCAAAGCACTTGCTGAATTGCAGGGAACGTCCGGGAGGCATTTGCTGTGCTGGCACACTTTCTCCTTCCTAGACAGAGTGGAAAAGCTTTTCCCTGCCGTGTAGGCGACAAGAGACGCATTAGACGGGCATCCGGAGCTGTCCGAAGGTAAGCGCCTCTTCCCGGCCTCTTTCGGCACAAGCCCCCGCTCCGGAGCGCACCGCGGCCGGCAGGATGCTCTCTGCCGGCGAAGGTGCCGCTTCTCCGGCAAGGAAGCCTCAGCCGCTTCTCCTGCACACGGAGAGCGTGCTAGCTGCTGAAACGTGAAGAAAGAAGCTGCAGAACACTGGCACTGAGCGTGCAGCTTTCCAGCGGAGAGAAAAAGCTACTTGAACACTCTGCAAGCCTTTCCACTCCCAAAAACATGCACATGGAAGGAGCTGCTGCAAAAACCATGCTGTGCTCGCTGCTGCTCCTCCTGAAGCTCTGGCTGCTAAATCTGAGGCTTTCCTTCCAATTTCAAGCTGCAAAGCACTTGCTGAATTGCAGGGAAAGTCCGGGAGGCATTTGCTCTGCTGGCACACTTTCTCCTTCCTAGACAGAGTGGAAAAGCTTTTCCCTGCCGTGTAGGCGACAAGAGACGCATTAGACGGGCATCCGGAGCTGTCCGAAGGTAAGCGCCTGTTCCCGGCCTCTTTCGGCACAAGCCCCCGCTCCGGAGCGCACCGCGGCCGGCAGGATGCTCTCTGCCGGCGAAGGTGCCGCTTCTCCGGCAAGGAAGCCTCAGCCGCTTCTCCTGCACACGGAGAGCGTGCTAGCTGCTGAAACGTGAAGAAAGAAGCTGCAGAACACTGGCACTGAGCGTGCAGCTTTCCAGCGGAGAGAAAAAGCTACTTGAACACTCTGCAAGCCTTTCCACTCCCAAAAACATGCACATGGAAGGAGCTGCTGCAAAAGCGATGCTGTGCTCGCTGCTGCTCCTCCTGAAGCTCTGGCTGCTAAATCTGAGGCTTTCCTTCCAATTTCAAGCTGCAAAGCACTTGCTGAATTGCAGGGAACGTCCGGGAGGCATTTGCTGTGCTGGCACACTTTCTCCTTCCTAGACAGAGTGGAAAAGCTTTTCCCTGCCGTGTAGGCGACAAGAGACGCATTAGACGGGCATCCGGAGCTGTCCGAAGGTAAGCGCCTCTTCCCGGCCTCTTTCGGCACAAGCCCCCGCTCCGGAGCGCACCGCGGCCGGCAGGATGCTCTCTGCCGGCGAAGGTGCCGCTTCTCCGGCAAGGAAGCCTCAGCCGCTTCTCCTGCACACGGAGAGCGTGCTAGCTGCTGAAACGTGAAGAAAGAAGCTGCAGAACACTGGCACTGAGCGTGCAGCTTTCCAGCGGAGAGAAAAAGCTACTTGAACACTCTGCAAGCCTTTCCACTCCCAAAAACATGCACATGGAAGGAGCTGCTGCAAAAGCGATGCTGTGCTCGCTGCTGCTCCTCCTGAAGCTCTGGCTGCTGAATCTGAGGCTTTCCTTCCAATTTCAAGCTGCAAAGCACTTGCTGAATTGCAGGGAAAGTCCGGGAGGCATTTGCTGTGCTGGCACACTTTCTCCTTCCTAGACAGAGTGGAAAAGCTTTTCCCTGCCGTGTAGGCGACAAGAGACGCATTAGACGGGCATCCGGAGCTGTCCGAAGGTAAGCGCCTCTTCCCGGCCTCTTTCGGCACAAGCCCCCGCTCCGGAGCGCACCGCGGCCGGCCGGAGGCTCTCTGCCGGCGAAGGTGCCGCTTCTCCGGCAAGGAAGCCTCAGCCGCTTCTCCTGCACACGGAGAGCGTGCTAGCTGCTGAAACGTGAAGAAAGAAGCTGCAGAACAC
The DNA here is from genome assembly GCF_963513975.1 of Fringilla coelebs. Classification (NCBI taxonomy): domain Eukaryota; kingdom Metazoa; phylum Chordata; class Aves; order Passeriformes; family Fringillidae; genus Fringilla; species Fringilla coelebs. The sequence continues at coordinate 589,293 of NW_028167439.1, read as the reverse complement.
TGGCACTGAGCCTGCAGCTTTCCAGCGGAGAGAAAAAGCTACTTGAACACTCTGCAAGCCTTTCCACTCCCAAAAACATGCACATGGAAGGAGCTGCTGCAAAAGCGATGCTGTGCTCGCTGCTGCTGCTCCTGAAGCTTTGGCTGCTAAATCTGAGGCTTTCCTTCCAATTTCAAGCTGCAAAGCACTTGCTGAATTGCAGGGAAAGTCCGGGAGGCATTTGCTGTGCTGGCACACTTTCTCCTTCCTAGACAGAGTGGAAAAGCTTTTCCCTGCCGTGTAGGCGACAAGAGACGCATTAGACGGGCATCCGGAGCTGTCCGAAGGTAAGCGCCTCTTCCCGGCCTCTTTCGGCACAAGCCCCCGCTCCGGAGCGCACCGCGGCCGGCAGGATGCTCTCTGCCGGCGAAGGTGCCGCTTCTCCGGCAAGGAAGCCTCAGCCGCTTCTCCTGCACACGGAGAGCGTGCTAGCTGCTGAAACGTGAAGAAAGAAGCTGCAGAACACTGGCACTGAGCCTGCAGCTTTCCAGCGGAGAGAAAAAGCTACTTGAACACTCTGCAAGCCTTTCCACTCCCAAAAACATGCACATGGAAGGAGCTGCTGCAAAAGCGATGCTGTGCTCGCTGCTGCTCCTCCTGAAGCTCTGGCTGCTGAATCTGAGGCTTTCCTTCCAATTTCAAGCTGCAAAGCACTTGCTGAATTGCAGGGAAAGTCCGGGAGGCATTTGCTGTGCTGGCACACTTTCTCCTTCCTAGACAGAGTGGAAAAGCTTTTCCCTGCCGTGTAGGCGACAAGAGACGCATTAGACGGGCATCCGGAGCTGTCCGAAGGTAAGCGCCTCTTCCCGGCCTCTTTTGGCACAAGTCCCCGCTCCGGAGCGCACCGCGGCCGGCCGGAGGCTCTCTGCCGGCGAAGGTGCCGCTTCTCCGGCAAGGAAGCCTCAGCCGCTTCTCCTGCACACGGAGAGCGTGCTAGCTGCTGAAACGTGAAGAAAGAAGCTGCAGAACACTGGCACTGAGCCTGCAGCTTTCCAGCGGAGGGAAAAAGCTACTTGAACACTCTGCAAGCCTTTCCACTCCCAAAAACATGCACATGGAAGGAGCTGCTGCAAAAGCGATGCTGTGCTCGCTGCTGCTCCTCCTGAAGCTCTGGCTGCTAAATCTGAGGCTTTCCTTCTAATTTCAAGCTGCAAAGCACTTGCTGAATTGCAGGGAACGTCCGGGAGGCATTTGCTGTGCTGGCACACTTTCTCCTTCCTAGACAGAGTGGAAAAGCTTTTCCCTGCCGTGTAGGCGACAAGAGACGCATTAGACGGGCATCCGGAGCTGTCCGAAGGTAAGCGCCTCTTCCCGGCCTCTTTCGGCACAAGCCCCCGCTCCGGAGCGCACCGCGGCCGGCAGGATGCTCTCTGCCGGCGAAGGTGCCGCTTCTCCGGCAAGGAAGCCTCAGCCGCTTCTCCTGCACACGGAGAGCGTGCTAGCTGCTGAAACGTGAAGAAAGAAGCTGCAGAACACTGGCACTGAGCGTGCAGCTTTCCAGCGGAGAGAAAAAGCTACTTGAACACTCTGCAAGCCTTTCCACTCCCAAAAACATGCACATGGAAGGAGCTGCTGCAAAAGCGATGCTGTGCTCGCTGCTGCTCCTCCTGAAGCTCTGGCTGCTAAATCTGAGGCTTTCCTTCCAATTTCAAGCTGCAAAGCACTTGCTGAATTGCAGGGAACGTCCGGGAGGCATTTGCTGTGCTGGCACACTTTCTCCTTCCTAGAAAGAGTGGAAAAGCTTTTCCCTGCCGTGTAGGCGACAAGAGACGCATTAGACGGGCATCCGGAGCTGTCCGAAGGTAAGCGCCTCTTCCCGGCCTCTTTCGGCCCAAGCCCCCGCTCCGGAGCGCACCGCGGCCGGCCGGAGGCTCTCTGCCGGCGAAGGTGCCTCGTCTCCGGCAAGGAAGCCTCAGCCGCTTCTCCTGCACACGGAGAGCGTGCTAGCTGCTGAAACGTGAAGAAAGAAGCTGCAGAACACTGGCACTGAGCCTGCAGCTTTCCAGCGGAGGGAAAAAGCTACTTGAACACTCTGCAAGCCTTTCCACTCCCAAAAACATGCACATGGAAGGAGCTGCTGCAAAAGCGATGCTGTGCTCGCTGCTGCTCCTCCTGAAGCTCTGGCTGCTAAATCTGAGGCTTTCCTTCCAATTTCAAGCTGCAAAGCACTTGCTGAATTGCAGGGAAAGTCCGGGAGGCATTTGCTGTGCTGGCACACTTTCTCCTTCCTAGACAGAGTGGAAAAGCTTTTCCCTGCCGTGTAGGCGACAAGAGACGCATTAGACGGGCATCCGGAGCTGTCCGAAGGTAAGCGCCTCTTCCCGGCCTCTTTCGGCACAAGCCCCCGCTCCGGAGCGCACCGCGGCCGGCAGGATGCTCTCTGCCGGCGAAGGTGCCGCTTCTCCGGCAAGGAAGCCTCAGCCGCTTCTCCTGCACACGGAGAGCATGCTAGCTGCTGAAACGTGAAGAAAGAAGCTGCAGAACACTGGCACTGAGCGTGCAGCTTTCCAGCGGAGAGAAAAAGCTACTTGAACACTCTGCAAGCCTTTCCACTCCCAAAAACATGCACATGGAAGGAGCTGCTGCAAAAGCGATGCTGTGCTCGCTGCTGCTCCTCCTGAAGCTCTGGCTGCTAAATCTGAGGCTTTCCTTCCAATTTCAAGCTGCAAAGCACTTGCTGAATTGCAGGGAACGTCCGGGAGGCATTTGCTGTGCTGGCACACTTTCTCCTTCCTAGAAAGAGTGGAAAAGCTTTTCCCTGCCGTGTAGGCGACAAGAGACGCATTAGACGGGCATCCGGAGCTGTCCGAAGGTAAGCGCCTCTTCCCGGCCTCTTTCGGCACAAGCCCCCGCTCCGGAGCGCACCGCGGCCGGCCGGAGGCTCTCTGCCGGCGAAGGTGCCTCGTCTCCGGCAAGGAAGCCTCAGCCGCTTCTCCTGCACACGGAGAGCGTGCTAGCTGCTGAAACGTGAAGAAAGAAGCTGCAGAACACTGGCACTGAGCCTGCAGCTTTCCAGCGGAGGGAAAAAGCTACTTGAACACTCTGCAAGCCTTTCCACTCCCAAAAACATGCACATGGAAGGAGCTGCTGCAAAAGCGATGCTGTGCTCGCTGCTGCTCCTCCTGAAGCTCTGGCTGCTAAATCTGAGGCTTTCCTTCCAATTTCAAGCTGCAAAGCACTTGCTGAATTGCAGGGAACGTCCGGGAGGCATTTGCTGTGCTGGCACACTTTCTCCTTCCTAGACAGAGTGGAAAAGCTTTTCCCTGCCGTGTAGGCGACAAGAGACGCATTAGACGGGCATCCGGAGCTGTCCGAAGGTAAGCGCCTCTTCCCGGCCTCTTTCGGCACAAGCCCCCGCTCCGGAGCGCACCGCGGCCGGCCGGAGGCTCTCTGCCGGCGAAGGTGCCGCTTCTCCGGCAAGGAAGCCTCAGCCGCTTCTCCTGCACACGGAGAGCGTGCTAGCTGCTGAAACGTGAAGAAAGAAGCTGCAGAACACTGGCACTGAGCCTGCAGCTTTCCAGCGGAGAGAAAAAGCTACTTGAACACTCTGCAAGCCTTTCCACTCCCAAAAACATGCACATGGAAGGAGCTGCTGCAAAAGCGATGCTGTGCTCGCTGCTGCTGCTCCTGAAGCTTTGGCTGCTAAATCTGAGGCTTTCCTTCCAATTTCAAGCTGCAAAGCACTTGCTGAATTGCAGGGAAAGTCCGGGAGGCATTTGCTGTGCTGGCACACTTTCTCCTTCCTAGACAGAGTGGAAAAGCTTTTCCCTGCCGTGTAGGCGACAAGAGACGCATTAGACGGGCATCCGGAGCTGTCCGAAGGTAAGCGCCTCTTCCCGGCCTCTTTCGGCACAAGCCCCCGCTCCGGAGCGCACCGCGGCCGGCAGGATGCTCTCTGCCGGCGAAGGTGCCGCTTCTCCGGCAAGGAAGCCTCAGCCGCTTCTCCTGCACACGGAGAGCGTGCTAGCTGCTGAAACGTGAAGAAAGAAGCTGCAGAACACTGGCACTGAGCGTGCAGCTTTCCAGCGGAGAGAAAAAGCTACTTGAACACTCTGCAAGCCTTTCCACTCCCAAAAACATGCACATGGAAGGAGCTGCTGCAAAAGCGATGCTGTGCTCGCTGCTGCTCCTCCTGAAGCTCTGGCTGCTGAATCTGAGGCTTTCCTTCCAATTTCAAGCTGCAAAGCACTTGCTGAATTGCAGGGAAAGTCCGGGAGGCATTTGCTGTGCTGGCACACTTTCTCCTTCCTAGACAGAGTGGAAAAGCTTTTCCCTGCCGTGTAGGCGACAAGAGACGCATTAGACGGGCATCCGGAGCTGTCCGAAGGTAAGCGCCTCTTCCCGGCCTCTTTCGGCACAAGCCCCCGCTCCGGAGCGCACCGCGGCCGGCCGGAGGCTCTCTGCCGGCGAAGGTGCCGCTTCTCCGGCAAGGAAGCCTCAGCCGCTTCTCCTGCACACGGAGAGCGTGCTAGCTGCTGAAACGTGAAGAAAGAAGCTGCAGAACACTGGCACTGAGCCTGCAGCTTTCCAGCGGAGAGAAAAAGCTACTTGAACACTCTGCAAGCCTTTCCACTCCCAAAAACATGCACATGGAAGGAGCTGCTGCAAAAGCGATGCTGTGCTCGCTGCTGCTCCTCCTGAAGCTCTGGCTGCTAAATCTGAGGCTTTCCTTCCAATTTCAAGCTGCAAAGCACTTGCTGAATTGCAGGGAAAGTCCGGGAGGCATTTGCTCTGCTGGCACACTTTCTCCTTCCTAGACAGAGTGGAAAAGCTTTTCCCTGCCGTGTAGGCGACAAGAGACGCATTAGACGGGCATCCGGAGCTGTCCGAAGGTAAGCGCCTGTTCCCGGCCTCTTTCGGCACAAGCCCCCGCTCCGGAGCGCACCGCGGCCGGCAGGATGCTCTCTGCCGGCGAAGGTGCCGCTTCTCCGGCAAGGAAGCCTCAGCCGCTTCTCCTGCACACGGAGAGCGTGCTAGCTGCTGAAACGTGAAGAAAGAAGCTGCAGAACACTGGCACTGAGCGTGCAGCTTTCCAGCGGAGAGAAAAAGCTACTTGAACACTCTGCAAGCCTTTCCACTCCCAAAAACATGCACATGGAAGGAGCTGCTGCAAAAGCGATGCTGTGCTCGCTGCTGCTCGTCCTGAAGCTCTGGCTGCTAAATCTGAGGCTTTCCTTCCAATTTCAAGCTGCAAAGCACTTGCTGAATTGCAGGGAACGTCCGGGAGGCATTTGCTGTGCTGGCACACTTTCTCCTTCCTAGACAGAGTGGAAAAGCTTTTCCCTGCCGTGTAGGCGACAAGAGACGCATTAGACGGGCATCCGGAGCTGTCCGAAGGTAAGCGCCTGTTGCCGGCCTCTTTCGGCACAAGCCCCCGCTCCGGAGCGCACCGCGGCCGGCCGGAGGCTCTCTGCCGGCGAAGGTGCCTCGTCTCCGGCAAGGAAGCCTCAGCCGCTTCTCCTGCACACGGAGAGCGTGCTAGCTGCTGAAACGTGAAGAAAGAAGCTGCAGAACACTGGCACTGAGCGTGCAGCTTTCCAGCGGAGGGAAAAAGCTACTTGAACACTCTGCAAGCCTTTCCACTCCCAAAAACATGCACATGGAAGGAGCTGCTGCAAAAGCGATGCTGTGCTCGCTGCTGCTCCTCCTGAAGCTCTGGCTGCTAAATCTGAGGCTTTCCTTCCAATTTCAAGCTGCAAAGCACTTGCTGAATTGCAGGGAACGTCCGGGAGGCATTTGCTGTGCTGGCACACTTTCTCCTTCCTAGACAGAGTGGAAAAGCTTTTCCCTGCCGTGTAGGCGACAAGAGACGCATTAGACGGGCATCCGGAGCTGTCCGAAGGTAAGCGCCTCTTCCCGGCCTCTTTCGGCACAAGCCCCCGCTCCGGAGCGCACCGCGGCCGGCAGGATGCTCTCTGCCGGCGAAGGTGCCGCTTCTCCGGCAAGGAAGCCTCAGCCGCTTCTCCTGCACACGGAGAGCGTGCTAGCTGCTGAAACGTGAAGAAAGAAGCTGCAGAACACTGGCACTGAGCGTGCAGCTTTCCAGCGGAGAGAAAAAGCTACTTGAACACTCTGCAAGCCTTTCCACTCCCAAAAACATGCACATGGAAGGAGCTGCTGCAAAAGCGATGCTGTGCTCGCTGCTGCTCCTCCTGAAGCTCTGGCTGCTAAATCTGAGGCTTTCCTTCCAATTTCAAGCTGCAAAGCACTTGCTGAATTGCAGGGAAAGTCCGGGAGGCATTTGCTCTGCTGGCACACTTTCTCCTTCCTAGACAGAGTGGAAAAGCTTTTCCCTGCCGTGTAGGCGACAAGAGACGCATTAGACGGGCATCCGGAGCTGTCCGAAGGTAAGCGCCTGTTCCCGGCCTCTTTCGGCACAAGCCCCCGCTCCGGAGCGCACCGCGGCCGGCAGGATGCTCTCTGCCGGCGAAGGTGCCGCTTCTCCGGCAAGGAAGCCTCAGCCGCTTCTCCTGCACACGGAGAGCGTGCTAGCTGCTGAAACGTGAAGAAAGAAGCTGCAGAACACTGGCACTGAGCGTGCAGCTTTCCAGCGGAGAGAAAAAGCTACTTGAACACTCTGCAAGCCTTTCCACTCCCAAAAACATGCACATGGAAGGAGCTGCTGCAAAAGCGATGCTGTGCTCGCTGCTGCTCCTCCTGAAGCTCTGGCTGCTAAATCTGAGGCTTTCCTTCCAATTTCAAGCTGCAAAGCACTTGCTGAATTGCAGGGAACGTCCGGGAGGCATTTGCTGTGCTGGCACACTTTCTCCTTCCTAGACAGAGTGGAAAAGCTTTTCCCTGCCGTGTAGGCGACAAGAGACGCATTAGACGGGCATCCGGAGCTGTCCGAAGGTAAGCGCCTCTTCCCGGCCTCTTTCGGCACAAGCCCCCGCTCCGGAGCGCACCGCGGCCGGCAGGATGCTCTCTGCCGACGAAGGTGCCGCTTCTCCGGCAAGGAAGCCTCAGCCGCTTCTCCTGCACACGGAGAGCGTGCTAGCTGCTGAAACGTGAAGAAAGAAGCTGCAGAACACTGGCACTGAGCGTGCAGCTTTCCAGCGGAGAGAAAAAGCTACTTGAACACTCTGCAAGCCTTTCCACTCCCAAAAACATGCACATGGAAGGAGCTGCTGCAAAAGCGATGCTGTGCTCGCTGCTGCTCCTCCTGAAGCTCTGGCTGCTGAATCTGAGGCTTTCCTTCCAATTTCAAGCTGCAAAGCACTTGCTGAATTGCAGGGAAAGTCCGGGAGGCATTTGCTGTGCTGGCACACTTTCTCCTTCCTAGACAGAGTGGAAAAGCTTTTCCCTGCCGTGTAGGCGACAAGAGACGCATTAGACGGGCATCCGGAGCTGTCCGAAGGTAAGCGCCTCTTCCCGGCCTCTTTCGGCACAAGCCCCCGCTCCGGAGCGCACCGCGGCCGGCCGGAGGCTCTCTGCCGGCGAAGGTGCCGCTTCTCCGGCAAGGAAGCCTCAGCCGCTTCTCCTGCACACGGAGAGCGTGCTAGCTGCTGAAACGTGAAGAAAGAAGCTGCAGAACACTGGCACTGAGCCTGCAGCTTTCCAGCGGAGAGAAAAAGCTACTTGAACACTCTGCAAGCCTTTCCACTCCCAAAAACATGCACATGGAAGGAGCTGCTGCAAAAGCGATGCTGTGCTCGCTGCTGCTGCTCCTGAAGCTTTGGCTGCTAAATCTGAGGCTTTCCTTCCAATTTCAAGCTGCAAAGCACTTGCTGAATTGCAGGGAAAGTCCGGGAGGCATTTGCTCTGCTGGCACACTTTCTCCTTCCTAGACAGAGTGGAAAAGCTTTTCCCTGCCGTGTAGGCGACAAGAGACGCATTAGACGGGCATCCGGAGCTGTCCGAAGGTAAGCGCCTCTTCCCGGCCTCTTTCGGCACAAGCCCCCGCTCCGGAGCGCACCGCGGCCGGCAGGATGCTCTCTGCCGGCGAAGGTGCCGCTTCTCCGGCAAGGAAGCCTCAGCCGCTTCTCCTGCACACGGAGAGCGTGCTAGCTGCTGAAACGTGAAGAAAGAAGCTGCAGAACACTGGCACTGAGCGTGCAGCTTTCCAGCGGAGAGAAAAAGCTACTTGAACACTCTGCAAGCCTTTCCACTCCCAAAAACATGCACATGGAAGGAGCTGCTGCAAAAGCGATGCTGTGCTCGCTGCTGCTCCTCCTGAAGCTCTGGCTGCTGAATCTGAGGCTTTCCTTCCAATTTCAAGCTGCAAAGCACTTGCTGAATTGCAGGGAAAGTCCGGGAGGCATTTGCTGTGCTGGCACACTTTCTCCTTCCTAGACAGAGTGGAAAAGCTTTTCCCTGCCGTGTAGGCGACAAGAGACGCATTAGACGGGCATCCGGAGCTGTCCGAAGGTAAGCGCCTCTTCCCGGCCTCTTTTGGCACAAGTCCCCGCTCCGGAGCGCACCGCGGCCGGCCGGAGGCTCTCTGCCGGCGAAGGTGCCGCTTCTCCGGCAAGGAAGCCTCAGCCGCTTCTCCTGCACACGGAGAGCGTGCTAGCTGCTGAAACGTGAAGAAAGAAGCTGCAGAACACTGGCACTGAGCCTGCAGCTTTCCAGCGGAGGGAAAAAGCTACTTGAACACTCTGCAAGCCTTTCCACTCCCAAAAACATGCACATGGAAGGAGCTGCTGCAAAAGCGATGCTGTGCTCGCTGCTGCTCCTCCTGAAGCTCTGGCTGCTAAATCTGAGGCTTTCCTTCCAATTTCAAGCTGCAAAGCACTTGCTGAATTGCAGGGAACGTCCGGGAGGCATTTGCTGTGCTGGCACACTTTCTCCTTCCTAGACAGAGTGGAAAAGCTTTTCCCTGCCGTGTAGGCGACAAGAGACGCATTAGACGGGCATCCGGAGCTGTCCGAAGGTAAGCGCCTCTTCCCGGCCTCTTTCGGCACAAGCCCCCGCTCCGGAGCGCACCGCGGCCGGCAGGATGCTCTCTGCCGGCGAAGGTGCCGCTTCTCCGGCAAGGAAGCCTCAGCCGCTTCTCCTGCACACGGAGAGCGTGCTAGCTGCTGAAACGTGAAGAAAGAAGCTGCAGAACACTGGCACTGAGCGTGCAGCTTTCCAGCGGAGAGAAAAAGCTACTTGAACACTCTGCAAGCCTTTCCACTCCCAAAAACATGCACATGGAAGGAGCTGCTGCAAAAGCGATGCTGTGCTCGCTGCTGCTCCTCCTGAAGCTCTGGCTGCTAAATCTGAGGCTTTCCTTCCAATTTCAAGCTGCAAAGCACTTGCTGAATTGCAGGGAACGTCCGGGAGGCATTTGCTGTGCTGGCACACTTTCTCCTTCCTAGAAAGAGTGGAAAAGCTTTTCCCTGCCGTGTAGGCGACAAGAGACGCATTAGACGGGCATCCGGAGCTGTCCGAAGGTAAGCGCCTCTTCCCGGCCTCTTTCGGCCCAAGCCCCCGCTCCGGAGCGCACCGCGGCCGGAGGCTCTCTGCCGGCGAAGGTGCCTCGTCTCCGGCAAGGAAGCCTCAGCCGCTTCTCCTGCACACGGAGAGCGTGCTAGCTGCTGAAACGTGAAGAAAGAAGCTGCAGAACACTGGCACTGAGCCTGCAGCTTTCCAGCGGAGGGAAAAAGCTACTTGAACACTCTGCAAGCCTTTCCACTCCCAAAAACATGCACATGGAAGGAGCTGCTGCAAAAGCGATGCTGTGCTCGCTGCTGCTCCTCCTGAAGCTCTGGCTGCTAAATCTGAGGCTTTCCTTCCAATTTCAAGCTGCAAAGCACTTGCTGAATTGCAGGGAAAGTCCGGGAGGCATTTGCTGTGCTGGCACACTTTCTCCTTCCTAGACAGAGTGGAAAAGCTTTTCCCTGCCGTGTAGGCGACAAGAGACGCATTAGACGGGCATCCGGAGCTGTCCGAAGGTAAGCGCCTCTTCCCGGCCTCTTTCGGCACAAGCCCCCGCTCCGGAGCGCACCGCGGCCGGCAGGATGCTCTCTGCCGGCGAAGGTGCCGCTTCTCCGGCAAGGAAGCCTCAGCCGCTTCTCCTGCACACGGAGAGCGTGCTAGCTGCTGAAACGTGAAGAAAGAAGCTGCAGAACACTGGCACTGAGCGTGCAGCTTTCCAGCGGAGAGAAAAAGCTACTTGAACACTCTGCAAGCCTTTCCACTCCCAAAAACATGCACATGGAAGGAGCTGCTGCAAAAGCGATGCTGTGCTCGCTGCTGCTCCTCCTGAAGCTCTGGCTGCTAAATCTGAGGCTTTCCTTCCAATTTCAAGCTGCAAAGCACTTGCTGAATTGCAGGGAACGTCCGGGAGGCATTTGCTGTGCTGGCACACTTTCTCCTTCCTAGAAAGAGTGGAAAAGCTTTTCCCTGCCGTGTAGGCGACAAGAGACGCATTAGACGGGCATCCGGAGCTGTCCGAAGGTAAGCGCCTCTTCCCGGCCTCTTTCGGCACAAGCCCCCGCTCCGGAGCGCACCGCGGCCGGCCGGAGGCTCTCTGCCGGCGAAGGTGCCTCGTCTCCGGCAAGGAAGCCTCAGCCGCTTCTCCTGCACACGGAGAGCGTGCTAGCTGCTGAAACGTGAAGAAAGAAGCTGCAGAACACTGGCACTGAGCCTGCAGCTTTCCAGCGGAGGGAAAAAGCTACTTGAACACTCTGCAAGCCTTTCCACTCCCAAAAACATGCACATGGAAGGAGCTGCTGCAAAAGCGATGCTGTGCTCGCTGCTGCTCCTCCTGAAGCTCTGGCTGCTAAATCTGAGGCTTTCCTTCCAATTTCAAGCTGCAAAGCACTTGCTGAATTGCAGGGAACGTCCGGGAGGCATTTGCTGTGCTGGCACACTTTCTCCTTCCTAGACAGAGTGGAAAAGCTTTTCCCTGCCGTGTAGGCGACAAGAGACGCATTAGACGGGCATCCGGAGCTGTCCGAAGGTAAGCGCCTCTTCCCGGCCTCTTTCGGCACAAGCCCCCGCTCCGGAGAGCACCGCGGCCGGCCGGAGGCTCTCTGCCGGCGAAGGTGCCGCTTCTCCGGCAAGGAAGCCTCAGCCGCTTCTCCTGCACACGGAGAGCGTGCTAGCTGCTGAAACGTGAAGAAAGAAGCTGCAGAACACTGGCACTGAGCGTGCAGCTTTCCAGCGGAGAGAAAAAGCTACTTGAACACTCTGCAAGCCTTTCCACTCCCAAAAACATGCACATGGAAGGAGCTGCTGCAAAAGCGATGCTGTGCTCGCTGCTGCTCCTCCTGAAGCTCTGGCTGCTAAATCTGAGGCTTTCCTTCCAATTTCAAGCTGCAAAGCACTTGCTGAATTGCAGGGAACGTCCGGGAGGCATTTGCTGTGCTGGCACACTTTCTCCTTCCTAGACAGAGTGGAAAAGCTTTTCCCTGCCGTGTAGGCGACAAGAGACGCATTAGACGGGCATCCGGAGCTGTCCGAAGGTAAGCGCCTCTTCCCGGCCTCTTTCGGCACAAGCCCCCGCTCCGGAGCGCACCGCGGCCGGCCAGAGGCTCTCTGCCGGCGAAGGTGCCGCTTCTCCGGCAAGGAAGCCTCAGCCGCTTCTCCTGCACACGGAGAGCGTGCTAGCTGCTGAAACGTGAAGAAAGAAGCTGCAGAACACTGGCACTGAGCGTGCAGCTTTCTAGCGGAGAGAAAAAGCTACTTGAACACTCTGCAAGCCTTTCCACTCCCAAAAACATGCACATGGAAGGAGCTGCTGCAAAAGCGATGCTGTGCTCGCTGCTGCTCCTCCTGAAGCTCTGGCTGCTAAATCTGAGGCTTTCCTTCCAATTTCAAGCTGCAAAGCACTTGCTGAATTGCAGGGAAAGTCCGGGAGGCATTTGCTCTGCTGGCACACTTTCTCCTTCCTAGACAGAGTGGAAAAGCTTTTCCCTGCCGTGTAGGCGACAAGAGACGCATTAGACGGGCATCCGGAGCTGTCCGAAGGTAAGCGCCTGTTCCCGGCCTCTTTCGGCACAAGCCCCCGCTCCGGAGCGCACCGCGGCCGGCAGGATGCTCTCTGCCGGCGAAGGTGCCGCTTCTCCGGCAAGGAAGCCTCAGCCGCTTCTCCTGCACACGGAGAGCGTGCTAGCTGCTGAAACGTGAAGAAAGAAGCTGCAGAACACTGGCACTGAGCGTGCAGCTTTCCAGCGGAGAGAAAAAGCTACTTGAACACTCTGCAAGCCTTTCCACTCCCAAAAACATGCACATGGAAGGAGCTGCTGCAAAAGCGATGCTGTGCTCGCTGCTGCTCCTCCTGAAGCTCTGGCTGCTAAATCTGAGGCTTTCCTTCCAATTTCAAGCTGCAAAGCACTTGCTGAATTGCAGGGAACGTCCGGGAGGCATTTCCTGTGCTGGCATACTCTCTCCTTTCTAGACAGAGTGGAAAAGCTTTTCCCTGCCGTGTAGGCGACAAGAGACGCATTAGACGGGCATCCGGAGCTGTCCGAAGGTAAGCGCCTCTTCCCGGCCTCTTTCGGCACAAGCCCCCGCTCCGGAGCGCACCGCGGCCGGCAGGATGCTCTCTGCCGGCGAAGGTGCCGCTTCTCCGGCAAGGAAGCCTCAGCCGCTTCTCCTGCACACGGAGAGCGTGCTAGCTGCTGAAACGTGAAGAAAGAAGCTGCAGAACACTGGCACTGAGCCTGCAGCTTTCCAGCGGAGAGAAAAAGCTACTTGAACACTCTGCAAGCCTTTCCACTCCCAAAAACATGCACATGGAAGGAGCAGCGGCAAAAGCGATGCTGTGCTCGCTGCTGCTCCTCCTGAAGCTCTGGCTGCTAAATCTGAGGCTTTCCTTCCAATTTCAAGCTGCAAAGCACTTGCTGAATTGCAGGGAAAGTCCGGGAGGCATTTGCTGTGCTGGCACACTTTCTCCTTCCTAGACAGAGTGGAAAAGCTTTTCCCTGCCGTGTAGGCGACAAGAGACGCATTAGACGGGCATCCGGAGCTGTCCGAAGGTAAGCGCCTGTTCCCGGCCTCTTTCGGCACAAGCCCCCGCTCCGGAGCGCACCGCGGCCGGCAGGATGCTCTCTGCCGGCGAAGGTGCCGCTTCTCCGGCAAGGAAGCCTCAGCCGCTTCTCCTGCACACGGAGAGCGTGCTAGCTGCAGAAACGTGAAGAAAGAAGCTGCAGAACACTGGCACTGAGCGTGCAGCTTTCCAGCGGAGAGAAAAAGCTACTTGAACACTCTGCAAGCCTTTCCACTCCCAAAAACATGCACATGGAAGGAGCTGCTGCAAAAGCGATGCTGTGCTCGCTGCTGCTCCTCCTGAAGCTCTGGCTGCTAAATCTGAGGCTTTCCTTCCAATTTCAAGCTGCAAAGCACTTGCTGAATTGCAGGGAAAGTCCGGGAGGCATTTGCTGTGCTGGCACACTTTCTCCTTCCTAGACAGAGTGGAAAAGCTTTTCCCTGCCGTGTAGGCGACAAGAGACGCATTAGACGGGCATCCGGAGCTGTCCGAAGGTAAGCGCCTCTTCCCGGCCTCTTTCGGCACAAGCCCCCGCTCCGGAGCGCACCGCGGCCGGCCGGAGGCTCTCTGCCGGCGAAGGTGCCGCTTCTCCGGCAAGGAAGCCTCAGCCGCTTCTCCTGCACACGGAGAGCGTGCTAGCTGCTGAAACGTGAAGAAAGAAGCTGCAGAACACTGGCACTGAGCCTGCAGCTTTCCAGCGGAGAGAAAAAGCTACTTGAACACTCTGCAAGCCTTTCCACTCCCAAAAACATGCACATGGAAGGAGCTGCTGCAAAAGCGATGCTGTGCTCGCTGCTGCTGCTCCTGAAGCTTTGGCTGCTAAATCTGAGGCTTTCCTTCCAATTTCAAGCTGCAAAGCACTTGCTGAATTGCAGGGAAAGTCCGGGAGGCATTTGCTGTGCTGGCACACTTTCTCCTTCCTAGACAGAGTGGAAAAGCTTTTCCCTGCCGTGTAGGCGACAAGAGACGCATTAGACGGGCATCCGGAGCTGTCCGTAGGTAAGCGCCTCTTCCCGGCCTCTTTCGGCACAAGCCCCCGCTCCGGAGCGCACCGCGGCCGGCAGGATGCTCTCTGCCGGCGAAGGTGCCGCTTCTCCGGCAAGGAAGCCTCAGCCGCTTCTCCTGCACACGGAGAGCGTGCTAGCTGCTGAAACGTGAAGAAAGAAGCTGCAGAACACTGGCACTGAGCGTGCAGCTTTCCAGCGGAGAGAAAAAGCTACTTGAACACTCTGCAAGCCTTTCCACTCCCAAAAACATGCACATGGAAGGAGCTGCTGCAAAAGCGATGCTGTGCTCGCTGCTGCTCCTCCTGAAGCTCTGGCTGCTGAATCTGAGGCTTTCCTTCCAATTTCAAGCTGCAAAGCACTTGCTGAATTGCAGGGAAAGTCCGGGAGGCATTTGCTGTGCTGGCACACTTTCTCCTTCCTAGACAGAGTGGAAAAGCTTTTCCCTGCCGTGTAGGCGACAAGAGACGCATTAGACGGGCATCCGGAGCTGTCCGAAGGTAAGCGCCTGTTCCCGGCCTCTTTCGGCACAAGCCCCCGCTCCGGAGCGCACCGCGGCCGGCCGGAGGCTCTCTGCCGGCGAAGGTGCCGCTTCTCCGGCAAGGAAGCCTCAGCCGCTTCTCCTGCACACGGAGAGCGTGCTAGCTGCTGAAACGTGAAGAAAGAAGCTGCAGAACACTGGCACTGAGCCTGCAGCTTTCCAGCGGAGAGAAAAAGCTACTTGAACACTCTGCAAGCCTTTCCACTCCCAAAAACATGCACATGGAAGGAGCTGCTGCAAAAGCGATGCTGTGCTCGCTGCTGCTGCTCCTGAAGCTTTGGCTGCTAAATCTGAGGCTTTCCTTCCAATTTCAAGCTGCAAAGCACTTGCTGAATTGCAGGGAAAGTCCGGGAGGCATTTGCTCTGCTGGCACACTTTCTCCTTCCTAGACAGAGTGGAAAAGCTTTTCCCTGCCGTGTAGGCGACAAGAGACGCATTAGACGGGCATCCGGAGCTGTCCGAAGGTAAGCGCCTCTTCCCGGCCTCTTTCGGCACAAGCCCCCGCTCCGGAGCGCACCGCGGCCGGCAGGATGCTCTCTGCCGGCGAAGGTGCCGCTTCTCCGGCAAGGAAGCCTCAGCCGCTTCTCCTGCACACGGAGAGCGTGCTAGCTGCTGAAACGTGAAGAAAGAAGCTGCAGAACACTGGCACTGAGCGTGCAGCTTTCCAGCGGAGAGAAAAAGCTACTTGAACACTCTGCAAGCCTTTCCACTCCCAAAAACATGCACATGGAAGGAGCTGCTGCAAAAGCGATGCTGTGCTCGCTGCTGCTCCTCCTGAAGCTCTGGCTGCTAAATCTGAGGCTTTCCTTCCAATTTCAAGCTGCAAAGCACTTGCTGAATTGCAGGGAACGTCCGGGAGGCATTTGCTGTGCTGGCACACTTTCTCCTTCCTAGACAGAGTGGAAAAGCTTTTCCCTGCCGTGTAGGCGACAAGAGACGCATTAGACGGGCATCCGGAGCTGTCCGAAGGTAAGCGCCTGTTGCCGGCCTCTTTCGGCACAAGCCCCCGCTCCGGAGCGCACCGCGGCCGGCCGGAGGCTCTCTGCCGGCGAAGGTGCCTCGTCTCCGGCAAGGAAGCCTCAGCCGCTTCTCCTGCACACGGAGAGCGTGCTAGCTGCTGAAACGTGAAGAAAGAAGCTGCAGAACACTGGCACTGAGCCTGCAGCTTTCCAGCGGAGGGAAAAAGCTACTTGAACACTCTGCAAGCCTTTCCACTCCCAAAAACATGCACATGGAAGGAGCTGCTGCAAAAGCGATGCTGTGCTCGCTGCTGCTCCTCCTGAAGCTCTGGCTGCTAAATCTGAGGCTTTCCTTCCAATTTCAAGCTGCAAAGCACTTGCTGAATTGCAGGGAACGTCCGGGAGGCATTTGCTGTGCTGGCACACTTTCTCCTTCCTAGACAGAGTGGAAAAGCTTTTCCCTGCCGTGTAGGCGACAAGAGACGCATTAGACGGGCATCCGGAGCTGTCCGAAGGTAAGCGCCTCTTCCCGGCCTCTTTCGGCACAAGCCCCCGCTCCGGAGCGCACCGCGGCCGGCAGGATGCTCTCTGCCGGCGAAGGTGCCGCTTCTCCGGCAAGGAAGCCTCAGCCGCTTCTCCTGCACACGGAGAGCGTGCTAGCTGCTGAAACGTGAAGAAAGAAGCTGCAGAACACTGGCACTGAGCGTGCAGCTTTCCAGCGGAGAGAAAAAGCTACTTGAACACTCTGCAAGCCTTTCCACTCCCAAAAACATGCACATGGAAGGAGCTGCTGCAAAAGCGATGCTGTGCTCGCTGCTGCTCCTCCTGAAGCTCTGGCTGCTAAATCTGAGGCTTTCCTTCCAATTTCAAGCTGCAAAGCACTTGCTGAATTGCAGGGAAAGTCCGGGAGGCATTTGCTCTGCTGGCACACTTTCTCCTTCCTAGACAGAGTGGAAAAGCTTTTCCCTGCCGTGTAGGCGACAAGAGACGCATTAGACGGGCATCCGGAGCTGTCCGAAGGTAAGCGCCTGTTCCCGGCCTCTTTCGGCACAAGCCCCCGCTCCGGAGCGCACCGCGGCCGGCAGGATGCTCTCTGCCGGCGAAGGTGCCGCTTCTCCGGCAAGGAAGCCTCAGCCGCTTCTCCTGCACACGGAGAGCGTGCTAGCTGCTGAAACGTGAAGAAAGAAGCTGCAGAACACTGGCACTGAGCGTGCAGCTTTCCAGCGGAGAGAAAAAGCTACTTGAACACTCTGCAAGCCTTTCCACTCCCAAAAACATGCACATGGAAGGAGCTGCTGCAAAAGCGATGCTGTGCTCGCTGCTGCTCCTCCTGAAGCTCTGGCTGCTAAATCTGAGGCTTTCCTTCCAATTTCAAGCTGCAAAGCACTTGCTGAATTGCAGGGAACGTCCGGGAGGCATTTCCTGTGCTGGCATACTCTCTCCTTTCTAGACAGAGTGGAAAAGCTTTTCCCTGCCGTGTAGGCGACAAGAGACGCATTAGACGGGCATCCGGAGCTGTCCGAAGGTAAGCGCCTCTTCCCGGCCTCTTTCGGCACAAGCCCCCGCTCCGGAGCGCACCGCGGCCGGCAGGATGCTCTCTGCCGGCGAAGGTGCCGCTTCTCCGGCAAGGAAGCCTCAGCCGCTTCTCCTGCACACGGAGAGCGTGCTAGCTGCTGAAACGTGAAGAAAGAAGCTGCAGAACACTGGCACTGAGCGTGCAGCTTTCCAGCGGAGAGAAAAAGCTACTTGAACACTCTGCAAGCCTTTCCACTCCCAAAAACATGCACATGGAAGGAGCTGCTGCAAAAGCGATGCTGTGCTCGCTGCTGCTCCTCCTGAAGCTCTGGCTGCTAAATCTGAGGCTTTCCTTCCAATTTCAAGCTGCAAAGCACTTGCTGAATTGCAGGGAAAGTCCGGGAGGCATTTGCTGTGCTGGCACACTTTCTCCTTCCTAGACAGAGTGGAAAAGCTTTTCCCTGCCGTGTAGGCGACAAGAGACGCATTAGACGGGCATCCGGAGCTGTCCGAAGGTAAGCGCCTCTTCCCGGCCTCTTTCGGCACAAGCCCCCGCTCCGGAGCGCACCGCGGCCGGCAGGATGCTCTCTGCCGGCGAAGGTGCCGCTTCTCCGGCAAGGAAGCCTCAGCCGCTTCTCCTGCACACGGAGAGCGTGCTAGCTGCAGAAACGTGAAGAAAGAAGCTGCAGAACACTGGCACTGAGCCTGCAGCTTTCCAGCGGAGAGAAAAAGCTACTTGAACACTCTGCAAGCCTTTCCACTCCCAAAAACATGCACATGGAAGGAGCTGCTGCAAAAGCGATGCTGTGCTCGCTGCTGCTCCTCCTGAAGCTCTGGCTGCTAAATCTGAGGCTTTCCTTCCAATTTCAAGCTGCAAAGCACTTGCTGAATTGCAGGGAAAGTCCGGGAGGCATTTGCTGTGCTGGCATACTCTCTCCTTTCTAGACAGAGTGGAAAAGCTTTTCCCTGCCGTGTAGGCGACAAGAGACGCATTAGACGGGCATCCGGAGCTGTCCGAAGGTAAGCGCCTGTTCCCGGCCTCTTTCGGCACAAGCCCCCGCTCCGGAGCGCACCGCGGCCGGCAGGATGCTCTCTGCCGACGAAGGTGCCGCTTCTCCGGCAAGGAAGCCTCAGCCGCTTCTCCTGCACACGGAGAGCGTGCTAGCTGCTGAAACGTGAAGAAAGAAGCTGCAGAACACTGGCACTGAGCGTGCAGCTTTCCAGCGGAGAGAAAAAGCTACTTGAACACTCTGCAAGCCTTTCCACTCCCAAAAACATGCACATGGAAGGAGCTGCTGCAAAAGCGATGCTGTGCTCGCTGCTGCTCCTCCTGAAGCTCTGGCTGCTAAATCTGAGGCTTTCCTTCCAATTTCAAGCTGCAAAGCACTTGCTGAATTGCAGGGAACGTCCGGGAGGCATTTGCTGTGCTGGCACACTTTCTCCTTCCTAGACAGAGTGGAAAAGCTTTTCCCTGCCGTGTAGGCGACAAGAGACGCATTAGACGGGCATCCGGAGCTGTCCGAAGGTAAGCGCCTGTTGCCGGCCTCTTTCGGCACAAGCCCCCGCTCCGGAGCGCACCGCGGCCGGCAGGATGCTCTCTGCCGGCGAAGGTGCCGCTTCTCCGGCAAGGAAGCCTCAGCCGCTTCTCCTGCACACGGAGAGCGTGCTAGCTGCTGAAACGTGAAGAAAGAAGCTGCAGAACACTGGCACTGAGCGTGCAGCTTTCCAGCGGAGAGAAAAAGCTACTTGAACACTCTGCAAGCCTTTCCACTCCCAAAAACATGCACATGGAAGGAGCTGCTGCAAAAGCGATGCTGTGCTCGCTGCTGCTCCTCCTGAAGCTCTGGCTGCTAAATCTGAGGCTTTCCTTCCAATTTCAAGCTGCAAAGCACTTGCTGAATTGCAGGGAACGTCCGGGAGGCATTTGCTGTGCTGGCACACTTTCTCCTTCCTAGACAGAGTGGAAAAGCTTTTCCCTGCCGTGTAGGCGACAAGAGACGCATTAGACGGGCATCCGGAGCTGTCCGAAGGTAAGCGCCTGTTGCCGGCCTCTTTCGGCACAAGCCCCCGCTCCGGAGCGCACCGCGGCCGGCCGGAGGCTCTCTGCCGGCGAAGGTGCCGCTTCTCCGGCAAGGAAGCCTCAGCCGCTTCTCCTGCACACGGAGAGCGTGCTAGCTGCTGAAACGTGAAGAAAGAAGCTGCAGAACACTGGCACTGAGCGTGCAGCTTTCCAGCGGAGAGAAAAAGCTACTTGAACACTCTGCAAGCCTTTCCACTCCCAAAAACATGCACATGGAAGGAGCTGCTGCAAAAGCGATGCTGTGCTCGCTGCTGCTCCTCCTGAAGCTCTGGCTGCTAAATCTGAGGCTTTCCTTCCAATTTCAAGCTGCAAAGCACTTGCTGAATTGCAGGGAACGTCCGGGAGGCATTTGCTGTGCTGGCACACTTTCTCCTTCCTAGACAGAGTGGAAAAGCTTTTCCCTGCCGTGTAGGCGACAAGAGACGCATTAGACGGGCATCCGGAGCTGTCCGAAGGTAAGCGCCTGTTCCCGGCCTCTTTCGGCACAAGCCCCCACTCCGGAGCGCACCGCGGCCGGCCGGAGGCTCTCTGCCGGCGAAGGTGCCGCTTCTCCGGCAAGGAAGCCTCAGCCGCTTCTCCTGCACACGGAGAGCGTGCTAGCTGCTGAAACGTGAAGAAAGAAGCTGCAGAACACTGGCACTGAGCCTGCAGCTTTCCAGCGGAGAGAAAAAGCTACTTGAACACTCTGCAAGCCTTTCCACTCCCAAAAACATGCACATGGAAGGAGCTGCTGCAAAAGCGATGCTGTGCTCGCTGCTGCTCCTCCTGAAGCTCTGGCTGCTAAATCTGAGGCTTTCCTTCCAATTTCAAGCTGCAAAGCACTTGCTGAATTGCAGGGAAAGTCCGGGAGGCATTTGCTGTGCTGGCATACTCTCTCCTTTCTAGACAGAGTGGAAAAGCTTTTCCCTGCCGTGTAGGCGACAAGAGACGCATTAGACGGGCATCCGGAGCTGTCCGAAGGTAAGCGCCTGTTGCCGGCCTCTTTCGGCACAAGCCCCCGCTCCGGAGCGCACCGCGGCCGGCCGGAGGCTCTCTGCCGACGAAGGTGCCGCTTCTCCGGCAAGGAAGCCTCAGCCGCTTCTCCTGCACACGGAGAGCGTGCTAGCTGCTGAAACGTGAAGAAAGAAGCTGCAGAACACTGGCACTGAGCCTGCAGCTTTCCAGCGGAGAGAAAAAGCTACTTGAACACTCTGCAAGCCTTTCCACTCCCAAAAACATGCACATGGAAGGAGCTGCTGCAAAAGCGATGCTGTGCTCGCTGCTGCTCCTCCTGAAGCTCTGGCTGCTAAATCTGAGGCTTTCCTTCCAATTTCAAGCTGCAAAGCACTTGCTGAATTGCAGGGAAAGTCCGGGAGGCATTTGCTGTGCTGGCACACTTTCTCCTTCCTAGACAGAGTGGAAAAGCTTTTCCCTGCCGTGTAGGCGACAAGAGACGCATTAGACGGGCATCCGGAGCTGTCCGAAGGTAAGCGCCTGTTGCCGGCCTCTTTCGGCACAAGCCCCCGCTCCGGAGCGCCCCGCGGCCGGCCGGAGGCTCTCTGCCGGCGAAGGTGCCGCTTCTCCGGCAAGGAAGCCTCAGCCGCTTCTCCTGCACACGGAGAGCGTGCTAGCTGCTGAAACGTGAAGAAAGAAGCTGCAGAACACTGGCACTGAGCCTGCAGCTTTCCAGCGGAGAGAAAAAGCTACTTGAACACTCTGCAAGCCTTTCCACTCCCAAAAACATGCACATGGAAGGAGCTGCTGCAAAAGCGATGCTGTGCTCGCTGCTGCTCCTCCTGAAGCTCTGGCTGCTAAATCTGAGGCTTTCCTTCCAATTTCAAGCTGCAAAGCACTTGCTGAATTGCAGGGAACGTCCGGGAGGCATTTGCTCTGCTGGCACACTTTCTCCTTCCTAGACAGAGTGGAAAAGCTTTTCCCTGCCGTGTAGGCGACAAGAGACGCATTAGACGGGCATCCGGAGCTGTCCGAAGGTAAGCGCCTGTTCCCGGCCTCTTTCGGCACAATCCCCCGCTCCGGAGCGCACCGCGGCCGGCAGGATGCTCTCTGCCGGCGAAGGTGCCGCTTCTCCGGCAAGGAAGCCTCAGCCGCTTCTCCTGCACATGGAGAGCGTGCTAGCTGCTGAAACGTGAAGAAAGAAGCTGCAGAACACTGGCACTGAGCCTGCAGCTTTCCAGCGGAGAGAAAAAGCTACTTGAACACTCTGCAAGCCTTTCCACTCCCAAAAACATGCACATGGAAGGAGCTGCTGCAAAAGCGATGCTGTGCTCGCTGCTGCTCCTCCTGAAGCTCTGGCTGCTAAATCTGAGGCTTTCCTTCCAATTTCAAGCTGCAAAGCACTTGCTGAATTGCAGGGAAAGTCCGGGAGGCATTTGCTGTGCTGGCATACTCTCTCCTTTCTAGACAGAGTGGAAAAGCTTTTCCCTGCCGTGTAGGCGACAAGAGACGCATTAGACGGGCATCCGGAACTGTCCGAAGGTAAGCGCCTGTTCCCGGCCTCTTTCGGCACAAGCCCCCGCTCCGGAGCGCACCGCGGCCGGCAGGATGCTCTCTGCCGGCGAAGGTGCCGCTTCTCCGGCAAGGAAGCCTCAGCCGCTTCTCCTGCACACGGAGAGCGTGCTAGCTGCTGAAACGTGAAGAAAGAAGCTGCAGAACACTGGCACTGAGCGTGCAGCTTTCCAGCGGAGAGAAAAAGCTACTTGAACACTCTGCAAGCCTTTCCACTCCCAAAAACATGCACATGGAAGGAGCTGCTGCAAAAGCGATGCTGTGCTCGCTGCTGCTCCTCCTGAAGCTCTGGCTGCTAAATCTGAGGCTTTCCTTCCAATTTCAAGCTGCAAAGCACTTGCTGAATTGCAGGGAACGTCCGGGAGGCATTTGCTGTGCTGGCACACTTTCTCCTTCCTAGACAGAGTGGAAAAGCTTTTCCCTGCCGTGTAGGCGACAAGAGACGCATTAGACGGGCATCCGGAGCTGTCCGAAGGTAAGCGCCTATTCCCGGCCTCTTTCGGCACAAGCCCCCGCTCCGGAGCGCACTGCGGCCGGCCGGAGGCTCTCTGCCGGCGAAGGTGCCGCTTCTCCGGCAAGGAAGCCTCAGCCGCTTCTCCTGCACACGGAGAGCGTGCTAGCTGCTGAAACGTGAAGAAAGAAGCTGCAGAACACTGGCACTGAGCGTGCAGCTTTCCAGCGGAGAGAAAAAGCTACTTGAACACTCTGCAAGCCTTTCCACTCCCAAAAACATGCACATGGAAGGAGCTGCTGCAAAAGCGATGCTGTGCTCGCTGCTGCTCCTCCTGAAGCTCTGGCTGCTAAATCTGAGGCTTTCCTTCCAATTTCAAGCTGCAAAGCACTTGCTGAATTGCAGGGAACGTCCGGGAGGCATTTCCTGTGCTGGCATACTCTCTCCTTTCTAGACAGAGTGGAAAAGCTTTTCCCTGCCGTGTAGGCGACAAGAGACGCATTAGACGGGCATCCGGAGCTGTCCGAAGGTAAGCGCCTCTTCCCGGCCTCTTTCGGCACAAGCCCCCGCTCCGGAGAGCACCGCGGCCGGCAGGATGCTCTCTGCCGGCGAAGGTGCCGCTTCTCCGGCAAGGAAGCCTCAGCCGCTTCTCCTGCACACGGAGAGCGTGCTAGCTGCTGAAACATGAAGAAAGAAGCTGCAGAACACTGGCACTGAGCGTGCAGCTTTCCAGCGGAGAGAAAAAGCTACTTGAACACTCTGCAAGCCTTTCCACTCCCAAAAACATGCACATGGAAGGAGCTGCTGCAAAAGCGATGCTGTGCTCGCTGCTGCTCCTCCTGAAGCTCTGGCTGCTAAATCTGAGGCTTTCCTTCCAATTTCAAGCTGCAAAGCACTTGCTGAATTGCAGGGAAAGTCCGGGAGGCATTTGCTCTGCTGGCACACTTTCTCCTTCCTAGACAGAGTGGAAAAGCTTTTCCCTGCCGTGTAGGCGACAAGAGACGCATTAGACGGGCATCCGGAGCTGTCCGAAGGTAAGCGCCTGTTCCCGGCCTCTTTCGGCACAAGCCCCCGCTCCGGAGCGCACCGCGGCCGGCAGGATGCTCTCTGCCGGCGAAGGTGCCGCTTCTCCGGCAAGGAAGCCTCAGCCGCTTCTCCTGCACACGGAGAGCGTGCTAGCTGCAGAAACGTGAAGAAAGAAGCTGCAGAACACTGGCACTGAGCCTGCAGCTTTCCAGCGGAGAGAAAAAGCTACTTGAACACTCTGCAAGCCTTTCCACTCCCAAAAACATGCACATGGAAGGAGCTGCTGCAAAAGCGATGCTGTGCTCGCTGCTGCTCCTCCTGAAGCTCTGGCTGCTAAATCTGAGGCTTTCCTTCCAATTTCAAGCTGCAAAGCACTTGCTGAATTGCAGGGAAAGTCCGGGAGGCATTTGCTGTGCTGGCACACTTTCTCCTTCCTAGACAGAGTGGAAAAGCTTTTCCCTGCCGTGTAGGCGACAAGAGACGCATTAGACGGGCATCCGGAGCTGTCCGAAGGTAAGCGCCTCTTCCCGGCCTCTTTCGGCACAAGCCCCCGCTCCGGAGCGCACCGCGGCCGGCCGGAGGCTCTCTGCCGGCGAAGGTGCCGCTTCTCCGGCAAGGAAGCCTCAGCCGCTTCTCCTGCACACGGAGAGCGTGCTAGCTGCTGAAACGTGAAGAAAGAAGCTGCAGAACACTGGCACTGAGCGTGCAGCTTTCCAGCGGAGAGAAAAAGCTACTTGAACACTCTGCAAGCCTTTCCACTCCCAAAAACATGCACATGGAAGGAGCTGCTGCAAAAGCGATGCTGTGCTCGCTGCTGCTCCTCCTGAAGCTCTGGCTGCTAAATCTGAGGCTTTCCTTCCAATTTCAAGCTGCAAAGCACTTGCTGAATTGCAGGGAACGTCCGGGAGGCATTTGCTGTGCTGGCACACTTTCTCCTTCCTAGACAGAGTGGAAAAGCTTTTCCCTGCCGTGTAGGCGACAAGAGACGCATTAGACGGGCATCCGGAGCTGTCCGAAGGTAAGCGCCTCTTCCCGGCCTCTTTCGGCACAAGCCCCCGCTCCGGAGCGCACCGCGGCCGGCAGGATGCTCTCTGCCGGCGAAGGTGCCGCTTCTCCGGCAAGGAAGCCTCAGCCGCTTCTCCTGCACACGGAGAGCGTGCTAGCTGCAGAAACGTGAAGAAAGAAGCTGCAGAACACTGGCACTGAGCCTGCAGCTTTCCAGCGGAGAGAAAAAGCTACTTGAACACTCTGCAAGCCTTTCCACTCCCAAAAACATGCACATGGAAGGAGCTGCTGCAAAAGCGATGCTGTGCTCGCTGCTGCTCCTCCTGAAGCTCTGGCTGCTAAATCTGAGGCTTTCCTTCCAATTTCAAGCTGCAAAGCACTTGCTGAATTGCAGGGAAAGTCCGGGAGGCATTTGCTGTGCTGGCACACTTTCTCCTTCCTAGACAGAGTGGAAAAGCTTTTCCCTGCCGTGTAGGCGACAAGAGACGCATTAGACGGGCATCCGGAGCTGTCCGAAGGTAAGCGCCTCTTCCCGGCCTCTTTCGGCACAAGCCCCCGCTCCGGAGCGCACCGCGGCCGGCAGGATGCTCTCTGCCGGCGAAGGTGCCGCTTCTCCGGCAAGGAAGCCTCAGCCGCTTCTCCTGCACACGGAGAGCGTGCTAGCTGCTGAAACGTGAAGAAAGAAGCTGCAGAACACTGGCACTGAGCCTGCAGCTTTCCAGCGGAGAGAAAAAGCTACTTGAACACTCTGCAAGCCTTTCCACTCCCAAAAACATGCACATGGAAGGAGCTGCTGCAAAAGCGATGCTGTGCTCGCTGCTGCTCCTCCTGAAGCTCTGGCTGCTAAATCTGAGGCTTTCCTTCCAATTTCAAGCTGCAAAGCACTTGCTGAATTGCAGGGAACGTCCGGGAGGCATTTGCTGTGCTGGCACACTTTCTCCTTCCTAGACAGAGTGGAAAAGCTTTTCCCTGCCGTGTAGGCGACAAGAGACGCATTAGACGGGCATCCGGAGCTGTCCGAAGGTAAGCGCCTGTTCCCGGCCTCTTTCGGCACAAGCCCCCACTCCGGAGCGCAC
The DNA here is from genome assembly GCF_963513975.1 of Fringilla coelebs. Classification (NCBI taxonomy): domain Eukaryota; kingdom Metazoa; phylum Chordata; class Aves; order Passeriformes; family Fringillidae; genus Fringilla; species Fringilla coelebs. The sequence continues at coordinate 564,173 of NW_028167439.1, read as the reverse complement.
CGCGGCCGGCAGGATGCTCTCTGCCGGCGAAGGTGCCGCTTCTCCGGCAAGGAAGCCTCAGCCGCTTCTCGTGCACACGGAGAGCGTGCTAGCTGCAGAAACGTGAAGAAAGAAGCTGCAGAACACTGGCACTGAGCGTGCAGCTTTCCAGCGGAGAGAAAAAGCTACTTGAACACTCTGCAAGCCTTTCCACTCCCAAAAACATGCACATGGAAGGAGCTGCTGCAAAAGCGATGCTGTGCTCGCTGCTGCTCCTCCTGAAGCTCTGGCTGCTAAATCTGAGGCTTTCCTTCCAATTTCAAGCTGCAAAGCACTTGCTGAATTGCAGGGAAAGTCCGGGAGGCATTTGCTGTGCTGGCATACTCTCTCCTTTCTAGACAGAGTGGAAAAGCTTTTCCCTGCCGTGTAGGCGACAAGAGACGCATTAGACGGGCATCCGGAACTGTCCGAAGGTAAGCGCCTGTTCCCGGCCTCTTTCGGCACAAGCCCCCGCTCCGGAGCGCACCGCGGCCGGCAGGATGCTCTCTGCCGACGAAGGTGCCGCTTCTCCGGCAAGGAAGCCTCAGCCGCTTCTCCTGCACACGGAGAGCGTGCTAGCTGCTGAAACGTGAAGAAAGAAGCTGCAGAACACTGGCACTGAGCGTGCAGCTTTCCAGCGGAGAGAAAAAGCTACTTGAACACTCTGCAAGCCTTTCCACTCCCAAAAACATGCACATGGAAGGAGCTGCTGCAAAAGCGATGCTGTGCTCGCTGCTGCTCCTCCTGAAGCTCTGGCTGCTAAATCTGAGGCTTTCCTTCCAATTTCAAGCTGCAAAGCACTTGCTGAATTGCAGGGAAAGTCCGGGAGGCATTTGCTGTGCTGGCATACTCTCTCCTTTCTAGACAGAGTGGAAAAGCTTTTCCCTGCCGTGTAGGCGACAAGAGACGCATTAGACGGGCATCCGGAGCTGTCCGAAGGTAAGCGCCTGTTCCCGGCCTCTTTCGGCACAAGCCCCCGCTCCGGAGCGCACCGCGGCCGGCAGGATGCTCTCTGCCGGCGAAGGTGCCGCTTCTCCGGCAAGGAAGCCTCAGCCGCTTCTCCTGCACACGGAGAGCGTGCTAGCTGCTGAAACGTGAAGAAAGAAGCTGCAGAACACTGGCACTGAGCGTGCAGCTTTCCAGCGGAGAGAAAAAGCTACTTGAACACTCTGCAAGCCTTTCCACTCCCAAAAACATGCACATGGAAGGAGCTGCTGCAAAAGCGATGCTGTGCTCGCTGCTGCTCCTCCTGAAGCTCTGGCTGCTAAATCTGAGGCTTTCCTTCCAATTTCAAGCTGCAAAGCACTTGCTGAATTGCAGGGAACGTCCGGGAGGCATTTGCTGTGCTGGCACACTTTCTCCTTCCTAGACAGAGTGGAAAAGCTTTTCCCTGCCGTGTAGGCGACAAGAGACGCATTAGACGGGCATCCGGAGCTGTCCGAAGGTAAGCGCCTCTTCCCGGCCTCTTTCGGCACAAGCCCCCGCTCCGGAGCGCACCGCGGCCGGCAGGATGCTCTCTGCCGGCGAAGGTGCCGCTTCTCCGGCAAGGAAGCCTCAGCCGCTTCTCCTGCACACGGAGAGCGTGCTAGCTGCTGAAACGTGAAGAAAGAAGCTGCAGAACACTGGCACTGAGCGTGCAGCTTTCCAGCGGAGAGAAAAAGCTACTTGAACACTCTGCAAGCCTTTCCACTCCCAAAAACATGCACATGGAAGGAGCTGCTGCAAAAGCGATGCTGTGCTCGCTGCTGCTCCTCCTGAAGCTCTGGCTGCTAAATCTGAGGCTTTCCTTCCAATTTCAAGCTGCAAAGCACTTGCTGAATTGCAGGGAACGTCCGGGAGGCATTTGCTGTGCTGGCACACTTTCTCCTTCCTAGACAGAGTGGAAAAGCTTTTCCCTGCCGTGTAGGCGACAAGAGACGCATTAGACGGGCATCCGGAGCTGTCCGAAGGTAAGCGCCTGTTCCCGGCCTCTTTCGGCACAAGCCCCCACTCCGGAGCGCACCGCGGCCGGCCGGAGGCTCTCTGCCGGCGAAGGTGCCGCTTCTCCGGCAAGGAAGCCTCAGCCGCTTCTCCTGCACACGGAGAGCGTGCTAGCTGCTGAAACGTGAAGAAAGAAGCTGCAGAACACTGGCACTGAGCCTGCAGCTTTCCAGCGGAGAGAAAAAGCTACTTGAACACTCTGCAAGCCTTTCCACTCCCAAAAACATGCACATGGAAGGAGCTGCTGCAAAAGCGATGCTGTGCTCGCTGCTGCTCCTCCTGAAGCTCTGGCTGCTAAATCTGAGGCTTTCCTTCCAATTTCAAGCTGCAAAGCACTTGCTGAATTGCAGGGAAAGTCCGGGAGGCATTTGCTGTGCTGGCATACTCTCTCCTTTCTAGACAGAGTGGAAAAGCTTTTCCCTGCCGTGTAGGCGACAAGAGACGCATTAGACGGGCATCCGGAGCTGTCCGAAGGTAAGCGCCTCTTCCCGGCCTCTTTCGGCACAAGCCCCCGCTCCGGAGCGCACCGCGGCCGGCCGGAGGCTCTCTGCCGACGAAGGTGCCGCTTCTCCGGCAAGGAAGCCTCAGCCGCTTCTCCTGCACACGGAGAGCGTGCTAGCTGCTGAAACGTGAAGAAAGAAGCTGCAGAACACTGGCACTGAGCGTGCAGCTTTCCAGCGGAGAGAAAAAGCTACTTGAACACTCTGCAAGCCTTTCCACTCCCAAAAACATGCACATGGAAGGAGCTGCTGCAAAAGCGATGCTGTGCTCGCTGCTGCTCCTCCTGAAGCTCTGGCTGCTAAATCTGAGGCTTTCCTTCCAATTTCAAGCTGCAAAGCACTTGCTGAATTGCAGGGAAAGTCCGGGAGGCATTTGCTGTGCTGGCACACTTTCTCCTTCCTAGACAGAGTGGAAAAGCTTTTCCCTGCCGTGTAGGCGACAAGAGACGCATTAGACGGGCATCCGGAGCTGTCCGAAGGTAAGCGCCTCTTCCCGGCCTCTTTCGGCACAAGCCCCCGCTCCGGAGCGCCCCGCGGCCGGCCGGAGGCTCTCTGCCGGCGAAGGTGCCGCTTCTCCGGCAAGGAAGCCTCAGCCGCTTCTCCTGCACACGGAGAGCGTGCTAGCTGCTGAAACGTGAAGAAAGAAGCTGCAGAACACTGGCACTGAGCCTGCAGCTTTCCAGCGGAGAGAAAAAGCTACTTGAACACTCTGCAAGCCTTTCCACTCCCAAAAACATGCACATGGAAGGAGCTGCTGCAAAAGCGATGCTGTGCTCGCTGCTGCTCCTCCTGAAGCTCTGGCTGCTAAATCTGAGGCTTTCCTTCCAATTTCAAGCTGCAAAGCACTTGCTGAATTGCAGGGAACGTCCGGGAGGCATTTGCTCTGCTGGCACACTTTCTCCTTTCTAGACAGAGTGGAAAAGCTTTTCCCTGCCGTGTAGGCGACAAGAGACGCATTAGACGGGCATCCGGAGCTGTCCGAAGGTAAGCGCCTGTTCCCGGCCTCTTTCGGCACAAGCCCCCGCTCCGGAGCGCACCGCGGCCGGCAGGATGCTCTCTGCCGGCGAAGGTGCCGCTTCTCCGGCAAGGAAGCCTCAGCCGCTTCTCCTGCACACGGAGAGCGTGCTAGCTGCTGAAACGTGAAGAAAGAAGCTGCAGAACACTGGCACTGAGCCTGCAGCTTTCCAGCGGAGAGAAAAAGCTACTTGAACACTCTGCAAGCCTTTCCACTCCCAAAAACATGCACATGGAAGGAGCTGCTGCAAAAGCGATGCTGTGCTCGCTGCTGCTCCTCCTGAAGCTCTGGCTGCTAAATCTGAGGCTTTCCTTCCAATTTCAAGCTGCAAAGCACTTGCTGAATTGCAGGGAAAGTCCGGGAGGCATTTGCTGTGCTGGCATACTCTCTCCTTTCTAGACAGAGTGGAAAAGCTTTTCCCTGCCGTGTAGGCGACAAGAGACGCATTAGACGGGCATCCGGAACTGTCCGAAGGTAAGCGCCTGTTCCCGGCCTCTTTCGGCACAAGCCCCCGCTCCGGAGCGCACCGCGGCCGGCAGGATGCTCTCTGCCGGCGAAGGTGCCGCTTCTCCGGCAAGGAAGCCTCAGCCGCTTCTCCTGCACACGGAGAGCATGCTAGCTGCTGAAACGTGAAGAAAGAAGCTGCAGAACACTGGCACTGAGCGTGCAGCTTTCCAGCGGAGAGAAAAAGCTACTTGAACACTCTGCAAGCCTTTCCACTCCCAAAAACATGCACATGGAAGGAGCTGCTGCAAAAGCGATGCTGTGCTCGCTGCTGCTCCTCCTGAAGCTCTGGCTGCTAAATCTGAGGCTTTCCTTCCAATTTCAAGCTGCAAAGCACTTGCTGAATTGCAGGGAACGTCCGGGAGGCATTTGCTGTGCTGGCACACTTTCTCCTTCCTAGACAGAGTGGAAAAGCTTTTCCCTGCCGTGTAGGCGACAAGAGACGCATTAGACGGGCATCCGGAGCTGTCCGAAGGTAAGCGCCTATTCCCGGCCTCTTTCGGCACAAGCCCCCGCTCCGGAGCGCACCGCGGCCGGCCGGAGGCTCTCTGCCGGCGAAGGTGCCGCTTCTCCGGCAAGGAAGCCTCAGCCGCTTCTCCTGCACACGGAGAGCGTGCTAGCTGCTGAAACGTGAAGAAAGAAGCTGCAGAACACTGGCACTGAGCGTGCAGCTTTCCAGCGGAGAGAAAAAGCTACTTGAACACTCTGCAAGCCTTTCCACTCCCAAAAACATGCACATGGAAGGAGCTGCTGCAAAAGCGATGCTGTGCTCGCTGCTGCTCCTCCTGAAGCTCTGGCTGCTAAATCTGAGGCTTTCCTTCCAATTTCAAGCTGCAAAGCACTTGCTGAATTGCAGGGAACGTCCGGGAGGCATTTCCTGTGCTTGCATACTCTCTCCTTTCTAGACAGAGTGGAAAAGCTTTTCCCTGCCGTGTAGGCGACAAGAGACGCATTAGACGGGCATCCGGAGCTGTCCGAAGGTAAGCGCCTCTTCCCGGCCTCTTTCGGCACAAGCCCCCGCTCCGGAGAGCACCGCGGCCGGCAGGATGCTCTCTGCCGGCGAAGGTGCCGCTTCTCCGGCAAGGAAGCCTCAGCCGCTTCTCCTGCACACGGAGAGCGTGCTAGCTGCTGAAACATGAAGAAAGAAGCTGCAGAACACTGGCACTGAGCGTGCAGCTTTCCAGCGGAGAGAAAAAGCTACTTGAACACTCTGCAAGCCTTTCCACTCCCAAAAACATGCACATGGAAGGAGCTGCTGCAAAAGCGATGCTGTGCTCGCTGCTGCTCCTCCTGAACCTCTGGCTGCTAAATCTGAGGCTTTCCTTCCAATTTCAAGCTGCAAAGCACTTGCTGAATTGCAGGGAAAGTCCGGGAGGCATTTGCTGTGCTGGCACACTTTCTCCTTCCTAGACAGAGTGGAAAAGCTTTTCCCTGCCGTGTAGGCGACAAGAGACGCATTAGACGGGCATCCGGAGCTGTCCGAAGGTAAGCGCCTGTTCCCGGCCTCTTTCGGCACAAGCCCCCGCTCCGGAGCGCACCGCGGCCGGCAGGATGCTCTCTGCCGGCGAAGGTGCCGCTTCTCCGGCAAGGAAGCCTCAGCCGCTTCTCCTGCACACGGAGAGCGTGCTAGCTGCAGAAACGTGAAGAAAGAAGCTGCAGAACACTGGCACTGAGCCTGCAGCTTTCCAGCGGAGAGAAAAAGCTACTTGAACACTCTGCAAGCCTTTCCACTCCCAAAAACATGCACATGGAAGGAGCTGCTGCAAAAGCGATGCTGTGCTCGCTGCTGCTCCTCCTGAAGCTCTGGCTGCTAAATCTGAGGCTTTCCTTCCAATTTCAAGCTGCAAAGCACTTGCTGAATTGCAGGGAAAGTCCGGGAGGCATTTGCTGTGCTGGCACACTTTCTCCTTCCTAGACAGAGTGGAAAAGCTTTTCCCTGCCGTGTAGGCGACAAGAGACGCATTAGACGGGCATCCGGAGCTGTCCGAAGGTAAGCGCCTCTTCCCGGCCTCTTTCGGCACAAGCCCCCGCTCCGGAGCGCACCGCGGCCGGCCGGAGGCTCTCTGCCGGCGAAGGTGCCGCTTCTCCGGCAAGGAAGCCTCAGCCGCTTCTCCTGCACACGGAGAGCGTGCTAGCTGCTGAAACGTGAAGAAAGAAGCTGCAGAACACTGGCACTGAGCGTGCAGCTTTCCAGCGGAGAGAAAAAGCTACTTGAACACTCTGCAAGCCTTTCCACTCCCAAAAACATGCACATGGAAGGAGCTGCTGCAAAAGCGATGCTGTGCTCGCTGCTGCTCCTCCTGAAGCTCTGGCTGCTAAATCTGAGGCTTTCCTTCCAATTTCAAGCTGCAAAGCACTTGCTGAATTGCAGGGAACGTCCGGGAGGCATTTGCTGTGCTGGCACACTTTCTCCTTCCTAGACAGAGTGGAAAAGCTTTTCCCTGCCGTGTAGGCGACAAGAGACGCATTAGACGGGCATCCGGAGCTGTCCGAAGGTAAGCGCCTCTTCCCGGCCTCTTTCGGCACAAGCCCCCGCTCCGGAGCGCACCGCGGCCGGCCGGAGGCTCTCTGCCGGCGAAGGTGCCGCTTCTCCGGCAAGGAAGCCTCAGCCGCTTCTCCTGCACACGGAGAGCGTGCTAGCTGCTGAAACGTGAAGAAAGAAGCTGCAGAACACTGGCACTGAGCCTGCAGCTTTCCAGCGGAGAGAAAAAGCTACTTGAACACTCTGCAAGCCTTTCCACTCCCAAAAACATGCACATGGAAGGAGCTGCTGCAAAAGCGATGCTGTGCTCGCTGCTGCTCCTCCTGAAGCTCTGGCTGCTAAATCTGAGGCTTTCCTTCCAATTTCAAGCTGCAAAGCACTTGCTGAATTGCAGGGAACGTCCGGGAGGCATTTGCTGTGCTGGCACACTTTCTCCTTCCTAGACAGAGTGGAAAAGCTTTTCCCTGCCGTGTAGGCGACAAGAGACGCATTAGACGGGCATCCGGAGCTGTCCGAAGGTAAGCGCCTGTTCCCGGCCTCTTTCGGCACAAGCCCCCACTCCGGAGCGCACCGCGGCCGGCAGGATGCTCTCTGCCGGCGAAGGTGCCGCTTCTCCGGCAAGGAAGCCTCAGCCGCTTCTCGTGCACACGGAGAGCGTGCTAGCTGCAGAAACGTGAAGAAAGAAACTGCAGAACACTGGCACTGAGCGTGCAGCTTTCCAGCGGAGAGAAAAAGCTACTTGAACACTCTGCAAGCCTTTCCACTCCCAAAAACATGCACATGGAAGGAGCTGCTGCAAAAGCGATGCTGTGCTCGCTGCTGCTCCTCCTGAAGCTCTGGCTGCTAAATCTGAGGCTTTCCTTCCAATTTCAAGCTGCAAAGCACTTGCTGAATTGCAGGGAAAGTCCGGGAGGCATTTGCTGTGCTGGCATACTCTCTCCTTTCTAGACAGAGTGGAAAAGCTTTTCCCTGCCGTGTAGGCGACAAGAGACGCATTAGACGGGCATCCGGAGCTGTCCGAAGGTAAGCGCCTGTTCCCGGCCTCTTTCGGCACAAGCCCCCGCTCCGGAGCGCACCGCGGCCGGCAGGATGCTCTCTGCCGACGAAGGTGCCGCTTCTCCGGCAAGGAAGCCTCAGCCGCTTCTCCTGCACACGGAGAGCGTGCTAGCTGCTGAAACGTGAAGAAAGAAGCTGCAGAACACTGGCACTGAGCGTGCAGCTTTCCAGCGGAGAGAAAAAGCTACTTGAACACTCTGCAAGCCTTTCCACTCCCAAAAACATGCACATGGAAGGAGCTGCTGCAAAAGCGATGCTGTGCTCGCTGCTGCTCCTCCTGAAGCTCTGGCTGCTAAATCTGAGGCTTTCCTTCCAATTTCAAGCTGCAAAGCACTTGCTGAATTGCAGGGAAAGTCCGGGAGGCATTTGCTGTGCTGGCACACTTTCTCCTTCCTAGACAGAGTGGAAAAGCTTTTCCCTGCCGTGTAGGCGACAAGAGACGCATTAGACGGGCATCCGGAGCTGTCCGAAGGTAAGCGCCTCTTCCCGGCCTCTTTCGGCACAAGCCCCCGCTCCGGAGCGCACCGCGGCCGGCCGGAGGCTCTCTGCCGGCGAAGGTGCCGCTTCTCCGGCAAGGAAGCCTCAGCCGCTTCTCCTGCACACGGAGAGCGTGCTAGCTGCTGAAACGTGAAGAAAGAAGCTGCAGAACACTGGCACTGAGCGTGCAGCTTTCCAGCGGAGAGAAAAAGCTACTTGAACACTCTGCAAGCCTTTCCACTCCCAAAAACATGCACATGGAAGGAGCTGCTGCAAAAGCGATGCTGTGCTCGCTGCTGCTCCTCCTGAAGCTCTGGCTGCTAAATCTGAGGCTTTCCTTCCAATTTCAAGCTGCAAAGCACTTGCTGAATTGCAGGGAACGTCCGGGAGGCATTTGCTGTGCTGGCACACTTTCTCCTTCCTAGACAGAGTGGAAAAGCTTTTCCCTGCCGTGTAGGCGACAAGAGACGCATTAGACGGGCATCCGGAGCTGTCCGAAGGTAAGCGCCTGTTCCCGGCCTCTTTCGGCACAAGCCCCCGCTCCGGAGCGCACCGCGGCCGGCAGGATGCTCTCTGCCGGCGAAGGTGCCGCTTCTCCGGCAAGGAAGCCTCAGCCGCTTCTCCTGCACACGGAGAGCGTGCTAGCTGCTGAAACGTGAAGAAAGAAGCTGCAGAACACTGGCACTGAGCGTGCAGCTTTCCAGCGGAGAGAAAAAGCTACTTGAACACTCTGCAAGCCTTTCCACTCCCAAAAACATGCACATGGAAGGAGCTGCTGCAAAAGCGATGCTGTGCTCGCTGCTGCTCCTCCTGAAGCTCTGGCTGCTAAATCTGAGGCTTTCCTTCCAATTTCAAGCTGCAAAGCACTTGCTGAATTGCAGGGAAAGTCCGGGAGGCATTTGCTGTGCTGGCATACTCTCTCCTTTCTAGACAGAGTGGAAAAGCTTTTCCCTGCCGTGTAGGCGACAAGAGACGCATTAGACGGGCATCCGGAACTGTCCGAAGGTAAGCGCCTGTTCCCGGCCTCTTTCGGCACAAGCCCCCGCTCCGGAGCGCACCGCGGCCGGCAGGATGCTCTCTGCCGGCGAAGGTGCCGCTTCTCCGGCAAGGAAGCCTCAGCCGCTTCTCCTGCACACGGAGAGCATGCTAGCTGCTGAAACGTGAAGAAAGAAGCTGCAGAACACTGGCACTGAGCGTGCAGCTTTCCAGCGGAGAGAAAAAGCTACTTGAACACTCTGCAAGCCTTTCCACTCCCAAAAACATGCACATGGAAGGAGCTGCTGCAAAAGCGATGCTGTGCTCGCTGCTGCTCCTCCTGAAGCTCTGGCTGCTAAATCTGAGGCTTTCCTTCCAATTTCAAGCTGCAAAGCACTTGCTGAATTGCAGGGAACGTCCGGGAGGCATTTGCTGTGCTGGCACACTTTCTCCTTCCTAGACAGAGTGGAAAAGCTTTTCCCTGCCGTGTAGGCGACAAGAGAGGCATTAGACGGGCATCCGGAGCTGTCCGAAGGTAAGCGCCTATTCCCGGCCTCTTTCGGCACAAGCCCCCGCTCCGGAGCGCACCGCGGCCGGCCGGAGGCTCTCTGCCGGCGAAGGTGCCGCTTCTCCGGCAAGGAAGCCTCAGCCGCTTCTCCTGCACACGGAGAGCGTGCTAGCTGCTGAAACGTGAAGAAAGAAGCTGCAGAACACTGGCACTGAGCGTGCAGCTTTCCAGCGGAGAGAAAAAGCTACTTGAACACTCTGCAACCCTTTCCACTCCCAAAAACATGCACATGGAAGGAGCTGCTGCAAAAGCGATGCTGTGCTCGCTGCTGCTCCTCCTGAAGCTCTGGCTGCTAAATCTGAGGCTTTCCTTCCAATTTCAAGCTGCAAAGCACTTGCTGAATTGCAGGGAACGTCCGGGAGGCATTTGCTGTGCTGGCACACTTTCTCCTTCCTAGACAGAGTGGAAAAGCTTTTCCCTGCCGTGTAGGCGACAAGAGACGCATTAGACGGGCATCCGGAGCTGTCCGAAGGTAAGCGCCTGTTCCCGGCCTCTTTCGGCACAAGCCCCCGCTCCGGAGCGCACCGCGGCCGGCCGGAGGCTCTCTGCCGGCGAAGGTGCCGCTTCTCCGGCAAGGAAGCCTCAGCCGCTTCTCCTGCACACGGAGAGCGTGCTAGCTGCTGAAACGTGAAGAAAGAAGCTGCAGAACACTGGCACTGAGCGTGCAGCTTTCCAGCGGAGAGAAAAAGCTACTTGAACACTCTGCAAGCCTTTCCACTCCCAAAAACATGCACATGGAAGGAGCTGCTGCAAAAGCGATGCTGTGCTCGCTGCTGCTCCTCCTGAAGCTCTGGCTGCTAAATCTGAGGCTTTCCTTCCAATTTCAAGCTGCAAAGCACTTGCTGAATTGCAGGGAACGTCCGGGAGGCATTTGCTGTGCTGGCACACTTTCTCCTTCCTAGACAGAGTGGAAAAGCTTTTCCCTGCCGTGTAGGCGACAAGAGACGCATTAGACGGGCATCCGGAGCTGTCCGAAGGTAAGCGCCTGTTCCCGGCCTCTTTCGGCACAAGCCCCCGCTCCGGAGCGCACCGCGGCCGGCAGGATGCTCTCTGCCGGCGAAGGTGCCGCTTCTCCGGCAAGGAAGCCTCAGCCGCTTCTCCTGCACACGGAGAGCGTGCTAGCTGCAGAAACGTGAAGAAAGAAGCTGCAGAACACTGGCACTGAGCCTGCAGCTTTCCAGCGGAGAGAAAAAGCTACTTGAACACTCTGCAAGCCTTTCCACTCCCAAAAACATGCACATGGAAGGAGCTGCTGCAAAAGCGATGCTGTGCTCGCTGCTGCTCCTCCTGAAGCTCTGGCTGCTAAATCTGAGGCTTTCCTTCCAATTTCAAGCTGCAAAGCACTTGCTGAATTGCAGGGAACGTCCGGGAGGCATTTGCTGTGCTGGCACACTTTCTCCTTCCTAGACAGAGTGGAAAAGCTTTTCCCTGCCGTGTAGGCGACAAGAGACGCATTAGACGGGCATCCGGAGCTGTCCGAAGGTAAGCGCCTGTTGCCGGCCTCTTTCGGCACAAGCCCCCGCTCCGGAGCGCACCGCGGCCGGCCGGAGGCTCTCTGCCGGCGAAGGTGCCGCTTCTCCGGCAAGGAAGCCTCAGCCGCTTCTCCTGCACACGGAGAGCGTGCTAGCTGCTGAAACGTGAAGAAAGAAGCTGCAGAACACTGGCACTGAGCCTGCAGCTTTCCAGCGGAGAGAAAAAGCTACTTGAACACTCTGCAAGCCTTTCCACTCCCAAAAACATGCACATGGAAGGAGCTGCTGCAAAAGCGATGCTGTGCTCGCTGCTGCTCCTCCTGAAGCTCTGGCTGCTAAATCTGAGGCTTTCCTTCCAATTTCAAGCTGCAAAGCACTTGCTGAATTGCAGGGAACGTCCGGGAGGCATTTGCTGTGCTGGCACACTTTCTCCTTCCTAGACAGAGTGGAAAAGCTTTTCCCTGCCGTGTAGGCGACAAGAGACGCATTAGACGGGCATCCGGAGCTGTCCGAAGGTAAGCGCCTGTTGCCGGCCTCTTTCGGCACAAGCCCCCGCTCCGGAGCGCACCGCGGCCGGCCGGAGGCTCTCTGCCGGCGAAGGTGCCGCTTCTCCGGCAAGGAAGCCTCAGCCGCTTCTCCTGCACACGGAGAGCGTGCTAGCTGCTGAAACGTGAAGAAAGAAGCTGCAGAACACTGGCACTGAGCGTGCAGCTTTCCAGCGGAGAGAAAAAGCTACTTGAACACTCTGCAAGCCTTTCCACTCCCAAAAACATGCACATGGAAGGAGCTGCTGCAAAAGCGATGCTGTGCTCGCTGCTGCTCCTCCTGAAGCTCTGGCTGCTAAATCTGAGGCTTTCCTTCCAATTTCAAGCTGCAAAGCACTTGCTGAATTGCAGGGAAAGTCCGGGAGGCATTTGCTGTGCTGGCACACTTTCTCCTTCCTAGACAGAGTGGAAAAGCTTTTCCCTGCCGTGTAGGCGACAAGAGACGCATTAGACGGGCATCCGGAGCTGTCCGAAGGTAAGCGCCTCTTCCCGGCCTCTTTCGGCACAAGCCCCCGCTCCGGAGCGCACCGCGGCCGGCCGGAGGCTCTCTGCCGGCGAAGGTGCCGCTTCTCCGGCAAGGAAGCCTCAGCCGCTTCTCCTGCACACGGAGAGCGTGCTAGCTGCTGAAACGTGAAGAAAGAAGCTGCAGAACACTGGCACTGAGCCTGCAGCTTTCCAGCGGAGAGAAAAAGCTACTTGAACACTCTGCAAGCCTTTCCACTCCCAAAAACATGCACATGGAAGGAGCTGCTGCAAAAGCGATGCTGTGCTCGCTGCTGCTCCTCCTGAAGCTCTGGCTGCTAAATCTGAGGCTTTCCTTCCAATTTCAAGCTGCAAAGCACTTGCTGAATTGCAGGGAAAGTCCGGGAGGCATTTGCTGTGCTGGCACACTTTCTCCTTCCTAGACAGAGTGGAAAAGCTTTTCCCTGCCGTGTAGGCGACAAGAGACGCATTAGACGGGCATCCGGAGCTGTCCGAAGGTAAGCGCCTGTTCCCGGCCTCTTTCGGCACAAGCCCCCGCTCCGGAGCGCACCGCGGCCGGCCGGAGGCTCTCTGCCGGCGAAGGTGCCGCTTCTCCGGCAAGGAAGCCTCAGCCGCTTCTCCTGCACACGGAGAGCGTGCTAGCTGCTGAAACGTGAAGAAAGAAGCTGCAGAACACTGGCACTGAGCCTGCAGCTTTCCAGCGGAGAGAAAAAGCTACTTGAACACTCTGCAAGCCTTTCCACTCCCAAAAACATGCACATGGAAGGAGCTGCTGCAAAAGCGATGCTGTGCTCGCTGCTACTCCTCCTGAAGCTCTGGCTGCTAAATCTGAGGCTTTCCTTCCAATTTCAAGCTGCAAAGCACTTGCTGAATTGCAGGGAAAGTCCGGGAGGCATTTGCTGTGCTGGCACACTTTCTCCTTCCTAGACAGAGTGGAAAAGCTTTTCCCTGCCGTGTAGGCGACAAGAGACGCATTAGACGGGCATCCGGAGCTGTCCGAAGGTAAGCGCCTGTTGCCGGCCTCTTTCGGCACAAGCCCCCGCTCCGGAGCGCACCGCGGCCGGCCGGAGGCTCTCTGCCGGCGAAGGTGCCGCTTCTCCGGCAAGGAAGCCTCAGCCGCTTCTCCTGCACACGGAGAGCGTGCTAGCTGCTGAAACGTGAAGAAAGAAGCTGCAGAACACTGGCACTGAGCCTGCAGCTTTCCAGCGGAGAGAAAAAGCTACTTGAACACTCTGCAAGCCTTTCCACTCCCAAAAACATGCACATGGAAGGAGCTGCTGCAAAAGCGATGCTGTGCTCGCTGCTGCTCCTCCTGAAGCTCTGGCTGCTAAATCTGAGGCTTTCCTTCCAATTTCAAGCTGCAAAGCACTTGCTGAATTGCAGGGAAAGTCCGGGAGGCATTTGCTGTGCTGGCACACTTTCTCCTTCCTAGACAGAGTGGAAAAGCTTTTCCCTGCCGTGTAGGCGACAAGAGACGCATTAGACGGGCATCCGGAGCTGTCCGAAGGTAAGCGCCTGTTCCCGGCCTCTTTCGGCACAAGCCCCCGCTCCGGAGCGCACCGCGGCCGGCCGGAGGCTCTCTGCCGGCGAAGGTGCCGCTTCTCCGGCAAGGAAGCCTCAGCCGCTTCTCCTGCACACGGAGAGCGTGCTAGCTGCTGAAACGTGAAGAAAGAAGCTGCAGAACACTGGCACTGAGCGTGCAGCTTTCCAGCGGAGAGAAAAAGCTACTTGAACACTCTGCAAGCCTTTCCACTCCCAAAAACATGCACATGGAAGGAGCTGCTGCAAAAGCGATGCTGTGCTCGCTGCTGCTCCTCCTGAAGCTCTGGCTGCTAAATCTGAGGCTTTCCTTCCAATTTCAAGCTGCAAAGCACTTGCTGAATTGCAGGGAAAGTCCGGGAGGCATTTGCTGTGCTGGCACACTTTCTCCTTCCTAGACAGAGTGGAAAAGCTTTTCCCTGCCGTGTAGGCGACAAGAGACGCATTAGACGGGCATCCGGAGCTGTCCGAAGGTAAGCGCCTGTTCCCGGCCTCTTTCGGCACAAGCCCCCGCTCCGGAGCGCACCGCGGCCGGCCGGATGCTCTCTGCCGGCGAAGGTGCCGCTTCTCCGGCAAGGAAGCCTCAGCCGCTTCTCCTGCACACGGAGAGCGTGCTAGCTGCTGAAACGTGAAGAAAGAAGCTGCAGAACACTGGCACTGAGCGTGCAGCTTTCCAGCGGAGAGAAAAAGCTACTTGAACACTCTGCAAGCCTTTCCACTCCCAAAAACATGCACATGGAAGGAGCTGCTGCAAAAGCGATGCTGTGCTCGCTGCTGCTCCTCCTGAAGCTCTGGCTGCTAAATCTGAGGCTTTCCTTCCAATTTCAAGCTGCAAAGCACTTGCTGAATTGCAGGGAAAGTCCGGGAGGCATTTGCTGTGCTGGCACACTTTCTCCTTCCTAGACAGAGTGGAAAAGCTTTTCCCTGCCGTGTAGGCGACAAGAGACGCATTAGACGGGCATCCGGAGCTGTCCGAAGGTAAGCGCCTCTTCCCGGCCTCTTTCGGCACAAGCCCCCGCTCCGGAGCGCACCGCGGCCGGCCGGAGGCTCTCTGCCGGCGAAGGTGCCGCTTCTCCGGCAAGGAAGCCTCAGCCGCTTCTCCTGCACACGGAGAGCGTGCTAGCTGCTGAAACGTGAAGAAAGAAGCTGCAGAACACTGGCACTGAGCCTGCAGCTTTCCAGCGGAGAGAAAAAGCTACTTGAACACTCTGCAAGCCTTTCCACTCCCAAAAACATGCACATGGAAGGAGCTGCTGCAAAAGCGATGCTGTGCTCGCTGCTGCTCCTCCTGAAGCTCTGGCTGCTAAATCTGAGGCTTTCCTTCCAATTTCAAGCTGCAAAGCACTTGCTGAATTGCAGGGAACGTCCGGGAGGCATTTGCTGTGCTGGCACACTTTCTCCTTCCTAGACAGAGTGGAAAAGCTTTTCCCTGCCGTGTAGGCGACAAGAGACGCATTAGACGGGCATCCGGAGCTGTCCGAAGGTAAGCGCCTCTTCCCGGCCTCTTTCGGCACAAGCCCCCGCTCCGGAGCGCACCGCGGCCGGCAGGATGCTCTCTGCCGGCGAAGGTGCCGCTTCTCCGGCAAGGAAGCCTCAGCCGCTTCTCCTGCACACGGAGAGCGTGCTAGCTGCAGAAACGTGAAGAAAGAAGCTGCAGAACACTGGCACTGAGCCTGCAGCTTTCCAGCGGAGAGAAAAAGCTACTTGAACACTCTGCAAGCCTTTCCACTCCCAAAAACATGCACATGGAAGGAGCTGCTGCAAAAGCGATGCTGTGCTCGCTGCTGCTCCTCCTGAAGCTCTGGCTGCTAAATCTGAGGCTTTCCTTCCAATTTCAAGCTGCAAAGCACTTGCTGAATTGCAGGGAACGTCCGGGAGGCATTTGCTGTGCTGGCACACTTTCTCCTTCCTAGACAGAGTGGAAAAGCTTTTCCCTGCCGTGTAGGCGACAGGAGACGCATTAGACGGGCATCCGGAGCTGTCCGAAGGTAAGCGCCTGTTCCCGGCCTCTTTCGGCACAAGCCCCCGCTCCGGAGCGCACCGCGGCCGGCCGGAGGCTCTCTGCCGGCGAAGGTGCCGCTTCTCCGGCAAGGAAGCCTCAGCCGCTTCTCCTGCACACGGACAGCGTGCTAGCTGCTGAAACGTGAAGAAAGAAGCTGCAGAACACTGGCACTGAGCGTGCAGCTTTCCAGCGGAGAGAAAAAGCTACTTGAACACTCTGCAAGCCTTTCCACTCCCAAAAACATGCACATGGAAGGAGCTGCTGCAAAAGCGATGCTGTGCTCGCTGCTGCTCCTCCTGAAGCTCTGGCTGCTAAATCTGAGGCTTTCCTTCCAATTTCAAGCTGCAAAGCACTTGCTGAATTGCAGGGAAAGTCCGGGAGGCATTTGCTGTGCTGGCACACTTTCTCCTTCCTAGACAGAGTGGAAAAGCTTTTCCCTGCCGTGTAGGCGACAAGAGACGCATTAGACGGGCATCCGGAGCTGTCCGAAGGTAAGCGCCTGTTCCCGGCCTCTTTCGGCACAAGCCCCCGCTCCGGAGCGCACCGCGGCCGGCCGGAGGCTCTCTGCCGGCGAAGGTGCCGCTTCTCCGGCAAGGAAGCCTCAGCCGCTTCTCCTGCACACGGAGAGCGTGCTAGCTGCTGAAACGTGAAGAAAGAAGCTGCAGAACACTGGCACTGAGCCTGCAGCTTTCCAGCGGAGAGAAAAAGCTACTTGAACACTCTGCAAGCCTTTCCACTCCCAAAAACATGCACATGGAAGGAGCTGCTGCAAAAGCGATGCTGTGCTCGCTGCTGCTCCTCCTGAAGCTCTGGCTGCTAAATCTGAGGCTTTCCTTCCAATTTCAAGCTGCAAAGCACTTGCTGAATTGCAGGGAACGTCCGGGAGGCATTTGCTGTGCTGGCACACTTTCTCCTTCCTAGACAGAGTGGAAAAGCTTTTCCCTGCCGTGTAGGCGACAAGAGACGCATTAGACGGGCATCCGGAGCTGTCCGAAGGTAAGCGCCTGTTCCCGGCCTCTTTCGGCACAAGCCCCCGCTCCGGAGCGCACCGCGGCCGGCCGGAGGCTCTCTGCCGGCGAAGGTGCCGCTTCTCCGGCAAGGAAGCCTCAGCCGCTTCTCCTGCACACGGAGAGCGTGCTAGCTGCTGAAACGTGAAGAAAGAAGCTGCAGAACACTGGCACTGAGCCTGCAGCTTTCCAGCGGAGAGAAAAAGCTACTTGAACACTCTGCAAGCCTTTCCACTCCCAAAAACATGCACATGGAAGGAGCTGCTGCAAAAGCGATGCTGTGCTCGCTGCTGCTCCTCCTGAAGCTCTGGCTGCTAAATCTGAGGCTTTCCTTCCAATTTCAAGCTGCAAAGCACTTGCTGAATTGCAGGGAAAGTCCGGGAGGCATTTGCTGTGCTGGCACACTTTCTCCTTCCTAGACAGAGTGGAAAAGCTTTTCCCTGCCGTGTAGGCGACAAGAGACGCATTAGACGGGCATCCGGAGCTGTCCGAAGGTAAGCGCCTGTTCCCGGCCTCTTTCGGCACAAGCCCCCGCTCCGGAGCGCACCGCGGCCGGCCGGAGGCTCTCTGCCGGCGAAGGTGCCGCTTCTCCGGCAAGGAAGCCTCAGCCGCTTCTCCTGCACACGGAGAGCGTGCTAGCTGCTGAAACGTGAAGAAAGAAGCTGCAGAACACTGGCACTGAGCCTGCAGCTTTCCAGCGGAGAGAAAAAGCTACTTGAACACTCTGCAAGCCTTTCCACTCCCAAAAACATGCACATGGAAGGAGCTGCTGCAAAAGCGATGCTGTGCTCGCTGCTACTCCTCCTGAAGCTCTGGCTGCTAAATCTGAGGCTTTCCTTCCAATTTCAAGCTGCAAAGCACTTGCTGAATTGCAGGGAAAGTCCGGGAGGCATTTGCTGTGCTGGCACACTTTCTCCTTCCTAGACAGAGTGGAAAAGCTTTTCCCTGCCGTGTAGGCGACAAGAGACGCATTAGACGGGCATCCGGAGCTGTCCGAAGGTAAGCGCCTGTTGCCGGCCTCTTTCGGCACAAGCCCCCGCTCCGGAGCGCACCGCGGCCGGCCGGAGGCTCTCTGCCGGCGAAGGTGCCGCTTCTCCGGCAAGGAAGCCTCAGCCGCTTCTCCTGCACACGGAGAGCGTGCTAGCTGCTGAAACGTGAAGAAAGAAGCTGCAGAACACTGGCACTGAGCCTGCAGCTTTCCAGCGGAGAGAAAAAGCTACTTGAACACTCTGCAAGCCTTTCCACTCCCAAAAACATGCACATGGAAGGAGCTGCTGCAAAAGCGATGCTGTGCTCGCTGCTGCTCCTCCTGAAGCTCTGGCTGCTAAATCTGAGGCTTTCCTTCCAATTTCAAGCTGCAAAGCACTTGCTGAATTGCAGGGAAAGTCCGGGAGGCATTTGCTGTGCTGGCACACTTTCTCCTTCCTAGACAGAGTGGAAAAGCTTTTCCCTGCCGTGTAGGCGACAAGAGACGCATTAGACGGGCATACGGAACTGTCCGAAGGTAAGCGCCTGTTCCCGGCCTCTTTCGGCACAAGCCCCCGCTCCGGAGCGCACCGCGGCCGGCAGGATGCTCTCTGCCGGCGAAGGTGCCGCTTCTCCGGCAAGGAAGCCTCAGCCGCTTCTCCTGCACACGGAGAGCGTGCTAGCTGCTGAAACGTGAAGAAAGAAGCTGCAGAACACTGGCACTGAGCGTGCAGCTTTCCAGCGGAGAGAAAAAGCTACTTGAACACTCTGCAAGCCTTTCCACTCCCAAAAACATGCACATGGAAGGAGCTGCTGCAAAAGCGATGCTGTGCTCGCTGCTGCTCCTCCTGAAGCTCTGGCTGCTAAATCTGAGGCTTTCCTTCCAATTTCAAGCTGCAAAGCATTTGCTGAATTGCAGGGAACGTCCGGGAGGCATTTGCTGTGCTGGCACACTTTCTCCTTCCTAGACAGAGTGGAAAAGCTTTTCCCTGCCGTGTAGGCGACAAGAGACGCATTAGACGGGCATCCGGAGCTGTCCGAAGGTAAGCGCCTGTTCCCGGCCTCTTTCGGCACAAGCCCCCGCTCCGGAGCGCACCGCGGCCGGCAGGATGCTCTCTGCCGGCGAAGGTGCCGCTTCTCCGGCAAGGAAGCCTCAGCCGCTTCTCCTGCACACGGAGAGCGTGCTAGCTGCAGAAACGTGAAGAAAGAAGCTGCAGAACACTGGCACTGAGCCTGCAGCTTTCCAGCGGAGAGAAAAAGCTACTTGAACACTCTGCAAGCCTTTCCACTCCCAAAAACATGCACATGGAAGGAGCTGCTGCAAAAGCGATGCTGTGCTCGCTGCTGCTCCTCCTGAAGCTCTGGCTGCTAAATCTGAGGCTTTCCTTCCAATTTCAAGCTGCAAAGCACTTGCTGAATTGCAGGGAACGTCCGGGAGGCATTTGCTGTGCTGGCACACTTTCTCCTTCCTAGACAGAGTGGAAAAGCTTTTCCCTGCCGTGTAGGCGACAAGAGACGCATTAGACGGGCATCCGGAGCTGTCCGAAGGTAAGCGCCTCTTCCCGGCCTCTTTCGGCACAAGCCCCCGCTCCGGAGCGCACCGCGGCCGGCAGGATGCTCTCTGCCGGCGAAGGTGCCGCTTCTCCGGCAAGGAAGCCTCAGCCGCTTCTCCTGCACACGGAGAGCGTGCTAGCTGCAGAAACGTGAAGAAAGAAGCTGCAGAACACTGGCACTGAGCCTGCAGCTTTCCAGCGGAGAGAAAAAGCTACTTGAACACTCTGCAAGCCTTTCCACTCCCAAAAACATGCACATGGAAGGAGCTGCTGCAAAAGCGATGCTGTGCTCGCTGCTGCTCCTCCTGAAGCTCTGGCTGCTAAATCTGAGGCTTTCCTTCCAATTTCAAGCTGCAAAGCACTTGCTGAATTGCAGGGAACGTCCGGGAGGCATTTGCTGTGCTGGCACACTTTCTCCTTCCTAGACAGAGTGGAAAAGCTTTTCCCTGCCGTGTAGGCGACAGGAGACGCATTAGACGGGCATCCGGAGCTGTCCGAAGGTAAGCGCCTGTTCCCGGCCTCTTTCGGCACAAGCCCCCGCTCCGGAGCGCACCGCGGCCGGCCGGAGGCTCTCTGCCGGCGAAGGTGCCGCTTCTCCGGCAAGGAAGCCTCAGCCGCTTCTCCTGCACACGGACAGCGTGCTAGCTGCTGAAACGTGAAGAAAGAAGCTGCAGAACACTGGCACTGAGCCTGCAGCTTTCCAGCGGAGAGAAAAAGCTACTTGAACACTCTGCAAGCCTTTCCACTCCCAAAAACATGCACATGGAAGGAGCTGCTGCAAAAGCGATGCTGTGCTCGCTGCTGCTCCTCCTGAAGCTCTGGCTGCTAAATCTGAGGCTTTCCTTCCAATTTCAAGCTGCAAAGCACTTGCTGAATTGCAGGGAAAGTCCGGGAGGCATTTGCTGTGCTGGCACACTTTCTCCTTCCTAGACAGAGTGGAAAAGCTTTTCCCTGCCGTGTAGGCGACAAGAGACGCATTAGACGGGCATCCGGAGCTGTCCGAAGGTAAGCGCCTGTTCCCGGCCTCTTTCGGCACAAGCCCCCGCTCCGGAGCGCACCACGGCCGGCCGGAGGCTCTCTGCCGGCGAAGGTGCCGCTTCTCCGGCAAGGAAGCCTCAGCCGCTTCTCCTGCACACGGAGAGCGTGCTAGCTGCTGAAACGTGAAGAAAGAAGCTGCAGAACACTGGCACTGAGCCTGCAGCTTTCCAGCGGAGAGAAAAAGCTACTTGAACACTCTGCAAGCCTTTCCACTCCCAAAAACATGCACATGGAAGGAGCTGCTGCAAAAGCGATGCTGTGCTCGCTGCTGCTCCTCCTGAAGCTCTGGCTGCTAAATCTGAGGCTTTCCTTCCAATTTCAAGCTGCAAAGCACTTGCTGAATTGCAGGGAACGTCCGGGAGGCATTTGCTGTGCTGGCACACTTTCTCCTTCCTAGACAGAGTGGAAAAGCTTTTCCCTGCCGTGTAGGCGACAAGAGACGCATTAGACGGGCATCCGGAGCTGTCCGAAGGTAAGCGCCTGTTCCCGGCCTCTTTCGGCACAAGCCCCCGCTCCGGAGCGCACCGCGGCCGGCCGGAGGCTCTCTGCCGGCGAAGGTGCCGCTTCTCCGGCAAGGAAGCCTCAGCCGCTTCTCCTGCACACGGAGAGCGTGCTAGCTGCTGAAACGTGAAGAAAGAAGCTGCAGAACACTGGCACTGAGCCTGCAGCTTTCCAGCGGAGAGAAAAAGCTACTTGAACACTCTGCAAGCCTTTCCACTCCCAAAAACATGCACATGGAAGGAGCTGCTGCAAAAGCGATGCTGTGCTCGCTGCTGCTCCTCCTGAAGCTCTGGCTGCTAAATCTGAGGCTTTCCTTCCAATTTCAAGCTGCAAAGCACTTGCTGAATTGCAGGGAAAGTCCGGGAGGCATTTGCTGTGCTGGCACACTTTCTCCTTCCTAGACAGAGTGGAAAAGCTTTTCCCTGCCGTGTAGGCGACAAGAGACGCATTAGACGGGCATCCGGAGCTGTCCGAAGGTAAGCGCCTGTTCCCGGCCTCTTTCGGCACAAGCCCCCGCTCCGGAGCGCACCGCGGCCGGCCGGAGGCTCTCTGCCGGCGAAGGTGCCGCTTCTCCGGCAAGGAAGCCTCAGCCGCTTCTCCTGCACACGGAGAGCGTGCTAGCTGCTGAAACGTGAAGAAAGAAGCTGCAGAACACTGGCACTGAGCCTGCAGCTTTCCAGCGGAGAGAAAAAGCTACTTGAACACTCTGCAAGCCTTTCCACTCCCAAAAACATGCACATGGAAGGAGCTGCTGCAAAAGCGATGCTGTGCTCGCTGCTACTCCTCCTGAAGCTCTGGCTGCTAAATCTGAGGCTTTCCTTCCAATTTCAAGCTGCAAAGCACTTGCTGAATTGCAGGGAAAGTCCGGGAGGCATTTGCTGTGCTGGCACACTTTCTCCTTCCTAGACAGAGTGGAAAAGCTTTTCCCTGCCGTGTAGGCGACAAGAGACGCATTAGACGGGCATCCGGAGCTGTCCGAAGGTAAGCGCCTGTTGCCGGCCTCTTTCGGCACAAGCCCCCGCTCCGGAGCGCACCGCGGCCGGCCGGAGGCTCTCTGCCGGCGAAGGTGCCGCTTCTCCGGCAAGGAAGCCTCAGCCGCTTCTCCTGCACACGGAGAGCGTGCTAGCTGCTGAAACGTGAAGAAAGAAGCTGCAGAACACTGGCACTGAGCCTGCAGCTTTCCAGCGGAGAGAAAAAGCTACTTGAACACTCTGCAAGCCTTTCCACTCCCAAAAACATGCACATGGAAGGAGCTGCTGCAAAAGCGATGCTGTGCTCGCTGCTGCTCCTCCTGAAGCTCTGGCTGCTAAATCTGAGGCTTTCCTTCCAATTTCAAGCTGCAAAGCACTTGCTGAATTGCAGGGAAAGTCCGGGAGGCATTTGCTGTGCTGGCACACTTTCTCCTTCCTAGACAGAGTGGAAAAGCTTTTCCCTGCCGTGTAGGCGACAAGAGACGCATTAGACGGGCATACGGAACTGTCCGAAGGTAAGCGCCTGTTCCCGGCCTCTTTCGGCACAAGCCCCCGCTCCGGAGCGCACCGCGGCCGGCAGGATGCTCTCTGCCGGCGAAGGTGCCGCTTCTCCGGCAAGGAAGCCTCAGCCGCTTCTCCTGCACACGGAGAGCGTGCTAGCTGCTGAAACGTGAAGAAAGAAGCTGCAGAACACTGGCACTGAGCGTGCAGCTTTCCAGCGGAGAGAAAAAGCTACTTGAACACTCTGCAAGCCTTTCCACTCCCAAAAACATGCACATGGAAGGAGCTGCTGCAAAAGCGATGCTGTGCTCGCTGCTGCTCCTCCTGAAGCTCTGGCTGCTAAATCTGAGGCTTTCCTTCCAATTTCAAGCTGCAAAGCATTTGCTGAATTGCAGGGAACGTCCGGGAGGCATTTGCTGTGCTGGCACACTTTCTCCTTCCTAGACAGAGTGGAAAAGCTTTTCCCTGCCGTGTAGGCGACAAGAGACGCATTAGACGGGCATCCGGAGCTGTCCGAAGGTAAGCGCCTGTTCCCGGCCTCTTTCGGCACAAGCCCCCGCTCCGGAGCGCACCGCGGCCGGCAGGATGCTCTCTGCCGGCGAAGGTGCCGCTTCTCCGGCAAGGAAGCCTCAGCCGCTTCTCCTGCACACGGAGAGCGTGCTAGCTGCAGAAACGTGAAGAAAGAAGCTGCAGAACACTGGCACTGAGCCTGCAGCTTTCCAGCGGAGAGAAAAAGCTACTTGAACACTCTGCAAGCCTTTCCACTCCCAAAAACATGCACATGGAAGGAGCTGCTGCAAAAGCGATGCTGTGCTCGCTGCTGCTCCTCCTGAAGCTCTGGCTGCTAAATCTGAGGCTTTCCTTCCAATTTCAAGCTGCAAAGCACTTGCTGAATTGCAGGGAACGTCCGGGAGGCATTTGCTGTGCTGGCACACTTTCTCCTTCCTAGACAGAGTGGAAAAGCTTTTCCCTGCCGTGTAGGCGACAAGAGACGCATTAGACGGGCATCCGGAGCTGTCCGAAGGTAAGCGCCTGTTCCCGGCCTCTTTCGGCACAAGCCCCCGCTCCGGAGCGCACCGCGGCCGGCCGGAGGCTCTCTGCCGGCGAAGGTGCCGCTTCTCCGGCAAGGAAGCCTCAGCCGCTTCTCCTGCACACGGACAGCGTGCTAGCTGCTGAAACGTGAAGAAAGAAGCTGCAGAACACTGGCACTGAGCGTGCAGCTTTCCAGCGGAGAGAAAAAGCTACTTGAACACTCTGCAAGCCTTTCCACTCCCAAAAACATGCACATGGAAGGAGCTGCTGCAAAAGCGATGCTGTGCTCGCTGCTGCTCCTCCTGAAGCTCTGGCTGCTAAATCTGAGGCTTTCCTTCCAATTTCAAGCTGCAAAGCACTTGCTGAATTGCAGGGAAAGTCCGGGAGGCATTTGCTGTGCTGGCACACTTTCTCCTTCCTAGACAGAGTGGAAAAGCTTTTCCCTGCCGTGTAGGCGACAAGAGACGCATTAGACGGGCATCCGGAGCTGTCCGAAGGTAAGCGCCTGTTCCCGGCCTCTTTCGGCACAAGCCCCCGCTCCGGAGCGCACCGCGGCCGGCCGGAGGCTCTCTGCCGGCGAAGGTGCCGCTTCTCCGGCAAGGAAGCCTCAGCCGCTTCTCCTGCACACGGAGAGCGTGCTAGCTGCTGAAACGTGAAGAAAGAAGCTGCAGAACACTGGCACTGAGCCTGCAGCTTTCCAGCGGAGAGAAAAAGCTACTTGAACACTCTGCAAGCCTTTCCACTCCCAAAAACATGCACATGGAAGGAGCTGCTGCAAAAGCGATGCTGTGCTCGCTGCTGCTCCTCCTGAAGCTCTGGCTGCTAAATCTGAGGCTTTCCTTCCAATTTCAAGCTGCAAAGCACTTGCTGAATTGCAGGGAACGTCCGGGAGGCATTTGCTGTGCTGGCACACTTTCTCCTTCCTAGACAGAGTGGAAAAGCTTTTCCCTGCCGTGTAGGCGACAAGAGACGCATTAGACGGGCATCCGGAGCTGTCCGAAGGTAAGCGCCTGTTCCCGGCCTCTTTCGGCACAAGCCCCCGCTCCGGAGCGCACCGCGGCCGGCCGGAGGCTCTCTGCCGGCGAAGGTGCCGCTTCTCCGGCAAGGAAGCCTCAGCCGCTTCTCCTGCACACGGAGAGCGTGCTAGCTGCTGAAACGTGAAGAAAGAAGCTGCAGAACACTGGCACTGAGCCTGCAGCTTTCCAGCGGAGAGAAAAAGCTACTTGAACACTCTGCAAGCCTTTCCACTCCCAAAAACATGCACATGGAAGGAGCTGCTGCAAAAGCGATGCTGTGCTCGCTGCTGCTCCTCCTGAAGCTCTGGCTGCTAAATCTGAGGCTTTCCTTCCAATTTCAAGCTGCAAAGCACTTGCTGAATTGCAGGGAAAGTCCGGGAGGCATTTGCTGTGCTGGCACACTTTCTCCTTCCTAGACAGAGTGGAAAAGCTTTTCCCTGCCGTGTAGGCGACAAGAGACGCATTAGACGGGCATCCGGAGCTGTCCGAAGGTAAGCGCCTCTTCCCGGCCTCTTTCGGCACAAGCCCCCGCTCCGGAGCGCACCGCGGCCGGCCGGAGGCTCTCTGCCGGCGAAGGTGCCGCTTCTCCGGCAAGGAAGCCTCAGCCGCTTCTCCTGCACACGGAGAGCGTGCTAGCTGCTGAAACGTGAAGAAAGAAGCTGCAGAACACTGGCACTGAGCCTGCAGCTTTCCAGCGGAGAGAAAAAGCTACTTGAACACTCTGCAAGCCTTTCCACTCCCAAAAACATGCACATGGAAGGAGCTGCTGCAAAAGCGATGCTGTGCTCGCTGCTGCTCCTCCTGAAGCTCTGGCTGCTAAATCTGAGGCTTTCCTTCCAATTTCAAGCTGCAAAGCACTTGCTGAATTGCAGGGAAAGTCCGGGAGGCATTTGCTGTGCTGGCACACTTTCTCCTTCCTAGACAGAGTGGAAAAGCTTTTCCCTGCCGTGTAGGCGACAAGAGACGCATTAGACGGGCATCCGGAGCTGTCCGAAGGTAAGCGCCTGTTCCCGGCCTCTTTCGGCACAAGCCCCCGCTCCGGAGCGCACCGCGGCCGGCCGGATGCTCTCTGCCGGCGAAGGTGCCGCTTCTCCGGCAAGGAAGCCTCAGCCGCTTCTCCTGCACACGGAGAGCGTGCTAGCTGCTGAAACGTGAAGAAAGAAGCTGCAGAACACTGGCACTGAGCGTGCAGCTTTCCAGCGGAGAGAAAAAGCTACTTGAACACTCTGCAAGCCTTTCCACTCCCAAAAACATGCACATGGAAGGAGCTGCTGCAAAAGCGATGCTGTGCTCGCTGCTGCTCCTCCTGAAGCTCTGGCTGCTAAATCTGAGGCTTTCCTTCCAATTTCAAGCTGCAAAGCACTTGCTGAATTGCAGGGAAAGTCCGGGAGGCATTTGCTGTGCTGGCACACTTTCTCCTTCCTAGACAGAGTGGAAAAGCTTTTCCCTGCCGTGTAGGCGACAAGAGACGCATTAGACGGGCATCCGGAGCTGTCCGAAGGTAAGCGCCTGTTCCCGGCCTCTTTCGGCACAAGCCCCCGCTCCGGAGCGCACCGCGGCCGGCCGGAGGCTCTCTGCCGGCGAAGGTGCCGCTTCTCCGGCAAGGAAGCCTCAGCCGCTTCTCCTGCACACGGAGAGCGTGCTAGCTGCTGAAACGTGAAGAAAGAAGCTGCAGAACACTGGCACTGAGCGTGCAGCTTTCCAGCGGAGAGAAAAAGCTACTTGAACACTCTGCAAGCCTTTCCACTCCCAAAAACATGCACATGGAAGGAGCTGCTGCAAAAGCGATGCTGTGCTCGCTGCTGCTCCTCCTGAAGCTCTGGCTGCTAAATCTGAGGCTTTCCTTCCAATTTCAAGCTGCAAAGCACTTGCTGAATTGCAGGGAAAGTCCGGGAGGCATTTGCTGTGCTGGCACACTTTCTCCTTCCTAGACAGAGTGGAAAAGCTTTTCCCTGCCGTGTAGGCGACAAGAGACGCATTAGACGGGCATCCGGAGCTGTCCGAAGGTAAGCGCCTGTTGCCGGCCTCTTTCGGCACAAGCCCCCGCTCCGGAGCGCACCGCGGCCGGCCGGAGGCTCTCTGCCGGCGAAGGTGCCGCTTCTCCGGCAAGGAAGCCTCAGCCGCTTCTCCTGCACACGGAGAGCGTGCTAGCTGCTGAAACGTGAAGAAAGAAGCTGCAGAACACTGGCACTGAGCGTGCAGCTTTCCAGCGGAGAGAAAAAGCTACTTGAACACTCTGCAAGCCTTTCCACTCCCAAAAACATGCACATGGAAGGAGCTGCTGCAAAAGCGATGCTGTGCTCGCTGCTACTCCTCCTGAAGCTCTGGCTGCTAAATCTGAGGCTTTCCTTCCAATTTCAAGCTGCAAAGCACTTGCTGAATTGCAGGGAAAGTCCGGGAGGCATTTGCTGTGCTGGCACACTTTCTCCTTCCTAGACAGAGTGGAAAAGCTTTTCCCTGCCGTGTAGGCGACAAGAGACGCATTAGACGGGCATCCGGAGCTGTCCGAAGGTAAGCGCCTGTTCCCGGCCTCTTTCGGCACAAGCCCCCGCTCCGGAGCGCACCGCGGCCGGCCGGAGGCTCTCTGCCGGCGAAGGTGCCGCTTCTCCGGCAAGGAAGCCTCAGCCGCTTCTCCTGCACACGGAGAGCGTGCTAGCTGCTGAAACGTGAAGAAAGAAGCTGCAGAACACTGGCACTGAGCCTGCAGCTTTCCAGCGGAGAGAAAAAGCTACTTGAACACTCTGCAAGCCTTTCCACTCCCAAAAACATGCACATGGAAGGAGCTGCTGCAAAAGCGATGCTGTGCTCGCTGCTGCTCCTCCTGAAGCTCTGGCTGCTAAATCTGAGGCTTTCCTTCCAATTTCAAGCTGCAAAGCACTTGCTGAATTGCAGGGAACGTCCGGGAGGCATTTGCTGTGCTGGCACACTTTCTCCTTCCTAGACAGAGTGGAAAAGCTTTTCCCTGCCGTGTAGGCGACAAGAGACGCATTAGACGGGCATCCGGAGCTGTCCGAAGGTAAGCGCCTGTTCCCGGCCTCTTTCGGCACAAGCCCCCGCTCCGGAGCGCACCGCGGCCGGCCGGATGCTCTCTGCCGGCGAAGGTGCCGCTTCTCCGGCAAGGAAGCCTCAGCCGCTTCTCCTGCACACGGAGAGCGTGCTAGCTGCTGAAACGTGAAGAAAGAAGCTGCAGAACACTGGCACTGAGCCTGCAGCTTTCCAGCGGAGAGAAAAAGCTACTTGAACACTCTGCAAGCCTTTCCACTCCCAAAAACATGCACATGGAAGGAGCTGCTGCAAAAGCGATGCTGTGCTCGCTGCTGCTCCTCCTGAAGCTCTGGCTGCTAAATCTGAGGCTTTCCTTCCAATTTCAAGCTGCAAAGCACTTGCTGAATTGCAGGGAAAGTCCGGGAGGCATTTGCTGTGCTGGCACACTTTCTCCTTCCTAGACAGAGTGGAAAAGCTTTTCCCTGCCGTGTAGGCGACAAGAGACGCATTAGACGGGCATCCGGAGCTGTCCGAAGGTAAGCGCCTGTTCCCGGCCTCTTTCGGCACAAGCCCCCGCTCCGGAGCGCACCGCGGCCGGCCGGAGGCTCTCTGCCGGCGAAGGTGCCGCTTCTCCGGCAAGGAAGCCTCAGCCGCTTCTCCTGCACACGGAGAGCGTGCTAGCTGCTGAAACGTGAAGAAAGAAGCTGCAGAACACTGGCACTGAGCCTGCAGCTTTCCAGCGGAGAGAAAAAGCTACTTGAACACTCTGCAAGCCTTTCCACTCCCAAAAACATGCACATGGAAGGAGCTGCTGCAAAAGCGATGCTGTGCTCGCTGCTGCTCCTCCTGAAGCTCTGGCTGCTAAATCTGAGGCTTTCCTTCCAATTTCAAGCTGCAAAGCACTTGCTGAATTGCAGGGAAAGTCCGGGAGGCATTTGCTGTGCTGGCACACTTTCTCCTTCCTAGACAGAGTGGAAAAGCTTTTCCCTGCCGTGTAGGCGACAAGAGACGCATTAGACGGGCATCCGGAGCTGTCCGAAGGTAAGCGCCTGTTCCCGGCCTCTTTCGGCACAAGCCCCCGCTCCGGAGCGCACCGCGGCCGGCCGGAGGCTCTCTGCCGGCGAAGGTGCCGCTTCTCCGGCAAGGAAGCCTCAGCCGCTTCTCCTGCACACGGAGAGCGTGCTAGCTGCTGAAACGTGAAGAAAGAAGCTGCAGAACACTGGCACTGAGCGTGCAGCTTTCCAGCGGAGAGAAAAAGCTACTTGAACACTCTGCAAGCCTTTCCACTCCCAAAAACATGCACATGGAAGGAGCTGCTGCAAAAGCGATGCTGTGCTCGCTGCTACTCCTCCTGAAGCTCTGGCTGCTAAATCTGAGGCTTTCCTTCCAATTTCAAGCTGCAAAGCACTTGCTGAATTGCAGGGAAAGTCCGGGAGGCATTTGCTGTGCTGGCACACTTTCTCCTTCCTAGACAGAGTGGAAAAGCTTTTCCCTGCCGTGTAGGCGACAAGAGACGCATTAGACGGGCATCCGGAGCTGTCCGAAGGTAAGCGCCTGTTCCCGGCCTCTTTCGGCACAAGACCCCGCTCCGGAGCGCACCGCGGCCGGCCGGAGGCTCTCTGCCGGCGAAGGTGCCGCTTCTCCGGCAAGGAAGCCTCAGCCGCTTCTCCTGCACACGGAGAGCGTGCTAGCTGCTGAAACGTGAAGAAAGAAGCTGCAGAACACTGGCACTGAGCGTGCAGCTTTCCAGCGGAGAGAAAAAGCTACTTGAACACTCTGCAAGCCTTTCCACTCCCAAAAACATGCACATGGAAGGAGCTGCTGCAAAAGCGATGCTGTGCTCGCTGCTGCTCCTCCTGAAGCTCTGGCTGCTAAATCTGAGGCTTTCCTTCCAATTTCAAGCTGCAAAGCACTTGCTGAATTGCAGGGAAAGTCCGGGAGGCATTTGCTGTGCTGGCACACTTTCTCCTTCCTAGACAGAGTGGAAAAGCTTTTCCCTGCCGTGTAGGCGACAAGAGACGCATTAGACGGGCATCCGGAGCTGTCCGAAGGTAAGCGCCTCTTCCCGGCCTCTTTCGGCACAAGCCCCCGCTCCGGAGCGCACCGCGGCCGGCCGGAGGCTCTCTGCCGGCGAAGGTGCCGCTTCTCCGGCAAGGAAGCCTCAGCCGCTTCTCCTGCACACGGAGAGCGTGCTAGCTGCTGAAACGTGAAGAAAGAAGCTGCAGAACACTGGCACTGAGCGTGCAGCTTTCCAGCGGAGAGAAAAAGCTACTTGAACACTCTGCAAGCCTTTCCACTCCCAAAAACATGCACATGGAAGGAGCTGCTGCAAAAGCGATGCTGTGCTCGCTGCTGCTCCTCCTGAAGCTCTGGCTGCTAAATCTGAGGCTTTCCTTCCAATTTCAAGCTGCAAAGCACTTGCTGAATTGCAGGGAACGTCCGGGAGGCATTTGCTGTGCTGGCACACTTTCTCCTTCCTAGACAGAGTGGAAAAGCTTTTCCCTGCCGTGTAGGCGACAAGAGACGCATTAGACGGGCATCCGGAGCTGTCCGAAGGTAAGCGCCTGTTCCCGGCCTCTTTCGGCACAAGCCCCCGCTCCGGAGCGCACCGCGGCCGGCCGGATGCTCTCTGCCGGCGAAGGTGCCGCTTCTCCGGCAAGGAAGCCTCAGCCGCTTCTCCTGCACACGGAGAGCGTGCTAGCTGCTGAAACGTGAAGAAAGAAGCTGCAGAACACTGGCACTGAGCGTGCAGCTTTCCAGCGGAGAGAAAAAGCTACTTGAACACTCTGCAAGCCTTTCCACTCCCAAAAACATGCACATGGAAGGAGCTGCTGCAAAAGCGATGCTGTGCTCGCTGCTGCTCCTCCTGAAGCTCTGGCTGCTAAATCTGAGGCTTTCCTTCCAATTTCAAGCTGCAAAGCACTTGCTGAATTGCAGGGAAAGTCCGGGAGGCATTTGCTGTGCTGGCACACTTTCTCCTTCCTAGACAGAGTGGAAAAGCTTTTCCCTGCCGTGTAGGCGACAAGAGACGCATTAGACGGGCATCCGGAGCTGTCCGAAGGTAAGCGCCTGTTCCCGGCCTCTTTCGGCACAAGCCCCCGCTCCGGAGCGCACCGCGGCCGGCCGGAGGCTCTCTGCCGGCGAAGGTGCCGCTTCTCCGGCAAGGAAGCCTCAGCCGCTTCTCCTGCACACGGAGAGCGTGCTAGCTGCTGAAACGTGAAGAAAGAAGCTGCAGAACACTGGCACTGAGCCTGCAGCTTTCCAGCGGAGAGAAAAAGCTACTTGAACACTCTGCAAGCCTTTCCACTCCCAAAAACATGCACATGGAAGGAGCTGCTGCAAAAGCGATGCTGTGCTCGCTGCTGCTCCTCCTGAAGCTCTGGCTGCTAAATCTGAGGCTTTCCTTCCAATTTCAAGCTGCAAAGCACTTGCTGAATTGCAGGGAACGTCCGGGAGGCATTTGCTGTGCTGGCACACTTTCTCCTTCCTAGACAGAGTGGAAAAGCTTTTCCCTGCCGTGTAGGCGACAAGAGACGCATTAGACGGGCATCCGGAGCTGTCCGAAGGTAAGCGCCTGTTCCCGGCCTCTTTCGGCACAAGCCCCCACTCCGGAGCGCACCGCGGCCGGCAGGATGCTCTCTGCCGGCGAAGGTGCCGCTTCTCCGGCAAGGAAGCCTCAGCCGCTTCTCCTGCACACGGAGAGCGTGCTAGCTGCAGAAACGTG
The DNA here is from genome assembly GCF_963513975.1 of Fringilla coelebs. NCBI lineage: Eukaryota > Metazoa > Chordata > Aves > Passeriformes > Fringillidae > Fringilla > Fringilla coelebs. The sequence continues at coordinate 533,263 of NW_028167439.1, read as the reverse complement.
AAGAAAGAAGCTGCAGAACACTGGCACTGAGCCTGCAGCTTTCCAGCGGAGAGAAAAAGCTACTTGAACACTCTGCAAGCCTTTCCACTCCCAAAAACATGCACATGGAAGGAGCTGCTGCAAAAGCGATGCTGTGCTCGCTGCTGCTCCTCCTGAAGCTCTGGCTGCTAAATCTGAGGCTTTCCTTCCAATTTCAAGCTGCAAAGCACTTGCTGAATTGCAGGGAAAGTCCGGGAGGCATTTGCTGTGCTGGCATACTCTCTCCTTTCTAGACAGAGTGGAAAAGCTTTTCCCTGCCGTGTAGGCGACAAGAGACGCATTAGACGGGCATCCGGAGCTGTCCGAAGGTAAGCGCCTGTTCCCGGCCTCTTTCGGCACAAGCCCCCGCTCCGGAGCGCACCGCGGCCGGCCGGAGGCTCTCTGCCGACGAAGGTGCCGCTTCTCCGGCAAGGAAGCCTCAGCCGCTTCTCCTGCACACGGAGAGCGTGCTAGCTGCTGAAACGTGAAGAAAGAAGCTGCAGAACACTGGCACTGAGCCTGCAGCTTTCCAGCGGAGAGAAAAAGCTACTTGAACACTCTGCAAGCCTTTCCACTCCCAAAAACATGCACATGGAAGGAGCTGCTGCAAAAGCGATGCTGTGCTCGCTGCTGCTCCTCCTGAAGCTCTGGCTGCTAAATCTGAGGCTTTCCTTCCAATTTCAAGCTGCAAAGCACTTGCTGAATTGCAGGGAAAGTCCGGGAGGCATTTGCTGTGCTGGCACACTTTCTCCTTCCTAGACAGAGTGGAAAAGCTTTTCCCTGCCGTGTAGGCGACAAGAGACGCATTAGACGGGCATCCGGAGCTGTCCGAAGGTAAGCGCCTATTCCCGGCCTCTTTCGGCACAAGCCCCCGCTCCGGAGAGCACCGCGGCCGGCCGGAGGCTCTCTGCCGGCGAAGGTGCCGCTCCTCCGGCAAGGAAGCCTCAGCCGCTTCTCCTGCACACGGAGAGCGTGCTAGCTGCTGAAACGTGAAGAAAGAAGCTGCAGAACACTGGCACTGAGCCTGCAGCTTTCCAGCGGAGAGAAAAAGCTACTTGAACACTCTGCAAGCCTTTCCACTCCCAAAAACATGCACATGGAAGGAGCTGCTGCAAAAGCGATGCTGTGCTCGCTGCTGCTCCTCCTGAAGCTCTGGCTGCTAAATCTGAGGCTTTCCTTCCAATTTCAAGCTGCAAAGCACTTGCTGAATTGCAGGGAACGTCCGGGAGGCATTTGCTGTGCTGGCACACTTTCTCCTTCCTAGACAGAGTGGAAAAGCTTTTCCCTGCCGTGTAGGCGACAAGAGACGCATTAGACGGGCATCCGGAGCTGTCCGAAGGTAAGCGCCTCTTCCCGGCCTCTTTCGGCACAAGCCCCCGCTCCGGAGCGCACCGCGGCCGGCAGGATGCTCTCTGCCGGCGAAGGTGCCGCTTCTCCGGCAAGGAAGCCTCAGCCGCTTCTCCTGCACACGGAGAGCGTGCTAGCTGCTGAAACGTGAAGAAAGAAGCTGCAGAACACTGGCACTGAGCCTGCAGCTTTCCAGCGGAGAGAAAAAGCTACTTGAACACTCTGCAAGCCTTTCCACTCCCAAAAACATGCACATGGAAGGAACTGCTGCAAAAGCGATGCTGTGCTCGCTGCTGCTCCTCCTGAAGCTCTGGCTGCTAAATCTGAGGCTTTCCTTCCAATTTCAAGCTGCAAAGCACTTGCTGAATTGCAGGGAACGTCCGGGAGGCATTTGCTGTGCTGGCATACTCTCTCCTTCCTAGACAGAGTGGAAAAGCTTTTCCCTGCCGTGTAGGCGACAAGAGACGCATTAGACGGGCATCCGGAACTGTCCGAAGGTAAGCGCCTGTTCCCGGCCTCTTTCGGCACAAGCCCCCGCTCCGGAGCGCACCGCGGCCGGCAGGATGCTCTCTGCCGGCGAAGGTGCCGCTTCTCCGGCAAGGAAGCCTCAGCCGCTTCTCCTGCACACGGAGAGCATGCTAGCTGCTGAAACGTGAAGAAAGAAGCTGCAGAACACTGGCACTGAGCGTGCAGCTTTCCAGCGGAGAGAAAAAGCTACTTGAACACTCTGCAAGCCTTTCCACTCCCAAAAACATGCACATGGAAGGAGCTGCTGCAAAAGCGATGCTGTGCTCGCTGCTGCTCCTCCTGAAGCTCTGGCTGCTAAATCTGAGGCTTTCCTTCCAATTTCAAGCTGCAAAGCACTTGCTGAATTGCAGGGAACGTCCGGGAGGCATTTGCTGCGCTGGCACACTTTCTCCTTCCTAGACAGAGTGGAAAAGCTTTTCCCTGCCGTGTAGGCGACAAGAGACGCATTAGACGGGCATCCGGAGCTGTCCGAAGGTAAGCGCCTATTCCCGGCCTCTTTCGGCACAAGCCCCCGCTCCGGAGCGCACCGCGGCCGGCCGGAGGCTCTCTGCCGGCGAAGGTGCCGCTCCTCCGGCAAGGAAGCCTCAGCCGCTTCTCCTGCACACGGAGAGCGTGCTAGCTGCTGAAACGTGAAGAAAGAAGCTGCAGAACACTGGCACTGAGCCTGCAGCTTTCCAGCGGAGAGAAAAAGCTACTTGAACACTCTGCAAGCCTTTCCACTCCCAAAAACATGCACATGGAAGGAGCTGCTGCAAAAGCGATGCTGTGCTCGCTGCTGCTCCTCCTGAAGCTCTGGCTGCTAAATCTGAGGCTTTCCTTCCAATTTCAAGCTGCAAAGCACTTGCTGAATTGCAGGGAACGTCCGGGAGGCATTTGCTGTGCTGGCACACTTTCTCCTTCCTAGACAGAGTGGAAAAGCTTTTCCCTGCCGTGTAGGCGACAAGAGACGCATTAGACGGGCATCCGGAGCTGTCCGAAGGTAAGCGCCTCTTCCCGGCCTCTTTCGGCACAAGCCCCCGCTCCGGAGCGCACCGCGGCCGGCAGGATGCTCTCTGCCGGCGAAGGTGCCGCTTCTCCGGCAAGGAAGCCTCAGCCGCTTCTCCTGCACACGGAGAGCGTGCTAGCTGCTGAAACGTGAAGAAAGAAGCTGCAGAACACTGGCACTGAGCGTGCAGCTTTCCAGCGGAGAGAAAAAGCTACTTGAACACTCTGCAAGCCTTTCCACTCCCAAAAACATGCACATGGAAGGAGCTGCTGCAAAAGCGATGCTGTGCTCGCTGCTGCTCCTCCTGAAGCTCTGGCTGCTAAATCTGAGGCTTTCCTTCCAATTTCAAGCTGCAAAGCACTTGCTGAATTGCAGGGAACGTCCGGGAGGCATTTGCTGTGCTGGCACACTTTCTCCTTCCTAGACAGAGTGGAAAAGCTTTTCCCTGCCGTGTAGGCGACAAGAGACGCATTAGACGGGCATCCGGAGCTGTCCGAAGGTAAGCGCCTATTCCCGGCCTCTTTCGGCACAAGCCCCCGCTCCGGAGCGCACCGCGGCCGGCCGGAGGCTCTCTGCCGGCGAAGGTGCCGCTCCTCCGGCAAGGAAGCCTCAGCCGCTTCTCCTGCACACGGAGAGCGTGCTAGCTGCTGAAACGTGAAGAAAGAAGCTGCAGAACACTGGCACTGAGCCTGCAGCTTTCCAGCGGAGAGAAAAAGCTACTTGAACACTCTGCAAGCCTTTCCACTCCCAAAAACATGCACATGGAAGGAGCTGCTGCAAAAGCGATGCTGTGCTCGCTGCTGCTCCTCCTGAAGCTCTGGCTGCTAAATCTGAGGCTTTCCTTCCAATTTCAAGCTGCAAAGCACTTGCTGAATTGCAGGGAACGTCCGGGAGGCATTTGCTGTGCTGGCACACTTTCTCCTTCCTAGACAGAGTGGAAAAGCTTTTCCCTGCCGTGTAGGCGACAAGAGACGCATTAGACGGGCATCCGGAGCTGTCCGAAGGTAAGCGCCTGTTGCCGGCCTCTTTCGGCACAAGCCCCCGCTCCGGAGCGCACCGCGGCCGGCAGGATGCTCTCTGCCGGCGAAGGTGCCGCTTCTCCGGCAAGGAAGCCTCAGCCGCTTCTCCTGCACACGGAGAGCGTGCTAGCTGCTGAAACGTGAAGAAAGAAGCTGCAGAACACTGGCACTGAGCGTGCAGCTTTCCAGCGGAGAGAAAAAGCTACTTGAACACTCTGCAAGCCTTTCCACTCCCAAAAACATGCACATGGAAGGAGCTGCTGCAAAAGCGATGCTGTGCTCGCTGCTGCTCCTCCTGAAGCTCTGGCTGCTAAATCTGAGGCTTTCCTTCCAATTTCAAGCTGCAAAGCACTTGCTGAATTGCAGGGAAAGTCCGGGAGGCATTTGCTGTGCTGGCATACTCTCTCCTTTCTAGACAGAGTGGAAAAGCTTTTCCCTGCCGTGTAGGCGACAAGAGACGCATTAGACGGGCATCCGGAGCTGTCCGAAGGTAAGCGCCTGTTCCCGGCCTCTTTCGGCACAAGCCCCCGCTCCGGAGCGCACCGCGGCCGGCAGGATGCTCTCTGCCGGCGAAGGTGCCGCTTCTCCGGCAAGGAAGCCTCAGCCGCTTCTCCTGCACACGGAGAGCGTGCTAGCTGCTGAAACGTGAAGAAAGAAGCTGCAGAACACTGGCACTGAGCGTGCAGCTTTCCAGCGGAGAGAAAAAGCTACTTGAACACTCTGCAAGCCTTTCCACTCCCAAAAACATGCACATGGAAGGAGCTGCTGCAAAAGCGATGCTGTGCTCGCTGCTGCTCCTCCTGAAGCTCTGGCTGCTAAATCTGAGGCTTTCCTTCCAATTTCAAGCTGCAAAGCACTTGCTGAATTGCAGGGAAAGTCCGGGAGGCATTTGCTGTGCTGGCACACTTTCTCCTTCCTAGACAGAGTGGAAAAGCTTTTCCCTGCCGTGTAGGCGACAAGAGACGCATTAGACGGGCATCCGGAGCTGTCCGAAGGTAAGCGCCTGTTGCCGGCCTCTTTCGGCACAAGCCCCCGCTCCGGAGCGCACCGCGGCCGGCCGGAGGCTCTCTGCCGGCGAAGGTGCCGCTTCTCCGGCAAGGAAGCCTCAGCCGCTTCTCCTGCACACGGAGAGCGTGCTAGCTGCTGAAACGTGAAGAAAGAAGCTGCAGAACACTGGCACTGAGCCTGCAGCTTTCCAGCGGAGAGAAAAAGCTACTTGAACACTCTGCAAGCCTTTCCACTCCCAAAAACATGCACATGGAAGGAGCTGCTGCAAAAGCAATGCTGTGCTCGCTGCTGCTCCTCCTGAAGCTCTGGCTGCTAAATCTGAGGCTTTCCTTCCAATTTCAAGCTGCAAAGCACTTGCTGAATTGCAGGGAACGTCCGGGAGGCATTTGCTGTGCTGGCACACTTTCTCCTTCCTAGACAGAGTGGAAAAGCTTTTCCCTGCCGTGTAGGCGACAAGAGACGCATTAGACGGGCATCCGGAGCTGTCCGAAGGTAAGCGCCTGTTCCCGGCCTCTTTCGGCACAATCCCCCGCTCCGGAGCGCACCGCGGCCGGCCGGAGGCTCTCTGCCGGCGAAGGTGCCGCTTCTCCGGCAAGGAAGCCTCAGCCGCTTCTCCTGCACACGGAGAGCGTGCTAGCTGCTGAAACGTGAAGAAAGAAGCTGCAGAACACTGGCACTGAGCGTGCAGCTTTCCAGCGGAGAGAAAAAGCTACTTGAACACTCTGCAAGCCTTTCCACTCCCAAAAACATGCACATGGAAGGAGCTGCTGCAAAAGCGATGCTGTGCTCGCTGCTGCTCCTCCTGAAGCTCTGGCTGCTAAATCTGAGGCTTTCCTTCCAATTTCAAGCTGCAAAGCACTTGCTGAATTGCAGGGAACGTCCGGGAGGCATTTGCTGTGCTGGCACACTTTCTCCTTCCTAGACAGAGTGGAAAAGCTTTTCCCTGCCGTGTAGGCGACAAGAGACGCATTAGACGGGCATCCGGAGCTGTCCGAAGGTAAGCGCCTCTTCCCGGCCTCTTTCGACACAAGCCCCCGCTCCGGAGCGCACCGCGGCCGGCCGGAGGCTCTCTGCCGGCGAAGGTGCCGCTTCTCCGGCAAGGAAGCCTCAGCCGCTTCTCCTGCACACGGAGAGCGTGCTAGCTGCTGAAACGTGAAGAAAGAAGCTGCAGAACACTGGCACTGAGCGTGCAGCTTTCCAGCGGAGAGAAAAAGCTACTTGAACACTCTGCAAGCCTTTCCACTCCCAAAAACATGCACATGGAAGGAGCTGCTGCAAAAGCGATGCTGTGCTCGCTGCTGCTCCTCCTGAAGCTCTGGCTGCTAAATCTGAGGCTTTCCTTCCAATTTCAAGCTGCAAAGCACTTGCTGAATTGCAGGGAAAGTCCGGGAGGCATTTGCTGTGCTGGCACACTTTCTCCTTCCTAGACAGAGTGGAAAAGCTTTTCCCTGCCGTGTAGGCGACAAGAGACGCATTAGACGGGCATCCGGAGCTGTCCGAAGGTAAGCGCCTGTTCCCGGCCTCTTTCGGCACAAGCCCCCGCTCCGGAGCGCACCGCGGCCGGCAGGATGCTCTCTGCCGGCGAAGGTGCCGCTTCTCCGGCAAGGAAGCCTCAGCCGCTTCTCCTGCACACGGAGAGCGTGCTAGCTGCTGAAACGTGAAGAAAGAAGCTGCAGAACACTGGCACTGAGCGTGCAGCTTTCCAGCGGAGAGAAAAAGCTACTTGAACACTCTGCAAGCCTTTCCACTCCCAAAAACATGCACATGGAAGGAGCTGCTGCAAAAGCGATGCTGTGCTCGCTGCTGCTCCTCCTGAAGCTCTGGCTGCTAAATCTGAGGCTTTCCTTCCAATTTCAAGCTGCAAAGCACTTGCTGAATTGCAGGGAAAGTCCGGGAGGCATTTGCTGTGCTGGCACACTTTCTCCTTCCTAGACAGAGTGGAAAAGCTTTTCCCTGCCGTGTAGGCGACAAGAGACGCATTAGACGGGCATCCGGAGCTGTCCGAAGGTAAGCGCCTGTTGCCGGCCTCTTTCGGCACAAGCCCCCGCTCCGGAGCGCACCGCGGCCGGCCGGAGGCTCTCTGCCGGCGAAGGTGCCGCTTCTCCGGCAAGGAAGCCTCAGCCGCTTCTCCTGCACACGGAGAGCGTGCTAGCTGCTGAAACGTGAAGAAAGAAGCTGCAGAACACTGGCACTGAGCCTGCAGCTTTCCAGCGGAGAGAAAAAGCTACTTGAACACTCTGCAAGCCTTTCCACTCCCAAAAACATGCACATGGAAGGAGCTGCTGCAAAAGCGATGCTGTGCTCGCTGCTGCTCCTCCTGAAGCTCTGGCTGCTAAATCTGAGGCTTTCCTTCCAATTTCAAGCTGCAAAGCACTTGCTGAATTGCAGGGAAAGTCCGGGAGGCATTTGCTGTGCTGGCACACTTTCTCCTTCCTAGACAGAGTGGAAAAGCTTTTCCCTGCCGTGTAGGCGACAAGAGACGCATTAGACGGGCATCCGGAGCTGTCCGAAGGTAAGCGCCTGTTCCCGGCCTCCTTCGGCACAAGCCCCCGCTCCGGAGCGCACCGCGGCCGGCCGGAGGCTCTCTGCCGGCGAAGGTGCCGCTTCTCCGGCAAGGAAGCCTCAGCCGCTTCTCCTGCACACGGAGAGCGTGCTAGCTGCTGAAACGTGAAGAAAGAAGCTGCAGAACACTGGCACTGAGCGTGCAGCTTTCCAGCGGAGAGAAAAAGCTACTTGAACACTCTGCAAGCCTTTCCACTCCCAAAAACATGCACATGGAAGGAGCTGCTGCAAAAGCGATGCTGTGCTCGCTGCTGCTCCTCCTGAAGCTCTGGCTGCTAAATCTGAGGCTTTCCTTCCAATTTCAAGCTGCAAAGAAATTGCTGAATTGCAGGGAAAGTCCGGGAGGCATTTGCTGTGCTGGCACACTTTCTCCTTCCTAGACAGAGTGGAAAAGCTTTTCCCTGCCGTGTAGGCGACAAGAGACGCATTAGACGGGCATCCGGAGCTGTCCGAAGGTAAGCGCCTGTTCCCGGCCTCTTTCGGCACAAGCCCCCGCTCCGGAGCGCCCCGCGGCCGGCCGGAGGCTCTCTGCCGGCGAAGGTGCCGCTTCTCCGGCAAGGAAGCCTCAGCCGCTTCTCCTGCACACGGAGAGCGTGCTAGCTGCTGAAACGTGAAGAAAGAAGCTGCAGAACACTGGCACTGAGCCTGCAGCTTTCCAGCGGAGAGAAAAAGCTACTTGAACACTCTGCAAGCCTTTCCACTCCCAAAAACATGCACATGGAAGGAGCTGCTGCAAAAGCGATGCTGTGCTCGCTGCTGCTCCTCCTGAAGCTCTGGCTGCTAAATCTGAGGCTTTCCTTCCAATTTCAAGCTGCAAAGAAATTGCTGAATTGCAGGGAAAGTCCGGGAGGCATTTGCTGTGCTGGCACACTTTCTCCTTCCTAGACAGAGTGGAAAAGCTTTTCCCTGCCGTGTAGGCGACAAGAGACGCATTAGACGGGCATCCGGAGCTGTCCGAAGGTAAGCGCCTGTTCCCGGCCTCTTTCGGCACAAGCCCCCGCTCCGGAGCGCACCGCGGCCGGCAGGATGCTCTCTGCCGGCGAAGGTGCCGCTTCTCCGGCAAGGAAGCCTCAGCCGCTTCTCCTGCACACGGAGAGCGTGCTAGCTGCTGAAACGTGAAGAAAGAAGCTGCAGAACACTGGCACTGAGCGTGCAGCTTTCCAGCGGAGAGAAAAAGCTACTTGAACACTCTGCAAGCCTTTCCACTCCCAAAAACATGCACATGGAAGGAGCTGCTGCAAAAGCGATGCTGTGCTCGCTGCTGCTCCTCCTGAAGCTCTGGCTGCTAAATCTGAGGCTTTCCTTCCAATTTCAAGCTGCAAAGCACTTGCTGAATTGCAGGGAAAGTCCGGGAGGCATTTGCTGTGCTGGCACACTTTCTCCTTCCTAGACAGAGTGGAAAAGCTTTTCCCTGCCGTGTAGGCGACAAGAGACGCATTAGACGGGCATCCGGAGCTGTCCGAAGGTAAGCGCCTGTTCCCGGCCTCTTTCGGCACAAGCCCCCGCTCCGGAGCGCACCGCGGCCGGCCGGAGGCTCTCTGCCGGCGAAGGTGCCGCTTCTCCGGCAAGGAAGCCTCAGCCGCTTCTCCTGCACACGGAGAGCGTGCTAGCTGCTGAAACGTGAAGAAAGAAGCTGCAGAACACTGGCACTGAGCGTGCAGCTTTCCAGCGGAGAGAAAAAGCTACTTGAACACTCTGCAAGCCTTTCCACTCCCAAAAACATGCACATGGAAGGAGCTGCTGCAAAAGCGATGCTGTGCTCGCTGCTGCTCCTCCTGAAGCTCTGGCTGCTAAATCTGAGGCTTTCCTTCCAATTTCAAGCTGCAAAGCACTTGCTGAATTGCAGGGAAAGTCCGGGAGGCATTTGCTCTGCTGGCACACTTTCTCCTTCCTAGACAGAGTGGAAAAGCTTTTCCCTGCCGTGTAGGCGACAAGAGACGCATTAGACGGGCATCCGGAGCTGTCCGAAGGTAAGCGCCTGTTGCCGGCCTCTTTCGGCACAAGCCCCCGCTCCGGAGCGCACCGCGGCCGGCCGGAGGCTCTCTGCCGGCGAAGGTGCCGCTTCTCCGGCAAGGAAGCCTCAGCCGCTTCTCCTGCACACGGAGAGCGTGCTAGCTGCTGAAACGTGAAGAAAGAAGCTGCAGAACACTGGCACTGAGCGTGCAGCTTTCCAGCGGAGAGAAAAAGCTACTTGAACACTCTGCAAGCCTTTCCACTCCCAAAAACATGCACATGGAAGGAGCTGCTGCAAAAGCGATGCTGTGCTCGCTGCTGCTCCTCCTGAAGCTCTGGCTGCTAAATCTGAGGCTTTCCTTCCAATTTCAAGCTGCAAAGCACTTGCTGAATTGCAGGGAAAGTCCGGGAGGCATTTGCTGTGCTGGCACACTTTCTCCTTCCTAGACAGAGTGGAAAAGCTTTTCCCTGCCGTGTAGGCGACAAGAGACGCATTAGACGGGCATCCGGAGCTGTCCGAAGGTAAGCGCCTGTTGCCGGCCTCTTTCGGCACAAGCCCCCGCTCCGGAGCGCACCGCGGCCGGCCGGAGGCTCTCTGCCGGCGAAGGTGCCGCTTCTCCGGCAAGGAAGCCTCAGCCGCTTCTCCTGCACACGGAGAGCGTGCTAGCTGCTGAAACGTGAAGAAAGAAGCTGCAGAACACTGGCACTGAGCCTGCAGCTTTCCAGCGGAGAGAAAAAGCTACTTGAACACTCTGCAAGCCTTTCCACTCCCAAAAACATGCACATGGAAGGAGCTGCTGCAAAAGCGATGCTGTGCTCGCTGCTGCTCCTCCTGAAGCTCTGGCTGCTAAATCTGAGGCTTTCCTTCCAATTTCAAGCTGCAAAGCACTTGCTGAATTGCAGGGAAAGTCCGGGAGGCATTTGCTGTGCTGGCACACTTTCTCCTTCCTAGACAGAGTGGAAAAGCTTTTCCCTGCCGTGTAGGCGACAAGAGACGCATTAGACGGGCATCCGGAGCTGTCCGAAGGTAAGCGCCTGTTCCCGGCCTCTTTCGGCACAAGCCCCCGCTCCGGAGCGCACCGCGGCCGGCCGGAGGCTCTCTGCCGGCGAAGGTGCCGCTTCTCCGGCAAGGAAGCCTCAGCCGCTTCTCCTGCACACGGAGAGCGTGCTAGCTGCTGAAACGTGAAGAAAGAAGCTGCAGAACACTGGCACTGAGCGTGCAGCTTTCCAGCGGAGAGAAAAAGCTACTTGAACACTCTGCAAGCCTTTCCACTCCCAAAAACATGCACATGGAAGGAGCTGCTGCAAAAGCGATGCTGTGCTCGCTGCTGCTCCTCCTGAAGCTCTGGCTGCTAAATCTGAGGCTTTCCTTCCAATTTCAAGCTGCAAAGCACTTGCTGAATTGCAGGGAACGTCCGGGAGGCATTTGCTGTGCTGGCACACTTTCTCCTTCCTAGACAGAGTGGAAAAGCTTTTCCCTGCCGTGTAGGCGACAAGAGACGCATTAGACGGGCATCCGGAGCTGTCCGAAGGTAAGCGCCTCTTCCCGGCCTCTTTCGGCACAAGCCCCCGCTCCGGAGCGCACCGCGGCCGGCCGGAGGCTCTCTGCCGGCGAAGGTGCCGCTTCTCCGGCAAGGAAGCCTCAGCCGCTTCTCCTGCACACGGAGAGCGTGCTAGCTGCTGAAACGTGAAGAAAGAAGCTGCAGAACACTGGCACTGAGCCTGCAGCTTTCCAGCGGAGAGAAAAAGCTACTTGAACACTCTGCAAGCCTTTCCACTCCCAAAAACATGCACATGGAAGGAGCTGCTGCAAAAGCGATGCTGTGCTCGCTGCTGCTCCTCCTGAAGCTCTGGCTGCTAAATCTGAGGCTTTCCTTCCAATTTCAAGCTGCAAAGCACTTGCTGAATTGCAGGGAAAGTCCGGGAGGCATTTGCTGTGCTGGCACACTTTCTCCTTCCTAGACAGAGTGGAAAAGCTTTTCCCTGCCGTGTAGGCGACAAGAGACGCATTAGACGGGCATCCGGAGCTGTCCGAAGGTAAGCGCCTGTTCCCGGCCTCTTTCGGCACAAGCCCCCGCTCCGGAGCGCACCGCGGCCGGCAGGATGCTCTCTGCCGGCGAAGGTGCCGCTTCTCCGGCAAGGAAGCCTCAGCCGCTTCTCCTGCACACGGAGAGCGTGCTAGCTGCTGAAACGTGAAGAAAGAAGCTGCAGAACACTGGCACTGAGCCTGCAGCTTTCCAGCGGAGAGAAAAAGCTACTTGAACACTCTGCAAGCCTTTCCACTCCCAAAAACATGCACATGGAAGGAGCTGCTGCAAAAGCGATGCTGTGCTCGCTGCTGCTCCTCCTGAAGCTCTGGCTGCTAAATCTGAGGCTTTCCTTCCAATTTCAAGCTGCAAAGCACTTGCTGAATTGCAGGGAAAGTCCGGGAGGCATTTGCTCTGCTGGCACACTTTCTCCTTCCTAGACAGAGTGGAAAAGCTTTTCCCTGCCGTGTAGGCGACAAGAGACGCATTAGACGGGCATCCGGAGCTGTCCGAAGGTAAGCGCCTGTTCCCGGCCTCTTTCGGCACAAGCCCCCGCTCCGGAGCGCACCGCGGCCGGCCGGAGGCTCTCTGCCGGCGAAGGTGCCGCTTCTCCGGCAAGGAAGCCTCAGCCGCTTCTCCTGCACACGGAGAGCGTGCTAGCTGCTGAAACGTGAAGAAAGAAGCTGCAGAACACTGGCACTGAGCCTGCAGCTTTCCAGCGGAGAGAAAAAGCTACTTGAACACTCTGCAAGCCTTTCCACTCCCAAAAACATGCACATGGAAGGAGCTGCTGCAAAAGCGATGCTGTGCTCGCTGCTGCTCCTCCTGAAGCTCTGGCTGCTAAATCTGAGGCTTTCCTTCCAATTTCAAGCTGCAAAGCACTTGCTGAATTGCAGGGAACGTCCGGGAGGCATTTGCTGTGCTGGCACACTTTCTCCTTCCTAGACAGAGTGGAAAAGCTTTTCCCTGCCGTGTAGGCGACAAGAGACGCATTAGACGGGCATCCGGAGCTGTCCGAAGGTAAGCGCCTCTTCCCGGCCTCTTTCGGCACAAGCCCCCGCTCCGGAGCGCACCGCGGCCGGCAGGATGCTCTCTGCCGGCGAAGGTGCCGCTTCTCCGGCAAGGAAGCCTCAGCCGCTTCTCCTGCACACGGAGAGCGTGCTAGCTGCTGAAACGTGAAGAAAGAAGCTGCAGAACACTGGCACTGAGCGTGCAGCTTTCCAGCGGAGAGAAAAAGCTACTTGAACACTCTGCAAGCCTTTCCACTCCCAAAAACATGCACATGGAAGGAGCTGCTGCAAAAGCGATGCTGTGCTCGCTGCTGCTCCTCCTGAAGCAATGGCTGCTAAATCTGAGGCTTTCCTTCCAATTTCAAGCTGCAAAGCACTTGCTGAATTGCAGGGAAAGTCCGGGAGGCATTTGCTGTGCTGGCATACTCTCTCCTTTCTAGACAGAGTGGAAAAGCTTTTCCCTGCCGTGTAGGCGACAAGAGACGCATTAGACGGGCATCCGGAGCTGTCCGAAGGTAAGCGCCTGTTCCCGGCCTCTTTCGGCACAAGCCCCCGCTCCGGAGCGCACCGCGGCCGGCAGGATGCTCTCTGCCGGCGAAGGTGCCGCTTCTCCGGCAAGGAAGCCTCAGCCGCTTCTCCTGCACACGGAGAGCGTGCTAGCTGCAGAAACGTGAAGAAAGAAGCTGCAGAACACTGGCACTGAGCGTGCAGCTTTCCAGCGGAGAGAAAAAGCTACTTGAACACTCTGCAAGCCTTTCCACTCCCAAAAACATGCACATGGAAGGAGCTGCTGCAAAAGCGATGCTGTGCTCGCTGCTGCTCCTCCTGAAGCTCTGGCTGCTAAATCTGAGGCTTTCCTTCCAATTTCAAGCTGCAAAGCACTTGCTGAATTGCAGGGAACGTCCGGGAGGCATTTGCTGTGCTGGCACACTTTCTCCTTCCTAGACAGAGTGGAAAAGCTTTTCCCTGCCGTGTAGGCGACAAGAGACGCATTAGACGGGCATCCGGAGCTGTCCGAAGGTAAGCGCCTGTTGCCGGCCTCTTTCGGCACAAGCCCCCGCTCCGGAGCGCCCCGCGGCCGGCCGGAGGCTCTCTGCCGGCGAAGGTGCCGCTTCTCCGGCAAGGAAGCCTCAGCCGCTTCTCCTGCACACGGAGAGCGTGCTAGCTGCAGAAACGTGAAGAAAGAAGCTGCAGAACACTGGCACTGAGCCTGCAGCTTTCCAGCGGAGAGAAAAAGCTACTTGAACACTCTGCAAGCCTTTCCACTCCCAAAAACATGCACATGGAAGGAGCTGCTGCAAAAGCGATGCTGTGCTCGCTGCTGCTCCTCCTGAAGCTCTGGCTGCTAAATCTGAGGCTTTCCTTCCAATTTCAAGCTGCAAAGCACTTGCTGAATTGCAGGGAACGTCCGGGAGGCATTTGCTGTGCTGGCACACTTTCTCCTTCCTAGACAGAGTGGAAAAGCTTTTCCCTGCCGTGTAGGCGACAAGAGACGCATTAGACGGGCATCCGGAGCTGTCCGAAGGTAAGCGCCTGTTCCCGGCCTCTTTCGGCACAAGCCCCCGCTCCGGAGCGCACCGCGGCCGGCCGGAGGCTCTCTGCCGGCGAAGGTGCCGCTTCTCCGGCAAGGAAGCCTCAGCCGCTTCTCCTGCACACGGAGAGCGTGCTAGCTGCTGAAACGTGAAGAAAGAAGCTGCAGAACACTGGCACTGAGCGTGCAGCTTTCCAGCGGAGAGAAAAAGCTACTTGAACACTCTGCAAGCCTTTCCACTCCCAAAAACATGCACATGGAAGGAGCTGCTGCAAAAGCGATGCTGTGCTCGCTGCTGCTCCTCCTGAAGCTCTGGCTGCTAAATCTGAGGCTTTCCTTCCAATTTCAAGCTGCAAAGCACTTGCTGAATTGCAGGGAAAGTCCGGGAGGCATTTGCTCTGCTGGCACACTTTCTCCTTCCTAGACAGAGTGGAAAAGCTTTTCCCTGCCGTGTAGGCGACAAGAGACGCATTAGACGGGCATCCGGAGCTGTCCGAAGGTAAGCGCCTGTTGCCGGCCTCTTTCGGCACAAGCCCCCGCTCCGGAGCGCACCGCGGCCGGCCGGAGGCTCTCTGCCGGCGAAGGTGCCGCTTCTCCGGCAAGGAAGCCTCAGCCGCTTCTCCTGCACACGGAGAGCGTGCTAGCTGCTGAAACGTGAAGAAAGAAGCTGCAGAACACTGGCACTGAGCCTGCAGCTTTCCAGCGGAGAGAAAAAGCTACTTGAACACTCTGCAAGCCTTTCCACTCCCAAAAACATGCACATGGAAGGAGCTGCTGCAAAAGCGATGCTGTGCTCGCTGCTGCTCCTCCTGAAGCTCTGGCTGCTAAATCTGAGGCTTTCCTTCCAATTTCAAGCTGCAAAGCACTTGCTGAATTGCAGGGAAAGTCCGGGAGGCATTTGCTCTGCTGGCACACTTTCTCCTTCCTAGACAGAGTGGAAAAGCTTTTCCCTGCCGTGTAGGCGACAAGAGACGCATTAGACGGGCATCCGGAGCTGTCCGAAGGTAAGCGCCTGTTCCCGGCCTCTTTCGGCACAAGCCCCCGCTCCGGAGCGCACCGCGGCCGGCCGGAGGCTCTCTGCCGGCGAAGGTGCCGCTTCTCCGGCAAGGAAGCCTCAGCCGCTTCTCCTGCACACGGAGAGCGTGCTAGCTGCTGAAACGTGAAGAAAGAAGCTGCAGAACACTGGCACTGAGCCTGCAGCTTTCCAGCGGAGAGAAAAAGCTACTTGAACACTCTGCAAGCCTTTCCACTCCCAAAAACATGCACATGGAAGGAGCTGCTGCAAAAGCGATGCTGTGCTCGCTGCTGCTCCTCCTGAAGCTCTGGCTGCTAAATCTGAGGCTTTCCTTCCAATTTCAAGCTGCAAAGCACTTGCTGAATTGCAGGGAACGTCCGGGAGGCATTTGCTGTGCTGGCACACTTTCTCCTTCCTAGACAGAGTGGAAAAGCTTTTCCCTGCCGTGTAGGCGACAAGAGACGCATTAGACGGGCATCCGGAGCTGTCCGAAGGTAAGCGCCTCTTCCCGGCCTCTTTCGGCACAAGCCCCCGCTCCGGAGCGCACCGCGGCCGGCCGGAGGCTCTCTGCCGGCGAAGGTGCCGCTTCTCCGGCAAGGAAGCCTCAGCCGCTTCTCCTGCACACGGAGAGCGTGCTAGCTGCTGAAACGTGAAGAAAGAAGCTGCAGAACACTGGCACTGAGCGTGCAGCTTTCCAGCGGAGAGAAAAAGCTACTTGAACACTCTGCAAGCCTTTCCACTCCCAAAAACATGCACATGGAAGGAGCTGCTGCAAAAGCGATGCTGTGCTCGCTGCTGCTCCTCCTGAAGCTCTGGCTGCTAAATCTGAGGCTTTCCTTCCAATTTCAAGCTGCAAAGCACTTGCTGAATTGCAGGGAAAGTCCGGGAGGCATTTGCTGTGCTGGCACACTTTCTCCTTCCTAGACAGAGTGGAAAAGCTTTTCCCTGCCGTGTAGGCGACAAGAGACGCATTAGACGGGCATCCGGAGCTGTCCGAAGGTAAGCGCCTGTTGCCGGCCTCTTTCGGCACAAGCCCCCGCTCCGGAGCGCACCGCGGCCGGCCGGAGGCTCTCTGCCGGCGAAGGTGCCGCTTCTCCGGCAAGGAAGCCTCAGCCGCTTCTCCTGCACACGGAGAGCGTGCTAGCTGCTGAAACGTGAAGAAAGAAGCTGCAGAACACTGGCACTGAGCGTGCAGCTTTCCAGCGGAGAGAAAAAGCTACTTGAACACTCTGCAAGCCTTTCCACTCCCAAAAACATGCACATGGAAGGAGCTGCTGCAAAAGCGATGCTGTGCTCGCTGCTGCTCCTCCTGAAGCTCTGGCTGCTAAATCTGAGGCTTTCCTTCCAATTTCAAGCTGCAAAGCACTTGCTGAATTGCAGGGAAAGTCCGGGAGGCATTTGCTGTGCTGGCACACTTTCTCCTTCCTAGACAGAGTGGAAAAGCTTTTCCCTGCCGTGTAGGCGACAAGAGACGCATTAGACGGGCATCCGGAGCTGTCCGAAGGTAAGCGCCTGTTGCCGGCCTCTTTCGGCACAAGCCCCCGCTCCGGAGCGCACCGCGGCCGGCCGGAGGCTCTCTGCCGGCGAAGGTGCCGCTTCTCCGGCAAGGAAGCCTCAGCCGCTTCTCCTGCACACGGAGAGCGTGCTAGCTGCTGAAACGTGAAGAAAGAAGCTGCAGAACACTGGCACTGAGCCTGCAGCTTTCCAGCGGAGAGAAAAAGCTACTTGAACACTCTGCAAGCCTTTCCACTCCCAAAAACATGCACATGGAAGGAGCTGCTGCAAAAGCGATGCTGTGCTCGCTGCTGCTCCTCCTGAAGCTCTGGCTGCTAAATCTGAGGCTTTCCTTCCAATTTCAAGCTGCAAAGCACTTGCTGAATTGCAGGGAAAGTCCGGGAGGCATTTGCTCTGCTGGCACACTTTCTCCTTCCTAGACAGAGTGGAAAAGCTTTTCCCTGCCGTGTAGGCGACAAGAGACGCATTAGACGGGCATCCGGAGCTGTCCGAAGGTAAGCGCCTCTTCCCGGCCTCTTTCGGCACAAGCCCCCGCTCCGGAGCGCACCGCGGCCGGCCGGAGGCTCTCTGCCGGCGAAGGTGCCGCTTCTCCGGCAAGGAAGCCTCAGCCGCTTCTCCTGCACACGGAGAGCGTGCTAGCTGCTGAAACGTGAAGAAAGAAGCTGCAGAACACTGGCACTGAGCGTGCAGCTTTCCAGCGGAGAGAAAAAGCTACTTGAACACTCTGCAAGCCTTTCCACTCCCAAAAACATGCACATGGAAGGAGCTGCTGCAAAAGCGATGCTGTGCTCGCTGCTGCTCCTCCTGAAGCTCTGGCTGCTAAATCTGAGGCTTTCCTTCCAATTTCAAGCTGCAAAGCACTTGCTGAATTGCAGGGAACGTCCGGGAGGCATTTGCTGTGCTGGCACACTTTCTCCTTCCTAGACAGAGTGGAAAAGCTTTTCCCTGCCGTGTAGGCGACAAGAGACGCATTAGACGGGCATCCGGAGCTGTCCGAAGGTAAGCGCCTCTTCCCGGCCTCTTTCGGCACAAGCCCCCGCTCCGGAGCGCACCGCGGCCGGCAGGATGCTCTCTGCCGGCGAAGGTGCCGCTTCTCCGGCAAGGAAGCCTCAGCCGCTTCTCCTGCACACGGAGAGCGTGCTAGCTGCTGAAACGTGAAGAAAGAAGCTGCAGAACACTGGCACTGTGCGTGCAGCTTTCCAGCGGAGAGAAAAAGCTACTTGAACACTCTGCAAGCCTTTCCACTCCCAAAAACATGCACATGGAAGGAGCTGCTGCAAAAGCGATGCTGTGCTCGCTGCTGCTCCTCCTGAAGCTCTGGCTGCTAAATCTGAGGCTTTCCTTCCAATTTCAAGCTGCAAAGCACTTGCTGAATTGCAGGGAAAGTCCGGGAGGCATTTGCTGTGCTGGCACACTTTCTCCTTCCTAGACAGAGTGGAAAAGCTTTTCCCTGCCGTGTAGGCGACAAGAGACGCATTAGACGGGCATCCGGAGCTGTCCGAAGGTAAGCGCCTGTTGCCGGCCTCTTTCGGCACAAGCCCCCGCTCCGGAGCGCACCGCGGCCGGCCGGAGGCTCTCTGCCGGCGAAGGTGCCGCTTCTCCGGCAAGGAAGCCTCAGCCGCTTCTCCTGCACACGGAGAGCGTGCTAGCTGCTGAAACGTGAAGAAAGAAGCTGCAGAACACTGGCACTGAGCCTGCAGCTTTCCAGCGGAGAGAAAAAGCTACTTGAACACTCTGCAAGCCTTTCCACTCCCAAAAACATGCACATGGAAGGAGCTGCTGCAAAAGCGATGCTGTGCTCGCTGCTGCTCCTCCTGAAGCTCTGGCTGCTAAATCTGAGGCTTTCCTTCCAATTTCAAGCTGCAAAGCACTTGCTGAATTGCAGGGAAAGTCCGGGAGGCATTTGCTCTGCTGGCACACTTTCTCCTTCCTAGACAGAGTGGAAAAGCTTTTCCCTGCCGTGTAGGCGACAAGAGACGCATTAGACGGGCATCCGGAGCTGTCCGAAGGTAAGCGCCTGTTGCCGGCCTCTTTCGGCACAAGCCCCCGCTCCGGAGCGCACCGCGGCCGGCCGGAGGCTCTCTGCCGGCGAAGGTGCCGCTTCTCCGGCAAGGAAGCCTCAGCCGCTTCTCCTGCACACGGAGAGCGTGCTAGCTGCTGAAACGTGAAGAAAGAAGCTGCAGAACACTGGCACTGAGCGTGCAGCTTTCCAGCGGAGAGAAAAAGCTACTTGAACACTCTGCAAGCCTTTCCACTCCCAAAAACATGCACATGGAAGGAGCTGCTGCAAAAGCGATGCTGTGCTCGCTGCTGCTCCTCCTGAAGCTCTGGCTGCTAAATCTGAGGCTTTCCTTCCAATTTCAAGCTGCAAAGCACTTGCTGAATTGCAGGGAACGTCCGGGAGGCATTTGCTGTGCTGGCACACTTTCTCCTTCCTAGACAGAGTGGAAAAGCTTTTCCCTGCCGTGTAGGCGACAAGAGACGCATTAGACGGGCATCCGGAGCTGTCCGAAGGTAAGCGCCTCTTCCCGGCCTCTTTCGGCACAAGCCCCCGCTCCGGAGCGCACCGCGGCCGGCAGGATGCTCTCTGCCGGCGAAGGTGCCGCTTCTCCGGCAAGGAAGCCTCAGCCGCTTCTCCTGCACACGGAGAGCGTGCTAGCTGCTGAAACGTGAAGAAAGAAGCTGCAGAACACTGGCACTGTGCGTGCAGCTTTCCAGCGGAGAGAAAAAGCTACTTGAACACTCTGCAAGCCTTTCCACTCCCAAAAACATGCACATGGAAGGAGCTGCTGCAAAAGCGATGCTGTGCTCGCTGCTGCTCCTCCTGAAGCTCTGGCTGCTAAATCTGAGGCTTTCCTTCCAATTTCAAGCTGCAAAGCACTTGCTGAATTGCAGGGAAAGTCCGGGAGGCATTTGCTGTGCTGGCATACTCTCTCCTTTCTAGACAGAGTGGAAAAGCTTTTCCCTGCCGTGTAGGCGACAAGAGACGCATTAGACGGGCATCCGGAGCTGTCCGAAGGTAAGCGCCTGTTCCCGGCCTCTTTCGGCACAAGCCCCCGCTCCGGAGCGCACCGCGGCCGGCAGGATGCTCTCTGCCGGCGAAGGTGCCGCTTCTCCGGCAAGGAAGCCTCAGCCGCTTCTCCTGCACACGGAGAGCGTGCTAGCTGCTGAAACGTGAAGAAAGAAGCTGCAGAACACTGGCACTGAGCCTGCAGCTTTCCAGCGGAGAGAAAAAGCTACTTGAACACTCTGCAAGCCTTTCCACTCCCAAAAACATGCACATGGAAGGAGCTGCTGCAAAAGCGATGCTGTGCTCGCTGCTGCTCCTCCTGAAGCTCTGGCTGCTAAATCTGAGGCTTTCCTTCCAATTTCAAGCTGCAAAGCACTTGCTGAATTGCAGGGAAAGTCCGGGAGGCATTTGCTGTGCTGGCATACTCTCTCCTTTCTAGACAGAGTGGAAAAGCTTTTCCCTGCCGTGTAGGCGACAAGAGACGCATTAGACGGGCATCCGGAGCTGTCCGAAGGTAAGCGCCTGTTCCCGGCCTCTTTCGGCACAAGCCCCCGCTCCGGAGCGCACCGCGGCCGGCAGGATGCTCTCTGCCGGCGAAGGTGCCGCTTCTCCGGCAAGGAAGCCTCAGCCGCTTCTCCTGCACACGGAGAGCGTGCTAGCTGCTGAAACGTGAAGAAAGAAGCTGCAGAACACTGGCACTGAGCCTGCAGCTTTCCAGCGGAGAGAAAAAGCTACTTGAACACTCTGCAAGCCTTTCCACTCCCAAAAACATGCACATGGAAGGAGCTGCTGCAAAAGCGATGCTGTGCTCGCTGCTGCTCCTCCTGAAGCTCTGGCTGCTAAATCTGAGGCTTTCCTTCCAATTTCAAGCTGCAAAGCACTTGCTGAATTGCAGGGAACGTCCGGGAGGCATTTGCTGTGCTGGCACACTTTCTCCTTCCTAGACAGAGTGGAAAAGCTTTTCCCTGCCGTGTAGGCGACAAGAGACGCATTAGACGGGCATCCGGAGCTGTCCGAAGGTAAGCGCCTGTTCCCGGCCTCTTTCGGCACAAGCCCCCGCTCCGGAGCGCACCGCGGCCGGCAGGATGCTCTCTGCCGGCGAAGGTGCCGCTTCTCCGGCAAGGAAGCCTCAGCCGCTTCTCCTGCACACGGAGAGCGTGCTAGCTGCAGAAACGTGAAGAAAGAAGCTGCAGAACACTGGAACTGAGCCTGCAGCTTTCCAGCGGAGAGAAAAAGCTACTTGAACACTCTGCAAGCCTTTCCACTCCCAAAAACATGCACATGGAAGGAGCTGCTGCAAAAGCGATGCTGTGCTCGCTGCTGCTCCTCCTGAAGCTCTGGCTGCTAAATCTGAGGCTTTCCTTCCAATTTCAAGCTGCAAAGCACTTGCTGAATTGCAGGGAAAGTCCGGGAGGCATTTGCTGTGCTGGCATACTCTCTCCTTTCTAGACAGAGTGGAAAAGCTTTTCCCTGCCGTGTAGGCGACAAGAGACGCATTAGACGGGCATCCGGAGCTGTCCGAAGGTAAGCGTCTGTTGCCGGCCTCTTTCGGCACAAGCCCCCGCTCCGGAGCGCACCGCGGCCGGCCGGAGGCTCTCTGCCGGCGAAGGTGCCGCTTCTCCGGCAAGGAAGCCTCAGCCGCTTCTCCTGCACACGGAGAGCGTGCTAGCTGCTGAAACGTGAAGAAAGAAGCTGCAGAACACTGGCACTGAGCCTGCAGCTTTCCAGCGGAGAGAAAAAGCTACTTGAACACTCTGCAAGCCTTTCCACTCCCAAAAACATGCACATGGAAGGAGCTGCTGCAAAAGCGATGCTGTGCTCGCTGCTGCTCCTCCTGAAGCTCTGGCTGCTAAATCTGAGGCTTTCCTTCCAATTTCAAGCTGCAAAGCACTTGCTGAATTGCAGGGAACGTCCGGGAGGCATTTGCTGTGCTGGCACACTTTCTCCTTCCTAGACAGAGTGGAAAAGCTTTTCCCTGCCGTGTAGGCGACAAGAGACGCATTAGACGGGCATCCGGAGCTGTCCGAAGGTAAGCGCCTGTTCCCGGCCTCTTTCGGCACAAGCCCCCGCTCCGGAGCGCACCGCGGCCGGCCGGAGGCTCTCTGCCGGCGAAGGTGCCGCTTCTCCGGCAAGGAAGCCTCAGCCGCTTCTCCTGCACACGGAGAGCGTGCTAGCTGCTGAAACGTGAAGAAAGAAGCTGCAGAACACTGGCACTGAGCGTGCAGCTTTCCAGCGGAGAGAAAAAGCTACTTGAACACTCTGCAAGCCTTTCCACTCCCAAAAACATGCACATGGAAGGAGCTGCTGCAAAAGCGATGCTGTGCTCGCTGCTGCTCCTCCTGAAGCTCTGGCTGCTAAATCTGAGGCTTTCCTTCCAATTTCAAGCTGCAAAGCACTTGCTGAATTGCAGGGAACGTCCGGGAGGCATTTGCTGTGCTGGCACACTTTCTCCTTCCTAGACAGAGTGGAAAAGCTTTTCCCTGCCGTGTAGGCGACAAGAGACGCATTAGACGGGCATCCGGAGCTGTCCGAAGGTAAGCGCCTCTTCCCGGCCTCTTTCGGCACAAGCCCCCGCTCCGGAGCGCACCGCGGCCGGCAGGATGCTCTCTGCCGGCGAAGGTGCCGCTTCTCCGGCAAGGAAGCCTCAGCCGCTTCTCCTGCACACGGAGAGCGTGCTAGCTGCAGAAACGTGAAGAAAGAAGCTGCAGAACACTGGCACTGAGCCTGCAGCTTTCCAGCGGAGAGAAAAAGCTACTTGAACACTCTGCAAGCCTTTCCACTCCCAAAAACATGCACATGGAAGGAGCTGCTGCAAAAGCGATGCTGTGCTCGCTGCTGCTCCTCCTGAAGCTCTGGCTGCTAAATCTGAGGCTTTCCTTCCAATTTCAAGCTGCAAAGCACTTGCTGAATTGCAGGGAAAGTCCGGGAGGCATTTGCTGTGCTGGCATACTATCTCCTTTCTAGACAGAGTGGAAAAGCTTTTCCCTGCCGTGTAGGCGACAAGAGACGCATTAGACGGGCATCCGGAGCTGTCCGAAGGTAAGCGCCTGTTCCCGGCCTCTTTCGGCACAAGCCCCCGCTCCGGAGCGCACCGCGGCCGGCAGGATGCTCTCTGCCGGCGAAGGTGCCGCTTCTCCGGCAAGGAAGCCTCAGCCGCTTCTCCTGCACACGGAGAGCGTGCTAGCTGCAGAAACGTGAAGAAAGAAGCTGCAGAACACTGGCACTGAGCGTGCAGCTTTCCAGCGGAGAGAAAAAGCTACTTGAACACTCTGCAAGCCTTTCCACTCCCAAAAACATGCACATGGAAGGAGCTGCTGCAAAAGCGATGCTGTGCTCGCTGCTGCTCCTCCTGAAGCTCTGGCTGCTAAATCTGAGGCTTTCCTTCCAATTTCAAGCTGCAAAGCACTTGCTGAATTGCAGGGAACGTCCGGGAGGCATTTGCTGTGCTGGCACACTTTCTCCTTCCTAGACAGAGTGGAAAAGCTTTTCCCTGCCGTGTAGGCGACAAGAGACGCATTAGACGGGCATCCGGAGCTGTCCGAAGGTAAGCGCCTCTTCCCGGCCTCTTTCGGCACAAGCCCCCGCTCCGGAGCGCACCGCGGCCGGCCGGAGGCTCTCTGCCGGCGAAGGTGCCGCTTCTCCGGCAAGGAAGCCTCAGCCGCTTCTCCTGCACACGGAGAGCGTGCTAGCTGCAGAAACGTGAAGAAAGAAGCTGCAGAACACTGGCACTGAGCCTGCAGCTTTCCAGCGGAGAGAAAAAGCTACTTGAACACTCTGCAAGCCTTTCCACTCCCAAAAACATGCACATGGAAGGAGCTGCTGCAAAAGCGATGCTGTGCTCGCTGCTGCTCCTCCTGAAGCTCTGGCTGCTAAATCTGAGGCTTTCCTTCCAATTTCAAGCTGCAAAGCACTTGCTGAATTGCAGGGAACGTCCGGGAGGCATTTGCTGTGCTGGCACACTTTCTCCTTCCTAGACAGAGTGGAAAAGCTTTTCCCTGCCGTGTAGGCGACAAGAGACGCATTAGACGGGCATCCGGAGCTGTCCGAAGGTAAGCGCCTGTTGCCGGCCTCTTTCGGCACAAGCCCCCGCTCCGGAGCGCACCGCGGCCGGCCGGAGGCTCTCTGCCGGCGAAGGTGCCGCTTCTCCGGCAAGGAAGCCTCAGCCGCTTCTCCTGCACACGGAGAGCGTGCTAGCTGCTGAAACGTGAAGAAAGAAGCTGCAGAACACTGGCACTGAGCGTGCAGCTTTCCAGCGGAGAGAAAAAGCTACTTGAACACTCTGCAAGCCTTTCCACTCCCAAAAACATGCACATGGAAGGAGCTGCTGCAAAAGCGATGCTGTGCTCGCTGCTGCTCCTCCTGAAGCTCTGGCTGCTAAATCTGAGGCTTTCCTTCCAATTTCAAGCTGCAAAGCACTTGCTGAATTGCAGGGAAAGTCCGGGAGGCATTTGCTCTGCTGGCACACTTTCTCCTTCCTAGACAGAGTGGAAAAGCTTTTCCTGCCGTGTAGGCGACAAGAGACGCATTAGACGGGCATCCGGAGCTGTCCGAAGGTAAGCGCCTGTTGCCGGCCTCTTTCGGCACAAGCCCCCGCTCCGGAGCGCACCGCGGCCGGCCGGAGGCTCTCTGCCGGCGAAGGTGCCGCTTCTCCGGCAAGGAAGCCTCAGCCGCTTCTCCTGCACACGGAGAGCGTGCTAGCTGCTGAAACGTGAAGAAAGAAGCTGCAGAACACTGGCACTGAGCCTGCAGCTTTCCAGCGGAGAGAAAAAGCTACTTGAACACTCTGCAAGCCTTTCCACTCCCAAAAACATGCACATGGAAGGAGCTGCTGCAAAAGCGATGCTGTGCTCGCTGCTGCTCCTCCTGAAGCTCTGGCTGCTAAATCTGAGGCTTTCCTTCCAATTTCAAGCTGCAAAGCACTTGCTGAATTGCAGGGAAAGTCCGGGAGGCATTTGCTGTGCTGGCACACTTTCTCCTTCCTAGACAGAGTGGAAAAGCTTTTCCCTGCCGTGTAGGCGACAAGAGACGCATTAGACGGGCATCCGGAGCTGTCCGAAGGTAAGCGCCTGTTGCCGGCCTCTTTCGGCACAAGCCCCCGCTCCGGAGCGCACCGCGGCCGGCAGGATGCTCTCTGCCGGCGAAGGTGCCGCTTCTCCGGCAAGGAAGCCTCAGCCGCTTCTCCTGCACACGGAGAGCGTGCTAGCTGCTGAAACGTGAAGAAAGAAGCTGCAGAACACTGGCACTGAGCGTGCAGCTTTCCAGCGGAGAGAAAAAGCTACTTGAACACTCTGCAAGCCTTTCCACTCCCAAAAACATGCACATGGAAGGAGCTGCTGCAAAAGCGATGCTGTGCTCGCTGCTGCTCCTCCTGAAGCTCTGGCTGCTAAATCTGAGGCTTTCCTTCCAATTTCAAGCTGCAAAGCACTTGCTGAATTGCAGGGAAAGTCCGGGAGGCATTTGCTGTGCTGGCACACTTTCTCCTTCCTAGACAGAGTGGAAAAGCTTTTCCCTGCCGTGTAGGCGACAAGAGACGCATTAGACGGGCATCCGGAGCTGTCCGAAGGTAAGCGCCTGTTGCCGGCCTCTTTCGGCACAAGCCCCCGCTCCGGAGCGCACCGCGGCCGGCCGGAGGCTCTCTGCCGGCGAAGGTGCCGCTTCTCCGGCAAGGAAGCCTCAGCCGCTTCTCCTGCACACGGAGAGCGTGCTAGCTGCTGAAACGTGAAGAAAGAAGCTGCAGAACACTGGCACTGAGCGTGCAGCTTTCCAGCGGAGAGAAAAAGCTACTTGAACACTCTGCAAGCCTTTCCACTCCCAAAAACATGCACATGGAAGGAGCTGCTGCAAAAGCGATGCTGTGCTCGCTGCTGCTCCTCCTGAAGCTCTGGCTGCTAAATCTGCGGCTTTCCTTCCAATTTCAAGCTGCAAAGCACTTGCTGAATTGCAGGGAAAGTCCGGGAGGCATTTGCTGTGCTGGCACACTTTCTCCTTCCTAGACAGAGTGGAAAAGCTTTTCCCTGCCGTGTAGGCGTCAAGAGACGCATTAGACGGGCATCCGGAGCTGTCCGAAGGTAAGCGCCTGTTCCCGGCCTCTTTCGGCACAAGCCCCCGCTCCGGAGCGCACCGCGGCCGGCCGGAGCCTCTCTGCCGGCGAAGGTGCCGCTTCTCCGGCAAGGAAGCCTCAGCCGCTTCTCCTGCACACGGAGAGCGTGCTAGCTGCTGAAACGTGAAGAAAGAAGCTGCAGAACACTGGCACTGAGCGTGCAGCTTTCCAGCGGAGAGAAAAAGCTACTTGAACACTCTGCAAGCCTTTCCACTCCCAAAAACATGCACATGGAAGGAGCTGCTGCAAAAGCGATGCTGTGCTCGCTGCTGCTCCTCCTGAAGCTCTGGCTGCTAAATCTGAGGCTTTCCTTCCAATTTCAAGCTGCAAAGCACTTGCTGAATTGCAGGGAAAGTCCGGGAGGCATTTGCTGTGCTGGCACACTTTCTCCTTCCTAGACAGAGTGGAAAAGCTTTTCCCTGCCGTGTAGGCGACAAGAGACGCATTAGACGGGCATCCGGAGCTGTCCGAAGGTAAGCGCCTGTTGCCGGCCTCTTTCGGCACAAGCCCCCGCTCCGGAGCGCACCGCGGCCGGCCGGAGGCTCTCTGCCGGCGAAGGTGCCGCTTCTCCGGCAAGGAAGCCTCAGCCGCTTCTCCTGCACACGGAGAGCGTGCTAGCTGCTGAAACGTGAAGAAAGAAGCTGCAGAACACTGGCACTGAGCCTGCAGCTTTCCAGCGGAGAGAAAAAGCTACTTGAACACTCTGCAAGCCTTTCCACTCCCAAAAACATGCACATGGAAGGAGCTGCTGCAAAAGCGATGCTGTGCTCGCTGCTGCTCCTCCTGAAGCTCTGGCTGCTAAATCTGAGGCTTTCCTTCCAATTTCAAGCTGCAAAGCACTTGCTGAATTGCAGGGAAAGTCCGGGAGGCATTTGCTGTGCTGGCACACTTTCTCCTTCCTAGACAGAGTGGAAAAGCTTTTCCCTGCCGTGTAGGCGACAAGAGACGCATTAGACGGGCATCCGGAGCTGTCCGAAGGTAAGCGCCTGTTGCCGGCCTCTTTCGGCACAAGCCCCCGCTCCGGAGCGCACCGCGGCCGGCCGGAGGCTCTCTGCCGGCGAAGGTGCCGCTTCTCCGGCAAGGAAGCCTCAGCCGCTTCTCCTGCACACGGAGAGCGTGCTAGCTGCTGAAACGTGAAGAAAGAAGCTGCAGAACACTGGCACTGAGCGTGCAGCTTTCCAGCGGAGAGAAAAAGCTACTTGAACACTCTGCAAGCCTTTCCACTCCCAAAAACATGCACATGGAAGGAGCTGCTGCAAAAGCGATGCTGTGCTCGCTGCTGCTCCTCCTGAAGCTCTGGCTGCTAAATCTGAGGCTTTCCTTCCAATTTCAAGCTGCAAAGCACTTGCTGAATTGCAGGGAAAGTCCGGGAGGCATTTGCTGTGCTGGCACACTTTCTCCTTCCTAGACAGAGTGGAAAAGCTTTTCCCTGCCGTGTAGGCGACAAGAGACGCATTAGACGGGCATCCGGAGCTGTCCGAAGGTAAGCGCCTGTTCCCGGCCTCTTTCGGCACAAGCCCCCGCTCCGGAGCGCACCGCGGCCGGCCGGAGGCTCTCTGCCGGCGAAGGTGCCGCTTCTCCGGCAAGGAAGCCTCAGCCGCTTCTCCTGCACACGGAGAGCGTGCTAGCTGCTGAAACGTGAAGAAAGAAGCTGCAGAACACTGGCACTGAGCGTGCAGCTTTCCAGCGGAGAGAAAAAGCTACTTGAACACTCTGCAAGCCTTTCCACTCCCAAAAACATGCACATGGAAGGAGCTGCTGCAAAAGCGATGCTGTGCTCGCTGCTGCTCCTCCTGAAGCTCTGGCTGCTAAATCTGAGGCTTTCCTTCCAATTTCAAGCTGCAAAGCACTTGCTGAATTGCAGGGAAAGTCCGGGAGGCATTTGCTGTGCTGGCACACTTTCTCCTTCCTAGACAGAGTGGAAAAGCTTTTCCCTGCCGTGTAGGCGACAAGAGACGCATTAGACGGGCATCCGGAGCTGTCCGAAGGTAAGCGCCTGTTGCCGGCCTCTTTCGGCACAAGCCCCCGCTCCGGAGCGCACCGCGGCCGGCAGGATGCTCTCTGCCGGCGAAGGTGCCGCTTCTCCGGCAAGGAAGCCTCAGCCGCTTCTCCTGCACACGGAGAGCGTGCTAGCTGCTGAAACGTGAAGAAAGAAGCTGCAGAACACTGGCACTGAGCCTGCAGCTTTCCAGCGGAGAGAAAAAGCTACTTGAACACTCTGCAAGCCTTTCCACTCCCAAAAACATGCACATGGAAGGAGCTGCTGCAAAAGCGATGCTGTGCTCGCTGCTGCTCCTCCTGAAGCTCTGGCTGCTAAATCTGAGGCTTTCCTTCCAATTTCAAGCTGCAAAGCACTTGCTGAATTGCAGGGAAAGTCCGGGAGGCATTTGCTGTGCTGGCACACTTTCTCCTTCCTAGACAGAGTGGAAAAGCTTTTCCCTGCCGTGTAGGCGACAAGAGACGCATTAGACGGGCATCCGGAGCTGTCCGAAGGTAAGCGCCTGTTGCCGGCCTCTTTCGGCACAAGCCCCCGCTCCGGAGCGCACCGCGGCCGGCCGGAGGCTCTCTGCCGGCGAAGGTGCCGCTTCTCCGGCAAGGAAGCCTCAGCCGCTTCTCCTGCACACGGAGAGCGTGCTAGCTGCTGAAACGTGAAGAAAGAAGCTGCAGAACACTGGCACTGAGCCTGCAGCTTTCCAGCGGAGAGAAAAAGCTACTTGAACACTCTGCAAGCCTTTCCACTCCCAAAAACATGCACATGGAAGGAGCTGCTGCAAAAGCGATGCTGTGCTCGCTGCTGCTCCTCCTGAAGCTCTGGCTGCTAAATCTGAGGCTTTCCTTCCAATTTCAAGCTGCAAAGCACTTGCTGAATTGCAGGGAAAGTCCGGGAGGCATTTGCTGTGCTGGCACACTTTCTCCTTCCTAGACAGAGTGGAAAAGCTTTTCCCTGCCGTGTAGGCGACAAGAGACGCATTAGACGGGCATCCGGAGCTGTCCGAAGGTAAGCGCCTGTTGCCGGCCTCTTTCGGCACAAGCCCCCGCTCCGGAGCGCACCGCGGCCGGCCGGAGGCTCTCTGCCGGCGAAGGTGCCGCTTCTCCGGCAAGGAAGCCTCAGCCGCTTCTCCTGCACACGGAGAGCGTGCTAGCTGCTGAAACGTGAAGAAAGAAGCTGCAGAACACTGGCACTGAGCGTGCAGCTTTCCAGCGGAGAGAAAAAGCTACTTGAACACTCTGCAAGCCTTTCCACTCCCAAAAACATGCACATGGAAGGAGCTGCTGCAAAAGCGATGCTGTGCTCGCTGCTGCTCCTCCTGAAGCTCTGGCTGCTAAATCTGAGGCTTTCCTTCCAATTTCAAGCTGCAAAGCACTTGCTGAATTGCAGGGAAAGTCCGGGAGGCATTTGCTGTGCTGGCACACTTTCTCCTTCCTAGACAGAGTGGAAAAGCTTTTCCCTGCCGTGTAGGCGACAAGAGACGCATTAGACGGGCATCCGGAGCTGTCCGAAGGTAAGCGCCTGTTGCCGGCCTCTTTCGGCACAAGCCCCCGCTCCGGAGCGCACCGCGGCCGGCCGGAGGCTCTCTGCCGGCGAAGGTGCCGCTTCTCCGGCAAGGAAGCCTCAGCCGCTTCTCCTGCACACGGAGAGCGTGCTAGCTGCTGAAACGTGAAGAAAGAAGCTGCAGAACACTGGCACTGAGCGTGCAGCTTTCCAGCGGAGAGAAAAAGCTACTTGAACACTCTGCAAGCCTTTCCACTCCCAAAAACATGCACATGGAAGGAGCTGCTGCAAAAGCGATGCTGTGCTCGCTGCTGCTCCTCCTGAAGCTCTGGCTGCTAAATCTGAGGCTTTCCTTCCAATTTCAAGCTGCAAAGCACTTGCTGAATTGCAGGGAAAGTCCGGGAGGCATTTGCTGTGCTGGCACACTTTCTCCTTCCTAGACAGAGTGGAAAAGCTTTTCCCTGCCGTGTAGGCGACAAGAGACGCATTAGACGGGCATCCGGAGCTGTCCGAAGGTAAGCGCCTGTTCCCGGCCTCTTTCGGCACAAGCCCCCGCTCCGGAGCGCACCGCGGCCGGCCGGAGGCTCTCTGCCGGCGAAGGTGCCGCTTCTCCGGCAAGGAAGCCTCAGCCGCTTCTCCTGCACACGGAGAGCGTGCTAGCTGCTGAAACGTGAAGAAAGAAGCTGCAGAACACTGGCACTGAGCGTGCAGCTTTCCAGCGGAGAGAAAAAGCTACTTGAACACTCTGCAAGCCTTTCCACTCCCAAAAACATGCACATGGAAGGAGCTGCTGCAAAAGCGATGCTGTGCTCGCTGCTGCTCCTCCTGAAGCTCTGGCTGCTAAATCTGAGGCTTTCCTTCCAATTTCAAGCTGCAAAGCACTTGCTGAATTGCAGGGAAAGTCCGGGAGGCATTTGCTGTGCTGGCACACTTTTTCCTTCCTAGACAGAGTGGAAAAGCTTTTCCCTGCCGTGTAGGCGACAAGAGACGCATTAGACGGGCATCCGGAGCTGTCCGAAGGTAAGCGCCTGTTCCCGGCCTCTTTCGGCACAAGCCCCCGCTCCGGAGCGCACCGCGGCCGGCCGGAGGCTCTCTGCCGGCGAAGGTGCCGCTTCTCCGGCAAGGAAGCCTCAGCCGCTTCTCCTGCACACGGAGAGCGTGCTAGCTGCTGAAACGTGAAGAAAGAAGCTGCAGAACACTGGCACTGAGCCTGCAGCTTTCCAGCGGAGAGAAAAAGCTACTTGAACACTCTGCAAGCCTTTCCACTCCCAAAAACATGCACATGGAAGGAGCTGCTGCAAAAGCGATGCTGTGCTCGCTGCTGCTCCTCCTGAAGCTCTGGCTGCTAAATCTGAGGCTTTCCTTCCAATTTCAAGCTGCAAAGCACTTGCTGAATTGCAGGGAAAGTCCGGGAGGCATTTGCTGTGCTGGCACACTTTCTCCTTCCTAGACAGAGTGGAAAAGCTTTTCCCTGCCGTGTAGGCGACAAGAGACGCATTAGACGGGCATCCGGAGCTGTCCGAAGGTAAGCGCCTGTTCCCGGCCTCTTTCGGCACAAGCCCCCGCTCCGGAGCGCACCGCGGCCGGCCGGAGGCTCTCTGCCGGCGAAGGTGCCGCTTCTCCGGCAAGGAAGCCTCAGCCGCTTCTCCTGCACACGGAGAGCGTGCTAGCTGCTGAAACGTGAAGAAAGAAGCTGCAGAACACTGGCACTGAGCCTGCAGCTTTCCAGCGGAGAGAAAAAGCTACTTGAACACTCTGCAAGCCTTTCCACTCCCAAAAACATGCACATGGAAGGAGCTGCTGCAAAAGCGATGCTGTGCTCGCTGCTGCTCCTCCTGAAGCTCTGGCTGCTAAATCTGAGGCTTTCCTTCCAATTTCAAGCTGCAAAGCACTTGCTGAATTGCAGGGAAAGTCCGGGAGGCATTTGCTGTGCTGGCACACTTTCTCCTTCCTAGACAGAGTGGAAAAGCTTTTCCCTGCCGTGTAGGCGACAAGAGACGCATTAGACGGGCATCCGGAGCTGTCCGAAGGTAAGCGCCTGTTGCCGGCCTCTTTCGGCACAAGCCCCCGCTCCGGAGCGCACCGCGGCCGGCCGGAGGCTCTCTGCCGGCGAAGGTGCCGCTTCTCCGGCAAGGAAGCCTCAGCCGCTTCTCCTGCACACGGAGAGCGTGCTAGCTGCTGAAACGTGAAGAAAGAAGCTGCAGAACACTGGCACTGAGCCTGCAGCTTTCCAGCGGAGAGAAAAAGCTACTTGAACACTCTGCAAGCCTTTCCACTCCCAAAAACATGCACATGGAAGGAGCTGCTGCAAAAGCGATGCTGTGCTCGCTGCTGCTCCTCCTGAAGCTCTGGCTGCTAAATCTGAGGCTTTCCTTCCAATTTCAAGCTGCAAAGCACTTGCTGAATTGCAGGGAAAGTCCGGGAGGCATTTGCTGTGCTGGCACACTTTCTCCTTCCTAGACAGAGTGGAAAAGCTTTTCCCTGCCGTGTAGGCGACAAGAGACGCATTAGACGGGCATCCGGAGCTGTCCGAAGGTAAGCGCCTGTTCCCGGCCTCTTTCGGCACAAGCCCCCGCTCCGGAGCGCACCGCGGCCGGCCGGAGGCTCTCTGCCGGCGAAGGTGCCGCTTCTCCGGCAAGGAAGCCTCAGCCGCTTCTCCTGCACACGGAGAGCGTGCTAGCTGCTGAAACGTGAAGAAAGAAGCTGCAGAACACTGGCACGGAGCGTGCAGCTTTCCAGCGGAGAGAAAAAGCTACTTGAACACTCTGCAAGCCTTTCCACTCCTAAAAACAATGCACATGGAAGGAGCTGCTGCAAAAGCGATGCTGTGCTCGCTGCTGCTCCTCCTGAAGCTCTGGCTGCTAAATCTGAGGCTTTCCTTCCAATTTCAAGCTGCAAAGCACTTGCTGAATTGCAGGGAAAGTCCGGGAGGCATTTGCTGTGCTGGCACACTTTCTCCTTCCTAGACAGAGTGGAAAAGCTTTTCCCTGCCGTGTAGGCGACAAGAGACGCATTAGACGGGCATCCGGAGCTGTCCGAAGGTAAGCGCCTGTTCCCGGCCTCTTTCGGCACAAGCCCCCGCTCCGGAGCGCACCGCGGCCGGCCGGAGGCTCTCTGCCGGCGAAGCTGCCGCTTCTCCGGCAAGGAAGCCTCAGCCGCTTCTCCTGCACACGGAGAGCGTGCTAGCTGCTGAAACGTGAAGAAAGAAGCTGCAGAACACTGGCACTGAGCCTGCAGCTTTCCAGCGGAGAGAAAAAGCTACTTGAACACTCTGCAAGCCTTTCCACTCCCAAAAACATGCACATGGAAGGAGCTGCTGCAAAAGCGATGCTGTGCTCGCTGCTGCTCCTCCTGAAGCTCTGGCTGCTAAATCTGAGGCTTTCCTTCCAATTTCAAGCTGCAAAGCACTTGCTGAATTGCAGGGAAAGTCCGGGAGGCATTTGCTGTGCTGGCACACTTTCTCCTTCCTAGACAGAGTGGAAAAGCTTTTCCCTGCCGTGTAGGCGACAAGAGACGCATTAGACGGGCATCCGGAGCTGTCCGAAGGTAAGCGCCTGTTGCCGGCCTCTTTCGGCACAAGCCCCCGCTCCGGAGCGCACCGCGGCCGGCCGGAGGCTCTCTGCCGGCGAAGGTGCCGCTTCTCCGGCAAGGAAGCCTCAGCCGCTTCTCCTGCACACGGAGAGCGTGCTAGCTGCTGAAACGTGAAGAAAGAAGCTGCAGAACACTGGCACTGAGCGTGCAGCTTTCCAGCGGAGAGAAAAAGCTACTTGAACACTCTGCAAGCCTTTCCACTCCCAAAAACATGCACATGGAAGGAGCTGCTGCAAAAGCGATGCTGTGCTCGCTGCTGCTCCTCCTGAAGCTCTGGCTGCTAAATCTGAGGCTTTCCTTCCAATTTCAAGCTGCAAAGCACTTGCTGAATTGCAGGGAAAGTCCGGGAGGCATTTGCTGTGCTGGCACACTTTCTCCTTCCTAGACAGAGTGGAAAAGCTTTTCCCTGCCGTGTAGGCGACAAGAGACGCATTAGACGGGCATCCGGAGCTGTCCGAAGGTAAGCGCCTGTTGCCGGCCTCTTTCGGCACAAGCCCCCGCTCCGGAGCGCACCGCGGCCGGCCGGAGGCTCTCTGCCGGCGAAGGTGCCGCTTCTCCGGCAAGGAAGCCTCAGCCGCTTCTCCTGCACACGGAGAGCGTGCTAGCTGCTGAAACGTGAAGAAAGAAGCTGCAGAACACTGGCACTGAGCCTGCAGCTTTCCAGCGGAGAGAAAAAGCTACTTGAACACTCTGCAAGCCTTTCCACTCCCAAAAGCATGCACATGGAAGGAGCTGCTGCAAAAGCGATGCTGTGCTCGCTGCTGCTCCTCCTGAAGCTCTGGCTGCTAAATCTGAGGCTTTCCTTCCAATTTCAAGCTGCAAAGCACTTGCTGAATTGCAGGGAAAGTCCGGGAGGCATTTGCTGTGCTGGCACACTTTCTCCTTCCTAGACAGAGTGGAAAAGCTTTTCCCTGCCGTGTAGGCGACAAGAGACGCATTAGACGGGCATCCGGAGCTGTCCGAAGGTAAGCGCCTGTTCCCGGCCTCTTTCGGCACAAGCCCCCGCTCCGGAGCGCACCGCGGCCGGCCGGAGGCTCTCTGCCGGCGAAGGTGCCGCTTCTCCGGCAAGGAAGCCTCAGCCGCTTCTCCTGCACACGGAGAGCGTGCTAGCTGCTGAAACGTGAAGAAAGAAGCTGCAGAACACTGGCACTGAGCCTGCAGCTTTCCAGCGGAGAGAAAAAGCTACTTGAACACTCTGCAAGCCTTTCCACTCCCAAAAACATGCACATGGAAGGAGCTGCTGCAAAAGCGATGCTGTGCTCGCTGCTGCTCCTCCTGAAGCTCTGGCTGCTAAATCTGAGGCTTTCCTTCCAATTTCAAGCTGCAAAGCACTTGCTGAATTGCAGGGAAAGTCCGGGAGGCATTTGCTGTGCTGGCACACTTTCTCCTTCCTAGACAGAGTGGAAAAGCTTTTCCCTGCCGTGTAGGCGACAAGAGACGCATTAGACGGGCATCCGGAGCTGTCCGAAGGTAAGCGCCTGTTCCCGGCCTCTTTCGGCACAAGCCCCCGCTCCGGAGCGCACCGCGGCCGGCAGGATGCTCTCTGCCGGCGAAGGTGCCGCTTCTCCGGCAAGGAAGCCTCAGCCGCTTCTCCTGCACACGGAGAGCGTGCTAGCTGCTGAAACGTGAAGAAAGAAGCTGCAGAACACTGGCACTGAGCGTGCAGCTTTCCAGCGGAGAGAAAAAGCTACTTGAACACTCTGCAAGCCTTTCCACTCCCAAAAACATGCACATGGAAGGAGCTGCTGCAAAAGCGATGCTGTGCTCGCTGCTGCTCCTCCTGAAGCTCTGGCTGCTAAATCTGAGGCTTTCCTTCCAATTTCAAGCTGCAAAGCACTTGCTGAATTGCAGGGAAAGTCCGGGAGGCATTTGCTGTGCTGGCACACTTTCTCCTTCCTAGACAGAGTGGAAAAGCTTTTCCCTGCCGTGTAGGCGACAAGAGACGCATTAGACGGGCATCCGGAGCTGTCCGAAGGTAAGCGCCTGTTGCCGGCCTCTTTCGGCACAAGCCCCCGCTCCGGAGCGCACCGCGGCCGGCCGGAGGCTCTCTGCCGGCGAAGGTGCCGCTTCTCCGGCAAGGAAGCCTCAGCCGCTTCTCCTGCACACGGAGAGCGTGCTAGCTGCTGAAACGTGAAGAAAGAAGCTGCAGAACACTGGCACTGAGCGTGCAGCTTTCCAGCGGAGAGAAAAAGCTACTTGAACACTCTGCAAGCCTTTCCACTCCCAAAAACATGCACATGGAAGGAGCTGCTGCAAAAGCGATGCTGTGCTCGCTGCTGCTCCTCCTGAAGCTCTGGCTGCTAAATCTGAGGCTTTCCTTCCAATTTCAAGCTGCAAAGCACTTGCTGAATTGCAGGGAAAGTCCGGGAGGCATTTGCTGTGCTGGCACACTTTCTCCTTCCTAGACAGAGTGGAAAAGCTTTTCCCTGCCGTGTAGGCGACAAGAGACGCATTAGACGGGCATCCGGAGCTGTCCGAAGGTAAGCGCCTGTTGCCGGCCTCTTTCGGCACAAGCCCCCGCTCCGGAGCGCACCGCGGCCGGCCGGAGGCTCTCTGCCGGCGAAGGTGCCGCTTCTCCGGCAAGGAAGCCTCAGCCGCTTCTCCTGCACACGGAGAGCGTGCTAGCTGCTGAAACGTGAAGAAAGAAGCTGCAGAACACTGGCACTGAGCGTGCAGCTTTCCAGCGGAGAGAAAAAGCTACTTGAACACTCTGCAAGCCTTTCCACTCCCAAAAACATGCACATGGAAGGAGCTGCTGCAAAAGCGATGCTGTGCTCGCTGCTGCTCCTCCTGAAGCTCTGGCTGCTAAATCTGAGGCTTTCCTTCCAATTTCAAGCTGCAAAGCACTTGCTGAATTGCAGGGAAAGTCCGGGAGGCATTTGCTGTGCTGGCACACTTTCTCCTTCCTAGACAGAGTGGAAAAGCTTTTCCCTGCCGTGTAGGCGACAAGAGACGCATTAGACGGGCATCCGGAGCTGTCCGAAGGTAAGCGCCTGTTCCCGGCCTCTTTCGGCACAAGCCCCCGCTCCGGAGCGCACCGCGGCCGGCCGGAGGCTCTCTGCCGGCGAAGGTGCCGCTTCTCCGGCAAGGAAGCCTCAGCCGCTTCTCCTGCACACGGAGAGCGTGCTAGCTGCTGAAACGTGAAGAAAGAAGCTGCAGAACACTGGCACTGAGCGTGCAGCTTTCCAGCGGAGAGAAAAAGCTACTTGAACACTCTGCAAGCCTTTCCACTCCCAAAAACATGCACATGGAAGGAGCTGCTGCAAAAGCGATGCTGTGCTCGCTGCTGCTCCTCCTGAAGCTCTGGCTGCTAAATCTGAGGCTTTCCTTCCAATTTCAAGCTGCAAAGCACTTGCTGAATTGCAGGGAAAGTCCGGGAGGCATTTGCTGTGCTGGCACACTTTCTCCTTCCTAGACAGAGTGGAAAAGCTTTTCCCTGCCGTGTAGGCGACAAGAGACGCATTAGACGGGCATCCGGAGCTGTCCGAAGGTAAGCGCCTGTTGCCGGCCTCTTTCGGCACAAGCCCCCGCTCCGGAGCGCACCGCGGCCGGCCGGAGGCTCTCTGCCGGCGAAGGTGCCGCTTCTCCGGCAAGGAAGCCTCAGCCGCTTCTCCTGCACACGGAGAGCGTGCTAGCTGCTGAAACGTGAAGAAAGAAGCTGCAGAACACTGGCACTGAGCCTGCAGCTTTCCAGCGGAGAGAAAAAGCTACTTGAACACTCTGCAAGCCTTTCCACTCCCAAAAACATGCACATGGAAGGAGCTGCTGCAAAAGCGATGCTGTGCTCGCTGCTGCTCCTCCTGAAGCTCTGGCTGCTAAATCTGAGGCTTTCCTTCCAATTTCAAGCTGCAAAGCACTTGCTGAATTGCAGGGAAAGTCCGGGAGGCATTTGCTGTGCTGGCACACTTTTTCCTTCCTAGACAGAGTGGAAAAGCTTTTCCCTGCCGTGTAGGCGACAAGAGACGCATTAGACGGGCATCCGGAGCTGTCCGAAGGTAAGCGCCTGTTCCCGGCCTCTTTCGGCACAAGCCCCCGCTCCGGAGCGCACCGCGGCCGGCCGGAGGCTCTCTGCCGGCGAAGGTGCCGCTTCTCCGGCAAGGAAGCCTCAGCCGCTTCTCCTGCACACGGAGAGCGTGCTAGCTGCTGAAACGTGAAGAAAGAAGCTGCAGAACACTGGCACTGAGCGTGCAGCTTTCCAGCGGAGAGAAAAAGCTACTTGAACACTCTGCAAGCCTTTCCACTCCCAAAAACATGCACATGGAAGGAGCTGCTGCAAAAGCGATGCTGTGCTCGCTGCTGCTCCTCCTGAAGCTCTGGCTGCTAAATCTGAGGCTTTCCTTCCAATTTCAAGCTGCAAAGCACTTGCTGAATTGCAGGGAAAGTCCGGGAGGCATTTGCTGTGCTGGCACACTTTCTCCTTCCTAGACAGAGTGGAAAAGCTTTTCCCTGCCGTGTAGGCGACAAGAGACGCATTAGACGGGCATCCGGAGCTGTCCGAAGGTAAGCGCCTGTTCCCGGCCTCTTTCGGCACAAGCCCCCGCTCCGGAGCGCACCGCGGCCGGCCGGAGGCTCTCTGCCGGCGAAGGTGCCGCTTCTCCGGCAAGGAAGCCTCAGCCGCTTCTCCTGCACACGGAGAGCGTGCTAGCTGCTGAAACGTGAAGAAAGAAGCTGCAGAACACTGGCACTGAGCGTGCAGCTTTCCAGCGGAGAGAAAAAGCTACTTGAACACTCTGCAAGCCTTTCCACTCCCAAAAACATGCACATGGAAGGAGCTGCTGCAAAAGCGATGCTGTGCTCGCTGCTGCTCCTCCTGAAGCTCTGGCTGCTAAATCTGAGGCTTTCCTTCCAATTTCAAGCTGCAAAGCACTTGCTGAATTGCAGGGAAAGTCCGGGAGGCATTTGCTGTGCTGGCACACTTTCTCCTTCCTAGACAGAGTGGAAAAGCTTTTCCCTGCCGTGTAGGCGACAAGAGACGCATTAGACGGGCATCCGGAGCTGTCCGAAGGTAAGCGCCTGTTCCCGGCCTCTTTCGGCACAAGCCCCCGCTCCGGAGCGCACCGCGGCCGGCCGGAGGCTCTCTGCCGGCGAAGGTGCCGCTTCTCCGGCAAGGAAGCCTCAGCCGCTTCTCCTGCACACGGAGAGCGTGCTAGCTGCTGAAACGTGAAGAAAGAAGCTGCAGAACACTGGCACTGAGCGTGCAGCTTTCCAGCGGAGAGAAAAAGCTACTTGAACACTCTGCAAGCCTTTCCACTCCCAAAAACATGCACATGGAAGGAGCTGCTGCAAAAGCGATGCTGTGCTCGCTGCTGCTCCTCCTGAAGCTCTGGCTGCTAAATCTGAGGCTTTCCTTCCAATTTCAAGCTGCAAAGCACTTGCTGAATTGCAGGGAAAGTCCGGGAGGCATTTGCTGTGCTGGCACACTTTCTCCTTCCTAGACAGAGTGGAAAAGCTTTTCCCTGCCGTGTAGGCGACAAGAGACGCATTAGACGGGCATCCGGAGCTGTCCGAAGGTAAGCGCCTGTTGCCGGCCTCTTTCGGCACAAGCCCCCGCTCCGGAGCGCACCGCGGCCGGCCGGAGGCTCTCTGCCGGCGAAGGTGCCGCTTCTCCGG
Source organism: Fringilla coelebs (assembly GCF_963513975.1). NCBI lineage: Eukaryota > Metazoa > Chordata > Aves > Passeriformes > Fringillidae > Fringilla > Fringilla coelebs. The sequence continues at coordinate 494,941 of NW_028167439.1, read as the reverse complement.
CAAGGAAGCCTCAGCCGCTTCTCCTGCACACGGAGAGCGTGCTAGCTGCTGAAACGTGAAGAAAGAAGCTGCAGAACACTGGCACGGAGCGTGCAGCTTTCCAGCGGAGAGAAAAAGCTACTTGAACACTCTGCAAGCCTTTCCACTCCCAAAAACAATGCACATGGAAGGAGCTGCTGCAAAAGCGATGCTGTGCTCGCTGCTGCTCCTCCTGAAGCTCTGGCTGCTAAATCTGAGGCTTTCCTTCCAATTTCAAGCTGCAAAGCACTTGCTGAATTGCAGGGAAAGTCCGGGAGGCATTTGCTGTGCTGGCACACTTTCTCCTTCCTAGACAGAGTGGAAAAGCTTTTCCCTGCCGTGTAGGCGACAAGAGACGCATTAGACGGGCATCCGGAGCTGTCCGAAGGTAAGCGCCTGTTCCCGGCCTCTTTCGGCACAAGCCCCCGCTCCGGAGCGCACCGCGGCCGGCCGGAGCCTCTCTGCCGGCGAAGCTGCCGCTTCTCCGGCAAGGAAGCCTCAGCCGCTTCTCCTGCACACGGAGAGCGTGCTAGCTGCTGAAACGTGAAGAAAGAAGCTGCAGAACACTGGCACTGAGCCTGCAGCTTTCCAGCGGAGAGAAAAAGCTACTTGAACACTCTGCAAGCCTTTCCACTCCCAAAAACATGCACATGGAAGGAGCTGCTGCAAAAGCGATGCTGTGCTCGCTGCTGCTCCTCCTGAAGCTCTGGCTGCTAAATCTGAGGCTTTCCTTCCAATTTCAAGCTGCAAAGCACTTGCTGAATTGCAGGGAAAGTCCGGGAGGCATTTGCTGTGCTGGCACACTTTCTCCTTCCTAGACAGAGTGGAAAAGCTTTTCCCTGCCGTGTAGGCGACAAGAGACGCATTAGACGGGCATCCGGAGCTGTCCGAAGGTAAGCGCCTGTTCCCGGCCTCTTTCGGCACAAGCCCCCGCTCCGGAGCGCACCGCGGCCGGCCGGAGGCTCTCTGCCGGCGAAGGTGCCGCTTCTCCGGCAAGGAAGCCTCAGCCGCTTCTCCTGCACACGGAGAGCGTGCTAGCTGCTGAAACGTGAAGAAAGAAGCTGCAGAACACTGGCACTGAGCCTGCAGCTTTCCAGCGGAGAGAAAAAGCTACTTGAACACTCTGCAAGCCTTTCCACTCCCAAAAACATGCACATGGAAGGAGCTGCTGCAAAAGCGATGCTGTGCTCGCTGCTGCTCCTCCTGAAGCTCTGGCTGCTAAATCTGAGGCTTTCCTTCCAATTTCAAGCTGCAAAGCACTTGCTGAATTGCAGGGAAAGTCCGGGAGGCATTTGCTGTGCTGGCACACTTTCTCCTTCCTAGACAGAGTGGAAAAGCTTTTCCCTGCCGTGTAGGCGACAAGAGACGCATTAGACGGGCATCCGGAGCTGTCCGAAGGTAAGCGCCTGTTGCCGGCCTCTTTCGGCACAAGCCCCCGCTCCGGAGCGCACCGCGGCCGGCCGGAGGCTCTCTGCCGGCGAAGGTGCCGCTTCTCCGGCAAGGAAGCCTCAGCCGCTTCTCCTGCACACGGAGAGCGTGCTAGCTGCTGAAACGTGAAGAAAGAAGCTGCAGAACACTGGCACTGAGCCTGCAGCTTTCCAGCGGAGAGAAAAAGCTACTTGAACACTCTGCAAGCCTTTCCACTCCCAAAAGCATGCACATGGAAGGAGCTGCTGCAAAAGCGATGCTGTGCTCGCTGCTGCTCCTCCTGAAGCTCTGGCTGCTAAATCTGAGGCTTTCCTTCCAATTTCAAGCTGCAAAGCACTTGCTGAATTGCAGGGAAAGTCCGGGAGGCATTTGCTGTGCTGGCACACTTTCTCCTTCCTAGACAGAGTGGAAAAGCTTTTCCCTGCCGTGTAGGCGACAAGAGACGCATTAGACGGGCATCCGGAGCTGTCCGAAGGTAAGCGCCTGTTGCCGGCCTCTTTCGGCACAAGCCCCCGCTCCGGAGCGCACCGCGGCCGGCAGGATGCTCTCTGCCGGCGAAGGTGCCGCTTCTCCGGCAAGGAAGCCTCAGCCGCTTCTCCTGCACACGGAGAGCGTGCTAGCTGATGAAACGTGAAGAAAGAAGCTGCAGAACACTGGCACTGAGCGTGCAGCTTTCCAGCGGAGAGAAAAAGCTACTTGAACACTCTGCAAGCCTTTCCACTCCCAAAAACATGCACATGGAAGGAGCTGCTGCAAAAGCGATGCTGTGCTCGCTGCTGCTCCTCCTGAAGCTCTGGCTGCTAAATCTGAGGCTTTCCTTCCAATTTCAAGCTGCAAAGCACTTGCTGAATTGCAGGGAAAGTCCGGGAGGCATTTGCTGTGCTGGCACACTTTCTCCTTCCTAGACAGAGTGGAAAAGCTTTTCCCTGCCGTGTAGGCGACAAGAGACGCATTAGACGGGCATCCGGAGCTGTCCGAAGGTAAGCGCCTGTTCCCGGCCTCTTTCGGCACAAGCCCCCGCTCCGGAGCGCACCGCGGCCGGCCGGAGGCTCTCTGCCGGCGAAGGTGCCGCTTCTCCGGCAAGGAAGCCTCAGCCGCTTCTCCTGCACACGGAGAGCGTGCTAGCTGCTGAAACGTGAAGAAAGAAGCTGCAGAACACTGGCACTGAGCGTGCAGCTTTCCAGCGGAGAGAAAAAGCTACTTGAACACTCTGCAAGCCTTTCCACTCCCAAAAACATGCACATGGAAGGAGCTGCTGCAAAAGCGATGCTGTGCTCGCTGCTGCTCCTCCTGAAGCTCTGGCTGCTAAATCTGAGGCTTTCCTTCCAATTTCAAGCTGCAAAGCACTTGCTGAATTGCAGGGAAAGTCCGGGAGGCATTTGCTGTGCTGGCACACTTTCTCCTTCCTAGACAGAGTGGAAAAGCTTTTCCCTGCCGTGTAGGCGACAAGAGACGCATTAGACGGGCATCCGGAGCTGTCCGAAGGTAAGCGCCTGTTCCCGGCCTCTTTCGGCACAAGCCCCCGCTCCGGAGCGCACCGCGGCCGGCAGGATGCTCTCTGCCGGCGAAGGTGCCGCTTCTCCGGCAAGGAAGCCTCAGCCGCTTCTCCTGCACACGGAGAGCGTGCTAGCTGCTGAAACGTGAAGAAAGAAGCTGCAGAACACTGGCACTGAGCGTGCAGCTTTCCAGCGGAGAGAAAAAGCTACTTGAACACTCTGCAAGCCTTTCCACTCCCAAAAACATGCACATGGAAGGAGCTGCTGCAAAAGCGATGCTGTGCTCGCTGCTGCTCCTCCTGAAGCTCTGGCTGCTAAATCTGAGGCTTTCCTTCCAATTTCAAGCTGCAAAGCACTTGCTGAATTGCAGGGAAAGTCCGGGAGGCATTTGCTGTGCTGGCACACTTTCTCCTTCCTAGACAGAGTGGAAAAGCTTTTCCCTGCCGTGTAGGCGACAAGAGACGCATTAGACGGGCATCCGGAGCTGTCCGAAGGTAAGCGCCTGTTCCCGGCCTCTTTCGGCACAAGCCCCCGCTCCGGAGCGCACCGCGGCCGGCAGGATGCTCTCTGCCGGCGAAGGTGCCGCTTCTCCGGCAAGGAAGCCTCAGCCGCTTCTCCTGCACACGGAGAGCGTGCTAGCTGCTGAAACGTGAAGAAAGAAGCTGCAGAACACTGGCACTGAGCGTGCAGCTTTCCAGCGGAGAGAAAAAGCTACTTGAACACTCTGCAAGCCTTTCCACTCCCAAAAACATGCACATGGAAGGAGCTGCTGCAAAAGCGATGCTGTGCTCGCTGCTGCTCCTCCTGAAGCTCTGGCTGCTAAATCTGAGGCTTTCCTTCCAATTTCAAGCTGCAAAGCACTTGCTGAATTGCAGGGAAAGTCCGGGAGGCATTTGCTGTGCTGGCACACTTTCTCCTTCCTAGACAGAGTGGAAAAGCTTTTCCCTGCCGTGTAGGCGACAAGAGACGCATTAGACGGGCATCCGGAGCTGTCCGAAGGTAAGCGCCTGTTGCCGGCCTCTTTCGGCACAAGCCCCCGCTCCGGAGCGCACCGCGGCCGGCCGGAGGCTCTCTGCCGGCGAAGGTGCCGCTTCTCCGGCAAGGAAGCCTCAGCCGCTTCTCCTGCACACGGAGAGCGTGCTAGCTGCTGAAACGTGAAGAAAGAAGCTGCAGAACACTGGCACTGAGCCTGCAGCTTTCCAGCGGAGAGAAAAAGCTACTTGAACACTCTGCAAGCCTTTCCACTCCCAAAAACATGCACATGGAAGGAGCTGCTGCAAAAGCGATGCTGTGCTCGCTGCTGCTCCTCCTGAAGCTCTGGCTGCTAAATCTGAGGCTTTCCTTCCAATTTCAAGCTGCAAAGCACTTGCTGAATTGCAGGGAAAGTCCGGGAGGCATTTGCTGTGCTGGCACACTTTCTCCTTCCTAGACAGAGTGGAAAAGCTTTTCCCTGCCGTGTAGGCGACAAGAGACGCATTAGACGGGCATCCGGAGCTGTCCGAAGGTAAGCGCCTGTTGCCGGCCTCTTTCGGCACAAGCCCCCGCTCCGGAGCGCACCGCGGCCGGCAGGATGCTCTCTGCCGGCGAAGGTGCCGCTTCTCCGGCAAGGAAGCCTCAGCCGCTTCTCCTGCACACGGAGAGCGTGCTAGCTGCTGAAACGTGAAGAAAGAAGCTGCAGAACACTGGCACTGAGCCTGCAGCTTTCCAGCGGAGAGAAAAAGCTACTTGAACACTCTGCAAGCCTTTCCACTCCCAAAAACATGCACATGGAAGGAGCTGCTGCAAAAGCGATGCTGTGCTCGCTGCTGCTCCTCCTGAAGCTCTGGCTGCTAAATCTGAGGCTTTCCTTCCAATTTCAAGCTGCAAAGCACTTGCTGAATTGCAGGGAAAGTCCGGGAGGCATTTGCTGTGCTGGCACACTTTCTCCTTCCTAGACAGAGTGGAAAAGCTTTTCCCTGCCGTGTAGGCGACAAGAGACGCATTAGACGGGCATCCGGAGCTGTCCGAAGGTAAGCGCCTGTTCCCGGCCTCTTTCGGCACAAGCCCCCGCTCCGGAGCGCACCGCGGCCGGCCGGAGGCTCTCTGCCGGCGAAGGTGCCGCTTCTCCGGCAAGGAAGCCTCAGCCGCTTCTCCTGCACACGGAGAGCGTGCTAGCTGCTGAAACGTGAAGAAAGAAGCTGCAGAACACTGGCACTGAGCGTGCAGCTTTCCAGCGGAGAGAAAAAGCTACTTGAACACTCTGCAAGCCTTTCCACTCCCAAAACCATGCACATGGAAGGAGCTGCTGCAAAAGCGATGCTGTGCTCGCTGCTGCTCCTCCTGAAGCTCTGGCTGCTAAATCTGAGGCTTTCCTTCCAATTTCAAGCTGCAAAGCACTTGCTGAATTGCAGGGAAAGTCCGGGAGGCATTTGCTGTGCTGGCACACTTTCTCCTTCCTAGACAGAGTGGAAAAGCTTTTCCCTGCCGTGTAGGCGACAAGAGACGCATTAGACGGGCATCCGGAGCTGTCCGAAGGTAAGCGCCTGTTCCCGGCCTCTTTCGGCACAAGCCCCCGCTCCGGAGCGCACCGCGGCCGGCCGGAGGCTCTCTGCCGGCGAAGGTGCCGCTTCTCCGGCAAGGAAGCCTCAGCCGCTTCTCCTGCACACGGAGAGCGTGCTAGCTGCTGAAACGTGAAGAAAGAAGCTGCAGAACACTGGCACTGAGCCTGCAGCTTTCCAGCGGAGAGAAAAAGCTACTTGAACACTCTGCAAGCCTTTCCACTCCCAAAACCATGCACATGGAAGGAGCTGCTGCAAAAGCGATGCTGTGCTCGCTGCTGCTCCTCCTGAAGCTCTGGCTGCTAAATCTGAGGCTTTCCTTCCAATTTCAAGCTGCAAAGCACTTGCTGAATTGCAGGGAAAGTCCGGGAGGCATTTGCTGTGCTGGCACACTTTCTCCTTCCTAGACAGAGTGGAAAAGCTTTTCCCTGCCGTGTAGGCGACAAGAGACGCATTAGACGGGCATCCGGAGCTGTCCGAAGGTAAGCGCCTGTTCCCGGCCTCTTTCGGCACAAGCCCCCGCTCCGGAGCGCACCGCGGCCGGCAGGATGCTCTCTGCCGGCGAAGGTGCCGCTTCTCCGGCAAGGAAGCCTCAGCCGCTTCTCCTGCACACGGAGAGCGTGCTAGCTGCTGAAACGTGAAGAAAGAAGCTGCAGAACACTGGCACTGAGCGTGCAGCTTTCCAGCGGAGAGAAAAAGCTACTTGAACACTCTGCAAGCCTTTCCACTCCCAAAAACATGCACATGGAAGGAGCTGCTGCAAAAGCGATGCTGTGCTCGCTGCTGCTCCTCCTGAAGCTCTGGCTGCTAAATCTGAGGCTTTCCTTCCAATTTCAAGCTGCAAAGCACTTGCTGAATTGCAGGGAAAGTCCGGGAGGCATTTGCTGTGCTGGCACACTTTCTCCTTCCTAGACAGAGTGGAAAAGCTTTTCCCTGCCGTGTAGGCGACAAGAGACGCATTAGACGGGCATCCGGAGCTGTCCGAAGGTAAGCGCCTGTTCCCGGCCTCTTTCGGCACAAGCCCCCGCTCCGGAGCGCACCGCGGCCGGCCGGAGGCTCTCTGCCGGCGAAGGTGCCGCTTCTCCGGCAAGGAAGCCTCAGCCGCTTCTCCTGCACACGGAGAGCGTGCTAGCTGCTGAAACGTGAAGAAAGAAGCTGCAGAACACTGGCACGGAGCGTGCAGCTTTCCAGCGGAGAGAAAAAGCTACTTGAACACTCTGCAAGCCTTTCCACTCCCAAAAACATGCACATGGAAGGAGCTGCTGCAAAAGCGATGCTGTGCTCGCTGCTGCTCCTCCTGAAGCTCTGGCTGCTAAATCTGAGGCTTTCCTTCCAATTTCAAGCTGCAAAGCACTTGCTGAATTGCAGGGAAAGTCCGGGAGGCATTTGCTGTGCTGGCACACTTTCTCCTTCCTAGACAGAGTGGAAAAGCTTTTCCCTGCCGTGTAGGCGACAAGAGACGCATTAGACGGGCATCCGGAGCTGTCCGAAGGTAAGCGCCTGTTGCCGGCCTCTTTCGGCACAAGCCCCCGCTCCGGAGCGCACCGCGGCCGGCCGGAGGCTCTCTGCCGGCGAAGGTGCCGCTTCTCCGGCAAGGAAGCCTCAGCCGCTTCTCCTGCACACGGAGAGCGTGCTAGCTGCTGAAACGTGAAGAAAGAAGCTGCAGAACACTGGCACTGAGCGTGCAGCTTTCCAGCGGAGAGAAAAAGCTACTTGAACACTCTGCAAGCCTTTCCACTCCCAAAAACATGCACATGGAAGGAGCTGCTGCAAAAGCGATGCTGTGCTCGCTGCTGCTCCTCCTGAAGCTCTGGCTGCTAAATCTGAGGCTTTCCTTCCAATTTCAAGCTGCAAAGCACTTGCTGAATTGCAGGGAAAGTCCGGGAGGCATTTGCTGTGCTGGCACACTTTCTCCTTCCTAGACAGAGTGGAAAAGCTTTTCCCTGCCGTGTAGGCGACAAGAGACGCATTAGACGGGCATCCGGAGCTGTCCGAAGGTAAGCGCCTGTTGCCGGCCTCTTTCGGCACAAGCCCCCGCTCCGGAGCGCACCGCGGCCGGCCGGAGGCTCTCTGCCGGCGAAGGTGCCGCTTCTCCGGCAAGGAAGCCTCAGCCGCTTCTCCTGCACACGGAGAGCGTGCTAGCTGCTGAAACGTGAAGAAAGAAGCTGCAGAACACTGGCACTGAGCGTGCAGCTTTCCAGCGGAGAGAAAAAGCTACTTGAACACTCTGCAAGCCTTTCCACTCCCAAAAACATGCACATGGAAGGAGCTGCTGCAAAAGCGATGCTGTGCTCGCTGCTGCTCCTCCTGAAGCTCTGGCTGCTAAATCTGAGGCTTTCCTTCCAATTTCAAGCTGCAAAGCACTTGCTGAATTGCAGGGAAAGTCCGGGAGGCATTTGCTGTGCTGGCACACTTTCTCCTTCCTAGACAGAGTGGAAAAGCTTTTCCCTGCCGTGTAGGCGACAAGAGACGCATTAGACGGGCATCCGGAGCTGTCCGAAGGTAAGCGCCTGTTCCCGGCCTCTTTCGGCACAAGCCCCCGCTCCGGAGCGCACCGCGGCCGGCCGGAGGCTCTCTGCCGGAGAAGGTGCCGCTTCTCCGGCAAGGAAGCCTCAGCCGCTTCTCCTGCACACGGAGAGCGTGCTAGCTGCTGAAACGTGAAGAAAGAAGCTGCAGAACACTGGCACTGAGCCTGCAGCTTTCCAGCGGAGAGAAAAAGCTACTTGAACACTCTGCAAGCCTTTCCACTCCCAAAAACATGCACATGGAAGGAGCTGCTGCAAAAGCGATGCTGTGCTCGCTGCTGCTCCTCCTGAAGCTCTGGCTGCTAAATCTGAGGCTTTCCTTCCAATTTCAAGCTGCAAAGCACTTGCTGAATTGCAGGGAAAGTCCGGGAGGCATTTGCTGTGCTGGCACACTTTCTCCTTCCTAGACAGAGTGGAAAAGCTTTTCCCTGCCGTGTAGGCGACAAGAGACGCATTAGACGGGCATCCGGAGCTGTCCGAAGGTAAGCGCCTGTTCCCGGCCTCTTTCGGCACAAGCCCCCGCTCCGGAGCGCACCGCGGCCGGCAGGATGCTCTCTGCCGGCGAAGGTGCCGCTTCTCCGGCAAGGAAGCCTCAGCCGCTTCTCCTGCACACGGAGAGCGTGCTAGCTGCTGAAACGTGAAGAAAGAAGCTGCAGAACACTGGCACTGAGCGTGCAGCTTTCCAGCGGAGAGAAAAAGCTACTTGAACACTCTGCAAGCCTTTCCACTCCCAAAAACATGCACATGGAAGGAGCTGCTGCAAAAGCGATGCTGTGCTCGCTGCTGCTCCTCCTGAAGCTCTGGCTGCTAAATCTGAGGCTTTCCTTCCAATTTCAAGCTGCAAAGCACTTGCTGAATTGCAGGGAAAGTCCGGGAGGCATTTGCTGTGCTGGCACACTTTCTCCTTCCTAGACAGAGTGGAAAAGCTTTTCCCTGCCGTGTAGGCGACAAGAGACGCATTAGACGGGCATCCGGAGCTGTCCGAAGGTAAGCGCCTGTTCCCGGCCTCTTTCGGCACAAGCCCCCGCTCCGGAGCGCACCGCGGCCGGCCGGAGGCTCTCTGCCGGCGAAGGTGCCGCTTCTCCGGCAAGGAAGCCTCAGCCGCTTCTCCTGCACACGGAGAGCGTGCTAGCTGCTGAAACGTGAAGAAAGAAGCTGCAGAACACTGGCACTGAGCCTGCAGCTTTCCAGCGGAGAGAAAAAGCTACTTGAACACTCTGCAAGCCTTTCCACTCCCAAAAACATGCACATGGAAGGAGCTGCTGCAAAAGCGATGCTGTGCTCGCTGCTGCTCCTCCTGAAGCTCTGGCTGCTAAATCTGAGGCTTTCCTTCCAATTTCAAGCTGCAAAGCACTTGCTGAATTGCAGGGAAAGTCCGGGAGGCATTTGCTGTGCTGGCACACTTTCTCCTTCCTAGACAGAGTGGAAAAGCTTTTCCCTGCCGTGTAGGCGACAAGAGACGCATTAGACGGGCATCCGGAGCTGTCCGAAGGTAAGCGCCTGTTCCCGGCCTCTTTCGGCACAAGCCCCCGCTCCGGAGCGCACCGCGGCCGGCCGGAGGCTCTCTGCCGGCGAAGGTGCCGCTTCTCCGGCAAGGAAGCCTCAGCCGCTTCTCCTGCACACGGAGAGCGTGCTAGCTGCTGAAACGTGAAGAAAGAAGCTGCAGAACACTGGCACTGAGCCTGCAGCTTTCCAGCGGAGAGAAAAAGCTACTTGAACACTCTGCAAGCCTTTCCACTCCCAAAAACATGCACATGGAAGGAGCTGCTGCAAAAGCGATGCTGTGCTCGCTGCTGCTCCTCCTGAAGCTCTGGCTGCTAAATCTGAGGCTTTCCTTCCAATTTCAAGCTGCAAAGCACTTGCTGAATTGCAGGGAAAGTCCGGGAGGCATTTGCTGTGCTGGCACACTTTCTCCTTCCTAGACAGAGTGGAAAAGCTTTTCCCTGCCGTGTAGGCGACAAGAGACGCATTAGACGGGCATCCGGAGCTGTCCGAAGGTAAGCGCCTGTTCCCGGCCTCTTTCGGCACAAGCCCCCGCTCCGGAGCGCACCGCGGCCGGCAGGATGCTCTCTGCCGGCGAAGGTGCCGCTTCTCCGGCAAGGAAGCCTCAGCCGCTTCTCCTGCACACGGAGAGCGTGCTAGCTGCTGAAACGTGAAGAAAGAAGCTGCAGAACACTGGCACTGAGCGTGCAGCTTTCCAGCGGAGAGAAAAAGCTACTTGAACACTCTGCAAGCCTTTCCACTCCCAAAAACATGCACATGGAAGGAGCTGCTGCAAAAGCGATGCTGTGCTCGCTGCTGCTCCTCCTGAAGCTCTGGCTGCTAAATCTGAGGCTTTCCTTCCAATTTCAAGCTGCAAAGCACTTGCTGAATTGCAGGGAAAGTCCGGGAGGCATTTGCTGTGCTGGCACACTTTCTCCTTCCTAGACAGAGTGGAAAAGCTTTTCCCTGCCGTGTAGGCGACAAGAGACGCATTAGACGGGCATCCGGAGCTGTCCGAAGGTAAGCGCCTGTTGCCGGCCTCTTTCGGCACAAGCCCCCGCTCCGGAGCGCACCGCGGCCGGCAGGATGCTCTCTGCCGGCGAAGGTGCCGCTTCTCCGGCAAGGAAGCCTCAGCCGCTTCTCCTGCACACGGAGAGCGTGCTAGCTGCTGAAACGTGAAGAAAGAAGCTGCAGAACACTGGCACTGAGCGTGCAGCTTTCCAGCGGAGAGAAAAAGCTACTTGAACACTCTGCAAGCCTTTCCACTCCCAAAAACATGCACATGGAAGGAGCTGCTGCAAAAGCGATGCTGTGCTCGCTGCTGCTCCTCCTGAAGCTCTGGCTGCTAAATCTGAGGCTTTCCTTCCAATTTCAAGCTGCAAAGCACTTGCTGAATTGCAGGGAAAGTCCGGGAGGCATTTGCTGTGCTGGCACACTTTCTCCTTCCTAGACAGAGTGGAAAAGCTTTTCCCTGCCGTGTAGGCGACAAGAGACGCATTAGACGGGCATCCGGAGCTGTCCGAAGGTAAGCGCCTGTTGCCGGCCTCTTTCGGCACAAGCCCCCGCTCCGGAGCGCACCGCGGCCGGCCGGAGGCTCTCTGCCGGCGAAGGTGCCGCTTCTCCGGCAAGGAAGCCTCAGCCGCTTCTCCTGCACACGGAGAGCGTGCTAGCTGCTGAAACGTGAAGAAAGAAGCTGCAGAACACTGGCACTGAGCGTGCAGCTTTCCAGCGGAGAGAAAAAAGCTACTTGAACACTCTGCAAGCCTTTCCACTCCCAAAAACATGCACATGGAAGGAGCTGCTGCAAAAGCGATGCTGTGCTCGCTGCTGCTCCTCCTGAAGCTCTGGCTGCTAAATCTGAGGCTTTCCTTCCAATTTCAAGCTGCAAAGCACTTGCTGAATTGCAGGGAAAGTCCGGGAGGCATTTGCTGTGCTGGCACACTTTCTCCTTCCTAGACAGAGTGGAAAAGCTTTTCCCTGCCGTGTAGGCGACAAGAGACGCATTAGACGGGCATCCGGAGCTGTCCGAAGGTAAGCGCCTGTTCCCGGCCTCTTTCGGCACAAGCCCCCGCTCCGGAGCGCACCGCGGCCGGCCGGATGCTCTCTGCCGGCGAAGGTGCCGCTTCTCCGGCAAGGAAGCCTCAGCCGCTTCTCCTGCACACGGAGAGCGTGCTAGCTGCTGAAACGTGAAGAAAGAAGCTGCAGAACACTGGCACTGAGCGTGCAGCTTTCCAGCGGAGAGAAAAAGCTACTTGAACACTCTGCAAGCCTTTCCACTCCCAAAAACATGCACATGGAAGGAGCTGCTGCAAAAGCGATGCTGTGCTCGCTGCTGCTCCTCCTGAAGCTCTGGCTGCTAAATCTGAGGCTTTCCTTCCAATTTCAAGCTGCAAAGCACTTGCTGAATTGCAGGGAAAGTCCGGGAGGCATTTGCTGTGCTGGCACACTTTCTCCTTCCTAGACAGAGTGGAAAAGCTTTTCCCTGCCGTGTAGGCGACAAGAGACGCATTAGACGGGCATCCGGAGCTGTCCGAAGGTAAGCGCCTGTTGCCGGCCTCTTTCGGCACAAGCCCCCGCTCCGGAGCGCACCGCGGCCGGCCGGAGGCTCTCTGCCGGCGAAGGTGCCGCTTCTCCGGCAAGGAAGCCTCAGCCGCTTCTCCTGCACACGGAGAGCGTGCTAGCTGCTGAAACGTGAAGAAAGAAGCTGCAGAACACTGGCACTGAGCGTGCAGCTTTCCAGCGGAGAGAAAAAGCTACTTGAACACTCTGCAAGCCTTTCCACTCCCAAAAACATGCACATGGAAGGAGCTGCTGCAAAAGCGATGCTGTGCTCGCTGCTGCTCCTCCTGAAGCTCTGGCTGCTAAATCTGAGGCTTTCCTTCCAATTTCAAGCTGCAAAGCACTTGCTGAATTGCAGGGAAAGTCCGGGAGGCATTTGCTGTGCTGGCACACTTTCTCCTTCCTAGACAGAGTGGAAAAGCTTTTCCCTGCCGTGTAGGCGACAAGAGACGCATTAGACGGGCATCCGGAGCTGTCCGAAGGTAAGCGCCTGTTGCCGGCCTCTTTCGGCACAAGCCCCCGCTCCGGAGCGCACCGCGGCCGGCAGGATGCTCTCTGCCGGCGAAGGTGCCGCTTCTCCGGCAAGGAAGCCTCAGCCGCTTCTCCTGCACACGGAGAGCGTGCTAGCTGCTGAAACGTGAAGAAAGAAGCTGCAGAACACTGGCACTGAGCCTGCAGCTTTCCAGCGGAGAGAAAAAGCTACTTGAACACTCTGCAAGCCTTTCCACTCCCAAAAACATGCACATGGAAGGAGCTGCTGCAAAAGCGATGCTGTGCTCGCTGCTGCTCCTCCTGAAGCTCTGGCTGCTAAATCTGAGGCTTTCCTTCCAATTTCAAGCTGCAAAGCACTTGCTGAATTGCAGGGAAAGTCCGGGAGGCATTTGCTGTGCTGGCACACTTTCTCCTTCCTAGACAGAGTGGAAAAGCTTTTCCCTGCCGTGTAGGCGACAAGAGACGCATTAGACGGGCATCCGGAGCTGTCCGAAGGTAAGCGCCTGTTGCCGGCCTCTTTCGGCACAAGCCCCCGCTCCGGAGCGCACCGCGGCCGGCCGGAGGCTCTCTGCCGGCGAAGGTGCCGCTTCTCCGGCAAGGAAGCCTCAGCCGCTTCTCCTGCACACGGAGAGCGTGCTAGCTGCTGAAACGTGAAGAAAGAAGCTGCAGAACACTGGCACTGAGCGTGCAGCTTTCCAGCGGAGAGAAAAAGCTACTTGAACACTCTGCAAGCCTTTCCACTCCCAAAAACATGCACATGGAAGGAGCTGCTGCAAAAGCGATGCTGTGCTCGCTGCTGCTCCTCCTGAAGCTCTGGCTGCTAAATCTGAGGCTTTCCTTCCAATTTCAAGCTGCAAAGCACTTGCTGAATTGCAGGGAAAGTCCGGGAGGCATTTGCTGTGCTGGCACACTTTCTCCTTCCTAGACAGAGTGGAAAAGCTTTTCCCTGCCGTGTAGGCGACAAGAGACGCATTAGACGGGCATCCGGAGCTGTCCGAAGGTAAGCGCCTGTTGCCGGCCTCTTTCGGCACAAGCCCCCGCTCCGGAGCGCACCGCGGCCGGCCGGAGGCTCTCTGCCGGCGAAGGTGCCGCTTCTCCGGCAAGGAAGCCTCAGCCGCTTCTCCTGCACACGGAGAGCGTGCTAGCTGCTGAAACGTGAAGAAAGAAGCTGCAGAACACTGGCACTGAGCCTGCAGCTTTCCAGCGGAGAGAAAAAGCTACTTGAACACTCTGCAAGCCTTTCCACTCCCAAAACCATGCACATGGAAGGAGCTGCTGCAAAAGCGATGCTGTGCTCGCTGCTGCTCCTCCTGAAGCTCTGGCTGCTAAATCTGAGGCTTTCCTTCCAATTTCAAGCTGCAAAGCACTTGCTGAATTGCAGGGAAAGTCCGGGAGGCATTTGCTGTGCTGGCACACTTTCTCCTTCCTAGACAGAGTGGAAAAGCTTTTCCCTGCCGTGTAGGCGACAAGAGACGCATTAGACGGGCATCCGGAGCTGTCCGAAGGTAAGCGCCTGTTCCCGGCCTCTTTCGGCACAAGCCCCCGCTCCGGAGCGCACCGCGGCCGGCCGGAGGCTCTCTGCCGGCGAAGGTGCCGCTTCTCCGGCAAGGAAGCCTCAGCCGCTTCTCCTGCACACGGAGAGCGTGCTAGCTGCTGAAACGTGAAGAAAGAAGCTGCAGAACACTGGCACTGAGCGTGCAGCTTTCCAGCGGAGAGAAAAAGCTACTTGAACACTCTGCAAGCCTTTCCACTCCCAAAAACATGCACATGGAAGGAGCTGCTGCAAAAGCGATGCTGTGCTCGCTGCTGCTCCTCCTGAAGCTCTGGCTGCTAAATCTGAGGCTTTCCTTCCAATTTCAAGCTGCAAAGCACTTGCTGAATTGCAGGGAAAGTCCGGGAGGCATTTGCTGTGCTGGCACACTTTCTCCTTCCTAGACAGAGTGGAAAAGCTTTTCCCTGCCGTGTAGGCGACAAGAGACGCATTAGACGGGCATCCGGAGCTGTCCGAAGGTAAGCGCCTGTTGCCGGCCTCTTTCGGCACAAGCCCCCGCTCCGGAGCGCACCGCGGCCGGCCGGAGGCTCTCTGCCGGCGAAGGTGCCGCTTCTCCGGCAAGGAAGCCTCAGCCGCTTCTCCTGCACACGGAGAGCGTGCTAGCTGCTGAAACGTGAAGAAAGAAGCTGCAGAACACTGGCACTGAGCGTGCAGCTTTCCAGCGGAGAGAAAAAGCTACTTGAACACTCTGCAAGCCTTTCCACTCCCAAAAACATGCACATGGAAGGAGCTGCTGCAAAAGCGATGCTGTGCTCGCTGCTGCTCCTCCTGAAGCTCTGGCTGCTAAATCTGAGGCTTTCCTTCCAATTTCAAGCTGCAAAGCACTTGCTGAATTGCAGGGAAAGTCCGGGAGGCATTTGCTGTGCTGGCACACTTTCTCCTTCCTAGACAGAGTGGAAAAGCTTTTCCCTGCCGTGTAGGCGACAAGAGACGCATTAGACGGGCATCCGGAGCTGTCCGAAGGTAAGCGCCTGTTGCCGGCCTCTTTCGGCACAAGCCCCCGCTCCGGAGCGCACCGCGGCCGGCAGGATGCTCTCTGCCGGCGAAGGTGCCGCTTCTCCGGCAAGGAAGCCTCAGCCGCTTCTCCTGCACACGGAGAGCGTGCTAGCTGCTGAAACGTGAAGAAAGAAGCTGCAGAACACTGGCACTGAGCGTGCAGCTTTCCAGCGGAGAGAAAAAGCTACTTGAACACTCTGCAAGCCTTTCCACTCCCAAAAACATGCACATGGAAGGAGCTGCTGCAAAAGCGATGCTGTGCTCGCTGCTGCTCCTCCTGAAGCTCTGGCTGCTAAATCTGAGGCTTTCCTTCCAATTTCAAGCTGCAAAGCACTTGCTGAATTGCAGGGAAAGTCCGGGAGGCATTTGCTGTGCTGGCACACTTTCTCCTTCCTAGACAGAGTGGAAAAGCTTTTCCCTGCCGTGTAGGCGACAAGAGACGCATTAGACGGGCATCCGGAGCTGTCCGAAGGTAAGCGCCTGTTCCCGGCCTCTTTCGGCACAAGCCCCCGCTCCGGAGCGCACCGCGGCCGGCCGGAGGCTCTCTGCCGGCGAAGGTGCCGCTTCTCCGGCAAGGAAGCCTCAGCCGCTTCTCCTGCACACGGAGAGCGTGCTAGCTGCTGAAACGTGAAGAAAGAAGCTGCAGAACACTGGCACGGAGCGTGCAGCTTTCCAGCGGAGAGAAAAAGCTACTTGAACACTCTGCAAGCCTTTCCACTCCCAAAAACATGCACATGGAAGGAGCTGCTGCAAAAGCGATGCTGTGCTCGCTGCTGCTCCTCCTGAAGCTCTGGCTGCTAAATCTGAGGCTTTCCTTCCAATTTCAAGCTGCAAAGCACTTGCTGAATTGCAGGGAAAGTCCGGGAGGCATTTGCTGTGCTGGCACACTTTCTCCTTCCTAGACAGAGTGGAAAAGCTTTTCCCTGCCGTGTAGGCGACAAGAGACGCATTAGACGGGCATCCGGAGCTGTCCGAAGGTAAGCGCCTGTTCCCGGCCTCTTTCGGCACAAGCCCCCGCTCCGGAGCGCACCGCGGCCGGCCGGAGGCTCTCTGCCGGCGAAGGTGCCGCTTCTCCGGCAAGGAAGCCTCAGCCGCTTCTCCTGCACACGGAGAGCGTGCTAGCTGCTGAAACGTGAAGAAAGAAGCTGCAGAACACTGGCACTGAGCGTGCAGCTTTCCAGCGGAGAGAAAAAGCTACTTGAACACTCTGCAAGCCTTTCCACTCCCAAAAACATGCACATGGAAGGAGCTGCTGCAAAAGCGATGCTGTGCTCGCTGCTGCTCCTCCTGAAGCTCTGGCTGCTAAATCTGAGGCTTTCCTTCCAATTTCAAGCTGCAAAGCACTTGCTGAATTGCAGGGAAAGTCCGGGAGGCATTTGCTGTGCTGGCACACTTTCTCCTTCCTAGACAGAGTGGAAAAGCTTTTCCCTGCCGTGTAGGCGACAAGAGACGCATTAGACGGGCATCCGGAGCTGTCCGAAGGTAAGCGCCTGTTGCCGGCCTCTTTCGGCACAAGCCCCCGCTCCGGAGCGCACCGCGGCCGGCCGGAGGCTCTCTGCCGGCGAAGGTGCCGCTTCTCCGGCAAGGAAGCCTCAGCCGCTTCTCCTGCACACGGAGAGCGTGCTAGCTGCTGAAACGTGAAGAAAGAAGCTGCAGAACACTGGCACTGAGCGTGCAGCTTTCCAGCGGAGAGAAAAAGCTACTTGAACACTCTGCAAGCCTTTCCACTCCCAAAAACATGCACATGGAAGGAGCTGCTGCAAAAGCGATGCTGTGCTCGCTGCTGCTCCTCCTGAAGCTCTGGCTGCTAAATCTGAGGCTTTCCTTCCAATTTCAAGCTGCAAAGCACTTGCTGAATTGCAGGGAAAGTCCGGGAGGCATTTGCTGTGCTGGCACACTTTCTCCTTCCTAGACAGAGTGGAAAAGCTTTTCCCTGCCGTGTAGGCGACAAGAGACGCATTAGACGGGCATCCGGAGCTGTCCGAAGGTAAGCGCCTGTTCCCGGCCTCTTTCGGCACAAGCCCCCGCTCCGGAGCGCACCGCGGCCGGCAGGATGCTCTCTGCCGGCGAAGGTGCCGCTTCTCCGGCAAGGAAGCCTCAGCCGCTTCTCCTGCACACGGAGAGCGTGCTAGCTGCTGAAACGTGAAGAAAGAAGCTGCAGAACACTGGCACTGAGCCTGCAGCTTTCCAGCGGAGAGAAAAAGCTACTTGAACACTCTGCAAGCCTTTCCACTCCCAAAAACATGCACATGGAAGGAGCTGCTGCAAAAGCGATGCTGTGCTCGCTGCTGCTCCTCCTGAAGCTCTGGCTGCTAAATCTGAGGCTTTCCTTCCAATTTCAAGCTGCAAAGCACTTGCTGAATTGCAGGGAAAGTCCGGGAGGCATTTGCTGTGCTGGCACACTTTCTCCTTCCTAGACAGAGTGGAAAAGCTTTTCCCTGCCGTGTAGGCGACAAGAGACGCATTAGACGGGCATCCGGAGCTGTCCGAAGGTAAGCGCCTGTTCCCGGCCTCTTTCGGCACAAGCCCCCGCTCCGGAGCGCACCGCGGCCGGCCGGAGGCTCTCTGCCGGCGAAGGTGCCGCTTCTCCGGCAAGGAAGCCTCAGCCGCTTCTCCTGCACACGGAGAGCGTGCTAGCTGCTGAAACGTGAAGAAAGAAGCTGCAGAACACTGGCACGGAGCGTGCAGCTTTCCAGCGGAGAGAAAAAGCTACTTGAACACTCTGCAAGCCTTTCCACTCCCAAAAACATGCACATGGAAGGAGCTGCTGCAAAAGCGATGCTGTGCTCGCTGCTGCTCCTCCTGAAGCTCTGGCTGCTAAATCTGAGGCTTTCCTTCCAATTTCAAGCTGCAAAGCACTTGCTGAATTGCAGGGAAAGTCCGGGAGGCATTTGCTGTGCTGGCACACTTTCTCCTTCCTAGACAGAGTGGAAAAGCTTTTCCCTGCCGTGTAGGCGACAAGAGACGCATTAGACGGGCATCCGGAGCTGTCCGAAGGTAAGCGCCTGTTGCCGGCCTCTTTCGGCACAAGCCCCCGCTCCGGAGCGCACCGCGGCCGGCCGGAGGCTCTCTGCCGGCGAAGGTGCCGCTTCTCCGGCAAGGAAGCCTCAGCCGCTTCTCCTGCACACGGAGAGCGTGCTAGCTGCTGAAACGTGAAGAAAGAAGCTGCAGAACACTGGCACTGAGCGTGCAGCTTTCCAGCGGAGAGAAAAAGCTACTTGAACACTCTGCAAGCCTTTCCACTCCCAAAAACATGCACATGGAAGGAGCTGCTGCAAAAGCGATGCTGTGCTCGCTGCTGCTCCTCCTGAAGCTCTGGCTGCTAAATCTGAGGCTTTCCTTCCAATTTCAAGCTGCAAAGCACTTGCTGAATTGCAGGGAAAGTCCGGGAGGCATTTGCTGTGCTGGCACACTTTCTCCTTCCTAGACAGAGTGGAAAAGCTTTTCCCTGCCGTGTAGGCGACAAGAGACGCATTAGACGGGCATCCGGAGCTGTCCGAAGGTAAGCGCCTGTTGCCGGCCTCTTTCGGCACAAGCCCCCGCTCCGGAGCGCACCGCGGCCGGCCGGAGGCTCTCTGCCGGCGAAGGTGCCGCTTCTCCGGCAAGGAAGCCTCAGCCGCTTCTCCTGCACACGGAGAGCGTGCTAGCTGCTGAAACGTGAAGAAAGAAGCTGCAGAACACTGGCACTGAGCGTGCAGCTTTCCAGCGGAGAGAAAAAGCTACTTGAACACTCTGCAAGCCTTTCCACTCCCAAAAACATGCACATGGAAGGAGCTGCTGCAAAAGCGATGCTGTGCTCGCTGCTGCTCCTCCTGAAGCTCTGGCTGCTAAATCTGAGGCTTTCCTTCCAATTTCAAGCTGCAAAGCACTTGCTGAATTGCAGGGAAAGTCCGGGAGGCATTTGCTGTGCTGGCACACTTTCTCCTTCCTAGACAGAGTGGAAAAGCTTTTCCCTGCCGTGTAGGCGACAAGAGACGCATTAGACGGGCATCCGGAGCTGTCCGAAGGTAAGCGCCTGTTCCCGGCCTCTTTCGGCACAAGCCCCCGCTCCGGAGCGCACCGCGGCCGGCAGGATGCTCTCTGCCGGCGAAGGTGCCGCTTCTCCGGCAAGGAAGCCTCAGCCGCTTCTCCTGCACACGGAGAGCGTGCTAGCTGCTGAAACGTGAAGAAAGAAGCTGCAGAACACTGGCACTGAGCCTGCAGCTTTCCAGCGGAGAGAAAAAGCTACTTGAACACTCTGCAAGCCTTTCCACTCCCAAAAACATGCACATGGAAGGAGCTGCTGCAAAAGCGATGCTGTGCTCGCTGCTGCTCCTCCTGAAGCTCTGGCTGCTAAATCTGAGGCTTTCCTTCCAATTTCAAGCTGCAAAGCACTTGCTGAATTGCAGGGAAAGTCCGGGAGGCATTTGCTGTGCTGGCACACTTTCTCCTTCCTAGACAGAGTGGAAAAGCTTTTCCCTGCCGTGTAGGCGACAAGAGACGCATTAGACGGGCATCCGGAGCTGTCCGAAGGTAAGCGCCTGTTGCCGGCCTCTTTCGGCACAAGCCCCCGCTCCGGAGCGCACCGCGGCCGGCAGGATGCTCTCTGCCGGCGAAGGTGCCGCTTCTCCGGCAAGGAAGCCTCAGCCGCTTCTCCTGCACACGGAGAGCGTGCTAGCTGCTGAAACGTGAAGAAAGAAGCTGCAGAACACTGGCACTGAGCCTGCAGCTTTCCAGCGGAGAGAAAAAGCTACTTGAACACTCTGCAAGCCTTTCCACTCCCAAAAACATGCACATGGAAGGAGCTGCTGCAAAAGCGATGCTGTGCTCGCTGCTGCTCCTCCTGAAGCTCTGGCTGCTAAATCTGAGGCTTTCCTTCCAATTTCAAGCTGCAAAGCACTTGCTGAATTGCAGGGAAAGTCCGGGAAGCATTTGCTGTGCTGGCACACTTTCTCCTTCCTAGACAGAGTGGAAAAGCTTTTCCCTGCCGTGTAGGCGACAAGAGACGCATTAGACGGGCATCCGGAGCTGTCCGAAGGTAAGGGCCTGTTCCCGGCCTCTTTCGGCACAAGCCCCCGCTCCGGAGCGCACCGCGGCCGGCCGGAGGCTCTCTGCCGGCGAAGGTGCCGCTTCTCCAGCAAGGAAGCCTCAGCCGCTTCTCCTGCACACGGAGAGCGTGCTAGCTGCTGAAACGTGAAGAAAGAAGCTGCAGAACACTGGCACTGAGCGTGCAGCTTTCCAGGGGAGAGAAAAAGCTACTTGAACACTCTGCAAGCCTTTCCACTCCCAAAAACATGCACATGGAAGGAGCTGCTGCAAAAGCGATGCTGTGCTCGCTGCTGCTCCTCCTGAAGCTCTGGCTGCTAAATCTGAGGCTTTCCTTCCAATTTCAAGCTGCAAAGCACTTGCTGAATTGCAGGGAAAGTCCGGGAGGCATTTGCTGTGCTGGCACACTTTCTCCTTCCTAGACAGAGTGGAAAAGCTTTTCCCTGCCGTGTAGGCGACAAGAGACGCATTAGACGGGCATCCGGAGCTGTCCGAAGGTAAGCGCCTGTTGCCGGCCTCTTTCGGCACAAGCCCCCGCTCCGGAGCGCACCGCGGCCGGCAGGATGCTCTCTGCCGGCGAAGGTGCCGCTTCTCCGGCAAGGAAGCCTCAGCCGCTTCTCCTGCACACGGAGAGCGTGCTAGCTGCTGAAACGTGAAGAAAGAAGCTGCAGAACACTGGCACTGAGCCTGCAGCTTTCCAGCGGAGAGAAAAAGCTACTTGAACACTCTGCAAGCCTTTCCACTCCCAAAAACATGCACATGGAAGGAGCTGCTGCAAAAGCGATGCTGTGCTCGCTGCTGCTCCTCCTGAAGCTCTGGCTGCTAAATCTGAGGCTTTCCTTCCAATTTCAAGCTGCAAAGCACTTGCTGAATTGCAGGGAAAGTCCGGGAGGCATTTGCTGTGCTGGCACACTTTCTCCTTCCTAGACAGAGTGGAAAAGCTTTTCCCTGCCGTGTAGGCGACAAGAGACGCATTAGACGGGCATCCGGAGCTGTCCGAAGGTAAGCGCCTGTTCCCGGCCTCTTTCGGCACAAGCCCCCGCTCCGGAGCGCACCGCGGCCGGCCGGAGGCTCTCTGCCGGCGAAGGTGCCGCTTCTCCGGCAAGGAAGCCTCAGCCGCTTCTCCTGCACACGGAGAGCGTGCTAGCTGCTGAAACGTGAAGAAAGAAGCTGCAGAACACTGGCACTGAGCGTGCAGCTTTCCAGCGGAGAGAAAAAGCTACTTGAACACTCTGCAAGCCTTTCCACTCCCAAAAACATGCACATGGAAGGAGCTGCTGCAAAAGCGATGCTGTGCTCGCTGCTGCTCCTCCTGAAGCTCTGGCTGCTAAATCTGAGGCTTTCCTTCCAATTTCAAGCTGCAAAGCACTTGCTGAATTGCAGGGAAAGTCCGGGAGGCATTTGCTGTGCTGGCACACTTTCTCCTTCCTAGACAGAGTGGAAAAGCTTTTCCCTGCCGTGTAGGCGACAAGAGACGCATTAGACGGGCATCCGGAGCTGTCCGAAGGTAAGCGCCTGTTCCCGGCCTCTTTCGGCACAAGCCCCCGCTCCGGAGCGCACCGCGGCCGGCAGGATGCTCTCTGCCGGCGAAGGTGCCGCTTCTCCGGCAAGGAAGCCTCAGCCGCTTCTCCTGCACACGGAGAGCGTGCTAGCTGCTGAAACGTGAAGAAAGAAGCTGCAGAACACTGGCACTGAGCGTGCAGCTTTCCAGCGGAGAGAAAAAGCTACTTGAACACTCTGCAAGCCTTTCCACTCCCAAAAACATGCACATGGAAGGAGCTGCTGCAAAAGCGATGCTGTGCTCGCTGCTGCTCCTCCTGAAGCTCTGGCTGCTAAATCTGAGGCTTTCCTTCCAATTTCAAGCTGCAAAGCACTTGCTGAATTGCAGGGAAAGTCCGGGAGGCATTTGCTGTGCTGGCACACTTTCTCCTTCCTAGACAGAGTGGAAAAGCTTTTCCCTGCCGTGTAGGCGACAAGAGACGCATTAGACGGGCATCCGGAGCTGTCCGAAGGTAAGCGCCTGTTGCCGGCCTCTTTCGGCACAAGCCCCCGCTCCGGAGCGCACCGCGGCCGGCAGGATGCTCTCTGCCGGCGAAGGTGCCGCTTCTCCGGCAAGGAAGCCTCAGCCGCTTCTCCTGCACACGGAGAGCGTGCTAGCTGCTGAAACGTGAAGAAAGAAGCTGCAGAACACTGGCACGGAGCGTGCAGCTTTCCAGCGGAGAGAAAAAGCTACTTGAACACTCTGCAAGCCTTTCCACTCCCAAAAACATGCACATGGAAGGAGCTGCTGCAAAAGCGATGCTGTGCTCGCTGCTGCTCCTCCTGAAGCTCTGGCTGCTAAATCTGAGGCTTTCCTTCCAATTTCAAGCTGCAAAGCACTTGCTGAATTGCAGGGAAAGTCCGGGAGGCATTTGCTGTGCTGGCACACTTTCTCCTTCCTAGACAGAGTGGAAAAGCTTTTCCCTGCCGTGTAGGCGACAAGAGACGCATTAGACGGGCATCCGGAGCTGTCCGAAGGTAAGCGCCTGTTCCCGGCCTCTTTCGGCACAAGCCCCCGCTCCGGAGCGCACCGCGGCCGGCCGGAGGCTCTCTGCCGGCGAAGGTGCCGCTTCTCCAGCAAGGAAGCCTCAGCCGCTTCTCCTGCACACGGAGAGCGTGCTAGCTGCTGAAACGTGAAGAAAGAAGCTGCAGAACACTGGCACTGAGCGTGCAGCTTTCCAGCGGAGAGAAAAAGCTACTTGAACACTCTGCAAGCCTTTCCACTCCCAAAAACATGCACATGGAAGGAGCTGCTGCAAAAGCGATGCTGTGCTCGCTGCTGCTCCTCCTGAAGCTCTGGCTGCTAAATCTGAGGCTTTCCTTCCAATTTCAAGCTGCAAAGCACTTGCTGAATTGCAGGGAAAGTCCGGGAGGCATTTGCTGTGCTGGCACACTTTCTCCTTCCTAGACAGAGTGGAAAAGCTTTTCCCTGCCGTGTAGGCGACAAGAGACGCATTAGACGGGCATCCGGAGCTGTCCGAAGGTAAGCGCCTGTTGCCGGCCTCTTTCGGCACAAGCCCCCGCTCCGGAGCGCACCGCGGCCGGCAGGATGCTCTCTGCCGGCGAAGGTGCCGCTTCTCCGGCAAGGAAGCCTCAGCCGCTTCTCCTGCACACGGAGAGCGTGCTAGCTGCTGAAACGTGAAGAAAGAAGCTGCAGAACACTGGCACTGAGCGTGCAGCTTTCCAGCGGAGAGAAAAAGCTACTTGAACACTCTGCAAGCCTTTCCACTCCCAAAAACATGCACATGGAAGGAGCTGCTGCAAAAGCGATGCTGTGCTCGCTGCTGCTCCTCCTGAAGCTCTGGCTGCTAAATCTGAGGCTTTCCTTCCAATTTCAAGCTGCAAAGCACTTGCTGAATTGCAGGGAAAGTCCGGGAGGCATTTGCTGTGCTGGCACACTTTCTCCTTCCTAGACAGAGTGGAAAAGCTTTTCCCTGCCGTGTAGGCGACAAGAGACGCATTAGACGGGCATCCGGAGCTGTCCGAAGGTAAGCGCCTGTTCCCGGCCTCTTTCGGCACAAGCCCCCGCTCCGGAGCGCACCGCGGCCGGCAGGATGCTCTCTGCCGGCGAAGGTGCCGCTTCTCCGGCAAGGAAGCCTCAGCCGCTTCTCCTGCACACGGAGAGCGTGCTAGCTGCTGAAACGTGAAGAAAGAAGCTGCAGAACACTGGCACTGAGCCTGCAGCTTTCCAGCGGAGAGAAAAAGCTACTTGAACACTCTGCAAGCCTTTCCACTCCCAAAAACATGCACATGGAAGGAGCTGCTGCAAAAGCGATGCTGTGCTCGCTGCTGCTCCTCCTGAAGCTCTGGCTGCTAAATCTGAGGCTTTCCTTCCAATTTCAAGCTGCAAAGCACTTGCTGAATTGCAGGGAAAGTCCGGGAGGCATTTGCTGTGCTGGCACACTTTCTCCTTCCTAGACAGAGTGGAAAAGCTTTTCCCTGCCGTGTAGGCGACAAGAGACGCATTAGACGGGCATCCGGAGCTGTCCGAAGGTAAGCGCCTGTTCCCGGCCTCTTTCGGCACAAGCCCCCGCTCCGGAGCGCACCGCGGCCGGCAGGATGCTCTCTGCCGGCGAAGGTGCCGCTTCTCCGGCAAGGAAGCCTCAGCCGCTTCTCCTGCACACGGAGAGCGTGCTAGCTGCTGAAACGTGAAGAAAGAAGCTGCAGAACACTGGCACTGAGCCTGCAGCTTTCCAGCGGAGAGAAAAAGCTACTTGAACACTCTGCAAGCCTTTCCACTCCCAAAAACATGCACATGGAAGGAGCTGCTGCAAAAGCGATGCTGTGCTCGCTGCTGCTCCTCCTGAAGCTCTGGCTGCTAAATCTGAGGCTTTCCTTCCAATTTCAAGCTGCAAAGCACTTGCTGAATTGCAGGGAAAGTCCGGGAGGCATTTGCTGTGCTGGCACACTTTCTCCTTCCTAGACAGAGTGGAAAAGCTTTTCCCTGCCGTGTAGGCGACAAGAGACGCATTAGACGGGCATCCGGAGCTGTCCGAAGGTAAGCGCCTGTTGCCGGCCTCTTTCGGCACAAGCCCCCGCTCCGGAGCGCACCGCGGCCGGCCGGAGGCTCTCTGCCGGCGAAGGTGCCGCTTCTCCGGCAAGGAAGCCTCAGCCGCTTCTCCTGCACACGGAGAGCGTGCTAGCTGCTGAAACGTGAAGAAAGAAGCTGCAGAACACTGGCACTGAGCCTGCAGCTTTCCAGCGGAGAGAAAAAGCTACTTGAACACTCTGCAAGCCTTTCCACTCCCAAAAACATGCACATGGAAGGAGCTGCTGCAAAAGCGATGCTGTGCTCGCTGCTGCTCCTCCTGAAGCTCTGGCTGCTAAATCTGAGGCTTTCCTTCCAATTTCAAGCTGCAAAGCACTTGCTGAATTGCAGGGAAAGTCCGGGAGGCATTTGCTGTGCTGGCACACTTTCTCCTTCCTAGACAGAGTGGAAAAGCTTTTCCCTGCCGTGTAGGCGACAAGAGACGCATTAGACGGGCATCCGGAGCTGTCCGAAGGTAAGCGCCTGTTGCCGGCCTCTTTCGGCACAAGCCCCCGCTCCGGAGCGCACCGCGGCCGGCCGGAGGCTCTCTGCCGGCGAAGGTGCCGCTTCTCCGGCAAGGAAGCCTCAGCCGCTTCTCCTGCACACGGAGAGTGTGCTAGCTGCTGAAACGTGAAGAAAGAAGCTGCAGAACACTGGCACTGAGCCTGCAGCTTTCCAGCGGAGAGAAAAAGCTACTTGAACACTCTGCAAGCCTTTCCACTCCCAAAAACATGCACATGGAAGGAGCTGCTGCAAAAGCGATGCTGTGCTCGCTGCTGCTCCTCCTGAAGCTCTGGCTGCTAAATCTGAGGCTTTCCTTCCAATTTCAAGCTGCAAAGCACTTGCTGAATTGCAGGGAAAGTCCGGGAGGCATTTGCTGTGCTGGCACACTTTCTCCTTCCTAGACAGAGTGGAAAAGCTTTTCCCTGCCGTGTAGGCGACAAGAGACGCATTAGACGGGCATCCGGAGCTGTCCGAAGGTAAGCGCCTGTTCCCGGCCTCTTTCGGCACAAGCCCCCGCTCCGGAGCGCACCGCGGCCGGCAGGATGCTCTCTGCCGGCGAAGGTGCCGCTTCTCCGGCAAGGAAGCCTCAGCCGCTTCTCCTGCACACGGAGAGCGTGCTAGCTGCTGAAACGTGAAGAAAGAAGCTGCAGAACACTGGCACTGAGCCTGCAGCTTTCCAGCGGAGAGAAAAAGCTACTTGAACACTCTGCAAGCCTTTCCACTCCCAAAAACATGCACATGGAAGGAGCTGCTGCAAAAGCGATGCTGTGCTCGCTGCTGCTCCTCCTGAAGCTCTGGCTGCTAAATCTGAGGCTTTCCTTCCAATTTCAAGCTGCAAAGCACTTGCTGAATTGCAGGGAAAGTCCGGGAGGCATTTGCTGTGCTGGCACACTTTCTCCTTCCTAGACAGAGTGGAAAAGCTTTTCCCTGCCGTGTAGGCGACAAGAGACGCATTAGACGGGCATCCGGAGCTGTCCGAAGGTAAGCGCCTGTTCCCGGCCTCTTTCGGCACAAGCCCCCGCTCCGGAGCGCACCGCGGCCGGCCGGAGGCTCTCTGCCGGCGAAGGTGCCGCTTCTCCGGCAAGGAAGCCTCAGCCGCTTCTCCTGCACACGGAGAGCGTGCTAGCTGCTGAAACGTGAAGAAAGAAGCTGCAGAACACTGGCACTGAGCCTGCAGCTTTCCAGCGGAGAGAAAAAGCTACTTGAACACTCTGCAAGCCTTTCCACTCCCAAAAACATGCACATGGAAGGAGCTGCTGCAAAAGCGATGCTGTGCTCGCTGCTGCTCCTCCTGAAGCTCTGGCTGCTAAATCTGAGGCTTTCCTTCCAATTTCAAGCTGCAAAGCACTTGCTGAATTGCAGGGAAAGTCCGGGAGGCATTTGCTGTGCTGGCACACTTTCTCCTTCCTAGACAGAGTGGAAAAGCTTTTCCCTGCCGTGTAGGCGACAAGAGACGCATTAGACGGGCATCCGGAGCTGTCCGAAGGTAAGCGCCTGTTCCCGGCCTCTTTCGGCACAAGCCCCCGCTCCGGAGCGCACCGCGGCCGGCAGGATGCTCTCTGCCGGCGAAGGTGCCGCTTCTCCGGCAAGGAAGCCTCAGCCGCTTCTCCTGCACACGGAGAGCGTGCTAGCTGCTGAAACGTGAAGAAAGAAGCTGCAGAACACTGGCACTGAGCGTGCAGCTTTCCAGCGGAGAGAAAAAGCTACTTGAACACTCTGCAAGCCTTTCCACTCCCAAAAACATGCACATGGAAGGAGCTGCTGCAAAAGCGATGCTGTGCTCGCTGCTGCTCCTCCTGAAGCTCTGGCTGCTAAATCTGAGGCTTTCCTTCCAATTTCAAGCTGCAAAGCACTTGCTGAATTGCAGGGAAAGTCCGGGAGGCATTTGCTGTGCTGGCACACTTTCTCCTTCCTAGACAGAGTGGAAAAGCTTTTCCCTGCCGTGTAGGCGACAAGAGACGCATTAGACGGGCATCCGGAGCTGTCCGAAGGTAAGCGCCTGTTCCCGGCCTCTTTCGGCACAAGCCCCCGCTCCGGAGCGCACCGCGGCCGGCCGGAGGCTCTCTGCCGGCGAAGGTGCCGCTTCTCCGGCAAGGAAGCCTCAGCCGCTTCTCCTGCACACGGAGAGCGTGCTAGCTGCTGAAACGTGAAGAAAGAAGCTGCAGAACACTGGCACGGAGCGTGCAGCTTTCCAGCGGAGAGAAAAAGCTACTTGAACACTCTGCAAGCCTTTCCACTCCCAAAAACATGCACATGGAAGGAGCTGCTGCAAAAGCGATGCTGTGCTCGCTGCTGCTCCTCCTGAAGCTCTGGCTGCTAAATCTGAGGCTTTCCTTCCAATTTCAAGCTGCAAAGCACTTGCTGAATTGCAGGGAAAGTCCGGGAGGCATTTGCTGTGCTGGCACACTTTCTCCTTCCTAGACAGAGTGGAAAAGCTTTTCCCTGCCGTGTAGGCGACAAGAGACGCATTAGACGGGCATCCGGAGCTGTCCGAAGGTAAGCGCCTGTTGCCGGCCTCTTTCGGCACAAGCCCCCGCTCCGGAGCGCACCGCGGCCGGCAGGATGCTCTCTGCCGGCGAAGGTGCCGCTTCTCCGGCAAGGAAGCCTCAGCCGCTTCTCCTGCACACGGAGAGCGTGCTAGCTGCTGAAACGTGAAGAAAGAACCTGCAGAACACTGGCACTGAGCCTGCAGCTTTCCAGCGGAGAGAAAAAGCTACTTGAACACTCTGCAAGCCTTTCCACTCCCAAAAACATGCACATGGAAGGAGCTGCTGCAAAAGCGATGCTGTGCTCGCTGCTGCTCCTCCTGAAGCTCTGGCTGCTAAATCTGAGGCTTTCCTTCCAATTTCAAGCTGCAAAGCACTTGCTGAATTGCAGGGAAAGTCCGGGAGGCATTTGCTGTGCTGGCACACTTTCTCCTTCCTAGACAGAGTGGAAAAGCTTTTCCCTGCCGTGTAGGCGACAAGAGACGCATTAGACGGGCATCCGGAGCTGTCCGAAGGTAAGCGCCTGTTGCCGGCCTCTTTCGGCACAAGCCCCCGCTCCGGAGCGCACCGCGGCCGGCCGGAGGCTCTCTGCCGGCGAAGGTGCCGCTTCTCCGGCAAGGAAGCCTCAGCCGCTTCTCCTGCACACGGAGAGCGTGCTAGCTGCTGAAACGTGAAGAAAGAAGCTGCAGAACACTGGCACTGAGCCTGCAGCTTTCCAGCGGAGAGAAAAAGCTACTTGAACACTCTGCAAGCCTTTCCACTCCCAAAAACATGCACATGGAAGGAGCTGCTGCAAAAGCGATGCTGTGCTCGCTGCTGCTCCTCCTGAAGCTCTGGCTGCTAAATCTGAGGCTTTCCTTCCAATTTCAAGCTGCAAAGCACTTGCTGAATTGCAGGGAAAGTCCGGGAGGCATTTGCTGTGCTGGCACACTTTCTCCTTCCTAGACAGAGTGGAAAAGCTTTTCCCTGCCGTGTAGGCGACAAGAGACGCATTAGACGGGCATCCGGAGCTGTCCGAAGGTAAGCGCCTGTTCCCGGCCTCTTTCGGCACAAGCCCCCGCTCCGGAGCGCACCGCGGCCGGCCGGAGGCTCTCTGCCGGCGAAGGTGCCGCTTCTCCGGCAAGGAAGCCTCAGCCGCTTCTCCTGCACACGGAGAGCGTGCTAGCTGCTGAAACGTGAAGAAAGAAGCTGCAGAACACTGGCACTGAGCCTGCAGCTTTCCAGCGGAGAGAAAAAGCTACTTGAACACTCTGCAAGCCTTTCCACTCCCAAAAACATGCACATGGAAGGAGCTGCTGCAAAAGCGATGCTGTGCTCGCTGCTGCTCCTCCTGAAGCTCTGGCTGCTAAATCTGAGGCTTTCCTTCCAATTTCAAGCTGCAAAGCACTTGCTGAATTGCAGGGAAAGTCCGGGAGGCATTTGCTGTGCTGGCACACTTTCTCCTTCCTAGACAGAGTGGAAAAGCTTTTCCCTGCCGTGTAGGCGACAAGAGACGCATTAGACGGGCATCCGGAGCTGTCCGAAGGTAAGCGCCTGTTCCCGGCCTCTTTCGGCACAAGCCCCCGCTCCGGAGCGCACCGCGGCCGGCCGGAGGCTCTCTGCCGGCGAAGGTGCCGCTTCTCCGGCAAGGAAGCCTCAGCCGCTTCTCCTGCACACGGAGAGCGTGCTAGCTGCTGAAACGTGAAGAAAGAAGCTGCAGAACACTGGCACTGAGCCTGCAGCTTTCCAGCGGAGAGAAAAAGCTACTTGAACACTCTGCAAGCCTTTCCACTCCCAAAAACATGCACATGGAAGGAGCTGCTGCAAAAGCGATGCTGTGCTCGCTGCTGCTCCTCCTGAAGCTCTGGCTGCTAAATCTGAGGCTTTCCTTCCAATTTCAAGCTGCAAAGCACTTGCTGAATTGCAGGGAAAGTCCGGGAGGCATTTGCTGTGCTGGCACACTTTCTCCTTCCTAGACAGAGTGGAAAAGCTTTTCCCTGCCGTGTAGGCGACAAGAGACGCATTAGACGGGCATCCGGAGCTGTCCGAAGGTAAGCGCCTGTTGCCGGCCTCTTTCGGCACAAGCCCCCGCTCCGGAGCGCACCGCGGCCGGCAGGATGCTCTCTGCCGGCGAAGGTGCCGCTTCTCCGGCAAGGAAGCCTCAGCCGCTTCTCCTGCACACGGAGAGCGTGCTAGCTGCTGAAACGTGAAGAAAGAAGCTGCAGAACACTGGCACTGAGCCTGCAGCTTTCCAGCGGAGAGAAAAAGCTACTTGAACACTCTGCAAGCCTTTCCACTCCCAAAAACATGCACATGGAAGGAGCTGCTGCAAAAGCGATGCTGTGCTCGCTGCTGCTCCTCCTGAAGCTCTGGCTGCTAAATCTGAGGCTTTCCTTCCAATTTCAAGCTGCAAAGCACTTGCTGAATTGCAGGGAAAGTCCGGGAGGCATTTGCTGTGCTGGCACACTTTCTCCTTCCTAGACAGAGTGGAAAAGCTTTTCCCTGCCGTGTAGGCGACAAGAGACGCATTAGACGGGCATCCGGAGCTGTCCGAAGGTAAGCGCCTGTTGCCGGCCTCTTTCGGCACAAGCCCCCGCTCCGGAGCGCACCGCGGCCGGCCGGAGGCTCTCTGCCGGCGAAGGTGCCGCTTCTCCGGCAAGGAAGCCTCAGCCGCTTCTCCTGCACACGGAGAGCGTGCTAGCTGCTGAAACGTGAAGAAAGAAGCTGCAGAACACTGGCACTGAGCGTGCAGCTTTCCAGCGGAGAGAAAAAGCTACTTGAACACTCTGCAAGCCTTTCCACTCCCAAAAACATGCACATGGAAGGAGCTGCTGCAAAAGCGATGCTGTGCTCGCTGCTGCTCCTCCTGAAGCTCTGGCTGCTAAATCTGAGGCTTTCCTTCCAATTTCAAGCTGCAAAGCACTTGCTGAATTGCAGGGAAAGTCCGGGAGGCATTTGCTGTGCTGGCACACTTTCTCCTTCCTAGACAGAGTGGAAAAGCTTTTCCCTGCCGTGTAGGCGACAAGAGACGCATTAGACGGGCATCCGGAGCTGTCCGAAGGTAAGCGCCTGTTGCCGGCCTCTTTCGGCACAAGCCCCCGCTCCGGAGCGCACCGCGGCCGGCCGGAGGCTCTCTGCCGGCGAAGGTGCCGCTTCTCCGGCAAGGAAGCCTCAGCCGCTTCTCCTGCACACGGAGAGCGTGCTAGCTGCTGAAACGTGAAGAAAGAAGCTGCAGAACACTGGCACTGAGCCTGCAGCTTTCCAGCGGAGAGAAAAAGCTACTTGAACACTCTGCAAGCCTTTCCACTCCCAAAAACATGCACATGGAAGGAGCTGCTGCAAAAGCGATGCTGTGCTCGCTGCTGCTCCTCCTGAAGCTCTGGCTGCTAAATCTGAGGCTTTCCTTCCAATTTCAAGCTGCAAAGCACTTGCTGAATTGCAGGGGAAGTCCGGGAGGCATTTGCTGTGCTGGCACACTTTCTCCTTCCTAGACAGAGTGGAAAAGCTTTTCCCTGCCGTGTAGGCGACAAGAGACGCATTAGACGGGCATCCGGAGCTGTCCGAAGGTAAGCGCCTGTTCCCGGCCTCTTTCGGCACAAGCCCCCGCTCCGGAGCGCACCGCGGCCGGCAGGAGGCTCTCTGCCGGCGAAGGTGCCGCTTCTCCGGCAAGGAAGCCTCAGCCGCTTCTCCTGCACACGGAGAGCGTGCTAGCTGCTGAAACGTGAAGAAAGAAGCTGCAGAACACTGGCACTGAGCCTGCAGCTTTCCAGCGGAGAGAAAAAGCTACTTGAACACTCTGCAAGCCTTTCCACTCCCAAAAACATGCACATGGAAGGAGCTGCTGCAAAAGCGATGCTGTGCTCGCTGCTGCTCCTCCTGAAGCTCTGGCTGCTAAATCTGAGGCTTTCCTTCCAATTTCAAGCTGCAAAGCACTTGCTGAATTGCAGGGAAAGTCCGGGAGGCATTTGCTGTGCTGGCACACTTTCTCCTTCCTAGACAGAGTGGAAAAGCTTTTCCCTGCCGTGTAGGCGACAAGAGACGCATTAGACGGGCATCCGGAGCTGTCCGAAGGTAAGCGCCTGTTCCCGGCCTCTTTCGGCACAAGCCCCCGCTCCGGAGCGCACCGCGGCCGGCAGGATGCTCTCTGCCGGCGAAGGTGCCGCTTCTCCGGCAAGGAAGCCTCAGCCGCTTCTCCTGCACACGGAGAGCGTGCTAGCTGCTGAAACGTGAAGAAAGAAGCTGCAGAACACTGGCACTGAGCGTGCAGCTTTCCAGCGGAGAGAAAAAGCTACTTGAACACTCTGCAAGCCTTTCCACTCCCAAAAACATGCACATGGAAGGAGCTGCTGCAAAAGCGATGCTGTGCTCGCTGCTGCTCCTCCTGAAGCTCTGGCTGCTAAATCTGAGGCTTTCCTTCCAATTTCAAGCTGCAAAGCACTTGCTGAATTGCAGGGAAAGTCCGGGAGGCATTTGCTGTGCTGGCACACTTTCTCCTTCCTAGACAGAGTGGAAAAGCTTTTCCCTGCCGTGTAGGCGACAAGAGACGCATTAGACGGGCATCCGGAGCTGTCCGAAGGTAAGCGCCTGTTCCCGGCCTCTTTCGGCACAAGCCCCCGCTCCGGAGCGCACCGCGGCCGGCCGGAGGCTCTCTGCCGGCGAAGGTGCCGCTTCTCCGGCAAGGAAGCCTCAGCCGCTTCTCCTGCACACGGAGAGCGTGCTAGCTGCTGAAACGTGAAGAAAGAAGCTGCAGAACACTGGCACTGAGCCTGCAGCTTTCCAGCGGAGAGAAAAAGCTACTTGAACACTCTGCAAGCCTTTCCACTCCCAAAAACATGCACATGGAAGGAGCTGCTGCAAAAGCGATGCTGTGCTCGCTGCTGCTCCTCCTGAAGCTCTGGCTGCTAAATCTGAGGCTTTCCTTCCAATTTCAAGCTGCAAAGCACTTGCTGAATTGCAGGGAAAGTCCGGGAGGCATTTGCTGTGCTGGCACACTTTCTCCTTCCTAGACAGAGTGGAAAAGCTTTTCCCTGCCGTGTAGGCGACAAGAGACGCATTAGACGGGCATCCGGAGCTGTCCGAAGGTAAGCGCCTGTTCCCGGCCTCTTTCGGCACAAGCCCCCGCTCCGGAGCGCACCGCGGCCGGCCGGAGGCTCTCTGCCGGCGAAGGTGCCGCTTCTCCGGCAAGGAAGCCTCAGCCGCTTCTCCTGCACACGGAGAGCGTGCTAGCTGCTGAAACGTGAAGAAAGAAGCTGCAGAACACTGGCACTGAGCCTGCAGCTTTCCAGCGGAGAGAAAAAGCTACTTGAACACTCTGCAAGCCTTTCCACTCCCAAAAACATGCACATGGAAGGAGCTGCTGCAAAAGCGATGCTGTGCTCGCTGCTGCTCCTCCTGAAGCTCTGGCTGCTAAATCTGAGGCTTTCCTTCCAATTTCAAGCTGCAAAGCACTTGCTGAATTGCAGGGGAAGTCCGGGAGGCATTTGCTGTGCTGGCACACTTTCTCCTTCCTAGACAGAGTGGAAAAGCTTTTCCCTGCCGTGTAGGCGACAAGAGACGCATTAGACGGGCATCCGGAGCTGTCCGAAGGTAAGCGCCTGTTCCCGGCCTCTTTCGGCACAAGCCCCCGCTCCGGAGCGCACCGCGGCCGGCCGGAGGCTCTCTGCCGGCGAAGGTGCCGCTTCTCCGGCAAGGAAGCCTCAGCCGCTTCTCCTGCACACGGAGAGCGTGCTAGCTGCTGAAACGTGAAGAAAGAAGCTGCAGAACACTGGCACTGAGCCTGCAGCTTTCCAGCGGAGAGAAAAAGCTACTTGAACACTCTGCAAGCCTTTCCACTCCCAAAAACATGCACATGGAAGGAGCTGCTGCAAAAGCGATGCTGTGCTCGCTGCTGCTCCTCCTGAAGCTCTGGCTGCTAAATCTGAGGCTTTCCTTCCAATTTCAAGCTGCAAAGCACTTGCTGAATTGCAGGGAAAGTCCGGGAGGCATTTGCTGTGCTGGCACACTTTCTCCTTCCTAGACAGAGTGGAAAAGCTTTTCCCTGCCGTGTAGGCGACAAGAGACGCATTAGACGGGCATCCGGAGCTGTCCGAAGGTAAGCGCCTGTTCCCGGCCTCTTTCGGCACAAGCCCCCGCTCCGGAGCGCACCGCGGCCGGCCGGAGGCTCTCTGCCGGCGAAGGTGCCGCTTCTCCGGCAAGGAAGCCTCAGCCGCTTCTCCTGCACACGGAGAGCGTGCTAGCTGCTGAAACGTGAAGAAAGAAGCTGCAGAACACTGGCACTGAGCCTGCAGCTTTCCAGCGGAGAGAAAAAGCTACTTGAACACTCTGCAAGCCTTTCCACTCCCAAAAACATGCACATGGAAGGAGCTGCTGCAAAAGCGATGCTGTGCTCGCTGCTGCTCCTCCTGAAGCTCTGGCTGCTAAATCTGAGGCTTTCCTTCCAATTTCAAGCTGCAAAGCACTTGCTGAATTGCAGGGAAAGTCCGGGAGGCATTTGCTGTGCTGGCACACTTTCTCCTTCCTAGACAGAGTGGAAAAGCTTTTCCCTGCCGTGTAGGCGACAAGAGACGCATTAGACGGGCATCCGGAGCTGTCCGAAGGTAAGCGCCTGTTCCCGGCCTCTTTCGGCACAAGCCCCCGCTCCGGAGCGCACCGCGGCCGGCCGGAGGCTCTCTGCCGGCGAAGGTGCCGCTTCTCCGGCAAGGAAGCCTCAGCCGCTTCTCCTGCACACGGAGAGCGTGCTAGCTGCTGAAACGTGAAGAAAGAAGCTGCAGAACACTGGCACTGAGCCTGCAGCTTTCCAGCGGAGAGAAAAAGCTACTTGAACACTCTGCAAGCCTTTCCACTCCCAAAAACATGCACATGGAAGGAGCTGCTGCAAAAGCGATGCTGTGCTCGCTGCTGCTCCTCCTGAAGCTCTGGCTGCTAAATCTGAGGCTTTCCTTCCAATTTCAAGCTGCAAAGCACTTGCTGAATTGCAGGGAAAGTCCGGGAGGCATTTGCTGTGCTGGCACACTTTCTCCTTCCTAGACAGAGTGGAAAAGCTTTTCCCTGCCGTGTAGGCGACAAGAGACGCATTAGACGGGCATCTGGAGCTGTCCGAAGGTAAGCGCCTGTTCCCGGCCTCTTTCGGCACAAGCCCCCGCTCCGGAGCGCACCGCGGCCGGCAGGATGCTCTCTGCCGGCGAAGGTGCCGCTTCTCCGGCAAGGAAGCCTCAGCCGCTTCTCCTGCACACGGAGAGTGTGCTAGCTGCTGAAACGTGAAGAAAGAAGCTGCAGAACACTGGCACTGAGCGTGCAGCTTTCCAGCGGAGAGAAAAAGCTACTTGAACACTCTGCAAGCCTTTCCACTCCCAAAAACATGCACATGGAAGGAGCTGCTGCAAAAGCGATGCTGTGCTCGCTGCTGCTCCTCCTGAAGCTCTGGCTGCTAAATCTGAGGCTTTCCTTCCAATTTCAAGCTGCAAAGCACTTGCTGAATTGCAGGGAAAGTCCGGGAGGCATTTGCTGTGCTGGCACACTTTCTCCTTCCTAGACAGAGTGGAAAAGCTTTTCCCTGCCGTGTAGGCGACAAGAGACGCATTAGACGGGCATCCGGAGCTGTCCGAAGGTAAGCGCCTGTTGCCGGCCTCTTTCGGCACAAGCCCCCGCTCCGGAGCGCACCGCGGCCGGCCGGAGGCTCTCTGCCGGCGAAGGTGCCGCTTCTCCGGCAAGGAAGCCTCAGCCGCTTCTCCTGCACACGGAGAGCGTGCTAGCTGCTGAAACGTGAAGAAAGAAGCTGCAGAACACTGGCACTGAGCCTGCAGCTTTCCAGCGGAGAGAAAAAGCTACTTGAACACTCTGCAAGCCTTTCCACTCCCAAAAACATGCACATGGAAGGAGCTGCTGCAAAAGCGATGCTGTGCTCGCTGCTGCTCCTCCTGAAGCTCTGGCTGCTAAATCTGAGGCTTTCCTTCCAATTTCAAGCTGCAAAGCACTTGCTGAATTGCAGGGAAAGTCCGGGAGGCATTTGCTGTGCTGGCACACTTTCTCCTTCCTAGACAGAGTGGAAAAGCTTTTCCCTGCCGTGTAGGCGACAAGAGACGCATTAGACGGGCATCCGGAGCTGTCCGAAGGTAAGCGCCTGTTCCCGGCCTCTTTCGGCACAAGCCCCCGCTCCGGAGCGCACCGCGGCCGGCAGGATGCTCTCTGCCGGCGAAGGTGCCGCTTCTCCGGCAAGGAAGCCTCAGCCGCTTCTCCTGCACACGGAGAGCGTGCTAGCTGCTGAAACGTGAAGAAAGAAGCTGCAGAACACTGGCACTGAGCGTGCAGCTTTCCAGCGGAGAGAAAAAGCTACTTGAACACTCTGCAAGCCTTTCCACTCCCAAAAACATGCACATGGAAGGAGCTGCTGCAAAAGCGATGCTGTGCTCGCTGCTGCTCCTCCTGAAGCTCTGGCTGCTAAATCTGAGGCTTTCCTTCCAATTTCAAGCTGCAAAGCACTTGCTGAATTGCAGGGAAAGTCCGGGAGGCATTTGCTGTGCTGGCACACTTTCTCCTTCCTAGACAGAGTGGAAAAGCTTTTCCCTGCCGTGTAGGCGACAAGAGACGCATTAGACGGGCATCCGGAGCTGTCCGAAGGTAAGCGCCTGTTGCCGGCCTCTTTCGGCACAAGCCCCCGCTCCGGAGCGCACCGCGGCCGGCAGGAGGCTCTCTGCCGGCGAAGGTGCCGCTTCTCCGGCAAGGAAGCCTCAGCCGCTTCTCCTGCACACGGAGAGCGTGCTAGCTGCTGAAACGTGAAGAAAGAAGCTGCAGAACACTGGCACTGAGCCTGCAGCTTTCCAGCGGAGAGAAAAAGCTACTTGAACACTCTGCAAGCCTTTCCACTCCCAAAAACATGCACATGGAAGGAGCTGCTGCAAAAGCGATGCTGTGCTCGCTGCTGCTCCTCCTGAAGCTC
Organism: Fringilla coelebs; assembly: GCF_963513975.1. Classification (NCBI taxonomy): domain Eukaryota; kingdom Metazoa; phylum Chordata; class Aves; order Passeriformes; family Fringillidae; genus Fringilla; species Fringilla coelebs. The sequence goes on along the minus strand of NW_028167439.1, from coordinate 458,360 downwards.
TGGCTGCTAAATCTGAGGCTTTCCTTCCAATTTCAAGCTGCAAAGCACTTGCTGAATTGCAGGGAAAGTCCGGGAGGCATTTGCTGTGCTGGCACACTTTCTCCTTCCTAGACAGAGTGGAAAAGCTTTTCCCTGCCGTGTAGGCGACAAGAGACGCATTAGACGGGCATCCGGAGCTGTCCGAAGGTAAGCGCCTGTTCCCGGCCTCTTTCGGCACAAGCCCCCGCTCCGGAGCGCACCGCGGCCGGCAGGAGGCTCTCTGCCGGCGAAGGTGCCGCTTCTCCGGCAAGGAAGCCTCAGCCGCTTCTCCTGCACACGGAGAGCGTGCTAGCTGCTGAAACGTGAAGAAAGAAGCTGCAGAACACTGGCACTGAGCCTGCAGCTTTCCAGCGGAGAGAAAAAGCTACTTGAACACTCTGCAAGCCTTTCCACTCCCAAAAACATGCACATGGAAGGAGCTGCTGCAAAAGCGATGCTGTGCTCGCTGCTGCTCCTCCTGAAGCTCTGGCTGCTAAATCTGAGGCTTTCCTTCCAATTTCAAGCTGCAAAGCACTTGCTGAATTGCAGGGGAAGTCCGGGAGGCATTTGCTGTGCTGGCACACTTTCTCCTTCCTAGACAGAGTGGAAAAACTTTTCCCTGCCGTGTAGGCGACAAGAGACGCATTAGACGGGCATCCGGAGCTGTCCGAAGGTAAGCGCCTGTTCCCGGCCTCTTTCGGCACAAGCCCCCGCTCCGGAGCGCACCGCGGCCGGCCGGAGGCTCTCTGCCGGCGAAGGTGCCGCTTCTCCGGCAAGGAAGCCTCAGCCGCTTCTCCTGCACACGGAGAGCGTGCTAGCTGCTGAAACGTGAAGAAAGAAGCTGCAGAACACTGGCACTGAGCCTGCAGCTTTCCAGCGGAGAGAAAAAGCTACTTGAACACTCTGCAAGCCTTTCCACTCCCAAAAACATGCACATGGAAGGAGCTGCTGCAAAAGCGATGCTGTGCTCGCTGCTGCTCCTCCTGAAGCTCTGGCTGCTAAATCTGAGGCTTTCCTTCCAATTTCAAGCTGCAAAGCACTTGCTGAATTGCAGGGAAAGTCCAGGAGGCATTTGCTGTGCTGGCACACTTTCTCCTTCCTAGACAGAGTGGAAAAGCTTTTCCCTGCCGTGTAGGCGACAAGAGACGCATTAGACGGGCATCCGGAGCTGTCCGAAGGTAAGCGCCTGTTCCCGGCCTCTTTCGGCACAAGCCCCCGCTCCGGAGCGCACCGCGGCCGGCCGGAGGCTCTCTGCCGGCGAAGGTGCCGCTTCTCCGGCAAGGAAGCCTCAGCCGCTTCTCCTGCACACGGAGAGCGTGCTAGCTGCTGAAACGTGAAGAAAGAAGCTGCAGAACACTGGCACTGAGCCTGCAGCTTTCCAGCGGAGAGAAAAAGCTACTTGAACACTCTGCAAGCCTTTCCACTCCCAAAAACATGCACATGGAAGGAGCTGCTGCAAAAGTGATGCTGTGCTCGCTGCTGCTCCTCCTGAAGCTCTGGCTGCTAAATCTGAGGCTTTCCTTCCAATTTCAAGCTGCAAAGCACTTGCTGAATTGCAGGGAAAGTCCGGGAGGCATTTGCTGTGCTGGCACACTTTCTCCTTCCTAGACAGAGTGGAAAAGCTTTTCCCTGCCGTGTAGGCGACAAGAGACGCATTAGACGGGCATCCGGAGCTGTCCGAAGGTAAGCGCCTGTTGCCGGCCTCTTTCGGCACAAGCCCCCGCTCCGGAGCGCACCGCGGCCGGCCGGAGGCTCTCTGCCGGCGAAGGTGCCGCTTCTCCGGCAAGGAAGCCTCAGCCGCTTCTCCTGCACACGGAGAGCGTGCTAGCTGCTGAAACGTGAAGAAAGAAGCTGCAGAACACTGGCACTGAGCCTGCAGCTTTCCAGCGGAGAGAAAAAGCTACTTGAACACTCTGCAAGCCTTTCCACTCCCAAAAACATGCACATGGAAGGAGCTGCTGCAAAAGCGATGCTGTGCTCGCTGCTGCTCCTCCTGAAGCTCTGGCTGCTAAATCTGAGGCTTTCCTTCCAATTTCAAGCTGCAAAGCACTTGCTGAATTGCAGGGGAAGTCCGGGAGGCATTTGCTGTGCTGGCACACTTTCTCCTTCCTAGACAGAGTGGAAAAGCTTTTCCCTGCCGTGTAGGCGACAAGAGACGCATTAGACGGGCATCCGGAGCTGTCCGAAGGTAAGCGCCTGTTGCCGGCCTCTTTCGGCACAAGCCCCCGCTCCGGAGCGCACCGCGGCCGGCAGGATGCTCTCTGCCGGCGAAGGTGCCGCTTCTCCGGCAAGGAAGCCTCAGCCGCTTCTCCTGCACACGGAGAGCGTGCTAGCTGCTGAAACGTGAAGAAAGAAGCTGCAGAACACTGGCACTGAGCGTGCAGCTTTCCAGCGGAGAGAAAAAGCTACTTGAACACTCTGCAAGCCTTTCCACTCCCAAAAACATGCACATGGAAGGAGCTGCTGCAAAAGCGATGCTGTGCTCGCTGCTGCTCCTCCTGAAGCTCTGGCTGCTAAATCTGAGGCTTTCCTTCCAATTTCAAGCTGCAAAGCACTTGCTGAATTGCAGGGAAAGTCCGGGAGGCATTTGCTGTGCTGGCACACTTTCTCCTTCCTAGACAGAGTGGAAAAGCTTTTCCCTGCCGTGTAGGCGACAAGAGACGCATTAGACGGGCATCCGGAGCTGTCCGAAGGTAAGCGCCTGTTGCCGGCCTCTTTCGGCACAAGCCCCCGCTCCGGAGCGCACCGCGGCCGGCAGGAGGCTCTCTGCCGGCGAAGGTGCCGCTTCTCCGGCAAGGAAGCCTCAGCCGCTTCTCCTGCACACGGAGAGCGTGCTAGCTGCTGAAACGTGAAGAAAGAAGCTGCAGAACACTGGCACTGAGCCTGCAGCTTTCCAGCGGAGAGAAAAAGCTACTTGAACACTCTGCAAGCCTTTCCACTCCCAAAAACATGCACATGGAAGGAGCTGCTGCAAAAGCGATGCTGTGCTCGCTGCTGCTCCTCCTGAAGCTCTGGCTGCTAAATCTGAGGCTTTCCTTCCAATTTCAAGCTGCAAAGCACTTGCTGAATTGCAGGGAAAGTCCGGGAGGCATTTGCTGTGCTGGCACACTTTCTCCTTCCTAGACAGAGTGGAAAAGCTTTTCCCTGCCGTGTAGGCGACAAGAGACGCATTAGACGGGCATCCGGAGCTGTCCGAAGGTAAGCGCCTGTTCCCGGCCTCTTTCGGCACAAGCCCCCGCTCCGGAGCGCACCGCGGCCGGCAGGAGGCTCTCTGCCGGCGAAGGTGCCGCTTCTCCGGCAAGGAAGCCTCAGCCGCTTCTCCTGCACACGGAGAGCGTGCTAGCTGCTGAAACGTGAAGAAAGAAGCTGCAGAACACTGGCACTGAGCCTGCAGCTTTCCAGCGGAGAGAAAAAGCTACTTGAACACTCTGCAAGCCTTTCCACTCCCAAAAACATGCACATGGAAGGAGCTGCTGCAAAAGCGATGCTGTGCTCGCTGCTGCTCCTCCTGAAGCTCTGGCTGCTAAATCTGAGGCTTTCCTTCCAATTTCAAGCTGCAAAGCACTTGCTGAATTGCAGGGGAAGTCCGGGAGGCATTTGCTGTGCTGGCACACTTTCTCCTTCCTAGACAGAGTGGAAAAACTTTTCCCTGCCGTGTAGGCGACAAGAGACGCATTAGACGGGCATCCGGAGCTGTCCGAAGGTAAGCGCCTGTTCCCGGCCTCTTTCGGCACAAGCCCCCGCTCCGGAGCGCACCGCGGCCGGCCGGAGGCTCTCTGCCGGCGAAGGTGCCGCTTCTCCGGCAAGGAAGCCTCAGCCGCTTCTCCTGCACACGGAGAGCGTGCTAGCTGCTGAAACGTGAAGAAAGAAGCTGCAGAACACTGGCACTGAGCCTGCAGCTTTCCAGCGGAGAGAAAAAGCTACTTGAACACTCTGCAAGCCTTTCCACTCCCAAAAACATGCACATGGAAGGAGCTGCTGCAAAAGCGATGCTGTGCTCGCTGCTGCTCCTCCTGAAGCTCTGGCTGCTAAATCTGAGGCTTTCCTTCCAATTTCAAGCTGCAAAGCACTTGCTGAATTGCAGGGAAAGTCCAGGAGGCATTTGCTGTGCTGGCACACTTTCTCCTTCCTAGACAGAGTGGAAAAGCTTTTCCCTGCCGTGTAGGCGACAAGAGACGCATTAGACGGGCATCCGGAGCTGTCCGAAGGTAAGCGCCTGTTCCCGGCCTCTTTCGGCACAAGCCCCCGCTCCGGAGCGCACCGCGGCCGGCCGGAGGCTCTCTGCCGGCGAAGGTGCCGCTTCTCCGGCAAGGAAGCCTCAGCCGCTTCTCCTGCACACGGAGAGCGTGCTAGCTGCTGAAACGTGAAGAAAGAAGCTGCAGAACACTGGCACTGAGCCTGCAGCTTTCCAGCGGAGAGAAAAAGCTACTTGAACACTCTGCAAGCCTTTCCACTCCCAAAAACATGCACATGGAAGGAGCTGCTGCAAAAGTGATGCTGTGCTCGCTGCTGCTCCTCCTGAAGCTCTGGCTGCTAAATCTGAGGCTTTCCTTCCAATTTCAAGCTGCAAAGCACTTGCTGAATTGCAGGGAAAGTCCGGGAGGCATTTGCTGTGCTGGCACACTTTCTCCTTCCTAGACAGAGTGGAAAAGCTTTTCCCTGCCGTGTAGGCGACAAGAGACGCATTAGACGGGCATCCGGAGCTGTCCGAAGGTAAGCGCCTGTTGCCGGCCTCTTTCGGCACAAGCCCCCGCTCCGGAGCGCACCGCGGCCGGCAGGATGCTCTCTGCCGGCGAAGGTGCCGCTTCTCCGGCAAGGAAGCCTCAGCCGCTTCTCCTGCACACGGAGAGCGTGCTAGCTGCTGAAACGTGAAGAAAGAAGCTGCAGAACACTGGCACTGAGCCTGCAGCTTTCCAGCGGAGAGAAAAAGCTACTTGAACACTCTGCAAGCCTTTCCACTCCCAAAAACATGCACATGGAAGGAGCTGCTGCAAAAGCGATGCTGTGCTCGCTGCTGCTCCTCCTGAAGCTCTGGCTGCTAAATCTGAGGCTTTCCTTCCAATTTCAAGCTGCAAAGCACTTGCTGAATTGCAGGGAAAGTCCGGGAGGCATTTGCTGTGCTGGCACACTTTCTCCTTCCTAGACAGAGTGGAAAAGCTTTTCCCTGCCGTGTAGGCGACAAGAGACGCATTAGACGGGCATCCGGAGCTGTCCGAAGGTAAGCGCCTGTTGCCGGCCTCTTTCGGCACAAGCCCCCGCTCCGGAGCGCACCGCGGCCGGCAGGAGGCTCTCTGCCGGCGAAGGTGCCGCTTCTCCGGCAAGGAAGCCTCAGCCGCTTCTCCTGCACACGGAGAGCGTGCTAGCTGCTGAAACGTGAAGAAAGAAGCTGCAGAACACTGGCACTGAGCGTGCAGCTTTCCAGGGGAGAGAAAAAGCTACTTGAACACTCTGCAAGCCTTTCCACTCCCAAAAACATGCACATGGAAGGAGCTGCTGCAAAAGCGATGCTGTGCTCGCTGCTGCTCCTCCTGAAGCTCTGGCTGCTAAATCTGAGGCTTTCCTTCCAATTTCAAGCTGCAAAGCACTTGCTGAATTGCAGGGAAAGTCCGGGAGGCATTTGCTGTGCTGGCACACTTTCTCCTTCCTAGACAGAGTGGAAAAGCTTTTCCCTGCCGTGTAGGCGACAAGAGACGCATTAGACGGGCATCCGGAGCTGTCCGAAGGTAAGCGCCTGTTGCCGGCCTCTTTCGGCACAAGCCCCCGCTCCGGAGCGCACCGCGGCCGGCAGGATGCTCTCTGCCGGCGAAGGTGCCGCTTCTCCGGCAAGGAAGCCTCAGCCGCTTCTCCTGCACACGGAGAGCGTGCTAGCTGCTGAAACGTGAAGAAAGAAGCTGCAGAACACTGGCACTGAGCCTGCAGCTTTCCAGCGGAGAGAAAAAGCTACTTGAACACTCTGCAAGCCTTTCCACTCCCAAAAACATGCACATGGAAGGAGCTGCTGCAAAAGCGATGCTGTGCTCGCTGCTGCTCCTCCTGAAGCTCTGGCTGCTAAATCTGAGGCTTTCCTTCCAATTTCAAGCTGCAAAGCACTTGCTGAATTGCAGGGAAAGTCCGGGAGGCATTTGCTGTGCTGGCACACTTTCTCCTTCCTAGACAGAGTGGAAAAGCTTTTCCCTGCCGTGTAGGCGACAAGAGACGCATTAGACGGGCATCCGGAGCTGTCCGAAGGTAAGCGCCTGTTGCCGGCCTCTTTCGGCACAAGCCCCCGCTCCGGAGCGCACCGCGGCCGGCAGGAGGCTCTCTGCCGGCGAAGGTGCCGCTTCTCCGGCAAGGAAGCCTCAGCCGCTTCTCCTGCACACGGAGAGCGTGCTAGCTGCTGAAACGTGAAGAAAGAAGCTGCAGAACACTGGCACTGAGCGTGCAGCTTTCCAGGGGAGAGAAAAAGCTACTTGAACACTCTGCAAGCCTTTCCACTCCCAAAAACATGCACATGGAAGGAGCTGCTGCAAAAGCGATGCTGTGCTCGCTGCTGCTCCTCCTGAAGCTCTGGCTGCTAAATCTGAGGCTTTCCTTCCAATTTCAAGCTGCAAAGCACTTGCTGAATTGCAGGGAAAGTCCGGGAGGCATTTGCTGTGCTGGCACACTTTCTCCTTCCTAGACAGAGTGGAAAAGCTTTTCCCTGCCGTGTAGGCGACAAGAGACGCATTAGACGGGCATCCGGAGCTGTCCGAAGGTAAGCGCCTGTTCCCGGCCTCTTTCGGCACAAGCCCCCGCTCCGGAGCGCACCGCGGCCGGCAGGATGCTCTCTGCCGGCGAAGGTGCCGCTTCTCCGGCAAGGAAGCCTCAGCCGCTTCTCCTGCACACGGAGAGCGTGCTAGCTGCTGAAACGTGAAGAAAGAAGCTGCAGAACACTGGCACTGAGCGTGCAGCTTTCCAGCGGAGAGAAAAAGCTACTTGAACACTCTGCAAGCCTTTCCACTCCCAAAAACATGCACATGGAAGGAGCTGCTGCAAAAGCGATGCTGTCCTCGCTGCTGCTCCTCCTGAAGCTCTGGCTGCTAAATCTGAGGCTTTCCTTCCAATTTCAAGCTGCAAAGCACTTGCTGAATTGCAGGGAAAGTCCGGGAGGCATTTGCTGTGCTGGCACACTTTCTCCTTCCTAGACAGAGTGGAAAAGCTTTTCCCTGCCGTGTAGGCGACAAGAGACGCATTAGACGGGCATCCGGAGCTGTCCGAAGGTAAGCGCCTGTTCCCGGCCTCTTTCGGCACAAGCCCCCGCTCCGGAGCGCACCGCGGCCGGCAGGATGCTCTCTGCCGGCGAAGGTGCCGCTTCTCCGGCAAGGAAGCCTCAGCCGCTTCTCCTGCACACGGAGAGCGTGCTAGCTGCTGAAACGTGAAGAAAGAAGCTGCAGAACACTGGCACTGAGCCTGCAGCTTTCCAGCGGAGAGAAAAAGCTACTTGAACACTCTGCAAGCCTTTCCACTCCCAAAAACATGCACATGGAAGGAGCTGCTGCAAAAGCGATGCTGTGCTCGCTGCTGCTCCTCCTGAAGCTCTGGCTGCTAAATCTGAGGCTTTCCTTCCAATTTCAAGCTGCAAAGCACTTGCTGAATTGCAGGCAAAGTCCGGGAGGCATTTGCTGTGCTGGCACACTTTCTCCTTCCTAGACAGAGTGGAAAAGCTTTTCCCTGCCGTGTAGGCGACAAGAGACGCATTAGACGGGCATCCGGAGCTGTCCGAAGGTAAGCGCCTGTTCCCGGCCTCTTTCGGCACAAGCCCCCGCTCCGGAGCGCACCGCGGCCGGCCGGAGGCTCTCTGCCGGCGAAGGTGCCGCTTCTCCGGCAAGGAAGCCTCAGCCGCTTCTCCTGCACACGGAGAGCGTGCTAGCTGCTGAAACGTGAAGAAAGAAGCTGCAGAACACTGGCACTGAGCGTGCAGCTTTCCAGCGGAGAGAAAAAGCTACTTGAACACTCTGCAAGCCTTTCCACTCCCAAAAACATGCACATGGAAGGAGCTGCTGCAAAAGCGATGCTGTGCTCGCTGCTGCTCCTCCTGAAGCTCTGGCTGCTAAATCTGAGGCTTTCCTTCCAATTTCAAGCTGCAAAGCACTTGCTGAATTGCAGGGAAAGTCCGGGAGGCATTTGCTGTGCTGGCACACTTTCTCCTTCCTAGACAGAGTGGAAAAGCTTTTCCCTGCCGTGTAGGCGACAAGAGACGCATTAGACGGGCATCCGGAGCTGTCCGAAGGTAAGCGCCTGTTCCCGGCCTCTTTCGGCACAAGCCCCCGCTCCGGAGCGCACCGCGGCCGGCAGGATGCTCTCTGCCGGCGAAGGTGCCGCTTCTCCGGCAAGGAAGCCTCTGCCGCTTCTCCAGCACACGGAGAGCGTGCTAGCTGCTGAAACGTGAAGAAAGAAGCTGCAGAAGACTGGCACTGAGCGTGCAGCTTTCCAGGGGAGAGAAAAAGCTACTTTAACACTCTGCAAGCCTTTCCACTCCCAAAAACATGCACATGGAAGGAGCTGCTGCAAAAGCGATGCTGTGCTCGCTGCTGCTCCTCCTGAAGCTCTGGCTGCTAAATCTGAGGCTTTCCTTCCAATTTCAAGCTGCAAAGCACTTGCTGAATTCCAGGGAAAGTCCGGGAGGCATTTGCTGTGCTGGCACACTTTCTCCTTCCTAGACAGAGTGGAAAAGCTTTTCCCTGCCGTGTAGGCGACAAGAGACGCATTAGACGGGCATCCGGAGCTGTCCGAAGGTAAGCGCCTGTTCCCGGCCTCTTTCGGCACAAGCCCCCGCTCCGGAGCGCACCGCGGCCGGCAGGATGCTCTCTGCCGGCGAAGGTGCCGCTTCTCCGGCAAGGAAGCCTCAGCCGCTTCTCCTGCACACGGAGAGCGTGCTAGCTGCTGAAACGTGAAGAAAGAAGCTGCAGAACACTGGCACTGAGCCTGCAGCTTTCCAGCGGAGAGAAAAAGCTACTTGAACACTCTGCAAGCCTTTCCACTCCCAAAAACATGCACATGGAAGGAGCTGCTGCAAAAGCGATGCTGTGCTCGCTGCTGCTCCTCCTGAAGCTCTGGCTGCTAAATCTGAGGCTTTCCTTCCAATTTCAAGCTGCAAAGCACTTGCTGAATTGCAGGGAAAGTCCGGGAGGCATTTGCTGTGCTGGCACACTTTCTCCTTCCTAGACAGAGTGGAAAAGCTTTTCCCTGCCGTGTAGGCGACAAGAGACGCATTAGACGGGCATCCGGAGCTGTCCGAAGGTAAGCGCCTGTTGCCGGCCTCTTTCGGCACAAGCCCCCGCTCCGGAGCGCACCGCGGCCGGCCGGAGGCTCTCTGCCGGCGAAGGTGCCGCTTCTCCGGCAAGGAAGCCTCAGCCGCTTCTCCTGCACACGGAGAGCGTGCTAGCTGCTGAAACGTGAAGAAAGAAGCTGCAGAACACTGGCACTGAGCGTGCAGCTTTCCAGCGGAGAGAAAAAGCTACTTGAACACTCTGCAAGCCTTTCCACTCCCAAAAACATGCACATGGAAGGAGCTGCTGCAAAAGCGATGCTGTGCTCGCTGCTGCTCCTCCTGAAGCTCTGGCTGCTAAATCTGAGGCTTTCCTTCCAATTTCAAGCTGCAAAGCACTTGCTGAATTGCAGGGAAAGTCCGGGAGGCATTTGCTGTGCTGGCACACTTTCTCCTTCCTAGACAGATTGGAAAAGCTTTTCCCTGCCGTGTAGGCGACAAGAGACGCATTAGACGGGCATCCGGAGCTGTCCGAAGGTAAGCGCCTGTTCCCGGCCTCTTTCGGCACAAGCCCCCGCTCCGGAGCGCACCGCGGCCGGCCGGAGGCTCTCTGCCGGCGAAGGTGCCGCTTCTCCGGCAAGGAAGCCTCAGCCGCTTCTCCTGCACACGGAGAGCGTGCTAGCTGCTGAAACGTGAAGAAAGAAGCTGCAGAACACTGGCACTGAGCCTGCAGCTTTCCAGCGGAGAGAAAAAGCTACTTGAACACTCTGCAAGCCTTTCCACTCCCAAAAACATGCACATGGAAGGAGCTGCTGCAAAAGCGATGCTGTGCTCGCTGCTGCTCCTCCTGAAGCTCTGGCTGCTAAATCTGAGGCTTTCCTTCCAATTTCAAGCTGCAAAGCACTTGCTGAATTGCAGGGAAAGTCCGGGAGGCATTTGCTGTGCTGGCACACTTTCTCCTTCCTAGACAGAGTGGAAAAGCTTTTCCCTGCCGTGTAGGCGACAAGAGACGCATTAGACGGGCATCCGGAGCTGTCCGAAGGTAAGCGCCTGTTGCCGGCCTCTTTCGGCACAAGCCCCCGCTCCGGAGCGCACCGCGGCCGGCAGGAGGCTCTCTGCCGGCGAAGGTGCCGCTTCTCCGGCAAGGAAGCCTCAGCCGCTTCTCCTGCACACGGAGAGCGTGCTAGCTGCTGAAACGTGAAGAAAGAAGCTGCAGAACACTGGCACTGAGCCTGCAGCTTTCCAGCGGAGAGAAAAAGCTACTTGAACACTCTGCAAGCCTTTCCACTCCCAAAAACATGCACATGGAAGGAGCTGCTGCAAAAGCGATGCTGTGCTCGCTGCTGCTCCTCCTGAAGCTCTGGCTGCTAAATCTGAGGCTTTCCTTCCAATTTCAAGCTGCAAAGCACTTGCTGAATTGCAGGGAAAGTCCGGGAGGCATTTGCTGTGCTGGCACACTTTCTCCTTCCTAGACAGAGTGGAAAAGCTTTTCCCTGCCGTGTAGGCGACAAGAGACGCATTAGACGGGCATCCGGAGCTGTCCGAAGGTAAGCGCCTGTTCCCGGCCTCTTTCGGCACAAGCCCCCGCTCCGGAGCGCACCGCGGCCGGCCGGAGGCTCTCTGCCGGCGAAGGTGCCGCTTCTCCGGCAAGGAAGCCTCAGCCGCTTCTCCTGCACACGGAGAGCGTGCTAGCTGCTGAAACGTGAAGAAAGAAGCTGCAGAACACTGGCACTGAGCGTGCAGCTTTCCAGCGGAGAGAAAAAGCTACTTGAACACTCTGCAAGCCTTTCCGCTCCCAAAAACATGCACATGGAAGGAGCTGCTGCAAAAGCGATGCTGTGCTCGCTGCTGCTCCTCCTGAAGCTCTGGCTGCTAAATCTGAGGCTTTCCTTCCAATTTCAAGCTGCAAAGCACTCGCTGAATATCAGGGAAAGTCCGGGAAGCATTTGCTGTGCTGGCACACTTTCTCCTTCCTAGACAGAGTGGAAAAGCTTTTCCCTGCCGTGTAGGCGACAAGAGACGCATTAGACGGGCATCCGGAGCTGTCCGAAGGTAAGCGCCTGTTCCCGGCCTCTTTCGGCACAAGCCCCCGCTCCGGAGCGCACCGCGGCCGGCAGGATGCTCTCTGCCGGCGAAGGTTCCGCTTCTCCGGCAAGGAAGCCTCAGCCGCTTCTCCTGCACACGGAGAGCGTGCTAGCTGCTGAAACGTGAAGAAAGAAGCTGCAGAACACTGGCACTGAGCGTGCAGCTTTCCAGCGGAGAGAAAAAGCTACTTGAACACTCTGCAAGCCTTTCCACTCCCAAAAACATGCACATGGAAGGAGCTGCTGCAAAAGCGATGCTGTGCTCGCTGCTGCTCCTCCTGAAGCTCTGGCTGCTAAATCTGAGGCTTTCCTTCCAATTTCAAGCTGCAAAGCACTTGCTCAATTGCAGGGAAAGTCCGGGAGGCATTTGCTGTGCTGGCACACTTTCTCCTTCCTAGACAGAGTGGAAAAGCTTTTCCCTGCCGTCTAGGCGACAAGAGACGCATTAGACGGGCATCCGGAGCTGTCCGAAGGTAAGCGCCTGTTCCCGGCCTCTTTCGGCACAAGCCCCCGCTCCGGAGCGCACCGCGGCCGGCCGGAGGCTCTCTGCCGGCGAAGGTGCCGCTTCTCCGGCAAGGAAGCCTCAGCCGCTTCTCCTGCACACGGAGAGCGTGCTAGCTGCTGAAACGTGAAGAAAGAAGCTGCAGAACACTGGCACTGAGCCTGCAGCTTTCCAGCGGAGAGAAAAAGCTACTTGAACACTCTGCAAGCCTTTCCACTCCCAAAAACATGCACATGGAAGGAGCTGCTGCAAAAGCGATGCTGTGCTCGCTGCTGCTCCTCCTGAAGCTCTGGCTGCTAAATCTGAGGCTTTCCTTCCAATTTCAAGCTGCAAAGCACTTGCTGAATTGCAGGGAAAGTCCGGGAGGCATTTGCTGTGCTGGCACACTTTCTCCTTCCTAGACAGAGTGGAAAAGCTTTTCCCTGCCGTGTAGGCGACAAGAGACGCATTAGACGGGCATCCGGAGCTGTCCGAAGGTAAGCGCCTGTTCCCGGCCTCTTTCGGCACAAGCCCCCGCTCCGGAGCGCACCGCGGCCGGCAGGATGCTCTCTGCCGGCGAAGGTGCCGCTTCTCCGGCAAGGAAGCCTCAGCCGCTTCTCCTGCACACGGAGAGCGTGCTAGCTGCTGAAACGTGAAGAAAGAAGCTGCAGAACACTGGCACTGAGCGTGCAGCTTTCCAGCGGAGAGAAAAAGCTACTTGAACACTCTGCAAGCCTTTCCACTCCCAAAAACATGCACATGGAAGGAGCTGCTGCAAAAGCGATGCTGTGCTCGCTGCTGCTCCTCCTGAAGCTCTGGCTGCTAAATCTGAGGCTTTCCTTCCAATTTCAAGCTGCAAAGCACTTGCTGAATTGCAGGGAAAGTCCGGGAGGCATTTGCTGTGCTGGCACACTTTCTCCTTCCTAGACAGAGTGGAAAAGCTTTTCCCTGCCGTGTAGGCGACAAGAGACGCATTAGACGGGCATCCGGAGCTGTCCGAAGGTAAGCGCCTGTTCCCGGCCTCTTTCGGCACAAGCCCCCGCTCCGGAGCGCACCGCGGCCGGCCGGAGGCTCTCTGCCGGCGAAGGTGCCGCTTCTCCGGCAAGGAAGCCTCAGCCGCTTCTCCTGCACACGGAGAGCGTGCTAGCTGCTGAAACGTGAAGAAAGAAGCTGCAGAACACTGGCACTGAGCGTGCAGCTTTCCAGCGGAGAGAAAAAGCTACTTGAACACTCTGCAAGCCTTTCCACTCCCAAAAACATGCACATGGAAGGAGCTGCTGCAAAAGCGATGCTGTGCTCGCTGCTGCTCCTCCTGAAGCTCTGGCTGCTAAATCTGAGGCTTTCCTTCCAATTTCAAGCTGCAAAGCACTTGCTGAATTGCAGGGAAAGTCCGGGAGGCATTTGCTGTGCTGGCACACTTTCTCCTTCCTAGACAGAGTGGAAAAGCTTTTCCCTGCCGTGTAGGCGACAAGAGACGCATTAGACGGGCATCCGGAGCTGTCCGAAGGTAAGCGCCTGTTGCCGGCCTCTTTCGGCACAAGCCCCCGCTCCGGAGCGCACCGCGGCCGGCAGGATGCTCTCTGCCGGCGAAGGTGCCGCTTCTCCGGCAAGGAAGCCTCAGCCGCTTCTCCTGCACACGGAGAGCGTGCTAGCTGCTGAAACGTGAAGAAAGAAGCTGCAGAACACTGGCACTGAGCGTGCAGCTTTCCAGCGGAGAGAAAAAGCTACTTGAACACTCTGCAAGCCTTTCCACTCCCAAAAACATGCACATGGAAGGAGCTGCTGCAAAAGCGATGCTGTGCTCGCTGCTGCTCCTCCTGAAGCTCTGGCTGCTAAATCTGAGGCTTTCCTTCCAATTTCAAGCTGCAAAGCACTTGCTGAATTGCAGGGAAAGTCCGGGAGGCATTTGCTGTGCTGGCACACTTTCTCCTTCCTAGACAGAGTGGAAAAGCTTTTCCCTGCCGTGTAGGCGACAAGAGACGCATTAGACGGGCATCCGGAGCTGTCCGAAGGTAAGCGCCTGTTGCCGGCCTCTTTCGGCACAAGCCCCCGCTCCGGAGCGCACCGCGGCCGGCAGGATGCTCTCTGCCGGCGAAGGTGCCGCTTCTCCGGCAAGGAAGCCTCAGCCGCTTCTCCTGCACACGGAGAGCGTGCTAGCTGCTGAAACGTGAAGAAAGAAGCTGCAGAACACTGGCACTGAGCCTGCAGCTTTCCAGCGGAGAGAAAAAGCTACTTGAACACTCTGCAAGCCTTTCCACTCCCAAAAACATGCACATGGAAGGAGCTGCTGCAAAAGCGATGCTGTGCTCGCTGCTGCTCCTCCTGAAGCTCTGGCTGCTAAATCTGAGGCTTTCCTTCCAATTTCAAGCTGCAAAGCACTTGCTGAATTGCAGGGAAAGTCCGGGAGGCATTTGCTGTGCTGGCACACTTTCTCCTTCCTAGACAGAGTGGAAAAGCTTTTCCCTGCCGTGTAGGCGACAAGAGACGCATTAGACGGGCATCCGGAGCTGTCCGAAGGTAAGCGCCTGTTGCCGGCCTCTTTCGGCACAAGCCCCCGCTCCGGAGCGCACCGCGGCCGGCCGGAGGCTCTCTGCCGGCGAAGGTGCCGCTTCTCCGGCAAGGAAGCCTCAGCCGCTTCTCCTGCACACGGAGAGCGTGCTAGCTGCTGAAACGTGAAGAAAGAAGCTGCAGAACACTGGCACTGAGCCTGCAGCTTTCCAGCGGAGAGAAAAAGCTACTTGAACACTCTGCAAGCCTTTCCACTCCCAAAAACATGCACATGGAAGGAGCTGCTGCAAAAGCGATGCTGTGCTCGCTGCTGCTCCTCCTGAAGCTCTGGCTGCTAAATCTGAGGCTTTCCTTCCAATTTCAAGCTGCAAAGCACTTGCTGAATTGCAGGGAAAGTCCGGGAGGCATTTGCTGTGCTGGCACACTTTCTCCTTCCTAGACAGAGTGGAAAAGCTTTTCCCTGCCGTGTAGGCGACAAGAGACGCATTAGACGGGCATCCGGAGCTGTCCGAAGGTAAGCGCCTGTTCCCGGCCTCTTTCGGCACAAGCCCCCGCTCCGGAGCGCACCGCGGCCGGCCGGAGGCTCTCTGCCGGCGAAGGTGCCGCTTCTCCGGCAAGGAAGCCTCAGCCGCTTCTCCTGCACACGGAGAGCGTGCTAGCTGCTGAAACGTGAAGAAAGAAGCTGCAGAACACTGGCACTGAGCCTGCAGCTTTCCAGCGGAGAGAAAAAGCTACTTGAACACTCTGCAAGCCTTTCCACTCCCAAAAACATGCACATGGAAGGAGCTGCTGCAAAAGCGATGCTGTGCTCGCTGCTGCTCCTCCTGAAGCTCTGGCTGCTAAATCTGAGGCTTTCCTTCCAATTTCAAGCTGCAAAGCACTTGCTGAATTGCAGGGAAAGTCCGGGAGGCATTTGCTGTGCTGGCACACTTTCTCCTTCCTAGACAGAGTGGAAAAGCTTTTCCCTGCCGTGTAGGCGACAAGAGACGCATTAGACGGGCATCCGGAGCTGTCCGAAGGTAAGCGCCTGTTGCCGGCCTCTTTCGGCACAAGCCCCCGCTCCGGAGCGCACCGCGGCCGGCAGGATGCTCTCTGCCGGCGAAGGTGCCGCTTCTCCGGCAAGGAAGCCTCAGCCGCTTCTCCTGCACACGGAGAGCGTGCTAGCTGCTGAAACGTGAAGAAAGAAGCTGCAGAACACTGGCACTGAGCCTGCAGCTTTCCAGCGGAGAGAAAAAGCTACTTGAACACTCTGCAAGCCTTTCCACTCCCAAAAACATGCACATGGAAGGAGCTGCTGCAAAAGCGATGCTGTGCTCGCTGCTGCTCCTCCTGAAGCTCTGGCTGCTAAATCTGAGGCTTTCCTTCCAATTTCAAGCTGCAAAGCACTTGCTGAATTGCAGGGAAAGTCCGGGAGGCATTTGCTGTGCTGGCACACTTTCTCCTTCCTAGACAGAGTGGAAAAGCTTTTCCCTGCCGTGTAGGCGACAAGAGACGCATTAGACGGGCATCCGGAGCTGTCCGAAGGTAAGCGCCTGTTCCCGGCCTCTTTCGGCACAAGCCCCCGCTCCGGAGCGCACCGCGGCCGGCCGGAGGCTCTCTGCCGGCGAAGGTGCCGCTTCTCCGGCAAGGAAGCCTCAGCCGCTTCTCCTGCACACGGAGAGCGTGCTAGCTGCTGAAACGTGAAGAAAGAAGCTGCAGAACACTGGCACTGAGCGTGCAGCTTTCCAGCGGAGAGAAAAAGCTACTTGAACACTCTGCAAGCCTTTCCACTCCCAAAAACATGCACATGGAAGGAGCTGCTGCAAAAGCGATGCTGTGCTCGCTGCTGCTCCTCCTGAAGCTCTGGCTGCTAAATCTGAGGCTTTCCTTCCAATTTCAAGCTGCAAAGCACTTGCTGAATTGCAGGGAAAGTCCGGGAGGCATTTGCTGTGCTGGCACACTTTCTCCTTCCTAGACAGAGTGGAAAAGCTTTTCCCTGCCGTGTAGGCGACAAGAGACGCATTAGACGGGCATCCGGAGCTGTCCGAAGGTAAGCGCCTGTTGCCGGCCTCTTTCGGCACAAGCCCCCGCTCCGGAGCGCACCGCGGCCGGCCGGAGGCTCTCTGCCGGCGAAGGTGCCGCTTCTCCGGCAAGGAAGCCTCAGCCGCTTCTCCTGCACACGGAGAGCGTGCTAGCTGCTGAAACGTGAAGAAAGAAGCTGCAGAACACTGGCACTGAGCGTGCAGCTTTCCAGCGGAGAGAAAAAGCTACTTGAACACTCTGCAAGCCTTTCCACTCCCAAAAACATGCACATGGAAGGAGCTGCTGCAAAAGCGATGCTGTGCTCGCTGCTGCTCCTCCTGAAGCTCTGGCTGCTAAATCTGAGGCTTTCCTTCCAATTTCAAGCTGCAAAGCACTTGCTGAATTGCAGGGAAAGTCCGGGAGGCATTTGCTGTGCTGGCACACTTTCTCCTTCCTAGACAGAGTGGAAAAGCTTTTCCCTGCCGTGTAGGCGACAAGAGACGCATTAGACGGGCATCCGGAGCTGTCCGAAGGTAGGCGCCTGTTGCCGGCCTCTTTCGGCACAAGCCCCCGCTCCGGAGCGCACCGCGGCCGGCCGGAGGCTCTCTGCCGGCGAAGGTGCCGCTTCTCCGGCAAGGAAGCCTCAGCCGCTTCTCCTGCACACGGAGAGCGTGCTAGCTGCTGAAACGTGAAGAAAGAAGCTGCAGAACACTGGCACGGAGCGTGCAGCTTTCCAGCGGAGAGAAAAAGCTACTTGAACACTCTGCAAGCCTTTCCACTCCCAAAAACATGCACATGGAAGGAGCTGCTGCAAAAGCGATGCTGTGCTCGCTGCTGCTCCTCCTGAAGCTCTGGCTGCTAAATCTGAGGCTTTCCTTCCAATTTCAAGCTGCAAAGCACTTGCTGAATTGCAGGGAAAGTCCGGGAGGCATTTGCTGTGCTGGCACACTTTCTCCTTCCTAGACAGAGTGGAAAAGCTTTTCCCTGCCGTGTAGGCGACAAGAGACGCATTAGACGGGCATCCGGAGCTGTCCGAAGGTAAGCGCCTGTTCCCGGCCTCTTTCGGCACAAGCCCCCGCTCCGGAGCGCACCGCGGCCGGCCGGAGGCTCTCTGCCGGCGAAGGTGCCGCTTCTCCGGCAAGGAAGCCTCAGCCGCTTCTCCTGCACATGGAGAGCGTGCTAGCTGCTGAAACGTGAAGAAAGAAGCTGCAGAACACTGGCACTGAGCGTGCAGCTTTCCAGCGGAGAGAAAAAGCTACTTGAACACTCTGCAAGCCTTTCCACTCCCAAAAACATGCACATAGAAGGAGCTGCTGCAAAAGCGATGCTGTGCTCGCTGCTGCTCCTCCTGAAGCTCTGGCTGCTAAATCTGAGGCTTTCCTTCCAATTTCAAGCTGCAAAGCACTTGCTGAATTGCAGGGAAAGTCCGGGAGGCATTTGCTGTGCTGGCACACTTTCTCCTTCCTAGACAGAGTGGAAAAGCTTTTCCCTGCCGTGTAGGCGACAAGAGACGCATTAGACGGGCATCCGGAGCTGTCCGAAGGTAAGCGCCTGTTCCCGGCCTCTTTCGGCACAAGCCCCCGCTCCGGAGCGCACCGCGGCCGGCCGGAGGCTCTCTGCCGGCGAAGGTGCCGCTTCTCCGGCAAGGAAGCCTCAGCCGCTTCTCCTGCACACGGAGAGCGTGCTAGCTGCTGAAACGTGAAGAAAGAAGCTGCAGAACACTGGCACTGAGCGTGCAGCTTTCCAGCGGAGAGAAAAAGCTACTTGAACACTCTGCAAGCCTTTCCACTCCCAAAAACATGCACATGGAAGGAGCTGCTGCAAAAGCGATGCTGTGCTCGCTGCTGCTCCTCCTGAAGCTCTGGCTGCTAAATCTGAGGCTTTCCTTCCAATTTCAAGCTGCAAAGCACTTGCTGAATTGCAGGGAAAGTCCGGGAGGCATTTGCTGTGCTGGCACACTTTCTCCTTCCTAGACAGAGTGGAAAAGCTTTTCCCTGCCGTGTAGGCGACAAGAGACGCATTAGACGGGCATCCGGAGCTGTCCGAAGGTAAGCGCCTGTTGCCGGCCTCTTTCGGCACAAGCCCCCGCTCCGGAGCGCACCGCGGCCGGCCGGAGGCTCTCTGCCGGCGAAGGTGCCGCTTCTCCGGCAAGGAAGCCTCAGCCGCTTCTCCTGCACACGGAGAGCGTGCTAGCTGCTGAAACGTGAAGAAAGAAGCTGCAGAACACTGGCACGGAGCGTGCAGCTTTCCAGCGGAGAGAAAAAGCTACTTGAACACTCTGCAAGCCTTTCCACTCCCAAAAACATGCACATGGAAGGAGCTGCTGCAAAAGCGATGCTGTGCTCGCTGCTGCTCCTCCTGAAGCTCTGGCTGCTAAATCTGAGGCTTTCCTTCCAATTTCAAGCTGCAAAGCACTTGCTGAATTGCAGGGAAAGTCCGGGAGGCATTTGCTGTGCTGGCACACTTTCTCCTTCCTAGACAGAGTGGAAAAGCTTTTCCCTGCCGTGTAGGCGACAAGAGACGCATTAGACGGGCATCCGGAGCTGTCCGAAGGTAAGCGCCTGTTGCCGGCCTCTTTCGGCACAAGCCCCCGCTCCGGAGCGCACCGCGGCCGGCAGGATGCTCTCTGCCGGCGAAGGTGCCGCTTCTCCGGCAAGGAAGCCTCAGCCGCTTCTCCTGCACACGGAGAGCGTGCTAGCTGCTGAAACGTGAAGAAAGAAGCTGCAGAACACTGGCACTGAGCCTGCAGCTTTCCAGCGGAGAGAAAAAGCTACTTGAACACTCTGCAAGCCTTTCCACTCCCAAAAACATGCACATGGAAGGAGCTGCTGCAAAAGCGATGCTGTGCTCGCTGCTGCTCCTCCTGAAGCTCTGGCTGCTAAATCTGAGGCTTTCCTTCCAATTTCAAGCTGCAAAGCACTTGCTGAATTGCAGGGAAAGTCCGGGAGGCATTTGCTGTGCTGGCACACTTTCTCCTTCCTAGACAGAGTGGAAAAGCTTTTCCCTGCCGTGTAGGCGACAAGAGACGCATTAGACGGGCATCCGGAGCTGTCCGAAGGTAAGCGCCTGTTGCCGGCCTCTTTCGGCACAAGCCCCCGCTCCGGAGCGCACCGCGGCCGGCCGGAGGCTCTCTGCCGGCGAAGGTGCCGCTTCTCCGGCAAGGAAGCCTCAGCCGCTTCTCCTGCACACGGAGAGCGTGCTAGCTGCTGAAACGTGAAGAAAGAAGCTGCAGAACACTGGCACTGAGCGTGCAGCTTTCCAGCGGAGAGAAAAAGCTACTTGAACACTCTGCAAGCCTTTCCACTCCCAAAAACATGCACATGGAAGGAGCTGCTGCAAAAGCGATGCTGTGCTCGCTGCTGCTCCTCCTGAAGCTCTGGCTGCTAAATCTGAGGCTTTCCTTCCAATTTCAAGCTGCAAAGCACTTGCTGAATTGCAGGGAAAGTCCGGGAGGCATTTGCTGTGCTGGCACACTTTCTCCTTCCTAGACAGAGTGGAAAAGCTTTTCCCTGCCGTGTAGGCGACAAGAGACGCATTAGACGGGCATCCGGAGCTGTCCGAAGGTAAGCGCCTGTTGCCGGCCTCTTTCGGCACAAGCCCCCGCTCCGGAGCGCACCGCGGCCGGCCGGAGGCTCTCTGCCGGCGAAGGTGCCGCTTCTCCGGCAAGGAAGCCTCAGCCGCTTCTCCTGCACACGGAGAGCGTGCTAGCTGCTGAAACGTGAAGAAAGAAGCTGCAGAACACTGGCACTGAGCGTGCAGCTTTCCAGCGGAGAGAAAAAGCTACTTGAACACTCTGCAAGCCTTTCCACTCCCAAAAACATGCACATGGAAGGAGCTGCTGCAAAAGCGATGCTGTGCTCGCTGCTGCTCCTCCTGAAGCTCTGGCTGCTAAATCTGAGGCTTTCCTTCCAATTTCAAGCTGCAAAGCACTTGCTGAATTGCAGGGAAAGTCCGGGAGGCATTTGCTGTGCTGGCACACTTTCTCCTTCCTAGACAGAGTGGAAAAGCTTTTCCCTGCCGTGTAGGCGACAAGAGACGCATTAGACGGGCATCCGGAGCTGTCCGAAGGTAGGCGCCTGTTGCCGGCCTCTTTCGGCACAAGCCCCCGCTCCGGAGCGCACCGCGGCCGGCCGGAGGCTCTCTGCCGGCGAAGGTGCCGCTTCTCCGGCAAGGAAGCCTCAGCCGCTTCTCCTGCACACGGAGAGCGTGCTAGCTGCTGAAACGTGAAGAAAGAAGCTGCAGAACACTGGCACGGAGCGTGCAGCTTTCCAGCGGAGAGAAAAAGCTACTTGAACACTCTGCAAGCCTTTCCACTCCCAAAAACATGCACATGGAAGGAGCTGCTGCAAAAGCGATGCTGTGCTCGCTGCTGCTCCTCCTGAAGCTCTGGCTGCTAAATCTGAGGCTTTCCTTCCAATTTCAAGCTGCAAAGCACTTGCTGAATTGCAGGGAAAGTCCGGGAGGCATTTGCTGTGCTGGCACACTTTCTCCTTCCTAGACAGAGTGGAAAAGCTTTTCCCTGCCGTGTAGGCGACAAGAGACGCATTAGACGGGCATCCGGAGCTGTCCGAAGGTAAGCGCCTGTTCCCGGCCTCTTTCGGCACAAGCCCCCGCTCCGGAGCGCACCGCGGCCGGCCGGAGGCTCTCTGCCGGCGAAGGTGCCGCTTCTCCGGCAAGGAAGCCTCAGCCGCTTCTCCTGCACATGGAGAGCGTGCTAGCTGCTGAAACGTGAAGAAAGAAGCTGCAGAACACTGGCACTGAGCGTGCAGCTTTCCAGCGGAGAGAAAAAGCTACTTGAACACTCTGCAAGCCTTTCCACTCCCAAAAACATGCACATAGAAGGAGCTGCTGCAAAAGCGATGCTGTGCTCGCTGCTGCTCCTCCTGAAGCTCTGGCTGCTAAATCTGAGGCTTTCCTTCCAATTTCAAGCTGCAAAGCACTTGCTGAATTGCAGGGAAAGTCCGGGAGGCATTTGCTGTGCTGGCACACTTTCTCCTTCCTAGACAGAGTGGAAAAGCTTTTCCCTGCCGTGTAGGCGACAAGAGACGCATTAGACGGGCATCCGGAGCTGTCCGAAGGTAAGCGCCTGTTCCCGGCCTCTTTCGGCACAAGCCCCCGCTCCGGAGCGCACCGCGGCCGGCCGGAGGCTCTCTGCCGGCGAAGGTGCCGCTTCTCCGGCAAGGAAGCCTCAGCCGCTTCTCCTGCACACGGAGAGCGTGCTAGCTGCTGAAACGTGAAGAAAGAAGCTGCAGAACACTGGCACTGAGCCTGCAGCTTTCCAGCGGAGAGAAAAAGCTACTTGAACACTCTGCAAGCCTTTCCACTCCCAAAAACATGCACATGGAAGGAGCTGCTGCAAAAGCGATGCTGTGCTCGCTGCTGCTCCTCCTGAAGCTCTGGCTGCTAAATCTAAGGCTTTCCTTCCAATTTCAAGCTGCAAAGCACTTGCTGAATTGCAGGGAAAGTCCGGGAGGCATTTGCTGTGCTGGCACACTTTCTCCTTCCTAGACAGAGTGGAAAAGCTTTTCCCTGCCGTGTAGGCGACAAGAGACGCATTAGACGGGCATCCGGAGCTGTCCGAAGGTAAGCGCCTGTTCCCGGCCTCTTTCGGCACAAGCCCCCGCTCCGGAGCGCACCGCGGCCGGCCGGAGGCTCTCTGCCGGCGAAGGTGCCGCTTCTCCGGCAAGGAAGCCTCAGCCGCTTCTCCTGCACACGGAGAGCGTGCTAGCTGCTGAAACGTGAAGAAAGAAGCTGCAGAACACTGGCACGGAGCGTGCAGCTTTCCAGCGGAGAGAAAAAGCTACTTGAACACTCTGCAAGCCTTTCCACTCCCAAAAACATGCACATGGAAGGAGCTGCTGCAAAAGCGATGCTGTGCTCGCTGCTGCTCCTCCTGAAGCTCTGGCTGCTAAATCTGAGGCTTTCCTTCCAATTTCAAGCTGCAAAGCACTTGCTGAATTGCAGGGAAAGTCCGGGAGGCATTTGCTGTGCTGGCACACTTTCTCCTTCCTAGACAGAGTGGAAAAGCTTTTCCCTGCCGTGTAGGCGACAAGAGACGCATTAGACGGGCATCCGGAGCTGTCCGAAGGTAAGCGCCTGTTCCCGGCCTCTTTCGGCACAAGCCCCCGCTCCGGAGCGCACCGCGGCCGGCCGGAGGCTCTCTGCCGGCGAAGGTGCCGCTTCTCCGGCAAGGAAGCCTCAGCCGCTTCTCCTGCACATGGAGAGCGTGCTAGCTGCTGAAACGTGAAGAAAGAAGCTGCAGAACACTGGCACTGAGCGTGCAGCTTTCCAGCGGAGAGAAAAAGCTACTTGAACACTCTGCAAGCCTTTCCACTCCCAAAAACATGCACATGGAAGGAGCTGCTGCAAAAGCGATGCTGTGCTCGCTGCTGCTCCTCCTGAAGCTCTGGCTGCTAAATCTGAGGCTTTCCTTCCAATTTCAAGCTGCAAAGCACTTGCTGAATTGCAGGGAAAGTCCGGGAGGCATTTGCTGTGCTGGCACACTTTCTCCTTCCTAGACAGAGTGGAAAAGCTTTTCCCTGCCGTGTAGGCGACAAGAGACGCATTAGACGGGCATCCGGAGCTGTCCGAAGGTAAGCGCCTGTTCCCGGCCTCTTTCGGCACAAGCCCCCGCTCCGGAGCGCACCGCGGCCGGCCGGAGGCTCTCTGCCGGCGAAGGTGCCGCTTCTCCGGCAAGGAAGCCTCAGCCGCTTCTCCTGCACACGGAGAGCGTGCTAGCTGCTGAAACGTGAAGAAAGAAGCTGCAGAACACTGGCACTGAGCGTGCAGCTTTCCAGCGGAGAGAAAAAGCTACTTGAACACTCTGCAAGCCTTTCCACTCCCAAAAACATGCACATGGAAGGAGCTGCTGCAAAAGCGATGCTGTGCTCGCTGCTGCTCCTCCTGAAGCTCTGGCTGCTAAATCTGAGGCTTTCCTTCCAATTTCAAGCTGCAAAGCACTTGCTGAATTGCAGGGAAAGTCCGGGAGGCATTTGCTGTGCTGGCACACTTTCTCCTTCCTAGACAGAGTGGAAAAGCTTTTCCCTGCCGTGTAGGCGACAAGAGACGCATTAGACGGGCATCCGGAGCTGTCCGAAGGTAAGCGCCTGTTGCCGGCCTCTTTCGGCACAAGCCCCCGCTCCGGAGCGCACCGCGGCCGGCAGGATGCTCTCTGCCGGCGAAGGTGCCGCTTCTCCGGCAAGGAAGCCTCAGCCGCTTCTCCTGCACACGGAGAGCGTGCTAGCTGCTGAAACGTGAAGAAAGAAGCTGCAGAACACTGGCACTGAGCGTGCAGCTTTCCAGCGGAGAGAAAAAGCTACTTGAACACTCTGCAAGCCTTTCCACTCCCAAAAACATGCACATGGAAGGAGCTGCTGCAAAAGCGATGCTGTGCTCGCTGCTGCTCCTCCTGAAGCTCTGGCTGCTAAATCTGAGGCTTTCCTTCCAATTTCAAGCTGCAAAGCACTTGCTGAATTGCAGGGAAAGTCCGGGAGGCATTTGCTGTGCTGGCACACTTTCTCCTTCCTAGACAGAGTGGAAAAGCTTTTCCCTGCCGTGTAGGCGACAAGAGACGCATTAGACGGGCATCCGGAGCTGTCCGAAGGTAAGCGCCTGTTGCCGGCCTCTTTCGGCACAAGCCCCCGCTCCGGAGCGCACCGCGGCCGGCAGGATGCTCTCTGCCGGCGAAGGTGCCGCTTCTCCGGCAAGGAAGCCTCAGCCGCTTCTCCTGCACACGGAGAGCGTGCTAGCTGCTGAAACGTGAAGAAAGAAGCTGCAGAACACTGGCACTGAGCGTGCAGCTTTCCAGCGGAGAGAAAAAGCTACTTGAACACTCTGCAAGCCTTTCCACTCCCAAAAACATGCACATGGAAGGAGCTGCTGCAAAAGCGATGCTGTGCTCGCTGCTGCTCCTCCTGAAGCTCTGGCTGCTAAATCTGAGGCTTTCCTTCCAATTTCAAGCTGCAAAGCACTTGCTGAATTGCAGGGAAAGTCCGGGAGGCATTTGCTGTGCTGGCACACTTTCTCCTTCCTAGACAGAGTGGAAAAGCTTTTCCCTGCCGTGTAGGCGACAAGAGACGCATTAGACGGGCATCCGGAGCTGTCCGAAGGTAAGCGCCTGTTGCCGGCCTCTTTCGGCACAAGCCCCCGCTCCGGAGCGCACCGCGGCCGGCCGGAGGCTCTCTGCCGGCGAAGGTGCCGCTTCTCCGGCAAGGAAGCCTCAGCCGCTTCTCCTGCACACGGAGAGCGTGCTAGCTGCTGAAACGTGAAGAAAGAAGCTGCAGAACACTGGCACTGAGCCTGCAGCTTTCCAGCGGAGAGAAAAAGCTACTTGAACACTCTGCAAGCCTTTCCACTCCCAAAAACATGCACATGGAAGGAGCTGCTGCAAAAGCGATGCTGTGCTCGCTGCTGCTCCTCCTGAAGCTCTGGCTGCTAAATCTGAGGCTTTCCTTCCAATTTCAAGCTGCAAAGCACTTGCTGAATTGCAGGGAAAGTCCGGGAGGCATTTGCTGTGCTGGCACACTTTCTCCTTCCTAGACAGAGTGGAAAAGCTTTTCCCTGCCGTGTAGGCGACAAGAGACGCATTAGACGGGCATCCGGAGCTGTCCGAAGGTAAGCGCCTGTTGCCGGCCTCTTTCGGCACAAGCCCCCGCTCCGGAGCGCACCGCGGCCGGCCGGAGGCTCTCTGCCGGCGAAGGTGCCGCTTCTCCGGCAAGGAAGCCTCAGCCGCTTCTCCTGCACACGGAGAGCGTGCTAGCTGCTGAAACGTGAAGAAAGAAGCTGCAGAACACTGGCACTGAGCCTGCAGCTTTCCAGCGGAGAGAAAAAGCTACTTGAACACTCTGCAAGCCTTTCCACTCCCAAAAACATGCACATGGAAGGAGCTGCTGCAAAAGCGATGCTGTGCTCGCTGCTGCTCCTCCTGAAGCTCTGGCTGCTAAATCTGAGGCTTTCCTTCCAATTTCAAGCTGCAAAGCACTTGCTGAATTGCAGGGAAAGTCCGGGAGGCATTTGCTGTGCTGGCACACTTTCTCCTTCCTAGACAGAGTGGAAAAGCTTTTCCCTGCCGTGTAGGCGACAAGAGACGCATTAGACGGGCATCCGGAGCTGTCCGAAGGTAAGCGCCTGTTCCCGGCCTCTTTCGGCACAAGCCCCCGCTCCGGAGCGCACCGCGGCCGGCCGGAGGCTCTCTGCCGGCGAAGGTGCCGCTTCTCCGGCAAGGAAGCCTCAGCCGCTTCTCCTGCACACGGAGAGCGTGCTAGCTGCTGAAACGTGAAGAAAGAAGCTGCAGAACACTGGCACTGAGCGTGCAGCTTTCCAGCGGAGAGAAAAAGCTACTTGAACACTCTGCAAGCCTTTCCACTCCCAAAAACATGCACATGGAAGGAGCTGCTGCAAAAGCGATGCTGTGCTCGCTGCTGCTCCTCCTGAAGCTCTGGCTGCTAAATCTGAGGCTTTCCTTCCAATTTCAAGCTGCAAAGCACTTGCTGAATTGCAGGGAAAGTCCGGGAGGCATTTGCTGTGCTGGCACACTTTCTCCTTCCTAGACAGAGTGGAAAAGCTTTTCCCTGCCGTGTAGGCGACAAGAGACGCATTAGACGGGCATCCGGAGCTGTCCGAAGGTAGGCGCCTGTTGCCGGCCTCTTTCGGCACAAGCCCCCGCTCCGGAGCGCACCGCGGCCGGCCGGAGGCTCTCTGCCGGCGAAGGTGCCGCTTCTCCGGCAAGGAAGCCTCAGCCGCTTCTCCTGCACACGGAGAGCGTGCTAGCTGCTGAAACGTGAAGAAAGAAGCTGCAGAACACTGGCACGGAGCGTGCAGCTTTCCAGCGGAGAGAAAAAGCTACTTGAACACTCTGCAAGCCTTTCCACTCCCAAAAACATGCACATGGAAGGAGCTGCTGCAAAAGCGATGCTGTGCTCGCTGCTGCTCCTCCTGAAGCTCTGGCTGCTAAATCTGAGGCTTTCCTTCCAATTTCAAGCTGCAAAGCACTTGCTGAATTGCAGGGAAAGTCCGGGAGGCATTTGCTGTGCTGGCACACTTTCTCCTTCCTAGACAGAGTGGAAAAGCTTTTCCCTGCCGTGTAGGCGACAAGAGACGCATTAGACGGGCATCCGGAGCTGTCCGAAGGTAAGCGCCTGTTGCCGGCCTCTTTCGGCACAAGCCCCCGCTCCGGAGCGCACCGCGGCCGGCAGGATGCTCTCTGCCGGCGAAGGTGCCGCTTCTCCGGCAAGGAAGCCTCAGCCGCTTCTCCTGCACACGGAGAGCGTGCTAGCTGCTGAAACGTGAAGAAAGAAGCTGCAGAACACTGGCACTGAGCGTGCAGCTTTCCAGCGGAGAGAAAAAGCTACTTGAACACTCTGCAAGCCTTTCCACTCCCAAAAACATGCACATGGAAGGAGCTGCTGCAAAAGCGATGCTGTGCTCGCTGCTGCTCCTCCTGAAGCTCTGGCTGCTAAATCTGAGGCTTTCCTTCCAATTTCAAGCTGCAAAGCACTTGCTGAATTGCAGGGAAAGTCCGGGAGGCATTTGCTGTGCTGGCACACTTTCTCCTTCCTAGACAGAGTGGAAAAGCTTTTCCCTGCCGTGTAGGCGACAAGAGACGCATTAGACGGGCATCCGGAGCTGTCCGAAGGTAAGCGCCTGTTCCCGGCCTCTTTCGGCACAAGCCCCCGCTCCGGAGCGCACCGCGGCCGGCCGGAGGCTCTCTGCCGGCGAAGGTGCCGCTTCTCCGGCAAGGAAGCCTCAGCCGCTTCTCCTGCACACGGAGAGCGTGCTAGCTGCTGAAACGTGAAGAAAGAAGCTGCAGAACACTGGCACTGAGCCTGCAGCTTTCCAGCGGAGAGAAAAAGCTACTTGAACACTCTGCAAGCCTTTCCACTCCCAAAAACATGCACATGGAAGGAGCTGCTGCAAAAGCGATGCTGTGCTCGCTGCTGCTCCTCCTGAAGCTCTGGCTGCTAAATCTGAGGCTTTCCTTCCAATTTCAAGCTGCAAAGCACTTGCTGAATTGCAGGGAAAGTCCGGGAGGCATTTGCTGTGCTGGCACACTTTCTCCTTCCTAGACAGAGTGGAAAAGCTTTTCCCTGCCGTGTAGGCGACAAGAGACGCATTAGACGGGCATCCGGAGCTGTCCGAAGGTAAGCGCCTGTTCCCGGCCTCTTTCGGCACAAGCCCCCGCTCCGGAGCGCACCGCGGCCGGCCGGAGGCTCTCTGCCGGCGAAGGTGCCGCTTCTCCGGCAAGGAAGCCTCAGCCGCTTCTCCTGCACACGGAGAGCGTGCTAGCTGCTGAAACGTGAAGAAAGAAGCTGCAGAACACTGGCACTGAGCCTGCAGCTTTCCAGCGGAGAGAAAAAGCTACTTGAACACTCTGCAAGCCTTTCCACTCCCAAAAACATGCACATGGAAGGAGCTGCTGCAAAAGCGATGCTGTGCTCGCTGCTGCTCCTCCTGAAGCTCTGGCTGCTAAATCTGAGGCTTTCCTTCCAATTTCAAGCTGCAAAGCACTTGCTGAATTGCAGGGAAAGTCCGGGAGGCATTTGCTGTGCTGGCACACTTTCTCCTTCCTAGACAGAGTGGAAAAGCTTTTCCCTGCCGTGTAGGCGACAAGAGACGCATTAGACGGGCATCCGGAGCTGTCCGAAGGTAAGCGCCTGTTCCCGGCCTCTTTCGGCACAAGCCCCCGCTCCGGAGCGCACCGCGGCCGGCCGGAGGCTCTCTGCCGGCGAAGGTGCCGCTTCTCCGGCAAGGAAGCCTCAGCCGCTTCTCCTGCACACGGAGAGCGTGCTAGCTGCTGAAACGTGAAGAAAGAAGCTGCAGAACACTGGCACTGAGCCTGCAGCTTTCCAGCGGAGAGAAAAAGCTACTTGAACACTCTGCAAGCCTTTCCACTCCCAAAAACATGCACATGGAAGGAGCTGCTGCAAAAGCGATGCTGTGCTCGCTGCTGCTCCTCCTGAAGCTCTGGCTGCTAAATCTGAGGCTTTCCTTCCAATTTCAAGCTGCAAAGCACTTGCTGAATTGCAGGGAAAGTCCGGGAGGCATTTGCTGTGCTGGCACACTTTCTCCTTCCTAGACAGAGTGGAAAAGCTTTTCCCTGCCGTGTAGGCGACAAGAGACGCATTAGACGGGCATCCGGAGCTGTCCGAAGGTAAGCGCCTGTTGCCGGCCTCTTTCGGCACAAGCCCCCGCTCCGGAGCGCACCGCGGCCGGCCGGAGGCTCTCTGCCGGCGAAGGTGCCGCTTCTCCGGCAAGGAAGCCTCAGCCGCTTCTCCTGCACACGGAGAGCGTGCTAGCTGCTGAAACGTGAAGAAAGAAGCTGCAGAACACTGGCACGGAGCGTGCAGCTTTCCAGCGGAGAGAAAAAGCTACTTGAACACTCTGCAAGCCTTTCCACTCCCAAAAACATGCACATGGAAGGAGCTGCTGCAAAAGCGATGCTGTGCTCGCTGCTGCTCCTCCTGAAGCTCTGGCTGCTAAATCTGAGGCTTTCCTTCCAATTTCAAGCTGCAAAGCACTTGCTGAATTGCAGGGAAAGTCCGGGAGGCATTTGCTGTGCTGGCACACTTTCTCCTTCCTAGACAGAGTGGAAAAGCTTTTCCCTGCCGTGTAGGCGACAAGAGACGCATTAGACGGGCATCCGGAGCTGTCCGAAGGTAGGCGCCTGTTGCCGGCCTCTTTCGGCACAAGCCCCCGCTCCGGAGCGCACCGCGGCCGGCCGGAGGCTCTCTGCCGGCGAAGGTGCCGCTTCTCCGGCAAGGAAGCCTCAGCCGCTTCTCCTGCACACGGAGAGCGTGCTAGCTGCTGAAACGTGAAGAAAGAAGCTGCAGAACACTGGCACGGAGCGTGCAGCTTTCCAGCGGAGAGAAAAAGCTACTTGAACACTCTGCAAGCCTTTCCACTCCCAAAAACATGCACATGGAAGGAGCTGCTGCAAAAGCGATGCTGTGCTCGCTGCTGCTCCTCCTGAAGCTCTGGCTGCTAAATCTGAGGCTTTCCTTCCAATTTCAAGCTGCAAAGCACTTGCTGAATTGCAGGGAAAGTCCGGGAGGCATTTGCTGTGCTGGCACACTTTCTCCTTCCTAGACAGAGTGGAAAAGCTTTTCCCTGCCGTGTAGGCGACAAGAGACGCATTAGACGGGCATCCGGAGCTGTCCGAAGGTAAGCGCCTGTTGCCGGCCTCTTTCGGCACAAGCCCCCGCTCCGGAGCGCACCGCGGCCGGCCGGAGGCTCTCTGCCGGCGAAGGTGCCGCTTCTCCGGCAAGGAAGCCTCAGCCGCTTCTCCTGCACACGGAGAGCGTGCTAGCTGCTGAAACGTGAAGAAAGAAGCTGCAGAACACTGGCACTGAGCGTGCAGCTTTCCAGCGGAGAGAAAAAGCTACTTGAACACTCTGCAAGCCTTTCCACTCCCAAAAACATGCACATGGAAGGAGCTGCTGCAAAAGCGATGCTGTGCTCGCTGCTGCTCCTCCTGAAGCTCTGGCTGCTAAATCTGAGGCTTTCCTTCCAATTTCAAGCTGCAAAGCACTTGCTGAATTGCAGGGAAAGTCCGGGAGGCATTTGCTGTGCTGGCACACTTTCTCCTTCCTAGACAGAGTGGAAAAGCTTTTCCCTGCCGTCTAGGCGACAAGAGACGCATTAGACGGGCATCCGGAGCTGTCCGAAGGTAAGCGCCTGTTGCCGGCCTCTTTCGGCACAAGCCCCCGCTCCGGAGCGCACCGCGGCCGGCCGGAGGCTCTCTGCCGGCGAAGGTGCCGCTTCTCCGGCAAGGAAGCCTCAGCCGCTTCTCCTGCACACGGAGAGCGTGCTAGCTGCTGAAACGTGAAGAAAGAAGCTGCAGAACACTGGCACTGAGCGTGCAGCTTTCCAGCGGAGAGAAAAAGCTACTTGAACACTCTGCAAGCCTTTCCACTCCCAAAAACATGCACATGGAAGGAGCTGCTGCAAAAGCGATGCTGTGCTCGCTGCTGCTCCTCCTGAAGCTCTGGCTGCTAAATCTGAGGCTTTCCTTCCAATTTCAAGCTGCAAAGCACTTGCTGAATTGCAGGGAAAGTCCGGGAGGCATTTGCTGTGCTGGCACACTTTCTCCTTCCTAGACAGAGTGGAAAAGCTTTTCCCTGCCGTGTAGGCGACAAGAGACGCATTAGACGGGCATCCGGAGCTGTCCGAAGGTAAGCGCCTGTTGCCGGCCTCTTTCGGCACAAGCCCCCGCTCCGGAGCGCACCGCGGCCGGCCGGAGGCTCTCTGCCGGCGAAGGTGCCGCTTCTCCGGCAAGGAAGCCTCAGCCGCTTCTCCTGCACACGGAGAGCGTGCTAGCTGCTGAAACGTGAAGAAAGAAGCTGCAGAACACTGGCACTGAGCCTGCAGCTTTCCAGCGGAGAGAAAAAGCTACTTGAACACTCTGCAAGCCTTTCCACTCCCAAAAACATGCACATGGAAGGAGCTGCTGCAAAAGCGATGCTGTGCTCGCTGCTGCTCCTCCTGAAGCTCTGGCTGCTAAATCTGAGGCTTTCCTTCCAATTTCAAGCTGCAAAGCACTTGCTGAATTGCAGGGAAAGTCCGGGAGGCATTTGCTGTGCTGGCACACTTTCTCCTTCCTAGACAGAGTGGAAAAGCTTTTCCCTGCCGTGTAGGCGACAAGAGACGCATTAGACGGGCATCCGGAGCTGTCCGAAGGTAAGCGCCTGTTCCCGGCCTCTTTCGGCACAAGCCCCCGCTCCGGAGCGCACCGCGGCCGGCCGGAGGCTCTCTGCCGGCGAAGGTGCCGCTTCTCCGGCAAGGAAGCCTCAGCCGCTTCTCCTGCACACGGAGAGCGTGCTAGCTGCTGAAACGTGAAGAAAGAAGCTGCAGAACACTGGCACTGAGCGTGCAGCTTTCCAGCGGAGAGAAAAAGCTACTTGAACACTCTGCAAGCCTTTCCACTCCCAAAAACATGCACATAGAAGGAGCTGCTGCAAAAGCGATGCTGTGCTCGCTGCTGCTCCTCCTGAAGCTCTGGCTGCTAAATCTGAGGCTTTCCTTCCAATTTCAAGCTGCAAAGCACTTGCTGAATTGCAGGGAAAGTCCGGGAGGCATTTGCTGTGCTGGCACACTTTCTCCTTCCTAGACAGAGTGGAAAAGCTTTTCCCTGCCGTGTAGGCGACAAGAGACGCATTAGACGGGCATCCGGAGCTGTCCGAAGGTAAGCGCCTGTTCCCGGCCTCTTTCGGCACAAGCCCCCGCTCCGGAGCGCACCGCGGCCGGCCGGAGGCTCTCTGCCGGCGAAGGTGCCGCTTCTCCGGCAAGGAAGCCTCAGCCGCTTCTCCTGCACACGGAGAGCGTGCTAGCTGCTGAAACGTGAAGAAAGAAGCTGCAGAACACTGGCACTGAGCGTGCAGCTTTCCAGCGGAGAGAAAAAGCTACTTGAACACTCTGCAAGCCTTTCCACTCCCAAAAACATGCACATGGAAGGAGCTGCTGCAAAAGCGATGCTGTGCTCGCTGCTGCTCCTCCTGAAGCTCTGGCTGCTAAATCTGAGGCTTTCCTTCCAATTTCAAGCTGCAAAGCACTTGCTGAATTGCAGGGAAAGTCCGGGAGGCATTTGCTGTGCTGGCACACTTTCTCCTTCCTAGACAGAGTGGAAAAGCTTTTCCCTGCCGTGTAGGCGACAAGAGACGCATTAGACGGGCATCCGGAGCTGTCCGAAGGTAAGCGCCTGTTCCCGGCCTCTTTCGGCACAAGCCCCCGCTCCGGAGCGCACCGCGGCCGGCCGGAGGCTCTCTGCCGGCGAAGGTGCCGCTTCTCCGGCAAGGAAGCCTCAGCCGCTTCTCCTGCACACGGAGAGCGTGCTAGCTGCTGAAACGTGAAGAAAGAAGCTGCAGAACACTGGCACTGAGCCTGCAGCTTTCCAGCGGAGAGAAAAAGCTACTTGAACACTCTGCAAGCCTTTCCACTCCCAAAAACATGCACATGGAAGGAGCTGCTGCAAAAGCGATGCTGTGCTCGCTGCTGCTCCTCCTGAAGCTCTGGCTGCTAAATCTGAGGCTTTCCTTCCAATTTCAAGCTGCAAAGCACTTGCTGAATTGCAGGGAAAGTCCGGGAGGCATTTGCTGTGCTGGCACACTTTCTCCTTCCTAGACAGAGTGGAAAAGCTTTTCCCTGCCGTGTAGGCGACAAGAGACGCATTAGACGGGCATCCGGAGCTGTCCGAAGGTAAGCGCCTGTTGCCGGCCTCTTTCGGCACAAGCCCCCGCTCCGGAGCGCACCGCGGCCGGCAGGATGCTCTCTGCCGGCGAAGGTGCCGCTTCTCCGGCAAGGAAGCCTCAGCCGCTTCTCCTGCACACGGAGAGCGTGCTAGCTGCTGAAACGTGAAGAAAGAAGCTGCAGAACACTGGCACTGAGCGTGCAGCTTTCCAGCGGAGAGAAAAAGCTACTTGAACACTCTGCAAGCCTTTCCACTCCCAAAAACATGCACATGGAAGGAGCTGCTGCAAAAGCGATGCTGTGCTCGCTGCTGCTCCTCCTGAAGCTCTGGCTGCTAAATCTGAGGCTTTCCTTCCAATTTCAAGCTGCAAAGCACTTGCTGAATTGCAGGGAAAGTCCGGGAGGCATTTGCTGTGCTGGCACACTTTCTCCTTCCTAGACAGAGTGGAAAAGCTTTTCCCTGCCGTGTAGGCGACAAGAGACGCATTAGACGGGCATCCGGAGCTGTCCGAAGGTAAGCGCCTGTTGCCGGCCTCTTTCGGCACAAGCCCCCGCTCCGGAGCGCACCGCGGCCGGCCGGAGGCTCTCTGCCGGCGAAGGTGCCGCTTCTCCGGCAAGGAAGCCTCAGCCGCTTCTCCTGCACACGGAGAGCGTGCTAGCTGCTGAAACGTGAAGAAAGAAGCTGCAGAACACTGGCACTGAGCCTGCAGCTTTCCAGCGGAGAGAAAAAGCTACTTGAACACTCTGCAAGCCTTTCCACTCCCAAAAACATGCACATGGAAGGAGCTGCTGCAAAAGCGATGCTGTGCTCGCTGCTGCTCCTCCTGAAGCTCTGGCTGCTAAATCTGAGGCTTTCCTTCCAATTTCAAGCTGCAAAGCACTTGCTGAATTGCAGGGAAAGTCCGGGAGGCATTTGCTGTGCTGGCACACTTTCTCCTTCCTAGACAGAGTGGAAAAGCTTTTCCCTGCCGTGTAGGCGACAAGAGACGCATTAGACGGGCATCCGGAGCTGTCCGAAGGTAAGCGCCTGTTCCCGGCCTCTTTCGGCACAAGCCCCCGCTCCGGAGCGCACCGCGGCCGGCCGGAGGCTCTCTGCCGGCGAAGGTGCCGCTTCTCCGGCAAGGAAGCCTCAGCCGCTTCTCCTGCACACGGAGAGCGTGCTAGCTGCTGAAACGTGAAGAAAGAAGCTGCAGAACACTGGCACTGAGCCTGCAGCTTTCCAGCGGAGAGAAAAAGCTACTTGAACACTCTGCAAGCCTTTCCACTCCCAAAAACATGCACATGGAAGGAGCTGCTGCAAAAGCGATGCTGTGCTCGCTGCTGCTCCTCCTGAAGCTCTGGCTGCTAAATCTGAGGCTTTCCTTCCAATTTCAAGCTGCAAAGCACTTGCTGAATTGCAGGGAAAGTCCGGGAGGCATTTGCTGTGCTGGCACACTTTCTCCTTCCTAGACAGAGTGGAAAAGCTTTTCCCTGCCGTGTAGGCGACAAGAGACGCATTAGACGGGCATCCGGAGCTGTCCGAAGGTAAGCGCCTGTTCCCGGCCTCTTTCGGCACAAGCCCCCGCTCCGGAGCGCACCGCGGCCGGCCGGAGGCTCTCTGCCGGCGAAGGTGCCGCTTCTCCGGCAAGGAAGCCTCAGCCGCTTCTCCTGCACACGGAGAGCGTGCTAGCTGCTGAAACGTGAAGAAAGAAGCTGCAGAACACTGGCACTGAGCCTGCAGCTTTCCAGCGGAGAGAAAAAGCTACTTGAACACTCTGCAAGCCTTTCCACTCCCAAAAACATGCACATGGAAGGAGCTGCTGCAAAAGCGATGCTGTGCTCGCTGCTGCTCCTCCTGAAGCTCTGGCTGCTAAATCTGAGGCTTTCCTTCCAATTTCAAGCTGCAAAGCACTTGCTGAATTGCAGGGAAAGTCCGGGAGGCATTTGCTGTGCTGGCACACTTTCTCCTTCCTAGACAGAGTGGAAAAGCTTTTCCCTGCCGTGTAGGCGACAAGAGACGCATTAGACGGGCATCCGGAGCTGTCCGAAGGTAGGCGCCTGTTGCCGGCCTCTTTCGGCACAAGCCCCCGCTCCGGAGCGCACCGCGGCCGGCCGGAGGCTCTCTGCCGGCGAAGGTGCCGCTTCTCCGGCAAGGAAGCCTCAGCCGCTTCTCCTGCACACGGAGAGCGTGCTAGCTGCTGAAACGTGAAGAAAGAAGCTGCAGAACACTGGCACGGAGCGTGCAGCTTTCCAGCGGAGAGAAAAAGCTACTTGAACACTCTGCAAGCCTTTCCACTCCCAAAAACATGCACATGGAAGGAGCTGCTGCA
Organism: Fringilla coelebs; assembly: GCF_963513975.1. Taxonomy (NCBI): domain Eukaryota; kingdom Metazoa; phylum Chordata; class Aves; order Passeriformes; family Fringillidae; genus Fringilla; species Fringilla coelebs. The sequence goes on along the minus strand of NW_028167439.1, from coordinate 423,554 downwards.
AAAGCGATGCTGTGCTCGCTGCTGCTCCTCCTGAAGCTCTGGCTGCTAAATCTGAGGCTTTCCTTCCAATTTCAAGCTGCAAAGCACTTGCTGAATTGCAGGGAAAGTCCGGGAGGCATTTGCTGTGCTGGCACACTTTCTCCTTCCTAGACAGAGTGGAAAAGCTTTTCCCTGCCGTGTAGGCGACAAGAGACGCATTAGACGGGCATCCGGAGCTGTCCGAAGGTAAGCGCCTGTTGCCGGCCTCTTTCGGCACAAGCCCCCGCTCCGGAGCGCACCGCGGCCGGCAGGATGCTCTCTGCCGGCGAAGGTGCCGCTTCTCCGGCAAGGAAGCCTCAGCCGCTTCTCCTGCACACGGAGAGCGTGCTAGCTGCTGAAACGTGAAGAAAGAAGCTGCAGAACACTGGCACTGAGCGTGCAGCTTTCCAGCGGAGAGAAAAAGCTACTTGAACACTCTGCAAGCCTTTCCACTCCCAAAAACATGCACATGGAAGGAGCTGCTGCAAAAGCGATGCTGTGCTCGCTGCTGCTCCTCCTGAAGCTCTGGCTGCTAAATCTGAGGCTTTCCTTCCAATTTCAAGCTGCAAAGCACTTGCTGAATTGCAGGGAAAGTCCGGGAGGCATTTGCTGTGCTGGCACACTTTCTCCTTCCTAGACAGAGTGGAAAAGCTTTTCCCTGCCGTGTAGGCGACAAGAGACGCATTAGACGGGCATCCGGAGCTGTCCGAAGGTAAGCGCCTGTTCCCGGCCTCTTTCGGCACAAGCCCCCGCTCCGGAGCGCACCGCGGCCGGCCGGAGGCTCTCTGCCGGCGAAGGTGCCGCTTCTCCGGCAAGGAAGCCTCAGCCGCTTCTCCTGCACACGGAGAGCGTGCTAGCTGCTGAAACGTGAAGAAAGAAGCTGCAGAACACTGGCACTGAGCCTGCAGCTTTCCAGCGGAGAGAAAAAGCTACTTGAACACTCTGCAAGCCTTTCCACTCCCAAAAACATGCACATGGAAGGAGCTGCTGCAAAAGCGATGCTGTGCTCGCTGCTGCTCCTCCTGAAGCTCTGGCTGCTAAATCTGAGGCTTTCCTTCCAATTTCAAGCTGCAAAGCACTTGCTGAATTGCAGGGAAAGTCCGGGAGGCATTTGCTGTGCTGGCACACTTTCTCCTTCCTAGACAGAGTGGAAAAGCTTTTCCCTGCCGTGTAGGCGACAAGAGACGCATTAGACGGGCATCCGGAGCTGTCCGAAGGTAAGCGCCTGTTGCCGGCCTCTTTCGGCACAAGCCCCCGCTCCGGAGCGCACCGCGGCCGGCCGGAGGCTCTCTGCCGGCGAAGGTGCCGCTTCTCCGGCAAGGAAGCCTCAGCCGCTTCTCCTGCACACGGAGAGCGTGCTAGCTGCTGAAACGTGAAGAAAGAAGCTGCAGAACACTGGCACTGAGCCTGCAGCTTTCCAGCGGAGAGAAAAAGCTACTTGAACACTCTGCAAGCCTTTCCACTCCCAAAAACATGCACATGGAAGGAGCTGCTGCAAAAGCGATGCTGTGCTCGCTGCTGCTCCTCCTGAAGCTCTGGCTGCTAAATCTGAGGCTTTCCTTCCAATTTCAAGCTGCAAAGCACTTGCTGAATTGCAGGGAAAGTCCGGGAGGCATTTGCTGTGCTGGCACACTTTCTCCTTCCTAGACAGAGTGGAAAAGCTTTTCCCTGCCGTGTAGGCGACAAGAGACGCATTAGACGGGCATCCGGAGCTGTCCGAAGGTAAGCGCCTGTTCCCGGCCTCTTTCGGCACAAGCCCCCGCTCCGGAGCGCACCGCGGCCGGCCGGAGGCTCTCTGCCGGCGAAGGTGCCGCTTCTCCGGCAAGGAAGCCTCAGCCGCTTCTCCTGCACACGGAGAGCGTGCTAGCTGCTGAAACGTGAAGAAAGAAGCTGCAGAACACTGGCACTGAGCCTGCAGCTTTCCAGCGGAGAGAAAAAGCTACTTGAACACTCTGCAAGCCTTTCCACTCCCAAAAACATGCACATGGAAGGAGCTGCTGCAAAAGCGATGCTGTGCTCGCTGCTGCTCCTCCTGAAGCTCTGGCTGCTAAATCTGAGGCTTTCCTTCCAATTTCAAGCTGCAAAGCACTTGCTGAATTGCAGGGAAAGTCCGGGAGGCATTTGCTGTGCTGGCACACTTTCTCCTTCCTAGACAGAGTGGAAAAGCTTTTCCCTGCCGTGTAGGCGACAAGAGACGCATTAGACGGGCATCCGGAGCTGTCCGAAGGTAAGCGCCTGTTGCCGGCCTCTTTCGGCACAAGCCCCCGCTCCGGAGCGCACCGCGGCCGGCCGGAGGCTCTCTGCCGGCGAAGGTGCCGCTTCTCCGGCAAGGAAGCCTCAGCCGCTTCTCCTGCACACGGAGAGCGTGCTAGCTGCTGAAACGTGAAGAAAGAAGCTGCAGAACACTGGCACTGAGCGTGCAGCTTTCCAGCGGAGAGAAAAAGCTACTTGAACACTCTGCAAGCCTTTCCACTCCCAAAAACATGCACATGGAAGGAGCTGCTGCAAAAGCGATGCTGTGCTCGCTGCTGCTCCTCCTGAAGCTCTGGCTGCTAAATCTGAGGCTTTCCTTCCAATTTCAAGCTGCAAAGCACTTGCTGAATTGCAGGGAAAGTCCGGGAGGCATTTGCTGTGCTGGCACACTTTCTCCTTCCTAGACAGAGTGGAAAAGCTTTTCCCTGCCGTGTAGGCGACAAGAGACGCATTAGACGGGCATCCGGAGCTGTCCGAAGGTAGGCGCCTGTTGCCGGCCTCTTTCGGCACAAGCCCCCGCTCCGGAGCGCACCGCGGCCGGCCGGAGGCTCTCTGCCGGCGAAGGTGCCGCTTCTCCGGCAAGGAAGCCTCAGCCGCTTCTCCTGCACACGGAGAGCGTGCTAGCTGCTGAAACGTGAAGAAAGAAGCTGCAGAACACTGGCACGGAGCGTGCAGCTTTCCAGCGGAGAGAAAAAGCTACTTGAACACTCTGCAAGCCTTTCCACTCCCAAAAACATGCACATGGAAGGAGCTGCTGCAAAAGCGATGCTGTGCTCGCTGCTGCTCCTCCTGAAGCTCTGGCTGCTAAATCTGAGGCTTTCCTTCCAATTTCAAGCTGCAAAGCACTTGCTGAATTGCAGGGAAAGTCCGGGAGGCATTTGCTGTGCTGGCACACTTTCTCCTTCCTAGACAGAGTGGAAAAGCTTTTCCCTGCCGTGTAGGCGACAAGAGACGCATTAGACGGGCATCCGGAGCTGTCCGAAGGTAAGCGCCTGTTCCCGGCCTCTTTCGGCACAAGCCCCCGCTCCGGAGCGCACCGCGGCCGGCCGGAGGCTCTCTGCCGGCGAAGGTGCCGCTTCTCCGGCAAGGAAGCCTCAGCCGCTTCTCCTGCACATGGAGAGCGTGCTAGCTGCTGAAACGTGAAGAAAGAAGCTGCAGAACACTGGCACTGAGCGTGCAGCTTTCCAGCGGAGAGAAAAAGCTACTTGAACACTCTGCAAGCCTTTCCACTCCCAAAAACATGCACATGGAAGGAGCTGCTGCAAAAGCGATGCTGTGCTCGCTGCTGCTCCTCCTGAAGCTCTGGCTGCTAAATCTGAGGCTTTCCTTCCAATTTCAAGCTGCAAAGCACTTGCTGAATTGCAGGGAAAGTCCGGGAGGCATTTGCTGTGCTGGCACACTTTCTCCTTCCTAGACAGAGTGGAAAAGCTTTTCCCTGCCGTCTAGGCGACAAGAGACGCATTAGACGGGCATCCGGAGCTGTCCGAAGGTAAGCGCCTGTTCCCGGCCTCTTTCGGCACAAGCCCCCGCTCCGGAGCGCACCGCGGCCGGCCGGAGGCTCTCTGCCGGCGAAGGTGCCGCTTCTCCGGCAAGGAAGCCTCAGCCGCTTCTCCTGCACACGGAGAGCGTGCTAGCTGCTGAAACGTGAAGAAAGAAGCTGCAGAACACTGGCACTGAGCCTGCAGCTTTCCAGCGGAGAGAAAAAGCTACTTGAACACTCTGCAAGCCTTTCCACTCCCAAAAACATGCACATGGAAGGAGCTGCTGCAAAAGCGATGCTGTGCTCGCTGCTGCTCCTCCTGAAGCTCTGGCTGCTAAATCTGAGGCTTTCCTTCCAATTTCAAGCTGCAAAGCACTTGCTGAATTGCAGGGAAAGTCCGGGAGGCATTTGCTGTGCTGGCACACTTTCTCCTTCCTAGACAGAGTGGAAAAGCTTTTCCCTGCCGTGTAGGCGACAAGAGACGCATTAGACGGGCATCCGGAGCTGTCCGAAGGTAAGCGCCTGTTCCCGGCCTCTTTCGGCACAAGCCCCCGCTCCGGAGCGCACCGCGGCCGGCCGGAGGCTCTCTGCCGGCGAAGGTGCCGCTTCTCCGGCAAGGAAGCCTCAGCCGCTTCTCCTGCACACGGAGAGCGTGCTAGCTGCTGAAACGTGAAGAAAGAAGCTGCAGAACACTGGCACTGAGCCTGCAGCTTTCCAGCGGAGAGAAAAAGCTACTTGAACACTCTGCAAGCCTTTCCACTCCCAAAAACATGCACATGGAAGGAGCTGCTGCAAAAGCGATGCTGTGCTCGCTGCTGCTCCTCCTGAAGCTCTGGCTGCTAAATCTGAGGCTTTCCTTCCAATTTCAAGCTGCAAAGCACTTGCTGAATTGCAGGGAAAGTCCGGGAGGCATTTGCTGTGCTGGCACACTTTCTCCTTCCTAGACAGAGTGGAAAAGCTTTTCCCTGCCGTGTAGGCGACAAGAGACGCATTAGACGGGCATCCGGAGCTGTCCGAAGGTAAGCGCCTGTTCCCGGCCTCTTTCGGCACAAGCCCCCGCTCCGGAGCGCACCGCGGCCGGCCGGAGGCTCTCTGCCGGCGAAGGTGCCGCTTCTCCGGCAAGGAAGCCTCAGCCGCTTCTCCTGCACATGGAGAGCGTGCTAGCTGCTGAAACGTGAAGAAAGAAGCTGCAGAACACTGGCACTGAGCGTGCAGCTTTCCAGCGGAGAGAAAAAGCTACTTGAACACTCTGCAAGCCTTTCCACTCCCAAAAACATGCACATGGAAGGAGCTGCTGCAAAAGCGATGCTGTGCTCGCTGCTGCTCCTCCTGAAGCTCTGGCTGCTAAATCTGAGGCTTTCCTTCCAATTTCAAGCTGCAAAGCACTTGCTGAATTGCAGGGAAAGTCCGGGAGGCATTTGCTGTGCTGGCACACTTTCTCCTTCCTAGACAGAGTGGAAAAGCTTTTCCCTGCCGTGTAGGCGACAAGAGACGCATTAGACGGGCATCCGGAGCTGTCCGAAGGTAAGCGCCTGTTCCCGGCCTCTTTCGGCACAAGCCCCCGCTCCGGAGCGCACCGCGGCCGGCCGGAGGCTCTCTGCCGGCGAAGGTGCCGCTTCTCCGGCAAGGAAGCCTCAGCCGCTTCTCCTGCACACGGAGAGCGTGCTAGCTGCTGAAACGTGAAGAAAGAAGCTGCAGAACACTGGCACTGAGCGTGCAGCTTTCCAGCGGAGAGAAAAAGCTACTTGAACACTCTGCAAGCCTTTCCACTCCCAAAAACATGCACATGGAAGGAGCTGCTGCAAAAGCGATGCTGTGCTCGCTGCTGCTCCTCCTGAAGCTCTGGCTGCTAAATCTGAGGCTTTCCTTCCAATTTCAAGCTGCAAAGCACTTGCTGAATTGCAGGGAAAGTCCGGGAGGCATTTGCTGTGCTGGCACACTTTCTCCTTCCTAGACAGAGTGGAAAAGCTTTTCCCTGCCGTGTAGGCGACAAGAGACGCATTAGACGGGCATCCGGAGCTGTCCGAAGGTAAGCGCCTGTTCCCGGCCTCTTTCGGCACAAGCCCCCGCTCCGGAGCGCACCGCGGCCGGCCGGAGGCTCTCTGCCGGCGAAGGTGCCGCTTCTCCGGCAAGGAAGCCTCAGCCGCTTCTCCTGCACACGGAGAGCGTGCTAGCTGCTGAAACGTGAAGAAAGAAGCTGCAGAACACTGGCACTGAGCCTGCAGCTTTCCAGCGGAGAGAAAAAGCTACTTGAACACTCTGCAAGCCTTTCCACTCCCAAAAACATGCACATGGAAGGAGCTGCTGCAAAAGCGATGCTGTGCTCGCTGCTGCTCCTCCTGAAGCTCTGGCTGCTAAATCTGAGGCTTTCCTTCCAATTTCAAGCTGCAAAGCACTTGCTGAATTGCAGGGAAAGTCCGGGAGGCATTTGCTGTGCTGGCACACTTTCTCCTTCCTAGACAGAGTGGAAAAGCTTTTCCCTGCCGTGTAGGCGACAAGAGACGCATTAGACGGGCATCCGGAGCTGTCCGAAGGTAAGCGCCTGTTGCCGGCCTCTTTCGGCACAAGCCCCCGCTCCGGAGCGCACCGCGGCCGGCAGGATGCTCTCTGCCGGCGAAGGTGCCGCTTCTCCGGCAAGGAAGCCTCAGCCGCTTCTCCTGCACACGGAGAGCGTGCTAGCTGCTGAAACGTGAAGAAAGAAGCTGCAGAACACTGGCACTGAGCCTGCAGCTTTCCAGCGGAGAGAAAAAGCTACTTGAACACTCTGCAAGCCTTTCCACTCCCAAAAACATGCACATGGAAGGAGCTGCTGCAAAAGCGATGCTGTGCTCGCTGCTGCTCCTCCTGAAGCTCTGGCTGCTAAATCTGAGGCTTTCCTTCCAATTTCAAGCTGCAAAGCACTTGCTGAATTGCAGGGAAAGTCCGGGAGGCATTTGCTGTGCTGGCACACTTTCTCCTTCCTAGACAGAGTGGAAAAGCTTTTCCCTGCCGTGTAGGCGACAAGAGACGCATTAGACGGGCATCCGGAGCTGTCCGAAGGTAAGCGCCTGTTGCCGGCCTCTTTCGGCACAAGCCCCCGCTCCGGAGCGCACCGCGGCCGGCCGGAGGCTCTCTGCCGGCGAAGGTGCCGCTTCTCCGGCAAGGAAGCCTCAGCCGCTTCTCCTGCACACGGAGAGCGTGCTAGCTGCTGAAACGTGAAGAAAGAAGCTGCAGAACACTGGCACTGAGCGTGCAGCTTTCCAGGGGAGAGAAAAAGCTACTTGAACACTCTGCAAGCCTTTCCACTCCCAAAAACATGCACATGGAAGGAGCTGCTGCAAAAGCGATGCTGTGCTCGCTGCTGCTCCTCCTGAAGCTCTGGCTGCTAAATCTGAGGCTTTCCTTCCAATTTCAAGCTGCAAAGCACTTGCTGAATTGCAGGGAAAGTCCGGGAGGCATTTGCTGTGCTGGCACACTTTCTCCTTCCTAGACAGAGTGGAAAAGCTTTTCCCTGCCGTGTAGGCGACAAGAGACGCATTAGACGGGCATCCGGAGCTGTCCGAAGGTAAGCGCCTGTTCCCGGCCTCTTTCGGCACAAGCCCCCGCTCCGGAGCGCACCGCGGCCGGCAGGATGCTCTCTGCCGGCGAAGGTGCCGCTTCTCCGGCAAGGAAGCCTCAGCCGCTTCTCCTGCACACGGAGAGCGTGCTAGCTGCTGAAACGTGAAGAAAGAAGCTGCAGAACACTGGCACTGAGCCTGCAGCTTTCCAGCGGAGAGAAAAAGCTACTTGAACACTCTGCAAGCCTTTCCACTCCCAAAAACATGCACATGGAAGGAGCTGCTGCAAAAGCGATGCTGTGCTCGCTGCTGCTCCTCCTGAAGCTCTGGCTGCTAAATCTGAGGCTTTCCTTCCAATTTCAAGCTGCAAAGCACTTGCTGAATTGCAGGGAAAGTCCGGGAGGCATTTGCTGTGCTGGCACACTTTCTCCTTCCTAGACAGAGTGGAAAAGCTTTTCCCTGCCGTGTAGGCGACAAGAGACGCATTAGACGGGCATCCGGAGCTGTCCGAAGGTAAGCGCCTGTTCCCGGCCTCTTTCGGCACAAGCCCCCGCTCCGGAGCGCACCGCGGCCGGCCGGAGGCTCTCTGCCGGCGAAGGTGCCGCTTCTCCGGCAAGGAAGCCTCAGCCGCTTCTCCTGCACACGGAGAGCGTGCTAGCTGCTGAAACGTGAAGAAAGAAGCTGCAGAACACTGGCACTGAGCGTGCAGCTTTCCAGCGGAGAGAAAAAGCTACTTGAACACTCTGCAAGCCTTTCCACTCCCAAAAACATGCACATGGAAGGAGCTGCTGCAAAAGCGATGCTGTGCTCGCTGCTGCTCCTCCTGAAGCTCTGGCTGCTAAATCTGAGGCTTTCCTTCCAATTTCAAGCTGCAAAGCACTTGCTGAATTGCAGGGAAAGTCCGGGAGGCATTTGCTGTGCTGGCACACTTTCTCCTTCCTAGACAGAGTGGAAAAGCTTTTCCCTGCCGTGTAGGCGACAAGAGACGCATTAGACGGGCATCCGGAGCTGTCCGAAGGTAAGCGCCTGTTCCCGGCCTCTTTCGGCACAAGCCCCCGCTCCGGAGCGCACCGCGGCCGGCAGGATGCTCTCTGCCGGCGAAGGTGCCGCTTCTCCGGCAAGGAAGCCTCAGCCGCTTCTCCTGCACACGGAGAGCGTGCTAGCTGCTGAAACGTGAAGAAAGAAGCTGCAGAACACTGGCACTGAGCGTGCAGCTTTCCAGCGGAGAGAAAAAGCTACTTGAACACTCTGCAAGCCTTTCCACTCCCAAAAACATGCACATGGAAGGAGCTGCTGCAAAAGCGATGCTGTGCTCGCTGCTGCTCCTCCTGAAGCTCTGGCTGCTAAATCTGAGGCTTTCCTTCCAATTTCAAGCTGCAAAGCACTTGCTGAATTGCAGGGAAAGTCCGGGAGGCATTTGCTGTGCTGGCACACTTTCTCCTTCCTAGACAGAGTGGAAAAGCTTTTCCCTGCCGTGTAGGCGACAAGAGACGCATTAGACGGGCATCCGGAGCTGTCCGAAGGTAAGCGCCTGTTCCCGGCCTCTTTCGGCACAAGCCCCCGCTCCGGAGCGCACCGCGGCCGGCCGGAGGCTCTCTGCCGGCGAAGGTGCCGCTTCTCCGGCAAGGAAGCCTCAGCCGCTTCTCCTGCACACGGAGAGCGTGCTAGCTGCTGAAACGTGAAGAAAGAAGCTGCAGAACACTGGCACTGAGCGTGCAGCTTTCCAGCGGAGAGAAAAAGCTACTTGAACACTCTGCAAGCCTTTCCACTCCCAAAAACATGCACATGGAAGGAGCTGCTGCAAAAGCGATGCTGTGCTCGCTGCTGCTCCTCCTGAAGCTCTGGCTGCTAAATCTGAGGCTTTCCTTCCAATTTCAAGCTGCAAAGCACTTGCTGAATTGCAGGGAAAGTCCGGGAGGCATTTGCTGTGCTGGCACACTTTCTCCTTCCTAGACAGAGTGGAAAAGCTTTTCCCTGCCGTGTAGGCGACAAGAGACGCACTAGACGGGCATCCGGAGCTGTCCGAAGGTAAGCGCCTGTTCCCGGCCTCTTTCGGCACAAGCCCCCGCTCCGGAGCGCACCGCGGCCGGCCGGAGGCTCTCTGCCGGCGAAGGTGCCGCTTCTCCGGCAAGGAAGCCTCAGCCGCTTCTCCTGCACACGGAGAGCGTGCTAGCTGCTGAAACGTGAAGAAAGAAGCTGCAGAACACTGGCACTGAGCCTGCAGCTTTCCAGCGGAGAGAAAAAGCTACTTGAACACTCTGCAAGCCTTTCCACTCCCAAAAACATGCACATGGAAGGAGCTGCTGCAAAAGCGATGCTGTGCTCGCTGCTGCTCCTCCTGAAGCTCTGGCTGCTAAATCTGAGGCTTTCCTTCCAATTTCAAGCTGCAAAGCACTTGCTGAATTGCAGGGAAAGTCCGGGAGGCATTTGCTGTGCTGGCACACTTTCTCCTTCCTAGACAGAGTGGAAAAGCTTTTCCCTGCCGTGTAGGCGACAAGAGACGCATTAGACGGGCATCCGGAGCTGTCCGAAGGTAAGCGCCTGTTGCCGGCCTCTTTCGGCACAAGCCCCCGCTCCGGAGCGCACCGCGGCCGGCAGGATGCTCTCTGCCGGCGAAGATGCCGCTTCTCCGGCAAGGAAGCCTCAGCCGCTTCTCCTGCACACGGAGAGCGTGCTAGCTGCTGAAACGTGAAGAAAGAAGCTGCAGAACACTGGCACTGAGCCTGCAGCTTTCCAGCGGAGAGAAAAAGCTACTTGAACACTCTGCAAGCCTTTCCACTCCCAAAAACATGCACATGGAAGGAGCTGCTGCAAAAGCGATGCTGTGCTCGCTGCTGCTCCTCCTGAAGCTCTGGCTGCTAAATCTGAGGCTTTCCTTCCAATTTCAAGCTGCAAAGCACTTGCTGAATTGCAGGGAAAGTCCGGGAGGCATTTGCTGTGCTGGCACACTTTCTCCTTCCTAGACAGAGTGGAAAAGCTTTTCCCTGCCGTGTAGGCGACAAGAGACGCATTAGACGGGCATCCGGAGCTGTCCGAAGGTAAGCGCCTGTTCCCGGCCTCTTTCGGCACAAGCCCCCGCTCCGGAGCGCACCGCGGCCGGCCGGAGGCTCTCTGCCGGCGAAGGTGCCGCTTCTCCGGCAAGGAAGCCTCAGCCGCTTCTCCTGCACACGGAGAGCGTGCTAGCTGCTGAAACGTGAAGAAAGAAGCTGCAGAACACTGGTACTGAGCCTGCAGCTTTCCAGCGGAGAGAAAAAGCTACTTGAACACTCTGCAAGCCTTTCCACTCCCAAAAACATGCACATGGAAGGAGCTGCTGCAAAAGCGATGCTGTGCTCGCTGCTGCTCCTCCTGAAGCTCTGGCTGCTAAATCTGAGGCTTTCCTTCCAATTTCAAGCTGCAAAGCACTTGCTGAATTGCAGGGAAAGTCCGGGAGGCATTTGCTGTGCTGGCACACTTTCTCCTTCCTAGACAGAGTGGAAAAGCTTTTCCCTGCCGTGTAGGCGACAAGAGACGCATTAGACGGGCATCCGGAGCTGTCCGAAGGTAAGCGCCTGTTGCCGGCCTCTTTCGGCACAAGCCCCCGCTCCGGAGCGCACCGCGGCCGGCAGGATGCTCTCTGCCGGCGAAGGTGCCGCTTCTCCGGCAAGGAAGCCTCAGCCGCTTCTCCTGCACACGGAGAGCGTGCTAGCTGCTGAAACGTGAAGAAAGAAGCTGCAGAACACTGGCACTGAGCCTGCAGCTTTCCAGCGGAGAGAAAAAGCTACTTGAACACTCTGCAAGCCTTTCCACTCCCAAAAACATGCACATGGAAGGAGCTGCTGCAAAAGCGATGCTGTGCTCGCTGCTGCTCCTCCTGAAGCTCTGGCTGCTAAATCTGAGGCTTTCCTTCCAATTTCAAGCTGCAAAGCACTTGCTGAATTGCAGGGAAAGTCCGGGAGGCATTTGCTGTGCTGGCACACTTTCTCCTTCCTAGACAGAGTGGAAAAGCTTTTCCCTGCCGTGTAGGCGACAAGAGACGCATTAGACGGGCATCCGGAGCTGTCCGAAGGTAAGCGCCTGTTCCCGGCCTCTTTCGGCACAAGCCCCCGCTCCGGAGCGCACCGCGGCCGGCCGGAGGCTCTCTGCCGGCGAAGCTGCCGCTTCTCCGGCAAGGAAGCCTCAGCCGCTTCTCCTGCACACGGAGAGCGTGCTAGCTGCTGAAACGTGAAGAAAGAAGCTGCAGAACACTGGCACTGAGCCTGCAGCTTTCCAGCGGAGAGAAAAAGCTACTTGAACACTCTGCAAGCCTTTCCACTCCCAAAAACATGCACATGGAAGGAGCTGCTGCAAAAGCGATGCTGTGCTCGCTGCTGCTCCTCCTGAAGCTCTGGCTGCTAAATCTGAGGCTTTCCTTCCAATTTCAAGCTGCAAAGCACTTGCTGAATTGCAGGGAAAGTCCGGGAGGCATTTGCTGTGCTGGCACACTTTCTCCTTCCTAGACAGAGTGGAAAAGCTTTTCCCTGCCGTGTAGGCGACAAGAGACGCATTAGACGGGCATCCGGAGCTGTCCGAAGGTAAGCGCCTGTTCCCGGCCTCTTTCGGCACAAGCCCCCGCTCCGGAGCGCACCGCGGCCGGCCGGAGGCTCTCTGCCGGCGAAGCTGCCGCTTCTCCGGCAAGGAAGCCTCAGCCGCTTCTCCTGCACACGGAGAGCGTGCTAGCTGCTGAAACGTGAAGAAAGAAGCTGCAGAACACTGGCACTGAGCCTGCAGCTTTCCAGCGGAGAGAAAAAGCTACTTGAACACTCTGCAAGCCTTTCCACTCCCAAAAACATGCACATGGAAGGAGCTGCTGCAAAAGCGATGCTGTGCTCGCTGCTGCTCCTCCTGAAGCTCTGGCTGCTAAATCTGAGGCTTTCCTTCCAATTTCAAGCTGCAAAGCACTTGCTGAATTGCAGGGAAAGTCCGGGAGGCATTTGCTGTGCTGGCACACTTTCTCCTTCCTAGACAGAGTGGAAAAGCTTTTCCCTGCCGTGTAGGCGACAAGAGACGCATTAGACGGGCATCCGGAGCTGTCCGAAGGTAAGCGCCTGTTCCCGGCCTCTTTCGGCACAAGCCCCCGCTCCGGAGCGCACCGCGGCCGGCCGGAGGCTCTCTGCCGGCGAAGCTGCCGCTTCTCCGGCAAGGAAGCCTCAGCCGCTTCTCCTGCACACGGAGAGCGTGCTAGCTGCTGAAACGTGAAGAAAGAAGCTGCAGAACACTGGCACTGAGCCTGCAGCTTTCCAGCGGAGAGAAAAAGCTACTTGAACACTCTGCAAGCCTTTCCACTCCCAAAAACATGCACATGGAAGGAGCTGCTGCAAAAGCGATGCTGTGCTCGCTGCTGCTCCTCCTGAAGCTCTGGCTGCTAAATCTGAGGCTTTCCTTCCAATTTCAAGCTGCAAAGCACTTGCTGAATTGCAGGGAAAGTCCGGGAGGCATTTGCTGTGCTGGCACACTTTCTCCTTCCTAGACAGAGTGGAAAAGCTTTTCCCTGCCGTGTAGGCGACAAGAGACGCATTAGACGGGCATCCGGAGCTGTCCGAAGGTAAGCGCCTGTTCCCGGCCTCTTTCGGCACAAGCCCCCGCTCCGGAGCGCACCGCGGCCGGCCGGAGGCTCTCTGCCGGCGAAGCTGCCGCTTCTCCGGCAAGGAAGCCTCAGCCGCTTCTCCTGCACACGGAGAGCGTGCTAGCTGCTGAAACGTGAAGAAAGAAGCTGCAGAACACTGGCACTGAGCCTGCAGCTTTCCAGCGGAGAGAAAAAGCTACTTGAACACTCTGCAAGCCTTTCCACTCCCAAAAACATGCACATGGAAGGAGCTGCTGCAAAAGCGATGCTGTGCTCGCTGCTGCTCCTCCTGAAGCTCTGGCTGCTAAATCTGAGGCTTTCCTTCCAATTTCAAGCTGCAAAGCACTTGCTGAATTGCAGGGAAAGTCCGGGAGGCATTTGCTGTGCTGGCACACTTTCTCCTTCCTAGACAGAGTGGAAAAGCTTTTCCCTGCCGTGTAGGCGACAAGAGACGCATTAGACGGGCATCCGGAGCTGTCCGAAGGTAAGCGCCTGTTGCCGGCCTCTTTCGGCACAAGCCCCCGCTCCGGAGCGCACCGCGGCCGGCAGGATGCTCTCTGCCGGCGAAGGTGCCGCTTCTCCGGCAAGGAAGCCTCAGCCGCTTCTCCTGCACACGGAGAGCGTGCTAGCTGCTGAAACGTGAAGAAAGAAGCTGCAGAACACTGGCACTGAGCGTGCAGCTTTCCAGCGGAGAGAAAAAGCTACTTGAACACTCTGCAAGCCTTTCCACTCCCAAAAACATGCACATGGAAGGAGCTGCTGCAAAAGCGATGCTGTGCTCGCTGCTGCTCCTCCTGAAGCTCTGGCTGCTAAATCTGAGGCTTTCCTTCCAATTTCAAGCTGCAAAGCACTTGCTGAATTGCAGGGAAAGTCCGGGAGGCATTTGCTGTGCTGGCACACTTTCTCCTTCCTAGACAGAGTGGAAAAGCTTTTCCCTGCCGTGTAGGCGACAAGAGACGCATTAGACGGGCATCCGGAGCTGTCCGAAGGTAAGCGCCTGTTCCCGGCCTCTTTCGGCACAAGCCCCCGCTCCGGAGCGCACCGCGGCCGGCCGGAGGCTCTCTGCCGGCGAAGGTGCCGCTTCTCCGGCAAGGAAGCCTCAGCCGCTTCTCCTGCACACGGAGAGCGTGCTAGCTGCTGAAACGTGAAGAAAGAAGCTGCAGAACACTGGCACTGAGCGTGCAGCTTTCCAGCGGAGAGAAAAAGCTACTTGAACACTCTGCAAGCCTTTCCACTCCCAAAAACATGCACATGGAAGGAGCTGCTGCAAAAGCGATGCTGTGCTCGCTGCTGCTCCTCCTGAAGCTCTGGCTGCTAAATCTGAGGCTTTCCTTCCAATTTCAAGCTGCAAAGCACTTGCTGAATTGCAGGGAAAGTCCGGGAGGCATTTGCTGTGCTGGCACACTTTCTCCTTCCTAGACAGAGTGGAAAAGCTTTTCCCTGCCGTGTAGGCGACAAGAGACGCATTAGACGGGCATCCGGAGCTGTCCGAAGGTAAGCGCCTGTTCCCGGCCTCTTTCGGCACAAGCCCCCGCTCCGGAGCGCACCGCGGCCGGCCGGAGGCTCTCTGCGGGCGAAGGTGCCGCTTCTCCGGCAAGGAAGCCTCAGCCGCTTCTCCTGCACACGGAGAGCGTGCTAGCTGCTGAAACGTGAAGAAAGAAGCTGGAGAACACTGGCACGGAGCGTGCAGCTTTCCAGCGGAGAGAAAAAGCTACTTGAACACTCTGCAAGCCTTTCCACTCCCAAAAACATGCACATGGAAGGAGCTGCTGCAAAAGCGATGCTGTGCTCGCTGCTGCTCCTCCTGAAGCTCTGGCTGCTAAATCTGAGGCTTTCCTTCCAATTTCAAGCTGCAAAGCACTTGCTGAATTGCAGGGAAAGTCCGGGAGGCATTTGCTGTGCTGGCACACTTTCTCCTTCCTAGACAGAGTGGAAAAGCTTTTCCCTGCCGTGTAGGCGACAAGAGACGCATTAGACGGGCATCCGGAGCTGTCCGAAGGTAAGCGCCTGTTGCCGGCCTCTTTCGGCACAAGCCCCCGCTCCGGAGCGCACCGCGGCCGGCAGGATGCTCTCTGCCGGCGAAGGTGCCGCTTCTCCGGCAAGGAAGCCTCAGCCGCTTCTCCTGCACACGGAGAGCGTGCTAGCTGCTGAAACGTGAAGAAAGAAGCTGCAGAACACTGGCACTGAGCGTGCAGCTTTCCAGCGGAGAGAAAAAGCTACTTGAACACTCTGCAAGCCTTTCCACTCCCAAAAACATGCACATGGAAGGAGCTGCTGCAAAAGCGATGCTGTGCTCGCTGCTGCTCCTCCTGAAGCTCTGGCTGCTAAATCTGAGGCTTTCCTTCCAATTTCAAGCTGCAAAGCACTTGCTGAATTGCAGGGAAAGTCCGGGAGGCATTTGCTGTGCTGGCACACTTTCTCCTTCCTAGACAGAGTGGAAAAGCTTTTCCCTGCCGTGTAGGCGACAAGAGACGCATTAGACGGGCATCCGGAGCTGTCCGAAGGTAAGCGCCTGTTCCCGGCCTCTTTCGGCACAAGCCCCCGCTCCGGAGCGCACCGCGGCCGGCCGGAGGCTCTCTGCCGGCGAAGGTGCCGCTTCTCCGGCAAGGAAGCCTCAGCCGCTTCTCCTGCACACGGAGAGCGTGCTAGCTGCTGAAACGTGAAGAAAGAAGCTGCAGAACACTGGCACTGAGCCTGCAGCTTTCCAGCGGAGAGAAAAAGCTACTTGAACACTCTGCAAGCCTTTCCACTCCCAAAAACATGCACATGGAAGGAGCTGCTGCAAAAGCGATGCTGTGCTCGCTGCTGCTCCTCCTGAAGCTCTGGCTGCTAAATCTGAGGCTTTCCTTCCAATTTCAAGCTGCAAAGCACTTGCTGAATTGCAGGGAAAGTCCGGGAGGCATTTGCTGTGCTGGCACACTTTCTCCTTCCTAGACAGAGTGGAAAAGCTTTTCCCTGCCGTGTAGGCGACAAGAGACGCATTAGACGGGCATCCGGAGCTGTCCGAAGGTAAGCGCCTGTTCCCGGCCTCTTTCGGCACAAGCCCCCGCTCCGGAGCGCACCGCGGCCGGCCGGAGGCTCTCTGCGGGCGAAGGTGCCGCTTCTCCGGCAAGGAAGCCTCAGCCGCTTCTCCTGCACACGGAGAGCGTGCTAGCTGCTGAAACGTGAAGAAAGAAGCTGGAGAACACTGGCACGGAGCGTGCAGCTTTCCAGCGGAGAGAAAAAGCTACTTGAACACTCTGCAAGCCTTTCCACTCCCAAAAACATGCACATGGAAGGAGCTGCTGCAAAAGCGATGCTGTGCTCGCTGCTGCTCCTCCTGAAGCTCTGGCTGCTAAATCTGAGGCTTTCCTTCCAATTTCAAGCTGCAAAGCACTTGCTGAATTGCAGGGAAAGTCCGGGAGGCATTTGCTGTGCTGGCACACTTTCTCCTTCCTAGACAGAGTGGAAAAGCTTTTCCCTGCCGTGTAGGCGACAAGAGACGCATTAGACGGGCATCCGGAGCTGTCCGAAGGTAAGCGCCTGTTCCCGGCCTCTTTCGGCACAAGCCCCCGCTCCGGAGCGCACCGCGGCCGGCCGGAGGCTCTCTGCCGGCGAAGGTGCCGCTTCTCCGGCAAGGAAGCCTCAGCCGCTTCTCCTGCACACGGAGAGCGTGCTAGCTGCTGAAACGTGAAGAAAGAAGCTGCAGAACACTGGCACTGAGCCTGCAGCTTTCCAGCGGAGAGAAAAAGCTACTTGAACACTCTGCAAGCCTTTCCACTCCCAAAAACATGCACATGGAAGGAGCTGCTGCAAAAGCGATGCTGTGCTCGCTGCTGCTCCTCCTGAAGCTCTGGCTGCTAAATCTGAGGCTTTCCTTCCAATTTCAAGCTGCAAAGCACTTGCTGAATTGCAGGGAAAGTCCGGGAGGCATTTGCTGTGCTGGCACACTTTCTCCTTCCTAGACAGAGTGGAAAAGCTTTTCCCTGCCGTGTAGGCGACAAGAGACGCATTAGACGGGCATCCGGAGCTGTCCGAAGGTAAGCGCCTGTTGCCGGCCTCTTTCGGCACAAGCCCCCGCTCCGGAGCGCACCGCGGCCGGCAGGATGCTCTCTGCCGGCGAAGGTGCCGCTTCTCCGGCAAGGAAGCCTCAGCCGCTTCTCCTGCACACGGAGAGCGTGCTAGCTGCTGAAACGTGAAGAAAGAAGCTGCAGAACACTGGCACTGAGCCTGCAGCTTTCCAGCGGAGAGAAAAAGCTACTTGAACACTCTGCAAGCCTTTCCACTCCCAAAAACATGCACATGGAAGGAGCTGCTGCAAAAGCGATGCTGTGCTCGCTGCTGCTCCTCCTGAAGCTCTGGCTGCTAAATCTGAGGCTTTCCTTCCAATTTCAAGCTGCAAAGCACTTGCTGAATTGCAGGGAAAGTCCGGGAGGCATTTGCTGTGCTGGCACACTTTCTCCTTCCTAGACAGAGTGGAAAAGCTTTTCCCTGCCGTGTAGGCGACAAGAGACGCATTAGACGGGCATCCGGAGCTGTCCGAAGGTAAGCGCCTGTTGCCGGCCTCTTTCGGCACAAGCCCCCGCTCCGGAGCGCACCGCGGCCGGCCGGAGGCTCTCTGCCGGCGAAGGTGCCGCTTCTCCGGCAAGGAAGCCTCAGCCGCTTCTCCTGCACACGGAGAGCGTGCTAGCTGCTGAAACGTGAAGAAAGAAGCTGCAGAACACTGGCACTGAGCGTGCAGCTTTCCAGCGGAGAGAAAAAGCTACTTGAACACTCTGCAAGCCTTTCCACTCCCAAAAACATGCACATGGAAGGAGCTGCTGCAAAAGCGATGCTGTGCTCGCTGCTGCTCCTCCTGAAGCTCTGGCTGCTAAATCTGAGGCTTTCCTTCCAATTTCAAGCTGCAAAGCACTTGCTGAATTGCAGGGAAAGTCCGGGAGGCATTTGCTGTGCTGGCACACTTTCTCCTTCCTAGACAGAGTGGAAAAGCTTTTCCCTGCCGTGTAGGCGACAAGAGACGCATTAGACGGGCATCCGGAGCTGTCCGAAGGTAAGCGCCTGTTGCCGGCCTCTTTCGGCACAAGCCCCCGCTCCGGAGCGCACCGCGGCCGGCAGGATGCTCTCTGCCGGCGAAGGTGCCGCTTCTCCGGCAAGGAAGCCTCAGCCGCTTCTCCTGCACACGGAGAGCGTGCTAGCTGCTGAAACGTGAAGAAAGAAGCTGCAGAACACTGGCACTGAGCCTGCAGCTTTCCAGCGGAGAGAAAAAGCTACTTGAACACTCTGCAAGCCTTTCCACTCCCAAAAACATGCACATGGAAGGAGCTGCTGCAAAAGCGATGCTGTGCTCGCTGCTGCTCCTCCTGAAGCTCTGGCTGCTAAATCTGAGGCTTTCCTTCCAATTTCAAGCTGCAAAGCACTTGCTGAATTGCAGGGAAAGTCCGGGAGGCATTTGCTGTGCTGGCACACTTTCTCCTTCCTAGACAGAGTGGAAAAGCTTTTCCCTGCCGTGTAGGCGACAAGAGACGCATTAGACGGGCATCCGGAGCTGTCCGAAGGTAAGCGCCTGTTGCCGGCCTCTTTCGGCACAAGCCCCCGCTCCGGAGCGCACCGCGGCCGGCCGGAGGCTCTCTGCCGGCGAAGCTGCCGCTTCTCCGGCAAGGAAGCCTCAGCCTCTTCTCCTGCACACGGAGAGCGTGCTAGCTGCTGAAACGTGAAGAAAGAAGCTGCAGAACACTGGCACTGAGCGTGCAGCTTTCCAGCGGAGAGAAAAAGCTACTTGAACACTCTGCAAGCCTTTCCACTCCCAAAAACATGCACATGGAAGGAGCTGCTGCAAAAGCGATGCTGTGCTCGCTGCTGCTCCTCCTGAAGCTCTGGCTGCTAAATCTGAGGCTTTCCTTCCAATTTCAAGCTGCAAAGCACTTGCTGAATTGCAGGGAAAGTCCGGGAGGCATTTGCTGTGCTGGCACACTTTCTCCTTCCTAGACAGAGTGGAAAAGCTTTTCCCTGCCGTCTAGGCGACAAGAGACGCATTAGACGGGCATCCGGAGCTGTCCGAAGGTAAGCGCCTGTTCCCGGCCTCTTTCGGCACAAGCCCCCGCTCCGGAGCGCACCGCGGCCGGCCGGAGGCTCTCTGCCGGCGAAGGTGCCGCTTCTCCGGCAAGGAAGCCTCAGCCGCTTCTCCTGCACACGGAGAGCGTGCTAGCTGCTGAAACGTGAAGAAAGAAGCTGCAGAACACTGGCACTGAGCCTGCAGCTTTCCAGCGGAGAGAAAAAGCTACTTGAACACTCTGCAAGCCTTTCCACTCCCAAAAACATGCACATGGAAGGAGCTGCTGCAAAAGCGATGCTGTGCTCGCTGCTGCTCCTCCTGAAGCTCTGGCTGCTAAATCTGAGGCTTTCCTTCCAATTTCAAGCTGCAAAGCACTTGCTGAATTGCAGGGAAAGTCCGGGAGGCATTTGCTGTGCTGGCACACTTTCTCCTTCCTAGACAGAGTGGAAAAGCTTTTCCCTGCCGTGTAGGCGACAAGAGACGCATTAGACGGGCATCCGGAGCTGTCCGAAGGTAAGCGCCTGTTCCCGGCCTCTTTCGGCACAAGCCCCCGCTCCGGAGCGCACCGCGGCCGGCCGGAGGCTCTCTGCCGGCGAAGGTGCCGCTTCTCCGGCAAGGAAGCCTCAGCCGCTTCTCCTGCACACGGAGAGCGTGCTAGCTGCTGAAACGTGAAGAAAGAAGCTGCAGAACACTGGCACTGAGCCTGCAGCTTTCCAGCGGAGAGAAAAAGCTACTTGAACACTCTGCAAGCCTTTCCACTCCCAAAAACATGCACATGGAAGGAGCTGCTGCAAAAGCGTTGCTGTGCTCGCTGCTGCTCCTCCTGAAGCTCTGGCTGCTAAATCTGAGGCTTTCCTTCCAATTTCAAGCTGCAAAGCACTTGCTGAATTGCAGGGAAAGTCCGGGAGGCATTTGCTGTGCTGGCACACTTTCTCCTTCCTAGACAGAGTGGAAAAGCTTTTCCCTGCCGTGTAGGCGACAAGAGACGCATTAGACGGGCATCCGGAGCTGTCCGAAGGTAAGCGCCTGTTGCCGGCCTCTTTCGGCACAAGCCCCCGCTCCGGAGCGCACCGCGGCCGGCAGGATGCTCTCTGCCGGCGAAGGTGCCGCTTCTCCGGCAAGGAAGCCTCAGCCGCTTCTCCTGCACACGGAGAGCGTGCTAGCTGCTGAAACGTGAAGAAAGAAGCTGCAGAACACTGGCACTGAGCCTGCAGCTTTCCAGCGGAGAGAAAAAGCTACTTGAACACTCTGCAAGCCTTTCCACTCCCAAAAACATGCACATGGAAGGAGCTGCTGCAAAAGCGATGCTGTGCTCGCTGCTGCTCCTCCTGAAGCTCTGGCTGCTAAATCTGAGGCTTTCCTTCCAATTTCAAGCTGCAAAGCACTTGCTGAATTGCAGGGAAAGTCCGGGAGGCATTTGCTGTGCTGGCACACTTTCTCCTTCCTAGACAGAGTGGAAAAGCTTTTCCCTGCCGTGTAGGCGACAAGAGACGCATTAGACGGGCATCCGGAGCTGTCCGAAGGTAAGCGCCTGTTGCCGGCCTCTTTCGGCACAAGCCCCCGCTCCGGAGCGCACCGCGGCCGGCCGGAGGCTCTCTGCCGGCGAAGCTGCCGCTTCTCCGGCAAGGAAGCCTCAGCCTCTTCTCCTGCACACGGAGAGCGTGCTAGCTGCTGAAACGTGAAGAAAGAAGCTGCAGAACACTGGCACTGAGCGTGCAGCTTTCCAGCGGAGAGAAAAAGCTACTTGAACACTCTGCAAGCCTTTCCACTCCCAAAAACATGCACATGGAAGGAGCTGCTGCAAAAGCGATGCTGTGCTCGCTGCTGCTCCTCCTGAAGCTCTGGCTGCTAAATCTGAGGCTTTCCTTCCAATTTCAAGCTGCAAAGCACTTGCTGAATTGCAGGGAAAGTCCGGGAGGCATTTGCTGTGCTGGCACACTTTCTCCTTCCTAGACAGAGTGGAAAAGCTTTTCCCTGCCGTCTAGGCGACAAGAGACGCATTAGACGGGCATCCGGAGCTGTCCGAAGGTAAGCGCCTGTTCCCGGCCTCTTTCGGCACAAGCCCCCGCTCCGGAGCGCACCGCGGCCGGCCGGAGGCTCTCTGCCGGCGAAGGTGCCGCTTCTCCGGCAAGGAAGCCTCAGCCGCTTCTCCTGCACACGGAGAGCGTGCTAGCTGCTGAAACGTGAAGAAAGAAGCTGCAGAACACTGGCACTGAGCGTGCAGCTTTCCAGCGGAGAGAAAAAGCTACTTGAACACTCTGCAAGCCTTTCCACTCCCAAAAACATGCACATGGAAGGAGCTGCTGCAAAAGCGATGCTGTGCTCGCTGCTGCTCCTCCTGAAGCTCTGGCTGCTAAATCTGAGGCTTTCCTTCCAATTTCAAGCTGCAAAGCACTTGCTGAATTGCAGGGAAAGTCCGGGAGGCATTTGCTGTGCTGGCACACTTTCTCCTTCCTAGACAGAGTGGAAAAGCTTTTCCCTGCCGTGTAGGCGACAAGAGACGCATTAGACGGGCATCCGGAGCTGTCCGAAGGTAAGCGCCTGTTCCCGGCCTCTTTCGGCACAAGCCCCCGCTCCGGAGCGCACCGCGGCCGGCCGGAGGCTCTCTGCCGGCGAAGGTGCCGCTTCTCCGGCAAGGAAGCCTCAGCCGCTTCTCCTGCACACGGAGAGCGTGCTAGCTGCTGAAACGTGAAGAAAGAAGCTGCAGAACACTGGCACTGAGCCTGCAGCTTTCCAGCGGAGAGAAAAAGCTACTTGAACACTCTGCAAGCCTTTCCACTCCCAAAAACATGCACATGGAAGGAGCTGCTGCAAAAGCGTTGCTGTGCTCGCTGCTGCTCCTCCTGAAGCTCTGGCTGCTAAATCTGAGGCTTTCCTTCCAATTTCAAGCTGCAAAGCACTTGCTGAATTGCAGGGAAAGTCCGGGAGGCATTTGCTGTGCTGGCACACTTTCTCCTTCCTAGACAGAGTGGAAAAGCTTTTCCCTGCCGTGTAGGCGACAAGAGACGCATTAGACGGGCATCCGGAGCTGTCCGAAGGTAAGCGCCTGTTGCCGGCCTCTTTCGGCACAAGCCCCCGCTCCGGAGCGCACCGCGGCCGGCAGGATGCTCTCTGCCGGCGAAGGTGCCGCTTCTCCGGCAAGGAAGCCTCAGCCGCTTCTCCTGCACACGGAGAGCGTGCTAGCTGCTGAAACGTGAAGAAAGAAGCTGCAGAACACTGGCACTGAGCCTGCAGCTTTCCAGCGGAGAGAAAAAGCTACTTGAACACTCTGCAAGCCTTTCCACTCCCAAAAACATGCACATGGAAGGAGCTGCTGCAAAAGCGATGCTGTGCTCGCTGCTGCTCCTCCTGAAGCTCTGGCTGCTAAATCTGAGGCTTTCCTTCCAATTTCAAGCTGCAAAGCACTTGCTGAATTGCAGGGAAAGTCCGGGAGGCATTTGCTGTGCTGGCACACTTTCTCCTTCCTAGACAGAGTGGAAAAGCTTTTCCCTGCCGTGTAGGCGACAAGAGACGCATTAGACGGGCATCCGGAGCTGTCCGAAGGTAAGCGCCTGTTCCCGGCCTCTTTCGGCACAAGCCCCCGCTCCGGAGCGCACCGCGGCCGGCCGGAGGCTCTCTGCCGGCGAAGGTGCCGCTTCTCCGGCAAGGAAGCCTCAGCCGCTTCTCCTGCACACGGAGAGCGTGCTAGCTGCTGAAACGTGAAGAAAGAAGCTGCAGAACACTGGCACTGAGCGTGCAGCTTTCCAGCGGAGAGAAAAAGCTACTTGAACACTCTGCAAGCCTTTCCACTCCCAAAAACATGCACATGGAAGGAGCTGCTGCAAAAGCGATGCTGTGCTCGCTGCTGCTCCTCCTGAAGCTCTGGCTGCTAAATCTGAGGCTTTCCTTCCAATTTCAAGCTGCAAAGCACTTGCTGAATTGCAGGGAAAGTCCGGGAGGCATTTGCTGTGCTGGCACACTTTCTCCTTCCTAGACAGAGTGGAAAAGCTTTTCCCTGCCGTGTAGGCGACAAGAGACGCATTAGACGGGCATCCGGAGCTGTCCGAAGGTAAGCGCCTGTTCCCGGCCTCTTTCGGCACAAGCCCCCGCTCCGGAGCGCACCGCGGCCGGCCGGAGGCTCTCTGCCGGCGAAGGTGCCGCTTCTCCGGCAAGGAAGCCTCAGCCGCTTCTCCTGCACACGGAGAGCGTGCTAGCTGCTGAAACGTGAAGAAAGAAGCTGCAGAACACTGGCACTGAGCGTGCAGCTTTCCAGCGGAGAGAAAAAGCTACTTGAACACTCTGCAAGCCTTTCCACTCCCAAAAACATGCACATGGAAGGAGCTGCTGCAAAAGCGATGCTGTGCTCGCTGCTGCTCCTCCTGAAGCTCTGGCTGCTAAATCTGAGGCTTTCCTTCCAATTTCAAGCTGCAAAGCACTTGCTGAATTGCAGGGAAAGTCCGGGAGGCATTTGCTGTGCTGGCACACTTTCTCCTTCCTAGACAGAGTGGAAAAGCTTTTCCCTGCCGTGTAGGCGACAAGAGACGCATTAGACGGGCATCCGGAGCTGTCCGAAGGTAAGCGCCTGTTCCCGGCCTCTTTCGGCACAAGCCCCCGCTCCGGAGCGCACCGCGGCCGGCAGGATGCTCTCTGCCGGCGAAGGTGCCGCTTCTCCGGCAAGGAAGCCTCAGCCGCTTCTCCTGCACACGGAGAGCGTGCTAGCTGCTGAAACGTGAAGAAAGAAGCTGCAGAACACTGGCACTGAGCCTGCAGCTTTCCAGCGGAGAGAAAAAGCTACTTGAACACTCTGCAAGCCTTTCCACTCCCAAAAACATGCACATGGAAGGAGCTGCTGCAAAAGCGATGCTGTGCTCGCTGCTGCTCCTCCTGAAGCTCTGGCTGCTAAATCTGAGGCTTTCCTTCCAATTTCAAGCTGCAAAGCACTTGCTGAATTGCAGGGAAAGTCCGGGAGGCATTTGCTGTGCTGGCACACTTTCTCCTTCCTAGACAGAGTGGAAAAGCTTTTCCCTGCCGTGTAGGCGACAAGAGACGCATTAGACGGGCATCCGGAGCTGTCCGAAGGTAAGCGCCTGTTCCCGGCCTCTTTCGGCACAAGCCCCCGCTCCGGAGCGCACCGCGGCCGGCAGGATGCTCTCTGCCGGCGAAGGTGCCGCTTCTCCGGCAAGGAAGCCTCAGCCGCTTCTCCTGCACACGGAGAGCGTGCTAGCTGCTGAAACGTGAAGAAAGAAGCTGCAGAACACTGGCACTGAGCGTGCAGCTTTCCAGCGGAGAGAAAAAGCTACTTGAACACTCTGCAAGCCTTTCCACTCCCAAAAACATGCACATGGAAGGAGCTGCTGCAAAAGCGATGCTGTGCTCGCTGCTGCTCCTCCTGAAGCTCTGGCTGCTAAATCTGAGGCTTTCCTTCCAATTTCAAGCTGCAAAGCACTTGCTGAATTGCAGGGAAAGTCCGGGAGGCATTTGCTGTGCTGGCACACTTTCTCCTTCCTAGACAGAGTGGAAAAGCTTTTCCCTGCCGTGTAGGCGACAAGAGACGCATTAGACGGGCATCCGGAGCTGTCCGAAGGTAAGCGCCTGTTGCCGGCCTCTTTCGGCACAAGCCCCCGCTCCGGAGCGCACCGCGGCCGGCCGGAGGCTCTCTGCCGGCGAAGGTGCCGCTTCTCCGGCAAGGAAGCCTCAGCCGCTTCTCCTGCACACGGAGAGCGTGCTAGCTGCTGAAACGTGAAGAAAGAAGCTGCAGAACACTGGCACTGAGCGTGCAGCTTTCCAGCGGAGAGAAAAAGCTACTTGAACACTCTGCAAGCCTTTCCACTCCCAAAAACATGCACATGGAAGGAGCTGCTGCAAAAGCGATGCTGTGCTCGCTGCTGCTCCTCCTGAAGCTCTGGCTGCTAAATCTGAGGCTTTCCTTCCAATTTCAAGCTGCAAAGCACTTGCTGAATTGCAGGGAAAGTCCGGGAGGCATTTGCTGTGCTGGCACACTTTCTCCTTCCTAGACAGAGTGGAAAAGCTTTTCCCTGCCGTGTAGGCGACAAGAGACGCATTAGACGGGCATCCGGAGCTGTCCGAAGGTAAGCGCCTGTTCCCGGCCTCTTTCGGCACAAGCCCCCGCTCCGGAGCGCACCGCGGCCGGCCGGAGGCTCTCTGCCGGCGAAGGTGCCGCTTCTCCGGCAAGGAAGCCTCAGCCGCTTCTCCTGCACACGGAGAGCGTGCTAGCTGCTGAAACGTGAAGAAAGAAGCTGCAGAACACTGGCACTGAGCGTGCAGCTTTCCAGCGGAGAGAAAAAGCTACTTGAACACTCTGCAAGCCTTTCCACTCCCAAAAACATGCACATGGAAGGAGCTGCTGCAAAAGCGATGCTGTGCTCGCTGCTGCTCCTCCTGAAGCTCTGGCTGCTAAATCTGAGGCTTTCCTTCCAATTTCAAGCTGCAAAGCACTTGCTGAATTGCAGGGAAAGTCCGGGAGGCATTTGCTGTGCTGGCACACTTTCTCCTTCCTAGACAGAGTGGAAAAGCTTTTCCCTGCCGTGTAGGCGACAAGAGACGCATTAGACGGGCATCCGGAGCTGTCCGAAGGTAAGCGCCTGTTCCCGGCCTCTTTCGGCACAAGCCCCCGCTCCGGAGCGCACCGCGGCCGGCCGGAGGCTCTCTGCCGGCGAAGGTGCCGCTTCTCCGGCAAGGAAGCCTCAGCCGCTTCTCCTGCACACGGAGAGCGTGCTAGCTGCTGAAACGTGAAGAAAGAAGCTGCAGAACACTGGCACTGAGCGTGCAGCTTTCCAGCGGAGAGAAAAAGCTACTTGAACACTCTGCAAGCCTTTCCACTCCCAAAAACATGCACATGGAAGGAGCTGCTGCAAAAGCGATGCTGTGCTCGCTGCTGCTCCTCCTGAAGCTCTGGCTGCTAAATCTGAGGCTTTCCTTCCAATTTCAAGCTGCAAAGCACTTGCTGAATTGCAGGGAAAGTCCGGGAGGCATTTGCTGTGCTGGCACACTTTCTCCTTCCTAGACAGAGTGGAAAAGCTTTTCCCTGCCGTGTAGGCGACAAGAGACGCATTAGACGGGCATCCGGAGCTGTCCGAAGGTAAGCGCCTGTTCCCGGCCTCTTTCGGCACAAGCCCCCGCTCCGGAGCGCACCGCGGCCGGCCGGAGGCTCTCTGCCGGCGAAGGTGCCGCTTCTCCGGCAAGGAAGCCTCAGCCGCTTCTCCTGCACACGGAGAGCGTGCTAGCTGCTGAAACGTGAAGAAAGAAGCTGCAGAACACTGGCACTGAGCGTGCAGCTTTCCAGCGGAGAGAAAAAGCTACTTGAACACTCTGCAAGCCTTTCCACTCCCAAAAACATGCACATGGAAGGAGCTGCTGCAAAAGCGATGCTGTGCTCGCTGCTGCTCCTCCTGAAGCTCTGGCTGCTAAATCTGAGGCTTTCCTTCCAATTTCAAGCTGCAAAGCACTTGCTGAATTGCAGGGAAAGTCCGGGAGGCATTTGCTGTGCTGGCACACTTTCTCCTTCCTAGACAGAGTGGAAAAGCTTTTCCCTGCCGTGTAGGCGACAAGAGACGCATTAGACGGGCATCCGGAGCTGTCCGAAGGTAAGCGCCTGTTGCCGGCCTCTTTCGGCACAAGCCCCCGCTCCGGAGCGCACCGCGGCCGGCAGGATGCTCTCTGCCGGCGAAGGTGCCGCTTCTCCGGCAAGGAAGCCTCAGCCGCTTCTCCTGCACACGGAGAGCGTGCTAGCTGCTGAAACGTGAAGAAAGAAGCTGCAGAACACTGGCACTGAGCCTGCAGCTTTCCAGCGGAGAGAAAAAGCTACTTGAACACTCTGCAAGCCTTTCCACTCCCAAAAACATGCACATGGAAGGAGCTGCTGCAAAAGCGATGCTGTGCTCGCTGCTGCTCCTCCTGAAGCTCTGGCTGCTAAATCTGAGGCTTTCCTTCCAATTTCAAGCTGCAAAGCACTTGCTGAATTGCAGGGAAAGTCCGGGAGGCATTTGCTGTGCTGGCACACTTTCTCCTTCCTAGACAGAGTGGAAAAGCTTTTCCCTGCCGTGTAGGCGACAAGAGACGCATTAGACGGGCATCCGGAGCTGTCCGAAGGTAAGCGCCTGTTGCCGGCCTCTTTCGGCACAAGCCCCCGCTCCGGAGCGCACCGCGGCCGGCCGGAGGCTCTCTGCCGGCGAAGCTGCCGCTTCTCCGGCAAGGAAGCCTCAGCCTCTTCTCCTGCACACGGAGAGCGTGCTAGCTGCTGAAACGTGAAGAAAGAAGCTGCAGAACACTGGCACTGAGCGTGCAGCTTTCCAGCGGAGAGAAAAAGCTACTTGAACACTCTGCAAGCCTTTCCACTCCCAAAAACATGCACATGGAAGGAGCTGCTGCAAAAGCGATGCTGTGCTCGCTGCTGCTCCTCCTGAAGCTCTGGCTGCTAAATCTGAGGCTTTCCTTCCAATTTCAAGCTGCAAAGCACTTGCTGAATTGCAGGGAAAGTCCGGGAGGCATTTGCTGTGCTGGCACACTTTCTCCTTCCTAGACAGAGTGGAAAAGCTTTTCCCTGCCGTCTAGGCGACAAGAGACGCATTAGACGGGCATCCGGAGCTGTCCGAAGGTAAGCGCCTGTTCCCGGCCTCTTTCGGCACAAGCCCCCGCTCCGGAGCGCACCGCGGCCGGCCGGAGGCTCTCTGCCGGCGAAGGTGCCGCTTCTCCGGCAAGGAAGCCTCAGCCGCTTCTCCTGCACACGGAGAGCGTGCTAGCTGCTGAAACGTGAAGAAAGAAGCTGCAGAACACTGGCACTGAGCCTGCAGCTTTCCAGCGGAGAGAAAAAGCTACTTGAACACTCTGCAAGCCTTTCCACTCCCAAAAACATGCACATGGAAGGAGCTGCTGCAAAAGCGATGCTGTGCTCGCTGCTGCTCCTCCTGAAGCTCTGGCTGCTAAATCTGAGGCTTTCCTTCCAATTTCAAGCTGCAAAGCACTTGCTGAATTGCAGGGAAAGTCCGGGAGGCATTTGCTGTGCTGGCACACTT
The DNA here is from genome assembly GCF_963513975.1 of Fringilla coelebs. Lineage (NCBI taxonomy): Eukaryota > Metazoa > Chordata > Aves > Passeriformes > Fringillidae > Fringilla > Fringilla coelebs. The sequence goes on along the minus strand of NW_028167439.1, from coordinate 395,641 downwards.
TCTCCTTCCTAGACAGAGTGGAAAAGCTTTTCCCTGCCGTGTAGGCGACAAGAGACGCATTAGACGGGCATCCGGAGCTGTCCGAAGGTAAGCGCCTGTTCCCGGCCTCTTTCGGCACAAGCCCCCGCTCCGGAGCGCACCGCGGCCGGCCGGAGGCTCTCTGCCGGCGAAGGTGCCGCTTCTCCGGCAAGGAAGCCTCAGCCGCTTCTCCTGCACACGGAGAGCGTGCTAGCTGCTGAAACGTGAAGAAAGAAGCTGCAGAACACTGGCACTGAGCCTGCAGCTTTCCAGCGGAGAGAAAAAGCTACTTGAACACTCTGCAAGCCTTTCCACTCCCAAAAACATGCACATGGAAGGAGCTGCTGCAAAAGCGTTGCTGTGCTCGCTGCTGCTCCTCCTGAAGCTCTGGCTGCTAAATCTGAGGCTTTCCTTCCAATTTCAAGCTGCAAAGCACTTGCTGAATTGCAGGGAAAGTCCGGGAGGCATTTGCTGTGCTGGCACACTTTCTCCTTCCTAGACAGAGTGGAAAAGCTTTTCCCTGCCGTGTAGGCGACAAGAGACGCATTAGACGGGCATCCGGAGCTGTCCGAAGGTAAGCGCCTGTTGCCGGCCTCTTTCGGCACAAGCCCCCGCTCCGGAGCGCACCGCGGCCGGCAGGATGCTCTCTGCCGGCGAAGGTGCCGCTTCTCCGGCAAGGAAGCCTCAGCCGCTTCTCCTGCACACGGAGAGCGTGCTAGCTGCTGAAACGTGAAGAAAGAAGCTGCAGAACACTGGCACTGAGCCTGCAGCTTTCCAGCGGAGAGAAAAAGCTACTTGAACACTCTGCAAGCCTTTCCACTCCCAAAAACATGCACATGGAAGGAGCTGCTGCAAAAGCGATGCTGTGCTCGCTGCTGCTCCTCCTGAAGCTCTGGCTGCTAAATCTGAGGCTTTCCTTCCAATTTCAAGCTGCAAAGCACTTGCTGAATTGCAGGGAAAGTCCGGGAGGCATTTGCTGTGCTGGCACACTTTCTCCTTCCTAGACAGAGTGGAAAAGCTTTTCCCTGCCGTGTAGGCGACAAGAGACGCATTAGACGGGCATCCGGAGCTGTCCGAAGGTAAGCGCCTGTTGCCGGCCTCTTTCGGCACAAGCCCCCGCTCCGGAGCGCACCGCGGCCGGCCGGAGGCTCTCTGCCGGCGAAGCTGCCGCTTCTCCGGCAAGGAAGCCTCAGCCTCTTCTCCTGCACACGGAGAGCGTGCTAGCTGCTGAAACGTGAAGAAAGAAGCTGCAGAACACTGGCACTGAGCGTGCAGCTTTCCAGCGGAGAGAAAAAGCTACTTGAACACTCTGCAAGCCTTTCCACTCCCAAAAACATGCACATGGAAGGAGCTGCTGCAAAAGCGATGCTGTGCTCGCTGCTGCTCCTCCTGAAGCTCTGGCTGCTAAATCTGAGGCTTTCCTTCCAATTTCAAGCTGCAAAGCACTTGCTGAATTGCAGGGAAAGTCCGGGAGGCATTTGCTGTGCTGGCACACTTTCTCCTTCCTAGACAGAGTGGAAAAGCTTTTCCCTGCCGTCTAGGCGACAAGAGACGCATTAGACGGGCATCCGGAGCTGTCCGAAGGTAAGCGCCTGTTCCCGGCCTCTTTCGGCACAAGCCCCCGCTCCGGAGCGCACCGCGGCCGGCCGGAGGCTCTCTGCCGGCGAAGGTGCCGCTTCTCCGGCAAGGAAGCCTCAGCCGCTTCTCCTGCACACGGAGAGCGTGCTAGCTGCTGAAACGTGAAGAAAGAAGCTGCAGAACACTGGCACTGAGCGTGCAGCTTTCCAGCGGAGAGAAAAAGCTACTTGAACACTCTGCAAGCCTTTCCACTCCCAAAAACATGCACATGGAAGGAGCTGCTGCAAAAGCGATGCTGTGCTCGCTGCTGCTCCTCCTGAAGCTCTGGCTGCTAAATCTGAGGCTTTCCTTCCAATTTCAAGCTGCAAAGCACTTGCTGAATTGCAGGGAAAGTCCGGGAGGCATTTGCTGTGCTGGCACACTTTCTCCTTCCTAGACAGAGTGGAAAAGCTTTTCCCTGCCGTGTAGGCGACAAGAGACGCATTAGACGGGCATCCGGAGCTGTCCGAAGGTAAGCGCCTGTTCCCGGCCTCTTTCGGCACAAGCCCCCGCTCCGGAGCGCACCGCGGCCGGCCGGAGGCTCTCTGCCGGCGAAGGTGCCGCTTCTCCGGCAAGGAAGCCTCAGCCGCTTCTCCTGCACACGGAGAGCGTGCTAGCTGCTGAAACGTGAAGAAAGAAGCTGCAGAACACTGGCACTGAGCCTGCAGCTTTCCAGCGGAGAGAAAAAGCTACTTGAACACTCTGCAAGCCTTTCCACTCCCAAAAACATGCACATGGAAGGAGCTGCTGCAAAAGCGTTGCTGTGCTCGCTGCTGCTCCTCCTGAAGCTCTGGCTGCTAAATCTGAGGCTTTCCTTCCAATTTCAAGCTGCAAAGCACTTGCTGAATTGCAGGGAAAGTCCGGGAGGCATTTGCTGTGCTGGCACACTTTCTCCTTCCTAGACAGAGTGGAAAAGCTTTTCCCTGCCGTGTAGGCGACAAGAGACGCATTAGACGGGCATCCGGAGCTGTCCGAAGGTAAGCGCCTGTTGCCGGCCTCTTTCGGCACAAGCCCCCGCTCCGGAGCGCACCGCGGCCGGCAGGATGCTCTCTGCCGGCGAAGGTGCCGCTTCTCCGGCAAGGAAGCCTCAGCCGCTTCTCCTGCACACGGAGAGCGTGCTAGCTGCTGAAACGTGAAGAAAGAAGCTGCAGAACACTGGCACTGAGCCTGCAGCTTTCCAGCGGAGAGAAAAAGCTACTTGAACACTCTGCAAGCCTTTCCACTCCCAAAAACATGCACATGGAAGGAGCTGCTGCAAAAGCGATGCTGTGCTCGCTGCTGCTCCTCCTGAAGCTCTGGCTGCTAAATCTGAGGCTTTCCTTCCAATTTCAAGCTGCAAAGCACTTGCTGAATTGCAGGGAAAGTCCGGGAGGCATTTGCTGTGCTGGCACACTTTCTCCTTCCTAGACAGAGTGGAAAAGCTTTTCCCTGCCGTGTAGGCGACAAGAGACGCATTAGACGGGCATCCGGAGCTGTCCGAAGGTAAGCGCCTGTTCCCGGCCTCTTTCGGCACAAGCCCCCGCTCCGGAGCGCACCGCGGCCGGCCGGAGGCTCTCTGCCGGCGAAGGTGCCGCTTCTCCGGCAAGGAAGCCTCAGCCGCTTCTCCTGCACACGGAGAGCGTGCTAGCTGCTGAAACGTGAAGAAAGAAGCTGCAGAACACTGGCACTGAGCGTGCAGCTTTCCAGCGGAGAGAAAAAGCTACTTGAACACTCTGCAAGCCTTTCCACTCCCAAAAACATGCACATGGAAGGAGCTGCTGCAAAAGCGATGCTGTGCTCGCTGCTGCTCCTCCTGAAGCTCTGGCTGCTAAATCTGAGGCTTTCCTTCCAATTTCAAGCTGCAAAGCACTTGCTGAATTGCAGGGAAAGTCCGGGAGGCATTTGCTGTGCTGGCACACTTTCTCCTTCCTAGACAGAGTGGAAAAGCTTTTCCCTGCCGTGTAGGCGACAAGAGACGCATTAGACGGGCATCCGGAGCTGTCCGAAGGTAAGCGCCTGTTGCCGGCCTCTTTCGGCACAAGCCCCCGCTCCGGAGCGCACCGCGGCCGGCCGGAGGCTCTCTGCCGGCGAAGGTGCCGCTTCTCCGGCAAGGAAGCCTCAGCCGCTTCTCCTGCACACGGAGAGCGTGCTAGCTGCTGAAACGTGAAGAAAGAAGCTGCAGAACACTGGCACTGAGCGTGCAGCTTTCCAGCGGAGAGAAAAAGCTACTTGAACACTCTGCAAGCCTTTCCACTCCCAAAAACATGCACATGGAAGGAGCTGCTGCAAAAGCGATGCTGTGCTCGCTGCTGCTCCTCCTGAAGCTCTGGCTGCTAAATCTGAGGCTTTCCTTCCAATTTCAAGCTGCAAAGCACTTGCTGAATTGCAGGGAAAGTCCGGGAGGCATTTGCTGTGCTGGCACACTTTCTCCTTCCTAGACAGAGTGGAAAAGCTTTTCCCTGCCGTGTAGGCGACAAGAGACGCATTAGACGGGCATCCGGAGCTGTCCGAAGGTAAGCGCCTGTTCCCGGCCTCTTTCGGCACAAGCCCCCGCTCCGGAGCGCACCGCGGCCGGCAGGATGCTCTCTGCCGGCGAAGGTGCCGCTTCTCCGGCAAGGAAGCCTCAGCCGCTTCTCCTGCACACGGAGAGCGTGCTAGCTGCTGAAACGTGAAGAAAGAAGCTGCAGAACACTGGCACTGAGCCTGCAGCTTTCCAGCGGAGAGAAAAAGCTACTTGAACACTCTGCAAGCCTTTCCACTCCCAAAAACATGCACATGGAAGGAGCTGCTGCAAAAGCGATGCTGTGCTCGCTGCTGCTCCTCCTGAAGCTCTGGCTGCTAAATCTGAGGCTTTCCTTCCAATTTCAAGCTGCAAAGCACTTGCTGAATTGCAGGGAAAGTCCGGGAGGCATTTGCTGTGCTGGCACACTTTCTCCTTCCTAGACAGAGTGGAAAAGCTTTTCCCTGCCGTGTAGGCGACAAGAGACGCATTAGACGGGCATCCGGAGCTGTCCGAAGGTAAGCGCCTGTTCCCGGCCTCTTTCGGCACAAGCCCCCGCTCCGGAGCGCACCGCGGCCGGCAGGATGCTCTCTGCCGGCGAAGGTGCCGCTTCTCCGGCAAGGAAGCCTCAGCCGCTTCTCCTGCACACGGAGAGCGTGCTAGCTGCTGAAACGTGAAGAAAGAAGCTGCAGAACACTGGCACTGAGCGTGCAGCTTTCCAGCGGAGAGAAAAAGCTACTTGAACACTCTGCAAGCCTTTCCACTCCCAAAAACATGCACATGGAAGGAGCTGCTGCAAAAGCGATGCTGTGCTCGCTGCTGCTCCTCCTGAAGCTCTGGCTGCTAAATCTGAGGCTTTCCTTCCAATTTCAAGCTGCAAAGCACTTGCTGAATTGCAGGGAAAGTCCGGGAGGCATTTGCTGTGCTGGCACACTTTCTCCTTCCTAGACAGAGTGGAAAAGCTTTTCCCTGCCGTGTAGGCGACAAGAGACGCATTAGACGGGCATCCGGAGCTGTCCGAAGGTAAGCGCCTGTTGCCGGCCTCTTTCGGCACAAGCCCCCGCTCCGGAGCGCACCGCGGCCGGCCGGAGGCTCTCTGCCGGCGAAGGTGCCGCTTCTCCGGCAAGGAAGCCTCAGCCGCTTCTCCTGCACACGGAGAGCGTGCTAGCTGCTGAAACGTGAAGAAAGAAGCTGCAGAACACTGGCACTGAGCGTGCAGCTTTCCAGCGGAGAGAAAAAGCTACTTGAACACTCTGCAAGCCTTTCCACTCCCAAAAACATGCACATGGAAGGAGCTGCTGCAAAAGCGATGCTGTGCTCGCTGCTGCTCCTCCTGAAGCTCTGGCTGCTAAATCTGAGGCTTTCCTTCCAATTTCAAGCTGCAAAGCACTTGCTGAATTGCAGGGAAAGTCCGGGAGGCATTTGCTGTGCTGGCACACTTTCTCCTTCCTAGACAGAGTGGAAAAGCTTTTCCCTGCCGTGTAGGCGACAAGAGACGCATTAGACGGGCATCCGGAGCTGTCCGAAGGTAAGCGCCTGTTCCCGGCCTCTTTCGGCACAAGCCCCCGCTCCGGAGCGCACCGCGGCCGGCCGGAGGCTCTCTGCCGGCGAAGGTGCCGCTTCTCCGGCAAGGAAGCCTCAGCCGCTTCTCCTGCACACGGAGAGCGTGCTAGCTGCTGAAACGTGAAGAAAGAAGCTGCAGAACACTGGCACTGAGCGTGCAGCTTTCCAGCGGAGAGAAAAAGCTACTTGAACACTCTGCAAGCCTTTCCACTCCCAAAAACATGCACATGGAAGGAGCTGCTGCAAAAGCGATGCTGTGCTCGCTGCTGCTCCTCCTGAAGCTCTGGCTGCTAAATCTGAGGCTTTCCTTCCAATTTCAAGCTGCAAAGCACTTGCTGAATTGCAGGGAAAGTCCGGGAGGCATTTGCTGTGCTGGCACACTTTCTCCTTCCTAGACAGAGTGGAAAAGCTTTTCCCTGCCGTGTAGGCGACAAGAGACGCATTAGACGGGCATCCGGAGCTGTCCGAAGGTAAGCGCCTGTTCCCGGCCTCTTTCGGCACAAGCCCCCGCTCCGGAGCGCACCGCGGCCGGCCGGAGGCTCTCTGCCGGCGAAGGTGCCGCTTCTCCGGCAAGGAAGCCTCAGCCGCTTCTCCTGCACACGGAGAGCGTGCTAGCTGCTGAAACGTGAAGAAAGAAGCTGCAGAACACTGGCACTGAGCGTGCAGCTTTCCAGCGGAGAGAAAAAGCTACTTGAACACTCTGCAAGCCTTTCCACTCCCAAAAACATGCACATGGAAGGAGCTGCTGCAAAAGCGATGCTGTGCTCGCTGCTGCTCCTCCTGAAGCTCTGGCTGCTAAATCTGAGGCTTTCCTTCCAATTTCAAGCTGCAAAGCACTTGCTGAATTGCAGGGAAAGTCCGGGAGGCATTTGCTGTGCTGGCACACTTTCTCCTTCCTAGACAGAGTGGAAAAGCTTTTCCCTGCCGTGTAGGCGACAAGAGACGCATTAGACGGGCATCCGGAGCTGTCCGAAGGTAAGCGCCTGTTGCCGGCCTCTTTCGGCACAAGCCCCCGCTCCGGAGCGCACCGCGGCCGGCCGGAGGCTCTCTGCCGGCGAAGGTGCCGCTTCTCCGGCAAGGAAGCCTCAGCCGCTTCTCCTGCACACGGAGAGCGTGCTAGCTGCTGAAACGTGAAGAAAGAAGCTGCAGAACACTGGCACTGAGCGTGCAGCTTTCCAGCGGAGAGAAAAAGCTACTTGAACACTCTGCAAGCCTTTCCACTCCCAAAAACATGCACATGGAAGGAGCTGCTGCAAAAGCGATGCTGTGCTCGCTGCTGCTCCTCCTGAAGCTCTGGCTGCTAAATCTGAGGCTTTCCTTCCAATTTCAAGCTGCAAAGCACTTGCTGAATTGCAGGGAAAGTCCGGGAGGCATTTGCTGTGCTGGCACACTTTCTCCTTCCTAGACAGAGTGGAAAAGCTTTTCCCTGCCGTGTAGGCGACAAGAGACGCATTAGACGGGCATCCGGAGCTGTCCGAAGGTAAGCGCCTGTTGCCGGCCTCTTTCGGCACAAGCCCCCGCTCCGGAGCGCACCGCGGCCGGCCGGAGGCTCTCTGCCGGCGAAGGTGCCGCTTCTCCGGCAAGGAAGCCTCAGCCGCTTCTCCTGCACACGGAGAGCGTGCTAGCTGCTGAAACGTGAAGAAAGAAGCTGCAGAACACTGGCACTGAGCGTGCAGCTTTCCAGCGGAGAGAAAAAGCTACTTGAACACTCTGCAAGCCTTTCCACTCCCAAAAACATGCACATGGAAGGAGCTGCTGCAAAAGCGATGCTGTGCTCGCTGCTGCTCCTCCTGAAGCTCTGGCTGCTAAATCTGAGGCTTTCCTTCCAATTTCAAGCTGCAAAGCACTTGCTGAATTGCAGGGAAAGTCCGGGAGGCATTTGCTGTGCTGGCACACTTTCTCCTTCCTAGACAGAGTGGAAAAGCTTTTCCCTGCCGTGTAGGCGACAAGAGACGCATTAGACGGGCATCCGGAGCTGTCCGAAGGTAAGCGCCTGTTGCCGGCCTCTTTCGGCACAAGCCCCCGCTCCGGAGCGCACCGCGGCCGGCAGGATGCTCTCTGCCGGCGAAGGTGCCGCTTCTCCGGCAAGGAAGCCTCAGCCGCTTCTCCTGCACACGGAGAGCGTGCTAGCTGCTGAAACGTGAAGAAAGAAGCTGCAGAACACTGGCACTGAGCCTGCAGCTTTCCAGCGGAGAGAAAAAGCTACTTGAACACTCTGCAAGCCTTTCCACTCCCAAAAACATGCACATGGAAGGAGCTGCTGCAAAAGCGATGCTGTGCTCGCTGCTGCTCCTCCTGAAGCTCTGGCTGCTAAATCTGAGGCTTTCCTTCCAATTTCAAGCTGCAAAGCACTTGCTGAATTGCAGGGAAAGTCCGGGAGGCATTTGCTGTGCTGGCACACTTTCTCCTTCCTAGACAGAGTGGAAAAGCTTTTCCCTGCCGTGTAGGCGACAAGAGACGCATTAGACGGGCATCCGGAGCTGTCCGAAGGTAAGCGCCTGTTCCCGGCCTCTTTCGGCACAAGCCCCCGCTCCGGAGCGCACCGCGGCCGGCAGGATGCTCTCTGCCGGCGAAGGTGCCGCTTATCCGGCAAGGAAGCCTCAGCCGCTTCTCCTGCACACGGAGAGCGTGCTAGCTGCTGAAACGTGAAGAAAGAAGCTGCAGAACACTGGCACTGAGCGTGCAGCTTTCCAGCGGAGAGAAAAAGCTACTTGAACACTCTGCAAGCCTTTCCACTCCCAAAAACATGCACATGGAAGGAGCTGCTGCAAAAGCGATGCTGTGCTCGCTGCTGCTCCTCCTGAAGCTCTGGCTGCTAAATCTGAGGCTTTCCTTCCAATTTCAAGCTGCAAAGCACTTGCTGAATTGCAGGGAAAGTCCGGGAGGCATTTGCTGTGCTGGCACACTTTCTCCTTCCTAGACAGAGTGGAAAAGCTTTTCCCTGCCGTGTAGGCGACAAGAGACGCATTAGACGGGCATCCGGAGCTGTCCGAAGGTAAGCGCCTGTTCCCGGCCTCTTTCGGCACAAGCCCCCGCTCCGGAGCGCACCGCGGCCGGCAGGATGCTCTCTGCCGGCGAAGGTGCCGCTTCTCCGGCAAGGAAGCCTCAGCCGCTTCTCCTGCACACGGAGAGCGTGCTAGCTGCTGAAACGTGAAGAAAGAAGCTGCAGAACACTGGCACTGAGCGTGCAGCTTTCCAGCGGAGAGAAAAAGCTACTTGAACACTCTGCAAGCCTTTCCACTCCCAAAAACATGCACATGGAAGGAGCTGCTGCAAAAGCGATGCTGTGCTCGCTGCTGCTCCTCCTGAAGCTCTGGCTGCTAAATCTGAGGCTTTCCTTCCAATTTCAAGCTGCAAAGCACTTGCTGAATTGCAGGGAAAGTCCGGGAGGCATTTGCTGTGCTGGCACACTTTCTCCTTCCTAGACAGAGTGGAAAAGCTTTTCCCTGCCGTCTAGGCGACAAGAGACGCATTAGACGGGCATCCGGAGCTGTCCGAAGGTAAGCGCCTGTTCCCGGCCTCTTTCGGCACAAGCCCCCGCTCCGGAGCGCACCGCGGCCGGCCGGAGGCTCTCTGCCGGCGAAGGTGCCGCTTCTCCGGCAAGGAAGCCTCAGCCGCTTCTCCTGCACACGGAGAGCGTGCTAGCTGCTGAAACGTGAAGAAAGAAGCTGCAGAACACTGGCACTGAGCCTGCAGCTTTCCAGCGGAGAGAAAAAGCTACTTGAACACTCTGCAAGCCTTTCCACTCCCAAAAACATGCACATGGAAGGAGCTGCTGCAAAAGCGATGCTGTGCTCGCTGCTGCTCCTCCTGAAGCTCTGGCTGCTAAATCTGAGGCTTTCCTTCCAATTTCAAGCTGCAAAGCACTTGCTGAATTGCAGGGAAAGTCCGGGAGGCATTTGCTGTGCTGGCACACTTTCTCCTTCCTAGACAGAGTGGAAAAGCTTTTCCCTGCCGTGTAGGCGACAAGAGACGCATTAGACGGGCATCCGGAGCTGTCCGAAGGTAAGCGCCTGTTCCCGGCCTCTTTCGGCACAAGCCCCCGCTCCGGAGCGCACCGCGGCCGGCAGGAGGCTCTCTGCCGGCGAAGGTGCCGCTTCTCCGGCAAGGAAGCCTCAGCCGCTTCTCCTGCACACGGAGAGCGTGCTAGCTGCTGAAACGTGAAGAAAGAAGCTGCAGAACACTGGCACTGAGCGTGCAGCTTTCCAGCGGAGAGAAAAAGCTACTTGAACACTCTGCAAGCCTTTCCACTCCCAAAAACATGCACATGGAAGGAGCTGCTGCAAAAGCGATGCTGTGCTCGCTGCTGCTCCTCCTGAAGCTCTGGCTGCTAAATCTGAGGCTTTCCTTCCAATTTCAAGCTGCAAAGCACTTGCTGAATTGCAGGGAAAGTCCGGGAGGCATTTGCTGTGCTGGCACACTTTCTCCTTCCTAGACAGAGTGGAAAAGCTTTTCCCTGCCGTGTAGGCGACAAGAGACGCATTAGACGGGCATCCGGAGCTGTCCGAAGGTAAGCGCCTGTTCCCGGCCTCTTTCGGCACAAGCCCCCGCTCCGGAGCGCACCGCGGCCGGCCGGAGGCTCTCTGCCGGCGAAGGTGCCGCTTCTCCGGCAAGGAAGCCTCAGCCGCTTCTCCTGCACACGGAGAGCGTGCTAGCTGCTGAAACGTGAAGAAAGAAGCTGCAGAACACTGGCACTGAGCGTGCAGCTTTCCAGCGGAGAGAAAAAGCTACTTGAACACTCTGCAAGCCTTTCCACTCCCAAAAACATGCACATGGAAGGAGCTGCTGCAAAAGCGATGCTGTGCTCGCTGCTGCTCCTCCTGAAGCTCTGGCTGCTAAATCTGAGGCTTTCCTTCCAATTTCAAGCTGCAAAGCACTTGCTGAATTGCAGGGAAAGTCCGGGAGGCATTTGCTGTGCTGGCACACTTTCTCCTTCCTAGACAGAGTGGAAAAGCTTTTCCCTGCCGTGTAGGCGACAAGAGACGCATTAGACGGGCATCCGGAGCTGTCCGAAGGTAAGCGCCTGTTCCCGGCCTCTTTCGGCACAAGCCCCCGCTCCGGAGCGCACCGCGGCCGGCAGGATGCTCTCTGCCGGCGAAGGTGCCGCTTCTCCGGCAAGGAAGCCTCAGCCGCTTCTCCTGCACACGGAGAGCGTGCTAGCTGCTGAAACGTGAAGAAAGAAGCTGCAGAACACTGGCACTGAGCGTGCAGCTTTCCAGCGGAGAGAAAAAGCTACTTGAACACTCTGCAAGCCTTTCCACTCCCAAAAACCTGCACATGGAAGGAGCTGCTGCAAAAGCGATGCTGTGCTCGCTGCTGCTCCTCCTGAAGCTCTGGCTGCTAAATCTGAGGCTTTCCTTCCAATTTCAAGCTGCAAAGCACTTGCTGAATTGCAGGGAAAGTCCGGGAGGCATTTGCTGTGCTGGCACACTTTCTCCTTCCTAGACAGAGTGGAAAAGCTTTTCCCTGCCGTGTAGGCGACAAGAGACGCATTAGACGGGCATCCGGAGCTGTCCGAAGGTAAGCGCCTGTTCCCGGCCTCTTTCGGCACAAGCCCCCGCTCCGGAGCGCACCGCGGCCGGCCGGAGGCTCTCTGCCGGCGAAGGTGCCGCTTCTCCGGCAAGGAAGCCTCAGCCGCTTCTCCTGCACACGGAGAGCGTGCTAGCTGCTGAAACGTGAAGAAAGAAGCTGCAGAACACTGGCACTGAGCGTGCAGCTTTCCAGCGGAGAGAAAAAGCTACTTGAACACTCTGCAAGCCTTTCCACTCCCAAAAACATGCACATGGAAGGAGCTGCTGCAAAAGCGATGCTGTGCTCGCTGCTGCTCCTCCTGAAGCTCTGGCTGCTAAATCTGAGGCTTTCCTTCCAATTTCAAGCTGCAAAGCACTTGCTGAATTGCAGGGAAAGTCCGGGAGGCATTTGCTGTGCTGGCACACTTTCTCCTTCCTAGACAGAGTGGAAAAGCTTTTCCCTGCCGTGTAGGCGACAAGAGACGCATTAGACGGGCATCCGGAGCTGTCCGAAGGTAAGCGCCTGTTGCCGGCCTCTTTCGGCACAAGCCCCCGCTCCGGAGCGCACCGCGGCCGGCAGGATGCTCTCTGCCGGCGAAGGTGCCGCTTCTCCGGCAAGGAAGCCTCAGCCGCTTCTCCTGCACACGGAGAGCGTGCTAGCTGCTGAAACGTGAAGAAAGAAGCTGCAGAACACTGGCACTGAGCCTGCAGCTTTCCAGCGGAGAGAAAAAGCTACTTGAACACTCTGCAAGCCTTTCCACTCCCAAAAACATGCACATGGAAGGAGCTGCTGCAAAAGCGATGCTGTGCTCGCTGCTGCTCCTCCTGAAGCTCTGGCTGCTAAATCTGAGGCTTTCCTTCCAATTTCAAGCTGCAAAGCACTTGCTGAATTGCAGGGAAAGTCCGGGAGGCATTTGCTGTGCTGGCACACTTTCTCCTTCCTAGACAGAGTGGAAAAGCTTTTCCCTGCCGTGTAGGCGACAAGAGACGCATTAGACGGGCATCCGGAGCTGTCCGAAGGTAAGCGCCTGTTGCCGGCCTCTTTCGGCACAAGCCCCCGCTCCGGAGCGCACCGCGGCCGGCCGGAGGCTCTCTGCCGGCGAAGGTGCCGCTTCTCCGGCAAGGAAGCCTCAGCCGCTTCTCCTGCACACGGAGAGCGTGCTAGCTGCTGAAACGTGAAGAAAGAAGCTGCAGAACACTGGCACTGAGCCTGCAGCTTTCCAGCGGAGAGAAAAAGCTACTTGAACACTCTGCAAGCCTTTCCACTCCCAAAAACATGCACATGGAAGGAGCTGCTGCAAAAGCGATGCTGTGCTCGCTGCTGCTCCTCCTGAAGCTCTGGCTGCTAAATCTGAGGCTTTCCTTCCAATTTCAAGCTGCAAAGCACTTGCTGAATTGCAGGGAAAGTCCGGGAGGCATTTGCTGTGCTGGCACACTTTCTCCTTCCTAGACAGAGTGGAAAAGCTTTTCCCTGCCGTGTAGGCGACAAGAGACGCATTAGACGGGCATCCGGAGCTGTCCGAAGGTAAGCGCCTGTTCCCGGCCTCTTTCGGCACAAGCCCCCGCTCCGGAGCGCACCGCGGCCGGCCGGAGGCTCTCTGCCGGCGAAGGTGCCGCTTCTCCGGCAAGGAAGCCTCAGCCGCTTCTCCTGCACACGGAGAGCGTGCTAGCTGCTGAAACGTGAAGAAAGAAGCTGCAGAACACTGGCACTGAGCCTGCAGCTTTCCAGCGGAGAGAAAAAGCTACTTGAACACTCTGCAAGCCTTTCCACTCCCAAAAACATGCACATGGAAGGAGCTGCTGCAAAAGCGATGCTGTGCTCGCTGCTGCTCCTCCTGAAGCTCTGGCTGCTAAATCTGAGGCTTTCCTTCCAATTTCAAGCTGCAAAGCACTTGCTGAATTGCAGGGAAAGTCCGGGAGGCATTTGCTGTGCTGGCACACTTTCTCCTTCCTAGACAGAGTGGAAAAGCTTTTCCCTGCCGTGTAGGCGACAAGAGACGCATTAGACGGGCATCCGGAGCTGTCCGAAGGTAAGCGCCTGTTCCCGGCCTCTTTCGGCACAAGCCCCCGCTCCGGAGCGCACCGCGGCCGGCAGGAGGCTCTCTGCCGGCGAAGGTGCCGCTTCTCCGGCAAGGAAGCCTCAGCCGCTTCTCCTGCACACGGAGAGCGTGCTAGCTGCTGAAACGTGAAGAAAGAAGCTGCAGAACACTGGCACTGAGCGTGCAGCTTTCCAGCGGAGAGAAAAAGCTACTTGAACACTCTGCAAGCCTTTCCACTCCCAAAAACATGCACATGGAAGGAGCTGCTGCAAAAGCGATGCTGTGCTCGCTGCTGCTCCTCCTGAAGCTCTGGCTGCTAAATCTGAGGCTTTCCTTCCAATTTCAAGCTGCAAAGCACTTGCTGAATTGCAGGGAAAGTCCGGGAGGCATTTGCTGTGCTGGCACACTTTCTCCTTCCTAGACAGAGTGGAAAAGCTTTTCCCTGCCGTGTAGGCGACAAGAGACGCATTAGACGGGCATCCGGAGCTGTCCGAAGGTAAGCGCCTGTTCCCGGCCTCTTTCGGCACAAGCCCCCGCTCCGGAGCGCACCGCGGCCGGCCGGAGGCTCTCTGCCGGCGAAGGTGCCGCTTCTCCGGCAAGGAAGCCTCAGCCGCTTCTCCTGCACACGGAGAGCGTGCTAGCTGCTGAAACGTGAAGAAAGAAGCTGCAGAACACTGGCACTGAGCGTGCAGCTTTCCAGCGGAGAGAAAAAGCTACTTGAACACTCTGCAAGCCTTTCCACTCCCAAAAACATGCACATGGAAGGAGCTGCTGCAAAAGCGATGCTGTGCTCGCTGCTGCTCCTCCTGAAGCTCTGGCTGCTAAATCTGAGGCTTTCCTTCCAATTTCAAGCTGCAAAGCACTTGCTGAATTGCAGGGAAAGTCCGGGAGGCATTTGCTGTGCTGGCACACTTTCTCCTTCCTAGACAGAGTGGAAAAGCTTTTCCCTGCCGTGTAGGCGACAAGAGACGCATTAGACGGGCATCCGGAGCTGTCCGAAGGTAAGCGCCTGTTCCCGGCCTCTTTCGGCACAAGCCCCCGCTCCGGAGCGCACCGCGGCCGGCAGGATGCTCTCTGCCGGCGAAGGTGCCGCTTCTCCGGCAAGGAAGCCTCAGCCGCTTCTCCTGCACACGGAGAGCGTGCTAGCTGCTGAAACGTGAAGAAAGAAGCTGCAGAACACTGGCACTGAGCGTGCAGCTTTCCAGCGGAGAGAAAAAGCTACTTGAACACTCTGCAAGCCTTTCCACTCCCAAAAACATGCACATGGAAGGAGCTGCTGCAAAAGCGATGCTGTGCTCGCTGCTGCTCCTCCTGAAGCTCTGGCTGCTAAATCTGAGGCTTTCCTTCCAATTTCAAGCTGCAAAGCACTTGCTGAATTGCAGGGAAAGTCCGGGAGGCATTTGCTGTGCTGGCACACTTTCTCCTTCCTAGACAGAGTGGAAAAGCTTTTCCCTGCCGTGTAGGCGACAAGAGACGCATTAGACGGGCATCCGGAGCTGTCCGAAGGTAAGCGCCTGTTCCCGGCCTCTTTCGGCACAAGCCCCCGCTCCGGAGCGCACCGCGGCCGGCCGGAGGCTCTCTGCCGGCGAAGGTGCCGCTTCTCCGGCAAGGAAGCCTCAGCCGCTTCTCCTGCACACGGAGAGCGTGCTAGCTGCTGAAACGTGAAGAAAGAAGCTGCAGAACACTGGCACTGAGCGTGCAGCTTTCCAGCGGAGAGAAAAAGCTACTTGAACACTCTGCAAGCCTTTCCACTCCCAAAAACATGCACATGGAAGGAGCTGCTGCAAAAGCGATGCTGTGCTCGCTGCTGCTCCTCCTGAAGCTCTGGCTGCTAAATCTGAGGCTTTCCTTCCAATTTCAAGCTGCAAAGCACTTGCTGAATTGCAGGGAAAGTCCGGGAGGCATTTGCTGTGCTGGCACACTTTCTCCTTCCTAGACAGAGTGGAAAAGCTTTTCCCTGCCGTGTAGGCGACAAGAGACGCATTAGACGGGCATCCGGAGCTGTCCGAAGGTAAGCGCCTGTTGCCGGCCTCTTTCGGCACAAGCCCCCGCTCCGGAGCGCACCGCGGCCGGCCGGAGGCTCTCTGCCGGCGAAGGTGCCGCTTCTCCGGCAAGGAAGCCTCAGCCGCTTCTCCTGCACACGGAGAGCGTGCTAGCTGCTGAAACGTGAAGAAAGAAGCTGCAGAACACTGGCACTGAGCGTGCAGCTTTCCAGCGGAGAGAAAAAGCTACTTGAACACTCTGCAAGCCTTTCCACTCCCAAAAACATGCACATGGAAGGAGCTGCTGCAAAAGCGATGCTGTGCTCGCTGCTGCTCCTCCTGAAGCTCTGGCTGCTAAATCTGAGGCTTTCCTTCCAATTTCAAGCTGCAAAGCACTTGCTGAATTGCAGGGAAAGTCCGGGAGGCATTTGCTGTGCTGGCACACTTTCTCCTTCCTAGACAGAGTGGAAAAGCTTTTCCCTGCCGTGTAGGCGACAAGAGACGCATTAGACGGGCATCCGGAGCTGTCCGAAGGTAAGCGCCTGTTGCCGGCCTCTTTCGGCACAAGCCCCCGCTCCGGAGCGCACCGCGGCCGGCCGGAGGCTCTCTGCCGGCGAAGGTGCCGCTTCTCCGGCAAGGAAGCCTCAGCCGCTTCTCCTGCACACGGAGAGCGTGCTAGCTGCTGAAACGTGAAGAAAGAAGCTGCAGAACACTGGCACTGAGCCTGCAGCTTTCCAGCGGAGAGAAAAAGCTACTTGAACACTCTGCAAGCCTTTCCACTCCCAAAAACATGCACATGGAAGGAGCTGCTGCAAAAGCGATGCTGTGCTCGCTGCTGCTCCTCCTGAAGCTCTGGCTGCTAAATCTGAGGCTTTCCTTCCAATTTCAAGCTGCAAAGCACTTGCTGAATTGCAGGGAAAGTCCGGGAGGCATTTGCTGTGCTGGCACACTTTCTCCTTCCTAGACAGAGTGGAAAAGCTTTTCCCTGCCGTGTAGGCGACAAGAGACGCATTAGACGGGCATCCGGAGCTGTCCGAAGGTAAGCGCCTGTTCCCGGCCTCTTTCGGCACAAGCCCCCGCTCCGGAGCGCACCGCGGCCGGCCGGAGGCTCTCTGCCGGCGAAGGTGCCGCTTCTCCGGCAAGGAAGCCTCAGCCGCTTCTCCTGCACACGGAGAGCGTGCTAGCTGCTGAAACGTGAAGAAAGAAGCTGCAGAACACTGGCACTGAGCCTGCAGCTTTCCAGCGGAGAGAAAAAGCTACTTGAACACTCTGCAAGCCTTTCCACTCCCAAAAACATGCACATGGAAGGAGCTGCTGCAAAAGCGATGCTGTGCTCGCTGCTGCTCCTCCTGAAGCTCTGGCTGCTAAATCTGAGGCTTTCCTTCCAATTTCAAGCTGCAAAGCACTTGCTGAATTGCAGGGAAAGTCCGGGAGGCATTTGCTGTGCTGGCACACTTTCTCCTTCCTAGACAGAGTGGAAAAGCTTTTCCCTGCCGTGTAGGCGACAAGAGACGCATTAGACGGGCATCCGGAGCTGTCCGAAGGTAAGCGCCTGTTCCCGGCCTCTTTCGGCACAAGCCCCCGCTCCGGAGCGCACCGCGGCCGGCCGGAGGCTCTCTGCCGGCGAAGGTGCCGCTTCTCCGGCAAGGAAGCCTCAGCCGCTTCTCCTGCACACGGAGAGCGTGCTAGCTGCTGAAACGTGAAGAAAGAAGCTGCAGAACACTGGCACTGAGCGTGCAGCTTTCCAGCGGAGAGAAAAAGCTACTTGAACACTCTGCAAGCCTTTCCACTCCCAAAAACATGCACATGGAAGGAGCTGCTGCAAAAGCGATGCTGTGCTCGCTGCTGCTCCTCCTGAAGCTCTGGCTGCTAAATCTGAGGCTTTCCTTCCAATTTCAAGCTGCAAAGCACTTGCTGAATTGCAGGGAAAGTCCGGGAGGCATTTGCTGTGCTGGCACACTTTCTCCTTCCTAGACAGAGTGGAAAAGCTTTTCCCTGCCGTGTAGGCGACAAGAGACGCATTAGACGGGCATCCGGAGCTGTCCGAAGGTAAGCGCCTGTTGCCGGCCTCTTTCGGCACAAGCCCCCGCTCCGGAGCGCACCGCGGCCGGCCGGAGGCTCTCTGCCGGCGAAGGTGCCGCTTCTCCGGCAAGGAAGCCTCAGCCGCTTCTCCTGCACACGGAGAGCGTGCTAGCTGCTGAAACGTGAAGAAAGAAGCTGCAGAACACTGGCACTGAGCGTGCAGCTTTCCAGCGGAGAGAAAAAGCTACTTGAACACTCTGCAAGCCTTTCCACTCCCAAAAACATGCACATGGAAGGAGCTGCTGCAAAAGCGATGCTGTGCTCGCTGCTGCTCCTCCTGAAGCTCTGGCTGCTAAATCTGAGGCTTTCCTTCCAATTTCAAGCTGCAAAGCACTTGCTGAATTGCAGGGAAAGTCCGGGAGGCATTTGCTGTGCTGGCACACTTTCTCCTTCCTAGACAGAGTGGAAAAGCTTTTCCCTGCCGTGTAGGCGACAAGAGACGCATTAGACGGGCATCCGGAGCTGTCCGAAGGTAAGCGCCTGTTGCCGGCCTCTTTCGGCACAAGCCCCCGCTCCGGAGCGCACCGCGGCCGGCCGGAGGCTCTCTGCCGGCGAAGGTGCCGCTTCTCCGGCAAGGAAGCCTCAGCCGCTTCTCCTGCACACGGAGAGCGTGCTAGCTGCTGAAACGTGAAGAAAGAAGCTGCAGAACACTGGCACTGAGCCTGCAGCTTTCCAGCGGAGAGAAAAAGCTACTTGAACACTCTGCAAGCCTTTCCACTCCCAAAAACATGCACATGGAAGGAGCTGCTGCAAAAGCGATGCTGTGCTCGCTGCTGCTCCTCCTGAAGCTCTGGCTGCTAAATCTGAGGCTTTCCTTCCAATTTCAAGCTGCAAAGCACTTGCTGAATTGCAGGGAAAGTCCGGGAGGCATTTGCTGTGCTGGCACACTTTCTCCTTCCTAGACAGAGTGGAAAAGCTTTTCCCTGCCGTGTAGGCGACAAGAGACGCATTAGACGGGCATCCGGAGCTGTCCGAAGGTAAGCGCCTGTTCCCGGCCTCTTTCGGCACAAGCCCCCGCTCCGGAGCGCACCGCGGCCGGCCGGAGGCTCTCTGCCGGCGAAGGTGCCGCTTCTCCGGCAAGGAAGCCTCAGCCGCTTCTCCTGCACACGGAGAGCGTGCTAGCTGCTGAAACGTGAAGAAAGAAGCTGCAGAACACTGGCACTGAGCCTGCAGCTTTCCAGCGGAGAGAAAAAGCTACTTGAACACTCTGCAAGCCTTTCCACTCCCAAAAACATGCACATGGAAGGAGCTGCTGCAAAAGCGATGCTGTGCTCGCTGCTGCTCCTCCTGAAGCTCTGGCTGCTAAATCTGAGGCTTTCCTTCCAATTTCAAGCTGCAAAGCACTTGCTGAATTGCAGGGAAAGTCCGGGAGGCATTTGCTGTGCTGGCACACTTTCTCCTTCCTAGACAGAGTGGAAAAGCTTTTCCCTGCCGTGTAGGCGACAAGAGACGCATTAGACGGGCATCCGGAGCTGTCCGAAGGTAAGCGCCTGTTCCCGGCCTCTTTCGGCACAAGCCCCCGCTCCGGAGCGCACCGCGGCCGGCCGGAGGCTCTCTGCCGGCGAAGGTGCCGCTTCTCCGGCAAGGAAGCCTCAGCCGCTTCTCCTGCACACGGAGAGCGTGCTAGCTGCTGAAACGTGAAGAAAGAAGCTGCAGAACACTGGCACTGAGCGTGCAGCTTTCCAGCGGAGAGAAAAAGCTACTTGAACACTCTGCAAGCCTTTCCACTCCCAAAAACATGCACATGGAAGGAGCTGCTGCAAAAGCGATGCTGTGCTCGCTGCTGCTCCTCCTGAAGCTCTGGCTGCTAAATCTGAGGCTTTCCTTCCAATTTCAAGCTGCAAAGCACTTGCTGAATTGCAGGGAAAGTCCGGGAGGCATTTGCTGTGCTGGCACACTTTCTCCTTCCTAGACAGAGTGGAAAAGCTTTTCCCTGCCGTGTAGGCGACAAGAGACGCATTAGACGGGCATCCGGAGCTGTCCGAAGGTAAGCGCCTGTTCCCGGCCTCTTTCGGCACAAGCCCCCGCTCCGGAGCGCACCGCGGCCGGCAGGAGGCTCTCTGCCGGCGAAGGTGCCGCTTCTCCGGCAAGGAAGCCTCAGCCGCTTCTCCTGCACACGGAGAGCGTGCTAGCTGCTGAAACGTGAAGAAAGAAGCTGCAGAACACTGGCACTGAGCGTGCAGCTTTCCAGCGGAGAGAAAAAGCTACTTGAACACTCTGCAAGCCTTTCCACTCCCAAAAACATGCACATGGAAGGAGCTGCTGCAAAAGCGATGCTGTGCTCGCTGCTGCTCCTCCTGAAGCTCTGGCTGCTAAATCTGAGGCTTTCCTTCCAATTTCAAGCTGCAAAGCACTTGCTGAATTGCAGGGAAAGTCCGGGAGGCATTTGCTGTGCTGGCACACTTTCTCCTTCCTAGACAGAGTGGAAAAGCTTTTCCCTGCCGTGTAGGCGACAAGAGACGCATTAGACGGGCATCCGGAGCTGTCCGAAGGTAAGCGCCTGTTGCCGGCCTCTTTCGGCACAAGCCCCCGCTCCGGAGCGCACCGCGGCCGGCCGGAGGCTCTCTGCCGGCGAAGGTGCCGCTTCTCCGGCAAGGAAGCCTCAGCCGCTTCTCCTGCACACGGAGAGCGTGCTAGCTGCTGAAACGTGAAGAAAGAAGCTGCAGAACACTGGCACTGAGCCTGCAGCTTTCCAGCGGAGAGAAAAAGCTACTTGAACACTCTGCAAGCCTTTCCACTCCCAAAAACATGCACATGGAAGGAGCTGCTGCAAAAGCGATGCTGTGCTCGCTGCTGCTCCTCCTGAAGCTCTGGCTGCTAAATCTGAGGCTTTCCTTCCAATTTCAAGCTGCAAAGCACTTGCTGAATTGCAGGGAAAGTCCGGGAGGCATTTGCTGTGCTGGCACACTTTCTCCTTCCTAGACAGAGTGGAAAAGCTTTTCCCTGCCGTGTAGGCGACAAGAGACGCATTAGACGGGCATCCGGAGCTGTCCGAAGGTAAGCGCCTGTTCCCGGCCTCTTTCGGCACAAGCCCCCGCTCCGGAGCGCACCGCGGCCGGCAGGATGCTCTCTGCCGGCGAAGGTGCCGCTTATCCGGCAAGGAAGCCTCAGCCGCTTCTCCTGCACACGGAGAGCGTGCTAGCTGCTGAAACGTGAAGAAAGAAGCTGCAGAACACTGGCACTGAGCGTGCAGCTTTCCAGCGGAGAGAAAAAGCTACTTGAACACTCTGCAAGCCTTTCCACTCCCAAAAACATGCACATGGAAGGAGCTGCTGCAAAAGCGATGCTGTGCTCGCTGCTGCTCCTCCTGAAGCTCTGGCTGCTAAATCTGAGGCTTTCCTTCCAATTTCAAGCTGCAAAGCACTTGCTGAATTGCAGGGAAAGTCCGGGAGGCATTTGCTGTGCTGGCACACTTTCTCCTTCCTAGACAGAGTGGAAAAGCTTTTCCCTGCCGTGTAGGCGACAAGAGACGCATTAGACGGGCATCCGGAGCTGTCCGAAGGTAAGCGCCTGTTCCCGGCCTCTTTCGGCACAAGCCCCCGCTCCGGAGCGCACCGCGGCCGGCAGGATGCTCTCTGCCGGCGAAGGTGCCGCTTCTCCGGCAAGGAAGCCTCAGCCGCTTCTCCTGCACACGGAGAGCGTGCTAGCTGCTGAAACGTGAAGAAAGAAGCTGCAGAACACTGGCACTGAGCCTGCAGCTTTCCAGCGGAGAGAAAAAGCTACTTGAACACTCTGCAAGCCTTTCCACTCCCAAAAACATGCACATGGAAGGAGCTGCTGCAAAAGCGATGCTGTGCTCGCTGCTGCTCCTCCTGAAGCTCTGGCTGCTAAATCTGAGGCTTTCCTTCCAATTTCAAGCTGCAAAGCACTTGCTCAATTGCAGGGAAAGTCCGGGAGGCATTTGCTGTGCTGGCACACTTTCTCCTTCCTAGACAGAGTGGAAAAGCTTTTCCCTGCCGTGTAGGCGACAAGAGACGCATTAGACGGGCATCCGGAGCTGTCCGAAGGTAAGCGCCTGTTGCCGGCCTCTTTCGGCACAAGCCCCCGCTCCGGAGCGCACCGCGGCCGGCCGGAGGCTCTCTGCCGGCGAAGGTGCCGCTTCTCCGGCAAGGAAGCCTCAGCCGCTTCTCCTGCACACGGAGAGCGTGCTAGCTGCTGAAACGTGAAGAAAGAAGCTGCAGAACACTGGCACTGAGCGTGCAGCTTTCCAGCGGAGAGAAAAAGCTACTTGAACACTCTGCAAGCCTTTCCACTCCCAAAAACATGCACATGGAAGGAGCTGCTGCAAAAGCGATGCTGTGCTCGCTGCTGCTCCTCCTGAAGCTCTGGCTGCTAAATCTGAGGCTTTCCTTCCAATTTCAAGCTGCAAAGCACTTGCTGAATTGCAGGGAAAGTCCGGGAGGCATTTGCTGTGCTGGCACACTTTCTCCTTCCTAGACAGAGTGGAAAAGCTTTTCCCTGCCGTGTAGGCGACAAGAGACGCATTAGACGGGCATCCGGAGCTGTCCGAAGGTAAGCGCCTGTTGCCGGCCTCTTTCGGCACAAGCCCCCGCTCCGGAGCGCACCGCGGCCGGCCGGAGGCTCTCTGCCGGCGAAGGTGCCGCTTCTCCGGCAAGGAAGCCTCAGCCGCTTCTCCTGCACACGGAGAGCGTGCTAGCTGCTGAAACGTGAAGAAAGAAGCTGCAGAACACTGGCACTGAGCGTGCAGCTTTCCAGCGGAGAGAAAAAGCTACTTGAACACTCTGCAAGCCTTTCCACTCCCAAAAACATGCACATGGAAGGAGCTGCTGCAAAAGCGATGCTGTGCTCGCTGCTGCTCCTCCTGAAGCTCTGGCTGCTAAATCTGAGGCTTTCCTTCCAATTTCAAGCTGCAAAGCACTTGCTGAATTGCAGGGAAAGTCCGGGAGGCATTTGCTGTGCTGGCACACTTTCTCCTTCCTAGACAGAGTGGAAAAGCTTTTCCCTGCCGTCTAGGCGACAAGAGACGCATTAGACGGGCATCCGGAGCTGTCCGAAGGTAAGCGCCTGTTGCCGGCCTCTTTCGGCACAAGCCCCCGCTCCGGAGCGCACCGCGGCCGGCAGGATGCTCTCTGCCGGCGAAGGTGCCGCTTCTCCGGCAAGGAAGCCTCAGCCGCTTCTCCTGCACACGGAGAGCGTGCTAGCTGCTGAAACGTGAAGAAAGAAGCTGCAGAACACTGGCACTGAGCCTGCAGCTTTCCAGCGGAGAGAAAAAGCTACTTGAACACTCTGCAAGCCTTTCCACTCCCAAAAACATGCACATGGAAGGAGCTGCTGCAAAAGCGATGCTGTGCTCGCTGCTGCTCCTCCTGAAGCTCTGGCTGCTAAATCTGAGGCTTTCCTTCCAATTTCAAGCTGCAAAGCACTTGCTGAATTGCAGGGAAAGTCCGGGAGGCATTTGCTGTGCTGGCACACTTTCTCCTTCCTAGACAGAGTGGAAAAGCTTTTCCCTGCCGTGTAGGCGACAAGAGACGCATTAGACGGGCATCCGGAGCTGTCCGAAGGTAAGCGCCTGTTCCCGGCCTCTTTCGGCACAAGCCCCCGCTCCGGAGCGCACCGCGGCCGGCTGGAGGCTCTCTGCCGGCGAAGGTGCCGCTTCTCCGGCAAGGAAGCCTCAGCCGCTTCTCATGCACACGGAGAGCGTGCTAGCTGCTGAAACGTGAAGAAAGAAGCTGCAGAACACTGGCACTGAGCCTGCAGCTTTCCAGCGGAGAGAAAAAGCTACTTGAACACTCTGCAAGCCTTTCCACTCCCAAAAACATGCACATGGAAGGAGCTGCTGCAAAAGCGATGCTGTGCTCGCTGCTGCTCCTCCTGAAGCTCTGGCTGCTAAATCTGAGGCTTTCCTTCCAATTTCAAGCTGCAAAGCACTTGCTGAATTGCAGGGAAAGT
Source organism: Fringilla coelebs (assembly GCF_963513975.1). Classification (NCBI taxonomy): domain Eukaryota; kingdom Metazoa; phylum Chordata; class Aves; order Passeriformes; family Fringillidae; genus Fringilla; species Fringilla coelebs. The sequence goes on along the minus strand of NW_028167439.1, from coordinate 372,441 downwards.
CCGGGAGGCATTTGCTGTGCTGGCACACTTTCTCCTTCCTAGACAGAGTGGAAAAGCTTTTCCCTGCCGTGTAGGCGACAAGAGACGCATTAGACGGGCATCCGGAGCTGTCCGAAGGTAAGCGCCTGTTGCCGGCCTCTTTCGGCACAAGCCCCCGCTCCGGAGCGCACCGCGGCCGGCCGGAGGCTCTCTGCCGGCGAAGGTGCCGCTTCTCCGGCAAGGAAGCCTCAGCCGCTTCTCCTGCACACGGAGAGCGTGCTAGCTGCTGAAACGTGAAGAAAGAAGCTGCAGAACACTGGCACTGAGCGTGCAGCTTTCCAGCGGAGAGAAAAAGCTACTTGAACACTCTGCAAGCCTTTCCACTCCCAAAAACATGCACATGGAAGGAGCTGCTGCAAAAGCGATGCTGTGCTCGCTGCTGCTCCTCCTGAAGCTCTGGCTGCTAAATCTGAGGCTTTCCTTCCAATTTCAAGCTGCAAAGCACTTGCTGAATTGCAGGGAAAGTCCGGGAGGCATTTGCTGTGCTGGCACACTTTCTCCTTCCTAGACAGAGTGGAAAAGCTTTTCCCTGCCGTGTAGGCGACAAGAGACGCATTAGACGGGCATCCGGAGCTGTCCGAAGGTAAGCGCCTGTTGCCGGCCTCTTTCGGCACAAGCCCCCGCTCCGGAGCGCACCGCGGCCGGCAGGATGCTCTCTGCCGGCGAAGGTGCCGCTTCTCCGGCAAGGAAGCCTCAGCCGCTTCTCCTGCACACGGAGAGCGTGCTAGCTGCTGAAACGTGAAGAAAGAAGCTGCAGAACACTGGCACTGAGCGTGCAGCTTTCCAGCGGAGAGAAAAAGCTACTTGAACACTCTGCAAGCCTTTCCACTCCCAAAAACATGCACATGGAAGGAGCTGCTGCAAAAGCGATGCTGTGCTCGCTGCTGCTCCTCCTGAAGCTCTGGCTGCTAAATCTGAGGCTTTCCTTCCAATTTCAAGCTGCAAAGCACTTGCTGAATTGCAGGGAAAGTCCGGGAGGCATTTGCTGTGCTGGCACACTTTCTCCTTCCTAGACAGAGTGGAAAAGCTTTTCCCTGCCGTGTAGGCGACAAGAGACGCATTAGACGGGCATCCGGAGCTGTCCGAAGGTAAGCGCCTGTTGCCGGCCTCTTTCGGCACAAGCCCCCGCTCCGGAGCGCACCGCGGCCGGCAGGAGGCTCTCTGCCGGCGAAGGTGCCGCTTCTCCGGCAAGGAAGCCTCAGCCGCTTCTCCTGCACACGGAGAGCGTGCTAGCTGCTGAAACGTGAAGAAAGAAGCTGCAGAACACTGGCACTGAGCCTGCAGCTTTCCAGCGGAGAGAAAAAGCTACTTGAACACTCTGCAAGCCTTTCCACTCCCAAAAACATGCACATGGAAGGAGCTGCTGCAAAAGCGATGCTGTGCTCGCTGCTGCTCCTCCTGAAGCTCTGGCTGCTAAATCTGAGGCTTTCCTTCCAATTTCAAGCTGCAAAGCACTTGCTCAATTGCAGGGAAAGTCCGGGAGGCATTTGCTGTGCTGGCACACTTTCTCCTTCCTAGACAGAGTGGAAAAGCTTTTCCCTGCCGTGTAGGCGACAAGAGACGCATTAGACGGGCATCCGGAGCTGTCCGAAGGTAAGCGCCTGTTGCCGGCCTCTTTCGGCACAAGCCCCCGCTCCGGAGCGCACCGCGGCCGGCCGGAGGCTCTCTGCCGGCGAAGGTGCCGCTTCTCCGGCAAGGAAGCCTCAGCCGCTTCTCCTGCACACGGAGAGCGTGCTAGCTGCTGAAACGTGAAGAAAGAAGCTGCAGAACACTGGCACTGAGCGTGCAGCTTTCCAGCGGAGAGAAAAAGCTACTTGAACACTCTGCAAGCCTTTCCACTCCCAAAAACATGCACATGGAAGGAGCTGCTGCAAAAGCGATGCTGTGCTCGCTGCTGCTCCTCCTGAAGCTCTGGCTGCTAAATCTGAGGCTTTCCTTCCAATTTCAAGCTGCAAAGCACTTGCTGAATTGCAGGGAAAGTCCGGGAGGCATTTGCTGTGCTGGCACACTTTCTCCTTCCTAGACAGAGTGGAAAAGCTTTTCCCTGCCGTGTAGGCGACAAGAGACGCATTAGACGGGCATCCGGAGCTGTCCGAAGGTAAGCGCCTGTTGCCGGCCTCTTTCGGCACAAGCCCCCGCTCCGGAGCGCACCGCGGCCGGCCGGAGGCTCTCTGCCGGCGAAGGTGCCGCTTCTCCGGCAAGGAAGCCTCAGCCGCTTCTCCTGCACACGGAGAGCGTGCTAGCTGCTGAAACGTGAAGAAAGAAGCTGCAGAACACTGGCACTGAGCGTGCAGCTTTCCAGCGGAGAGAAAAAGCTACTTGAACACTCTGCAAGCCTTTCCACTCCCAAAAACATGCACATGGAAGGAGCTGCTGCAAAAGCGATGCTGTGCTCGCTGCTGCTCCTCCTGAAGCTCTGGCTGCTAAATCTGAGGCTTTCCTTCCAATTTCAAGCTGCAAAGCACTTGCTGAATTGCAGGGAAAGTCCGGGAGGCATTTGCTGTGCTGGCACACTTTCTCCTTCCTAGACAGAGTGGAAAAGCTTTTCCCTGCCGTCTAGGCGACAAGAGACGCATTAGACGGGCATCCGGAGCTGTCCGAAGGTAAGCGCCTGTTGCCGGCCTCTTTCGGCACAAGCCCCCGCTCCGGAGCGCACCGCGGCCGGCAGGATGCTCTCTGCCGGCGAAGGTGCCGCTTCTCCGGCAAGGAAGCCTCAGCCGCTTCTCCTGCACACGGAGAGCGTGCTAGCTGCTGAAACGTGAAGAAAGAAGCTGCAGAACACTGGCACTGAGCCTGCAGCTTTCCAGCGGAGAGAAAAAGCTACTTGAACACTCTGCAAGCCTTTCCACTCCCAAAAACATGCACATGGAAGGAGCTGCTGCAAAAGCGATGCTGTGCTCGCTGCTGCTCCTCCTGAAGCTCTGGCTGCTAAATCTGAGGCTTTCCTTCCAATTTCAAGCTGCAAAGCACTTGCTGAATTGCAGGGAAAGTCCGGGAGGCATTTGCTGTGCTGGCACACTTTCTCCTTCCTAGACAGAGTGGAAAAGCTTTTCCCTGCCGTGTAGGCGACAAGAGACGCATTAGACGGGCATCCGGAGCTGTCCGAAGGTAAGCGCCTGTTGCCGGCCTCTTTCGGCACAAGCCCCCGCTCCGGAGCGCACCGCGGCCGGCCGGAGGCTCTCTGCCGGCGAAGGTGCCGCTTCTCCGGCAAGGAAGCCTCAGCCGCTTCTCCTGCACACGGAGAGCGTGCTAGCTGCTGAAACGTGAAGAAAGAAGCTGCAGAACACTGGCACTGAGCGTGCAGCTTTCCAGCGGAGAGAAAAAGCTACTTGAACACTCTGCAAGCCTTTCCACTCCCAAAAACATGCACATGGAAGGAGCTGCTGCAAAAGCGATGCTGTGCTCGCTGCTGCTCCTCCTGAAGCTCTGGCTGCTAAATCTGAGGCTTTCCTTCCAATTTCAAGCTGCAAAGCACTTGCTGAATTGCAGGGAAAGTCCGGGAGGCATTTGCTGTGCTGGCACACTTTCTCCTTCCTAGACAGAGTGGAAAAGCTTTTCCCTGCCGTGTAGGCGACAAGAGACGCATTAGACGGGCATCCGGAGCTGTCCGAAGGTAAGCGCCTGTTGCCGGCCTCTTTCGGCACAAGCCCCCGCTCCGGAGCGCACCGCGGCCGGCAGGATGCTCTCTGCCGGCGAAGGTGCCGCTTCTCCGGCAAGGAAGCCTCAGCCGCTTCTCCTGCACACGGAGAGCGTGCTAGCTGCTGAAACGTGAAGAAAGAAGCTGCAGAACACTGGCACTGAGCGTGCAGCTTTCCAGCGGAGAGAAAAAGCTACTTGAACACTCTGCAAGCCTTTCCACTCCCAAAAACATGCACATGGAAGGAGCTGCTGCAAAAGCGATGCTGTGCTCGCTGCTGCTCCTCCTGAAGCTCTGGCTGCTAAATCTGAGGCTTTCCTTCCAATTTCAAGCTGCAAAGCACTTGCTGAATTGCAGGGAAAGTCCGGGAGGCATTTGCTGTGCTGGCACACTTTCTCCTTCCTAGACAGAGTGGAAAAGCTTTTCCCTGCCGTGTAGGCGACAAGAGACGCATTAGACGGGCATCCGGAGCTGTCCGAAGGTAAGCGCCTGTTGCCGGCCTCTTTCGGCACAAGCCCCCGCTCCGGAGCGCACCGCGGCCGGCCGGAGGCTCTCTGCCGGCGAAGGTGCCGCTTCTCCGGCAAGGAAGCCTCAGCCGCTTCTCCTGCACACGGAGAGCGTGCTAGCTGCTGAAACGTGAAGAAAGAAGCTGCAGAACACTGGCACTGAGCGTGCAGCTTTCCAGCGGAGAGAAAAAGCTACTTGAACACTCTGCAAGCCTTTCCACTCCCAAAAACATGCACATGGAAGGAGCTGCTGCAAAAGCGATGCTGTGCTCGCTGCTGCTCCTCCTGAAGCTCTGGCTGCTAAATCTGAGGCTTTCCTTCCAATTTCAAGCTGCAAAGCACTTGCTGAATTGCAGGGAAAGTCCGGGAGGCATTTGCTGTGCTGGCACACTTTCTCCTTCCTAGACAGAGTGGAAAAGCTTTTCCCTGCCGTGTAGGCGACAAGAGACGCATTAGACGGGCATCCGGAGCTGTCCGAAGGTAAGCGCCTGTTCCCGGCCTCTTTCGGCACAAGCCCCCGCTCCGGAGCGCACCGCGGCCGGCCGGAGGCTCTCTGCCGGCGAAGGTGCCGCTTCTCCGGCAAGGAAGCCTCAGCCGCTTCTCCTGCACACGGAGAGCGTGCTAGCTGCTGAAACGTGAAGAAAGAAGCTGCAGAACACTGGCACTGAGCCTGCAGCTTTCCAGCGGAGAGAAAAAGCTACTTGAACACTCTGCAAGCCTTTCCACTCCCAAAAACATGCACATGGAAGGAGCTGCTGCAAAAGCGATGCTGTGCTCGCTGCTGCTCCTCCTGAAGCTCTGGCTGCTAAATCTGAGGCTTTCCTTCCAATTTCAAGCTGCAAAGCACTTGCTGAATTGCAGGGAAAGTCCGGGAGGCATTTGCTGTGCTGGCACACTTTCTCCTTCCTAGACAGAGTGGAAAAGCTTTTCCCTGCCGTGTAGGCGACAAGAGACGCATTAGACGGGCATCCGGAGCTGTCCGAAGGTAAGCGCCTGTTCCCGGCCTCTTTCGGCACAAGCCCCCGCTCCGGAGCGCACCGCGGCCGGCAGGAGGCTCTCTGCCGGCGAAGGTGCCGCTTCTCCGGCAAGGAAGCCTCAGCCGCTTCTCCTGCACACGGAGAGCGTGCTAGCTGCTGAAACGTGAAGAAAGAAGCTGCAGAACACTGGCACTGAGCGTGCAGCTTTCCAGCGGAGAGAAAAAGCTACTTGAACACTCTGCAAGCCTTTCCACTCCCAAAAACATGCACATGGAAGGAGCTGCTGCAAAAGCGATGCTGTGCTCGCTGCTGCTCCTCCTGAAGCTCTGGCTGCTAAATCTGAGGCTTTCCTTCCAATTTCAAGCTGCAAAGCACTTGCTGAATTGCAGGGAAAGTCCGGGAGGCATTTGCTGTGCTGGCACACTTTCTCCTTCCTAGACAGAGTGGAAAAGCTTTTCCCTGCCGTGTAGGCGACAAGAGACGCATTAGACGGGCATCCGGAGCTGTCCGAAGGTAAGCGCCTGTTCCCGGCCTCTTTCGGCACAAGCCCCCGCTCCGGAGCGCACCGCGGCCGGCCGGAGGCTCTCTGCCGGCGAAGGTGCCGCTTCTCCGGCAAGGAAGCCTCAGCCGCTTCTCCTGCACACGGAGAGCGTGCTAGCTGCTGAAACGTGAAGAAAGAAGCTGCAGAACACTGGCACTGAGCGTGCAGCTTTCCAGCGGAGAGAAAAAGCTACTTGAACACTCTGCAAGCCTTTCCACTCCCAAAAACATGCACATGGAAGGAGCTGCTGCAAAAGCGATGCTGTGCTCGCTGCTGCTCCTCCTGAAGCTCTGGCTGCTAAATCTGAGGCTTTCCTTCCAATTTCAAGCTGCAAAGCACTTGCTGAATTGCAGGGAAAGTCCGGGAGGCATTTGCTGTGCTGGCACACTTTCTCCTTCCTAGACAGAGTGGAAAAGCTTTTCCCTGCCGTGTAGGCGACAAGAGACGCATTAGACGGGCATCCGGAGCTGTCCGAAGGTAAGCGCCTGTTCCCGGCCTCTTTCGGCACAAGCCCCCGCTCCGGAGCGCACCGCGGCCGGCAGGATGCTCTCTGCCGGCGAAGGTGCCGCTTCTCCGGCAAGGAAGCCTCAGCCGCTTCTCCTGCACACGGAGAGCGTGCTAGCTGCTGAAACGTGAAGAAAGAAGCTGCAGAACACTGGCACTGAGCGTGCAGCTTTCCAGCGGAGAGAAAAAGCTACTTGAACACTCTGCAAGCCTTTCCACTCCCAAAAACATGCACATGGAAGGAGCTGCTGCAAAAGCGATGCTGTGCTCGCTGCTGCTCCTCCTGAAGCTCTGGCTGCTAAATCTGAGGCTTTCCTTCCAATTTCAAGCTGCAAAGCACTTGCTGAATTGCAGGGAAAGTCCGGGAGGCATTTGCTGTGCTGGCACACTTTCTCCTTCCTAGACAGAGTGGAAAAGCTTTTCCCTGCCGTGTAGGCGACAAGAGACGCATTAGACGGGCATCCGGAGCTGTCCGAAGGTAAGCGCCTGTTCCCGGCCTCTTTCGGCACAAGCCCCCGCTCCGGAGCGCACCGCGGCCGGCCGGAGGCTCTCTGCCGGCGAAGGTGCCGCTTCTCCGGCAAGGAAGCCTCAGCCGCTTCTCCTGCACACGGAGAGCGTGCTAGCTGCTGAAACGTGAAGAAAGAAGCTGCAGAACACTGGCACTGAGCGTGCAGCTTTCCAGCGGAGAGAAAAAGCTACTTGAACACTCTGCAAGCCTTTCCACTCCCAAAAACATGCACATGGAAGGAGCTGCTGCAAAAGCGATGCTGTGCTCGCTGCTGCTCCTCCTGAAGCTCTGGCTGCTAAATCTGAGGCTTTCCTTCCAATTTCAAGCTGCAAAGCACTTGCTGAATTGCAGGGAAAGTCCGGGAGGCATTTGCTGTGCTGGCACACTTTCTCCTTCCTAGACAGAGTGGAAAAGCTTTTCCCTGCCGTGTAGGCGACAAGAGACGCATTAGACGGGCATCCGGAGCTGTCCGAAGGTAAGCGCCTGTTGCCGGCCTCTTTCGGCACAAGCCCCCGCTCCGGAGCGCACCGCGGCCGGCCGGAGGCTCTCTGCCGGCGAAGGTGCCGCTTCTCCGGCAAGGAAGCCTCAGCCGCTTCTCCTGCACACGGAGAGCGTGCTAGCTGCTGAAACGTGAAGAAAGAAGCTGCAGAACACTGGCACTGAGCCTGCAGCTTTCCAGCGGAGAGAAAAAGCTACTTGAACACTCTGCAAGCCTTTCCACTCCCAAAAACATGCACATGGAAGGAGCTGCTGCAAAAGCGATGCTGTGCTCGCTGCTGCTCCTCCTGAAGCTCTGGCTGCTAAATCTGAGGCTTTCCTTCCAATTTCAAGCTGCAAAGCACTTGCTGAATTGCAGGGAAAGTCCGGGAGGCATTTGCTGTGCTGGCACACTTTCTCCTTCCTAGACAGAGTGGAAAAGCTTTTCCCTGCCGTGTAGGCGACAAGAGACGCATTAGACGGGCATCCGGAGCTGTCCGAAGGTAAGCGCCTGTTGCCGGCCTCTTTCGGCACAAGCCCCCGCTCCGGAGCGCACCGCGGCCGGCCGGAGGCTCTCTGCCGGCGAAGGTGCCGCTTCTCCGGCAAGGAAGCCTCAGCCGCTTCTCCTGCACACGGAGAGCGTGCTAGCTGCTGAAACGTGAAGAAAGAAGCTGCAGAACACTGGCACTGAGCGTGCAGCTTTCCAGCGGAGAGAAAAAGCTACTTGAACACTCTGCAAGCCTTTCCACTCCCAAAAACATGCACATGGAAGGAGCTGCTGCAAAAGCGATGCTGTGCTCGCTGCTGCTCCTCCTGAAGCTCTGGCTGCTAAATCTGAGGCTTTCCTTCCAATTTCAAGCTGCAAAGCACTTGCTGAATTGCAGGGAAAGTCCGGGAGGCATTTGCTGTGCTGGCACACTTTCTCCTTCCTAGACAGAGTGGAAAAGCTTTTCCCTGCCGTGTAGGCGACAAGAGACGCATTAGACGGGCATCCGGAGCTGTCCGAAGGTAAGCGCCTGTTCCCGGCCTCTTTCGGCACAAGCCCCCGCTCCGGAGCGCACCGCGGCCGGCAGGAGGCTCTCTGCCGGCGAAGGTGCCGCTTCTCCGGCAAGGAAGCCTCAGCCGCTTCTCCTGCACACGGAGAGCGTGCTAGCTGCTGAAACGTGAAGAAAGAAGCTGCAGAACACTGGCACTGAGCCTGCAGCTTTCCAGCGGAGAGAAAAAGCTACTTGAACACTCTGCAAGCCTTTCCACTCCCAAAAACATGCACATGGAAGGAGCTGCTGCAAAAGCGATGCTGTGCTCGCTGCTGCTCCTCCTGAAGCTCTGGCTGCTAAATCTGAGGCTTTCCTTCCAATTTCAAGCTGCAAAGCACTTGCTCAATTGCAGGGAAAGTCCGGGAGGCATTTGCTGTGCTGGCACACTTTCTCCTTCCTAGACAGAGTGGAAAAGCTTTTCCCTGCCGTGTAGGCGACAAGAGACGCATTAGACGGGCATCCGGAGCTGTCCGAAGGTAAGCGCCTGTTGCCGGCCTCTTTCGGCACAAGCCCCCGCTCCGGAGCGCACCGCGGCCGGCCGGAGGCTCTCTGCCGGCGAAGGTGCCGCTTCTCCGGCAAGGAAGCCTCAGCCGCTTCTCCTGCACACGGAGAGCGTGCTAGCTGCTGAAACGTGAAGAAAGAAGCTGCAGAACACTGGCACTGAGCGTGCAGCTTTCCAGCGGAGAGAAAAAGCTACTTGAACACTCTGCAAGCCTTTCCACTCCCAAAAACATGCACATGGAAGGAGCTGCTGCAAAAGCGATGCTGTGCTCGCTGCTGCTCCTCCTGAAGCTCTGGCTGCTAAATCTGAGGCTTTCCTTCCAATTTCAAGCTGCAAAGCACTTGCTGAATTGCAGGGAAAGTCCGGGAGGCATTTGCTGTGCTGGCACACTTTCTCCTTCCTAGACAGAGTGGAAAAGCTTTTCCCTGCCGTGTAGGCGACAAGAGACGCATTAGACGGGCATCCGGAGCTGTCCGAAGGTAAGCGCCTGTTCCCGGCCTCTTTCGGCACAAGCCCCCGCTCCGGAGCGCACCGCGGCCGGCCGGAGGCTCTCTGCCGGCGAAGGTGCCGCTTCTCCGGCAAGGAAGCCTCAGCCGCTTCTCCTGCACACGGAGAGCGTGCTAGCTGCTGAAACGTGAAGAAAGAAGCTGCAGAACACTGGCACTGAGCCTGCAGCTTTCCAGCGGAGAGAAAAAGCTACTTGAACACTCTGCAAGCCTTTCCACTCCCAAAAACATGCACATGGAAGGAGCTGCTGCAAAAGCGATGCTGTGCTCGCTGCTGCTCCTCCTGAAGCTCTGGCTGCTAAATCTGAGGCTTTCCTTCCAATTTCAAGCTGCAAAGCACTTGCTGAATTGCAGGGAAAGTCCGGGAGGCATTTGCTGTGCTGGCACACTTTCTCCTTCCTAGACAGAGTGGAAAAGCTTTTCCCTGCCGTGTAGGCGACAAGAGACGCATTAGACGGGCATCCGGAGCTGTCCGAAGGTAAGCGCCTGTTCCCGGCCTCTTTCGGCACAAGCCCCCGCTCCGGAGCGCACCGCGGCCGGCCGGATGCTCTCTGCCGGCGAAGGTGCCGCTTCTCCGGCAAGGAAGCCTCAGCCGCTTCTCCTGCACACGGAGAGCGTGCTAGCTGCTGAAACGTGAAGAAAGAAGCTGCAGAACACTGGCACTGAGCGTGCAGCTTTCCAGCGGAGAGAAAAAGCTACTTGAACACTCTGCAAGCCTTTCCACTCCCAAAAACATGCACATGGAAGGAGCTGCTGCAAAAGCGATGCTGTGCTCGCTGCTGCTCCTCCTGAAGCTCTGGCTGCTAAATCTGAGGCTTTCCTTCCAATTTCAAGCTGCAAAGCACTTGCTGAATTGCAGGGAAAGTCCGGGAGGCATTTGCTGTGCTGGCACACTTTCTCCTTCCTAGACAGAGTGGAAAAGCTTTTCCCTGCCGTGTAGGCGACAAGAGACGCATTAGACGGGCATCCGGAGCTGTCCGAAGGTAAGCGCCTGTTCCCGGCCTCTTTCGGCACAAGCCCCCGCTCCGGAGCGCACCGCGGCCGGCAGGATGCTCTCTGCCGGCGAAGGTGCCGCTTCTCCGGCAAGGAAGCCTCAGCCGCTTCTCCTGCACACGGAGAGCGTGCTAGCTGCTGAAACGTGAAGAAAGAAGCTGCAGAACACTGGCACTGAGCGTGCAGCTTTCCAGCGGAGAGAAAAAGCTACTTGAACACTCTGCAAGCCTTTCCACTCCCAAAAACATGCACATGGAAGGAGCTGCTGCAAAAGCGATGCTGTGCTCGCTGCTGCTCCTCCTGAAGCTCTGGCTGCTAAATCTGAGGCTTTCCTTCCAATTTCAAGCTGCAAAGCACTTGCTGAATTGCAGGGAAAGTCCGGGAGGCATTTGCTGTGCTGGCACACTTTCTCCTTCCTAGACAGAGTGGAAAAGCTTTTCCCTGCCGTGTAGGCGACAAGAGACGCATTAGACGGGCATCCGGAGCTGTCCGAAGGTAAGCGCCTGTTCCCGGCCTCTTTCGGCACAAGCCCCCGCTCCGGAGCGCACCGCGGCCGGCCGGAGGCTCTCTGCCGGCGAAGGTGCCGCTTCTCCGGCAAGGAAGCCTCAGCCGCTTCTCCTGCACACGGAGAGCGTGCTAGCTGCTGAAACGTGAAGAAAGAAGCTGCAGAACACTGGCACTGAGCGTGCAGCTTTCCAGCGGAGAGAAAAAGCTACTTGAACACTCTGCAAGCCTTTCCACTCCCAAAAACATGCACATGGAAGGAGCTGCTGCAAAAGCGATGCTGTGCTCGCTGCTGCTCCTCCTGAAGCTCTGGCTGCTAAATCTGAGGCTTTCCTTCCAATTTCAAGCTGCAAAGCACTTGCTGAATTGCAGGGAAAGTCCGGGAGGCATTTGCTGTGCTGGCACACTTTCTCCTTCCTAGACAGAGTGGAAAAGCTTTTCCCTGCCGTGTAGGCGACAAGAGACGCATTAGACGGGCATCCGGAGCTGTCCGAAGGTAAGCGCCTGTTCCCGGCCTCTTTCGGCACAAGCCCCCGCTCCGGAGCGCACCGCGGCCGGCAGGAGGCTCTCTGCCGGCGAAGGTGCCGCTTCTCCGGCAAGGAAGCCTCAGCCGCTTCTCCTGCACACGGAGAGCGTGCTAGCTGCTGAAACGTGAAGAAAGAAGCTGCAGAACACTGGCACTGAGCGTGCAGCTTTCCAGCGGAGAGAAAAAGCTACTTGAACACTCTGCAAGCCTTTCCACTCCCAAAAACATGCACATGGAAGGAGCTGCTGCAAAAGCGATGCTGTGCTCGCTGCTGCTCCTCCTGAAGCTCTGGCTGCTAAATCTGAGGCTTTCCTTCCAATTTCAAGCTGCAAAGCACTTGCTGAATTGCAGGGAAAGTCCGGGAGGCATTTGCTGTGCTGGCACACTTTCTCCTTCCTAGACAGAGTGGAAAAGCTTTTCCCTGCCGTGTAGGCGACAAGAGACGCATTAGACGGGCATCCGGAGCTGTCCGAAGGTAAGCGCCTGTTGCCGGCCTCTTTCGGCACAAGCCCCCGCTCCGGAGCGCACCGCGGCCGGCCGGAGGCTCTCTGCCGGCGAAGGTGCCGCTTCTCCGGCAAGGAAGCCTCAGCCGCTTCTCCTGCACACGGAGAGCGTGCTAGCTGCTGAAACGTGAAGAAAGAAGCTGCAGAACACTGGCACTGAGCCTGCAGCTTTCCAGCGGAGAGAAAAAGCTACTTGAACACTCTGCAAGCCTTTCCACTCCCAAAAACATGCACATGGAAGGAGCTGCTGCAAAAGCGATGCTGTGCTCGCTGCTGCTCCTCCTGAAGCTCTGGCTGCTAAATCTGAGGCTTTCCTTCCAATTTCAAGCTGCAAAGCACTTGCTGAATTGCAGGGAAAGTCCGGGAGGCATTTGCTGTGCTGGCACACTTTCTCCTTCCTAGACAGAGTGGAAAAGCTTTTCCCTGCCGTGTAGGCGACAAGAGAGGTAAGCGCCTGTTCCCGGCCTCTTTCGGCACAAGCCCCCGCTCCGGAGCGCACCGCGGCCGGCAGGAGGCTCTCTGCCGGCGAAGGTGCCGCTTCTCCGGCAAGGAAGCCTCAGCCGCTTCTCCTGCACACGGAGAGCGTGCTAGCTGCTGAAACGTGAAGAAAGAAGCTGCAGAACACTGGCACTGAGCGTGCAGCTTTCCAGCGGAGAGAAAAAGCTACTTGAACACTCTGCAAGCCTTTCCACTCCCAAAAACATGCACATGGAAGGAGCTGCTGCAAAAGCGATGCTGTGCTCGCTGCTGCTCCTCCTGAAGCTCTGGCTGCTAAATCTGAGGCTTTCCTTCCAATTTCAAGCTGCAAAGCACTTGCTGAATTGCAGGGAAAGTCCGGGAGGCATTTGCTGTGCTGGCACACTTTCTCCTTCCTAGACAGAGTGGAAAAGCTTTTCCCTGCCGTGTAGGCGACAAGAGACGCATTAGACGGGCATCCGGAGCTGTCCGAAGGTAAGCGCCTGTTGCCGGCCTCTTTCGGCACAAGCCCCCGCTCCGGAGCGCACCGCGGCCGGCAGGATGCTCTCTGCCGGCGAAGGTGCCGCTTCTCCGGCAAGGAAGCCTCAGCCGCTTCTCCTGCACACGGAGAGCGTGCTAGCTGCTGAAACGTGAAGAAAGAAGCTGCAGAACACTGGCACTGAGCCTGCAGCTTTCCAGCGGAGAGAAAAAGCTACTTGAACACTCTGCAAGCCTTTCCACTCCCAAAAACATGCACATGGAAGGAGCTGCTGCAAAAGCGATGCTGTGCTCGCTGCTGCTCCTCCTGAAGCTCTGGCTGCTAAATCTGAGGCTTTCCTTCCAATTTCAAGCTGCAAAGCACTTGCTGAATTGCAGGGAAAGTCCGGGAGGCATTTGCTGTGCTGGCACACTTTCTCCTTCCTAGACAGAGTGGAAAAGCTTTTCCCTGCCGTGTAGGCGACAAGAGACGCATTAGACGGGCATCCGGAGCTGTCCGAAGGTAAGCGCCTGTTGCCGGCCTCTTTCGGCACAAGCCCCCGCTCCGGAGCGCACCGCGGCCGGCAGGATGCTCTCTGCCGGCGAAGGTGCCGCTTCTCCGGCAAGGAAGCCTCAGCCGCTTCTCCTGCACACGGAGAGCGTGCTAGCTGCTGAAACGTGAAGAAAGAAGCTGCAGAACACTGGCACTGAGCCTGCAGCTTTCCAGCGGAGAGAAAAAGCTACTTGAACACTCTGCAAGCCTTTCCACTCCCAAAAACATGCACATGGAAGGAGCTGCTGCAAAAGCGATGCTGTGCTCGCTGCTGCTCCTCCTGAAGCTCTGGCTGCTAAATCTGAGGCTTTCCTTCCAATTTCAAGCTGCAAAGCACTTGCTGAATTGCAGGGAAAGTCCGGGAGGCATTTGCTGTGCTGGCACACTTTCTCCTTCCTAGACAGAGTGGAAAAGCTTTTCCCTGCCGTGTAGGCGACAAGAGACGCATTAGACGGGCATCCGGAGCTGTCCGAAGGTAAGCGCCTGTTCCCGGCCTCTTTCGGCACAAGCCCCCGCTCCGGAGCGCACCGCGGCCGGCCGGAGGCTCTCTGCCGGCGAAGGTGCCGCTTCTCCGGCAAGGAAGCCTCAGCCGCTTCTCCTGCACACGGAGAGCGTGCTAGCTGCTGAAACGTGAAGAAAGAAGCTGCAGAACACTGGCACTGAGCCTGCAGCTTTCCAGCGGAGAGAAAAAGCTACTTGAACACTCTGCAAGCCTTTCCACTCCCAAAAACATGCACATGGAAGGAGCTGCTGCAAAAGCGATGCTGTGCTCGCTGCTGCTCCTCCTGAAGCTCTGGCTGCTAAATCTGAGGCTTTCCTTCCAATTTCAAGCTGCAAAGCACTTGCTGAATTGCAGGGAAAGTCCGGGAGGCATTTGCTGTGCTGGCACACTTTCTCCTTCCTAGACAGAGTGGAAAAGCTTTTCCCTGCCGTGTAGGCGACAAGAGACGCATTAGACGGGCATCCGGAGCTGTCCGAAGGTAAGCGCCTGTTCCCGGCCTCTTTCGGCACAAGCCCCCGCTCCGGAGCGCACCGCGGCCGGCCGGAGGCTCTCTGCCGGCGAAGGTGCCGCTTCTCCGGCAAGGAAGCCTCAGCCGCTTCTCCTGCACACGGAGAGCGTGCTAGCTGCTGAAACGTGAAGAAAGAAGCTGCAGAACACTGGCACTGAGCCTGCAGCTTTCCAGCGGAGAGAAAAAGCTACTTGAACACTCTGCAAGCCTTTCCACTCCCAAAAACATGCACATGGAAGGAGCTGCTGCAAAAGCGATGCTGTGCTCGCTGCTGCTCCTCCTGAAGCTCTGGCTGCTAAATCTGAGGCTTTCCTTCCAATTTCAAGCTGCAAAGCACTTGCTGAATTGCAGGGAAAGTCCGGGAGGCATTTGCTGTGCTGGCACACTTTCTCCTTCCTAGACAGAGTGGAAAAGCTTTTCCCTGCCGTGTAGGCGACAAGAGACGCATTAGACGGGCATCCGGAGCTGTCCGAAGGTAGGCGCCTGTTGCCGGCCTCTTTCGGCACAAGCCCCCGCTCCGGAGCGCACCGCGGCCGGCCGGAGGCTCTCTGCCGGCGAAGGTGCCGCTTCTCCGGCAAGGAAGCCTCAGCCGCTTCTCCTGCACACGGAGAGCGTGCTAGCTGCTGAAACGTGAAGAAAGAAGCTGCAGAACACTGGCACTGAGCCTGCAGCTTTCCAGCGGAGAGAAAAAGCTACTTGAACACTCTGCAAGCCTTTCCACTCCCAAAAACATGCACATGGAAGGAGCTGCTGCAAAAGCGATGCTGTGCTCGCTGCTGCTCCTCCTGAAGCTCTGGCTGCTAAATCTGAGGCTTTCCTTCCAATTTCAAGCTGCAAAGCACTTGCTGAATTGCAGGGAAAGTCCGGGAGGCATTTGCTGTGCTGGCACACTTTCTCCTTCCTAGACAGAGTGGAAAAGCTTTTCCCTGCCGTGTAGGCGACAAGAGACGCATTAGACGGGCATCCGGAGCTGTCCGAAGGTAAGCGCCTGTTCCCGGCCTCTTTCGGCACAAGCCCCCGCTCCGGAGCGCACCGCGGCCGGCCGGAGGCTCTCTGCCGGCGAAGGTGCCGCTTCTCCGGCAAGGAAGCCTCAGCCGCTTCTCCTGCACACGGAGAGCGTGCTAGCTGCTGAAACGTGAAGAAAGAAGCTGCAGAACACTGGCACTGAGCCTGCAGCTTTCCAGCGGAGAGAAAAAGCTACTTGAACACTCTGCAAGCCTTTCCACTCCCAAAAACATGCACATGGAAGGAGCTGCTGCAAAAGCGATGCTGTGCTCGCTGCTGCTCCTCCTGAAGCTCTGGCTGCTAAATCTGAGGCTTTCCTTCCAATTTCAAGCTGCAAAGCACTTGCTGAATTGCAGGGAAAGTCCGGGAGGCATTTGCTGTGCTGGCACACTTTCTCCTTCCTAGACAGAGTGGAAAAGCTTTTCCCTGCCGTGTAGGCGACAAGAGACGCATTAGACGGGCATCCGGAGCTGTCCGAAGGTAGGCGCCTGTTGCCGGCCTCTTTCGGCACAAGCCCCCGCTCCGGAGCGCACCGCGGCCGGCCGGAGGCTCTCTGCCGGCGAAGGTGCCGCTTCTCCGGCAAGGAAGCCTCAGCCGCTTCTCCTGCACACGGAGAGCGTGCTAGCTGCTGAAACGTGAAGAAAGAAGCTGCAGAACACTGGCACTGAGCCTGCAGCTTTCCAGCGGAGAGAAAAAGCTACTTGAACACTCTGCAAGCCTTTCCACTCCCAAAAACATGCACATGGAAGGAGCTGCTGCAAAAGCGATGCTGTGCTCGCTGCTGCTCCTCCTGAAGCTCTGGCTGCTAAATCTGAGGCTTTCCTTCCAATTTCAAGCTGCAAAGCACTTGCTGAATTGCAGGGAAAGTCCGGGAGGCATTTGCTGTGCTGGCACACTTTCTCCTTCCTAGACAGAGTGGAAAAGCTTTTCCCTGCCGTGTAGGCGACAAGAGACGCATTAGACGGGCATCCGGAGCTGTCCGAAGGTAAGCGCCTGTTCCCGGCCTCTTTCGGCACAAGCCCCCGCTCCGGAGCGCACCGCGGCCGGCCGGAGGCTCTCTGCCGGCGAAGGTGCCGCTTCTCCGGCAAGGAAGCCTCAGCCGCTTCTCCTGCACACGGAGAGCGTGCTAGCTGCTGAAACGTGAAGAAAGAAGCTGCAGAACACTGGCACTGAGCGTGCAGCTTTCCAGCGGAGAGAAAAAGCTACTTGAACACTCTGCAAGCCTTTCCACTCCCAAAAACATGCACATGGAAGGAGCTGCTGCAAAAGCGATGCTGTGCTCGCTGCTGCTCCTCCTGAAGCTCTGGCTGCTAAATCTGAGGCTTTCCTTCCAATTTCAAGCTGCAAAGCACTTGCTGAATTGCAGGGAAAGTCCGGGAGGCATTTGCTGTGCTGGCACACTTTCTCCTTCCTAGACAGAGTGGAAAAGCTTTTCCCTGCCGTGTAGGCGACAAGAGACGCATTAGACGGGCATCCGGAGCTGTCCGAAGGTAAGCGCCTGTTGCCGGCCTCTTTCGGCACAAGCCCCCGCTCCGGAGCGCACCGCGGCCGGCCGGAGGCTCTCTGCCGGCGAAGGTGCCGCTTCTCCGGCAAGGAAGCCTCAGCCGCTTCTCCTGCACACGGAGAGCGTGCTAGCTGCTGAAACGTGAAGAAAGAAGCTGCAGAACACTGGCACTGAGCCTGCAGCTTTCCAGCGGAGAGAAAAAGCTACTTGAACACTCTGCAAGCCTTTCCACTCCCAAAAACATGCACATGGAAGGAGCTGCTGCAAAAGCGATGCTGTGCTCGCTGCTGCTCCTCCTGAAGCTCTGGCTGCTAAATCTGAGGCTTTCCTTCCAATTTCAAGCTGCAAAGCACTTGCTGAATTGCAGGGAAAGTCCGGGAGGCATTTGCTGTGCTGGCACACTTTCTCCTTCCTAGACAGAGTGGAAAAGCTTTTCCCTGCCGTGTAGGCGACAAGAGACGCATTAGACGGGCATCCGGAGCTGTCCGAAGGTAAGCGCCTGTTCCCGGCCTCTTTCGGCACAAGCCCCCGCTCCGGAGCGCACCGCGGCCGGCCGGAGGCTCTCTGCCGGCGAAGGTGCCGCTTCTCCGGCAAGGAAGCCTCAGCCGCTTCTCCTGCACACGGAGAGCGTGCTAGCTGCTGAAACGTGAAGAAAGAAGCTGCAGAACACTGGCACTGAGCGTGCAGCTTTCCAGCGGAGAGAAAAAGCTACTTGAACACTCTGCAAGCCTTTCCACTCCCAAAAACATGCACATGGAAGGAGCTGCTGCAAAAGCGATGCTGTGCTCGCTGCTGCTCCTCCTGAAGCTCTGGCTGCTAAATCTGAGGCTTTCCTTCCAATTTCAAGCTGCAAAGCACTTGCTGAATTGCAGGGAAAGTCCGGGAGGCATTTGCTGTGCTGGCACACTTTCTCCTTCCTAGACAGAGTGGAAAAGCTTTTCCCTGCCGTGTAGGCGACAAGAGACGCATTAGACGGGCATCCGGAGCTGTCCGAAGGTAAGCGCCTGTTGCCGGCCTCTTTCGGCACAAGCCCCCGCTCCGGAGCGCACCGCGGCCGGCCGGAGGCTCTCTGCCGGCGAAGGTGCCGCTTCTCCGGCAAGGAAGCCTCAGCCGCTTCTCCTGCACACGGAGAGCGTGCTAGCTGCTGAAACGTGAAGAAAGAAGCTGCAGAACACTGGCACTGAGCGTGCAGCTTTCCAGCGGAGAGAAAAAGCTACTTGAACACTCTGCAAGCCTTTCCACTCCCAAAAACATGCACATGGAAGGAGCTGCTGCAAAAGCGATGCTGTGCTCGCTGCTGCTCCTCCTGAAGCTCTGGCTGCTAAATCTGAGGCTTTCCTTCCAATTTCAAGCTGCAAAGCACTTGCTGAATTGCAGGGAAA
This sequence comes from Fringilla coelebs, assembly GCF_963513975.1. NCBI lineage: Eukaryota > Metazoa > Chordata > Aves > Passeriformes > Fringillidae > Fringilla > Fringilla coelebs. Next base: position 354,294 of record NW_028167439.1, on the reverse strand, counting down.
GTCCGGGAGGCATTTGCTGTGCTGGCACACTTTCTCCTTCCTAGACAGAGTGGAAAAGCTTTTCCCTGCCGTGTAGGCGACAAGAGACGCATTAGACGGGCATCCGGAGCTGTCCGAAGGTAAGCGCCTGTTCCCGGCCTCTTTCGGCACAAGCCCCCGCTCCGGAGCGCACCGCGGCCGGCCGGAGGCTCTCTGCCGGCGAAGGTGCCGCTTCTCCGGCAAGGAAGCCTCAGCCGCTTCTCCTGCACACGGAGAGCGTGCTAGCTGCTGAAACGTGAAGAAAGAAGCTGCAGAACACTGGCACTGAGCCTGCAGCTTTCCAGGGGAGAGAAAAAGCTACTTGAACACTCTGCAAGCCTTTCCACTCCCAAAAACATGCACATGAAAGGAGCTGCTGCAAAAGCGATGCTGTGCTCGCTGCTGCTCCTCCTGAAGCTCTGGCTGCTAAATCTGAGGCTTTCCTTCCAATTTCAAGCTGCAAAGCACTTGCTGAATTGCAGGGAAAGTCCGGGAGGCATTTGCTGTGCTGGCACACTTTCTCCTTCCTAGACAGAGTGGAAAAGCTTTTCCCTGCCGTGTAGGCGACAAGAGACGCATTAGACGGGCATCCGGAGCTGTCCGAAGGTAAGCGCCTGTTGCCGGCCTCTTTCGGCACAAGCCCCCGCTCCGGAGCGCACCGCGGCCGGCAGGAGGCTCTCTGCCGGCGAAGGTGCCGCTTCTCCGGCAAGGAAGCCTCAGCCGCTTCTCCTGCACACGGAGAGCGTGCTAGCTGCTGAAACGTGAAGAAAGAAGCTGCAGAACACTGGCACTGAGCGTGCAGCTTTCCAGCGGAGAGAAAAAGCTACTTGAACACTCTGCAAGCCTTTCCACTCCCAAAAACATGCACATGGAAGGAGCTGCTGCAAAAGCGATGCTGTGCTCGCTGCTGCTCCTCCTGAAGCTCTGGCTGCTAAATCTGAGGCTTTCCTTCCAATTTCAAGCTGCAAAGCACTTGCTGAATTGCAGGGAAAGTCCGGGAGGCATTTGCTGTGCTGGCACACTTTCTCCTTCCTAGACAGAGTGGAAAAGCTTTTCCCTGCCGTGTAGGCGACAAGAGACGCATTAGACGGGCATCCGGAGCTGTCCGAAGGTAAGCGCCTGTTGCCGGCCTCTTTCGGCACAAGCCCCCGCTCCGGAGCGCACCGCGGCCGGCAGGATGCTCGCTGCCGGCGAAGGTGCCGCTTCTCCGGCAAGGAAGCCTCAGCCGCTTCTCCTGCACACGGAGAGCGTGCTAGCTGCTGAAACGTGAAGAAAGAAGCTGCAGAACACTGGCACTGAGCGTGCAGCTTTCCAGCGGAGAGAAAAAGCTACTTGAACACTCTGCAAGCCTTTCCACTCCCAAAAACATGCACATGGAAGGAGCTGCTGCAAAAGCGATGCTGTGCTCGCTGCTGCTCCTCCTGAAGCTCTGGCTGCTAAATCTGAGGCTTTCCTTCCAATTTCAAGCTGCAAAGCACTTGCTGAATTGCAGGGAAAGTCCGGGAGGCATTTGCTGTGCTGGCACACTTTCTCCTTCCTAGACAGAGTGGAAAAGCTTTTCCCTGCCGTGTAGGCGACAAGAGACGCATTAGACGGGCATCCGGAGCTGTCCGAAGGTAAGCGCCTGTTCCCGGCCTCTTTCGGCACAAGCCCCCGCTCCGGAGCGCACCGCGGCCGGCCGGAGGCTCTCTGCCGGCGAAGGTGCCGCTTCTCCGGCAAGGAAGCCTCAGCCGCTTCTCCTGCACACGGAGAGCGTGCTAGCTATTGAAACGTGAAGAAAGAAGCTGCAGAACACTGGCACTGAGCCTGCAGCTTTCCAGCGGAGAGAAAAAGCTACTTGAACACTCTGCAAGCCTTTCCACTCCCAAAAACATGCACATGGAAGGAGCTGCTGCAAAAGCGATGCTGTGCTCGCTGCTGCTCCTCCTGAAGCTCTGGCTGCTAAATCTGAGGCTTTCCTTCCAATTTCAAGCTGCAAAGCACTTGCTGAATTGCAGGGAAAGTCCGGGAGGCATTTGCTGTGCTGGCACACTTTCTCCTTCCTAGACAGAGTGGAAAAGCTTTTCCCTGCCGTGTAGGCGACAAGAGACGCATTAGACGGGCATCCGGAGCTGTCCGAAGGTAAGGGCCTGTTCCCGGCCTCTTTCGGCACAAGCTCCCACTCCGGAGCGCACCACTGTTCTGGGTATCAGTTTGCAAGACCCACTTTGCAATCTCAAACCCGTCCAAGTTAGCAGTGGTGCTGTTTAGTGTCTGTGAAACATCCTGCGAGAGGCGGAATTCCAGAAGGCCCCCGATAATTTTAGGCCGCAGGACCCTGAACCATTGTACAGGCTTTTTCCATGGGAAACAAAACTCAGAAGCCACTGCTCTGGGTGACAGTTAGCTGGACCCACTTGGCATTTTCAATCCAGACCAAGTTTACACTGGTGCCGCTAAGCGTCTGGGGGACATCCTGCGAGAGGCGGATCTCCAGGAGGGACCCTGAAATTTAAGGCCTCAGGATCGAGAAGAACTGTACAGGCTTTTTCCCTGGGAAACAAAATTCAGAAGCCACTGTTCTGGGTGTCAGTTTGCAGGACCCACTAGGTACTCTAAAATTAGACCAAGTTGGCATTGGTGCCAGCAGGCTTCAGAAAGGCATCCTGCGAGAGGCGGAGTTCCAGGAGGCACCAGGCCTTTGAAGGACTCAGGACCATGAACCACTGTAAAAGGCGTTTTCCCTGGGAAACAAAACTCTGATGCCACTGTTCTGGATGTCAGTTTTCAGGACGCAGTTGGCACTCTCAAACCAGACTAAGTGGGCACCGGTGCCGGTTAGCGTCTGGGAAACATCCTGCAAGAGGGAGATCTCCAGGTGGTTCCCGGCAATTTACGGCCTCAGGACCCTGAACCACTCTACAGGCTTTTTCCCGTGGAAACAAAACTCACAAGCCACTGTTCTGGGTGTCAGTTTGCAGGACCCACTAGGCACTCTCAAACCAGACCAAGTTGGCACTATTTAAACCTTGCGTCTGGAGGCATCCTGCAAGAGGCCGAATTCCAGTAGGCAGCCTGAAATTTAGGGCCTCAGGCCCCTGACCCACTCTACAGGGTATTTCCCTGGGAAACAAAACTCAGAAGCCATTGTTCTTGGTGACAGTATTCAGGACACACTTGGCACTCTCAAACCAGACTAAGTTGTCACTCCTGCCACGTTGCGCCTGGGAGGCATCCTGCGAGAGGCGGAATCCCACGAGGCACATGGCCATTTATGGCCTCAGGACCCTGAACCCCTCATCAGGCTTTTTCCCTGGGAAACAAAACTAAGAAGCCACTGTTCAGGGTGTCAGTTTTCAGGACCCACTTGGCACTCTCAAACTAGACTAGGTTGGCACTGGTGCCACCTTGCGTCTGGGAGGCATCTTCCGAGAGGTGGAATTCCAGGAGGCACCTGGCCATTTAAGGCCTCAGGAAGCTGAGCCAATCTATAGGGTATTTCCCTGGAAACAAAAGTCAGAACCCACTGTTCAGGGTGTCAGTTTTCAGGACCCACTTGGCACTCTCAAACCAGAGTAAGTGGGCACCGGTGCCGCTAAACGTCTGGGAAACATCCTGCAAGAGGGAGATCTCCAGGAGGCTCCCGGCAATTTAAGGCCTCAGGTCCCTGAACCACTCTACAGGGTATTTCCCTGGGAAACAAAACTCAAAAGCCACTGTTATTGGTGACAGTTTTCAGGACCCACTTGGCACTCTCAAACCAATCCAAGTTGGCACTGGTGCCACTTTGTGTCTGGGAGGCATCCTGTGTGAGGCAGAATTCTAGGAGGCACCCTGAAATTTAACGCGGCAGGACCCTGAACGACTGTACAGTGTTTTTCCCTGGGAAACAAAACTCAGAAGTCACTGTTCTGGGTATCAGTTTGGAGACCCACTTGGCACTCTCAAATCAGACCAAGTTGGCACTGGTGCCACTTTGCGTCTGGGAGGCATCCTGCGAGAGGCCGAATTCCAGAAGGCAACTGGCCATTTAAGGCCTCAGGACCCTGAACCACTCTACAGGTTTTTTCCCTGGGAAAGAAAACTCACAAGCCACTGTTCTGGGTGTCAGTTTTCAGGACCCACTAGGCACTCTCAAACCCTACCAAGTTGGCACTGGTGCCACCTTGCATCTGGGAGGCATCCTGTGTGAGGCAGATTTCTAGGAGGCACCCGGCAATTTAAGGCCGCAGGACCCTGAACCATTGTACAGGCTTTTTCCCTGGGAAACAAAACTCACAAGCCACTGTTCTGGGTGTCAGTTTTCAGGACCCACTTGGCATTCTCCAACGAGATGAAGTTGGCACTGGTGCCACTATGTGTCTGGGAGGCATCCTGCGAGAGGCGGAATTCCAGGAGGAACCTGGCCATTTAAGGCCTCAGGCCCCTGAACCACTTTACAGGCTTTTTCCCTGGGAAACAAAACTCAGAAGACAATGTTCTTGGTGTCAGTTTTCAGGACCCACTTGACACTCTCAAACAACACCAAGTTGGCACTGGTGTCACATTGCGTCTGGGAGGCATCCTGCGAGAGGCCGAATTCAAGAAGGCACCTGGCCTTTTAAAGTTTCAGTCCCCTCAACCAGTGTACAGGCCTTTTCCCTGGGAAACAGAACTCACAAGCCACTGTTCTGGGTGTCAATTTTCAGGACCCACTTGGCACTCTCAAACCAGACCAAGTTGGCACTGCTGCCACCCTTCGTCTGAAACGCATCCTGCGAGAGGCCGAATTCCAGGAGGCACCTGGCCATTTAGGGCCTCAGGACCCTGAACCATTGTACAGGCTTTTTCCCTGGGAAACAAATCTCAGAAGCCACTGTTCTTGGTGTCAGTTTGCAGGACCCACTAGGCACTCTCAAACCAGACCAAGTTGGCACTTGTGCCGCTAAGTGTCTGGGGAACATCCTGCGAGAGGCGGATCTCCAGGAGGGACCCTGAAATTTAAGGCCTCAGGACCCTGAACCACTCTACAGGCTATTTTCCAGGGAGAAAAAACTCAGAAGCCACTGTTCTGGGTTTCAGTTTTCAGGACCCGCTTGGCACTCTCAAACCAGACCAAGTTGGCACGGGTGCCACTTTGCGTCTGGGAGGCATCCTGCTAGGGGCCGAATTCCAAGAGGCACCCGGCAATTTAAGGCCTCAGGACCCTGAACCACTCTACAGGCCTTTTCCCTGGGAAAGAAAACTCACAAGCCACTGTTCCGGGTGTCCGTTTTCAGGACCCACTAGGTACTCTCAAACCAGACCAAGTTGGCACTGGTGCCACCTTGCATCTGGGAGGCATCCTGTGTGAGGCGGAATTCTAGGAGGCACCCGGCAATTTAAGGCCGCAGGACCCTGAACCATTGTACAGGCTTTTTCCCTGGGAAACAAAACTCAGAAGCCACTGTTCTTGGTGTCAGCTTGCAGGACCCCCTTGGCATTCTCAAACCAGATGAAGTTGGCACTGGTGCCACTATGTGTCTGGGAGGCATCCTGCGAGAGGCCGAATTCCAGGAGGAACTTGGCCATTTAAGGCCTCAGGACCCTGAACCACTTTACAGGCTTTTTCCCTGGGAAACAAAACTCAGAAGACAATGTTCTTGGTGTCAGTTTTCAGGACCCACTTGACACTCTCAAACCAGACTAAGTGGGCAATGGTGCCGCATAGCATCTGGGAAAAATCCTGCAAGAGGCGGATCTCCAGGAGGCACCCGACAATTTAAGGCCGCAGGACCCCGAACCATTGTACAGGCTTTTTCCCTGGGAAACAAAACTCACAAACCACTGTTCTGGGTGTCAATTTTCAGGACCCACTTGACACTCCCAAACCAGACTAAGTTGGCACGGGTGCCACATTGCGTCTGGGAGGCATCCAGCGAGAGGCGGAATTCCAGGAGGCACCCTGAAATTTAAGGCTTCAGGACCCGGAACCACTGTACAGGCTTTTCCCCTGGGAAACAAAACTCAGAAGCCGCTGTTCTGGGTGTCAGTTTTCAGGACTCACTTGGCACTCTCAAACCAGACCAAGTTGGCACTGGTGCCCCCTTGCATCTGGGAGGCATCCTGTGTGAGGCAGAATTCTTGGAGACACCCGGCAATATAAGGCCGCAGGACCCTGAACCATTTTACAGGCTTTTTCCCTGGGAAACAAAACTCAGAAGACAATGTTCTTGGTGTCAGTTTTCAGGACCCACTTGACACTCTCAAACAAGACCAAGTTGGCACTGGTGTCACATTGCGTCTGGGAGGCATCCTGCGAGAGGCCGAATTCAAGAAGGCACCTGGCCATTTAAAGTTTCAGGCCCCTGAACCAGTGTACAGGCCTTTTCCCTGGGAAAGAAAACTCAGAAGCCACTGTTCTGGGTGTCAGTTTTCAGGACCCACTCTGCACTGTCAAACCAGACCAAGAATGCATTGGTGCCAGCTTGCGTTTGGGAGGCATCCTGCGAGAGGCGGAATTCAAGGAGGCACCCTGATATTTAAGGCCTCAGGATCCTGAACCACCGTACAGGCTTTTTCCCTGGGAAACAAAACTCAGAAGCCACTGTTCTGGGTGTCCGTTTTCAGCACCCACTTGGCACTCTCAAAGAAGACTAAGTGGGCACCGGTGCCGCTAAGCGTCTGGGAAACATCCTGCGAGAGGCAGATCTCCAGGAGGGACCCTGAAATTTAAGGCCTCAGGACCCTGAACCACTCTACAGGGTATTTCCCTGGGAAACAAAACTCAGAAGCCACTGTTCTGGGTGTCAGTTTTCAGGACCCACTCGACACTCTCAAACCAGACCAAGTTGGCACTGGTGTCACATTGCATCTGGGAGGCATCCTGAGAGAGGCCGAATTCAAGAAGGCACCTGGCCATTTAAAGTTTCAGGCCCCTGAACCAGTGTACAGGCCTTTTCCCTGGGAAACAAAACTCACAAGCCACTGTTCTGGGTGTCAATTTTCAGGACCCACTTGGCACTCTCAAACCAGACCAAGTTGGCACTGCTGCCACCCTTCCTCTGAAACGCATCCTGCGAGACGCGGAATTCCAGGAGGCACCTGGCCATTTATGGCCTCAAGACCCTGAACCACTGTACAGGCTTTTTCCCTGGGAAAAAAAACTCAGAAGCCACTGTTCTGGGTGTCAGTTTGCAGGACCCACTCTGCACTGTCAAACCAGACCAAGAATGCATTGGTGCCAGCTTGTATTTGGGAGGCATCCTGCGTGAGGCGGAATTCACCTAGGCACCCTGAAATTTAAGGCCTCAGGATCCTGAACCACCGTACAGGCTTTTTCCCTGGGAAACAAAACTCAGAAGCCACTGTTCTGGGTGTCAGTTTTCAGCACCCACTTAGCACTCTCAAACCAGACTAAGTGGGCACCGGTGCCGCTAAGCGTCTGGGAAACATCCTGCAAGATGCAGATCTCCAGGAGGGACCCTGAAATTTAAGGCCTCAGGACCCTGAACCACTGTACAGGCTATTTTCCAGGGAGAAAAAACTCAGAAGCCACTGTTCTGGGTGTCAGTTTTCAGGACCCGCTTTGCACTCTCAAACCAGACCAAGTTGGCACGGGTGCCACTTTGCGTCTGGGAGGCATCCTGCTAGGGGCCGAATTCCAAGAGGCACCCGGCAATTTAAGGCCTCAGGCCCCTGAACCACTCTACAGGCCTTTTCCCTGGGAAAGAAAACTCACAAGCCACTGTTCTGGGTGTCAGTTTTCAGGACCCACTAGGCACTCTCAAACCAGACCAAGTTGGCACTGGTGCCACCTTGCATCTGGGAGGCATCCTGTGTGAGGCGGAATTCTAGGAGGCACCCGGCAATTTAACGCCGCAGGACCCTGAACCATTGTACAGGCTTTTTCCCTGGGAAACAAAACTCAGAAGCCACTGTTCTTGGTGTCAGCTTGCAGGACCCACTTGGCATTCTCAAACCAGACGAAGTTGGCACTGGTGCCACTATGTGTCTGGGAGGCATCCTGCGAGAGGCCGAATTCCAGGAGGAACTTGGCCATTTAAGGCCTCAGGACCCTGAACCACTTTACAGGCTTTTTCCCTGGGAAGCAAAACTCAGAAGACAATGTTCTTGGTGTCAGTTTTCAGGACCCACTTGACACTCTCAAACCAGACTAAGTGGGCAATGGTGCCGCATAGCATCTGGGAAAAATCCTGCAAGAGGCGGATCTCCAGGAGGCACCCGACAATTTAAGGCCGCAGGACCCCGAACCATTGTACAGGCTTTTTCCCTGGGAAACAAAACTCACAAACCACTGTTCTGGGTGTCAGTTTTCAGGACCCACTAGGCACTCTCAAACAAGACCAAGTTGGCACTGGTGTCACATTGCGTCTGGGAGGCATCCTGCGAGAGGCCGAATTCAAGAAGGCACCTGGCCATTTAAAGTTTCAGGCCCCTGAACCAGTGTACAGGCCTTTTCCCTGGGAAACAAAACTCACAAGCCACTGTTCTGGGTGTCAATTTTCAGGACCCACTTGGCACTCTCAAACCAGACCAAGTTGGCACTGCTGCCACCCTTCCTCTGAAACGCATCCTGCGAGACGCGGAATTCCAGGAGGCACCTGGCCATTTATGGCCTCAGGACCCTGAACCACTGTACAGGCTTTTTCCCTGGGAAAAAAAACTCAGAAGCCACTGTTCTGGGTGTCAGTTTGCAGGACCCACTCTGCACTGTCAAACCAGACCAAGAATGCATTGGTGCCAGCTTGTGTTTGGGAGGCATCCTGCGAGAGGCGGAATTCACCTAGGCACCCTGAAATTTAAGGCCTCAGGATCCTGAACCACCGTACAGGCTTTTTCCCTGGGAACCAAAACTCAGAAGCCACTGTTCTGGGTGTCAGTTTTCAGCACCCACTTGGCACTCTCAAACCAGACTAAGTGGGCACCGGTGCCGCTAAGCGTCTGGGAAACATCCTGCAAGATGCAGATCTCCAGGAGGGACCCTGAAATTTAAGGCCTCAGGACCCTGAACCACTGTACAGGCTATTTTCCAGGGAGAAAAAACTCAGAAGCCACTGTTCTGGGTGTCAGTTTTCAGGACCCGCTTGACACTCTCAAACCAGACCAAGTTGGCACGGGTGCCACTTTGCGTCTGGGAGGCATCCTGCTAGGGGCCGAATTCCAAGAGGCACCCGGCAATTTAAGGCCTCAGGCCCCTGAACCACTCTACAGGCCTTTTCCCTGGGAAAGAAAACTCACAAGCCACTGTTCTGGGTGTCAGTTTTCAGGACCCACTAGGCACTCTCAAACCAGACCAAGTTGGCACTGGTGCCACCTTGCATCTGGGAGGCATCCTGTGTGAGGCGGAATTCTAGGAGGCACCCGGCAATTTAACGCCGCAGGACCCTGAACCATTGTACAGGCTTTTTCCCTGGGAAACAAAACTCAGAAGCCACTGTTCTTGGTGTCAGCTTGCAGGACCCACTTGGCATTCTCAAACCAGACGAAGTTGGCACTGGTGCCACTATGTGTCTGGGAGGCATCCTGCGAGAGGCCGAATTCCAGGAGGAACTTGGCCATTTAAGGCCTCAGGACCCTGAACCACTTTACAGGCTTTTTCCCTGGGAAGCAAAACTCAGAAGACAATGTTCTTGGTGTCAGTTTTCAGGACCCACTTGACACTCTCAAACCAGACTAAGTGGGCAATGGTGCCGCATAGCATCTGGGAAAAATCCTGCAAGAGGCGGATCTCCAGGAGGCACCCGACAATTTAAGGCCGCAGGACCCCGAACCATTGTACAGGCTTTTTCCCTGGGAAACAAAACTCACAAACCACTGTTCTGGGTGTCAGTTTTCAGGACCCACTAGGCACTCTCAAACAAGACCAAGTTGGCACTGGTGCCACTTTGCGTCTGGGAGGCATCCTGCGAGAGGCCGAATTCAAGAAGGCACCTGGCCATTTAAAGTTCCAGGCCCCTGAACCAGTGTACAGGCCTTTTCCCTGGGAAACAAAACTCAGAAGCCACTGTTCTGGGTGTCAATTTTCAGGACCCACTTGGCACTCTCAAACCAGACCAAGTTGGCACTGCTGCCACCCTTCCTCTGAAACGCATCCTGCGAGACGCGGAATTCCAGGAGGCACCTGGCCATTTATGGCCTCAAGACCCTGAACCACTGTACAGGCTTTTTCCCTGGGAAAAAAAACTCAGAAGCCACTGTTCTGGGTGTCAGTTTGCAGGACCCACTCTGCACTGTCAAACCAGACCAAGAATGCATTGGTGCCAGCTTGTGTTTGGGAGGCATCCTGCGAGAGGCGGAATTCACCTAGGCACCCTGAAATTTAAGGCCTCAGGATCCTGAACCACCGTACAGGCTTTTTCCCTGGGAACCAAAACTCAGAAGCCACTGTTCTGGGTGTCAGTTTTCAGCACCCACTTGGCACTCTCAAAGAAGACTAAGTGGGCACCGGTGCCGCTAAGCGTCTGGGAAACATCCTGCAAGATGCAGATCTCCAGGAGGGACCCTGAAATTTAAGGCCTCAGGACCCTGAACCACTGTACAGGCTATTTTCCAGGGAGAAAAAACTCAGAAGCCACTGTTCTGGGTGTCAGTTTTCAGGACCCGCTTTGCACTCTCAAACCAGACCAAGTTGGCACGGGTGCCACTTTGCGTCTGGGAGGCATCCTGCTAGGCGCCGAATTCCAAGAGGCACCCGGCAATTTAAGGCCTCAGGCCCCTGAACCACTCTACAGGCCTTTTCCCTGGGAAAGAAAACTCACAAGCCACTGTTCTGGGTGTCAGTTTTCAGGACCCACTAGGCACTCTCAAACCAGACCAAGTTGGCACTGGTGCCACCTTGCATCTCGGAGGCATCCTGTGTGAGGCGGAATTCTAGGAGGCACCCGGCAATTTAACGCCGCAGGACCCTGAACCATTGTACAGGCTTTTTCCCTGGGAAACAAAACTCAGAAGCCACTGTTCTTGGTGTCAGCTTGCAGGACCCACTTAGCATTCTCAAACCAGACAAAGTTGGCACTGGTGCCACTATGTGTCTGGGAGGCATCCTGCGAGAGGCCGAATTCCAGGAGGAACTTGGCCATTTAAGGCCTCCTGACCCTGAACCACTTTACAGGCTTTTTCCCTGGGAAGCAAAACTCAGAAGACAATGTTCTTGGTGTCAGTTTTCAGGACCCACTTGACACTCTCAAACCAGACTAAGTGGGCAATGGTGCCGCATAGCATCTGGGAAAAATCCTGCAAGAGGCGGATCTCCAGGAGGCACCCGACAATTTAAGGCCGCAGGACCCCGAACCATTGTACAGGCTTTTTCCCTGGGAAACAAAACTCACAAACCACTGTTCTGGGTGTCAGTTTTCAGGACCCACTAGGCACTCTCAAACAAGACCAAGTTGGCACTGGTGTCACATTGCGTCTGGGAGGCATCCTGCGAGAGGCCGAATTCAAGAAGGCACCTGGCCATTTAAAGTTTCAGGCCCCTGAACCAGTGTACAGGCCTTTTCCCTGGGAAACAAAACTCACAAGCCACTGTTCTGGGTGTCAATTTTCAGGACCCACTTGGCACTCTCAAACCAGACCAAGTTGGCACTGCTGCCACCCTTCCTCTGAAACGCATCCTGCGAGACGCGGAATTCCAGGAGGCACCTGGCCATTTATGGCCTCAAGACCCTGAACCACTGTACAGGCTTTTTCCCTGGGAAAAAAAACTCAGAAGCCACTGTTCTGGGTGTCAGCTTGCAGGACCCACTCTGCACTGTCAAACCAGACCAAGAATGCATTGGTGCCAGCTTGCGTTTTGGAGGCATCCTGTGAGAGGCGGAATTCACTTAGGCACCCTGAAATTTAAGGCCGCCGGGCCCCGAACCATTGTACAGGCTTTTTCCCTGGGAACCAAAACTCAGAAGCCACTGTTCTGGGTGTCAGTTTTCAGCACCCACTTGGCACTCTCAAACCAGACTAAGTGGGCAACGGTGCCACTTTGCGTCTGGGAAACATCCTGTGAGAGGCGGATCTCCAGGAGGGACCCTGAAATTTAAGGCCTCAGGACCCTGAACCACTGTACAGGCTATTTTCCAGGGAGAAAAAACTCAGAAGCCACTGTTCTGGGTGTCAGTTTTCAGGATCCGCTTTGCACTCTCAAACCAGACCAAGTTGGCACGGGTGCCACTTTGAGTCTGGGAGGCATCCTGCTAGGGGCCGAATTCCAAGAGGCACCCGGCAATTTAAGTCCTCAGGACCCTGAACCACTCTACAGGCCTTTTCCCTGGGAAAGAAAACTCACAAGCCACTGTTCTGGGTGTCAGTTTTCAGGACCCACTAGGCACTCTCAAACCAGACCAACTTGGCACTGGTGCAACCTTGCGTCTGGGAGGCATCCTGTGTGAGGCGAAATTCTAGGAGGCACCCGGCAATTTAACACCGCAGGACCCTGAACCATTGTACAGGCTTTTTCCCTGGGAAACAAAACTCAGAAGCCACTGTTCTTGGTGTCAGCTTGCAGGACCCACTTGGCATTCTCAAACCAGACCAAGTTGCCACTGGTGCCACTATGTGTCTGGGAGGCATCCTGCTAGGGGCTGAATTCCAGGAGGAACTTGGCCATTTAAGGCCTCAGGAGCCTGAACCACTTTACAGGCTTTTTCCCTGGGAAGCAAAACTCAGAAGCCACAGTTCTGGGTGTCTGTTTGCAGAACCCACTTGGCACTCTCAAACCAGACCAAGTTGGCACTGCAGCCACCTTGCGTCTGAGAGGCATCCTTCGAGAGGCGGAATTCCAAGAATCACCCGGCCATTTAAGGCCTCAGGCCCCTGAAACATTCTAGAGGCTTTTTCCCTGAGAGACAAAACTCACAAGCCACTGTTCTGGGTGTCAATTTTCAGGACCCACTTGGCACTCTCAAACAAGACCAAGTTGGCACTGCTGCCACCCTTCGTCTGAAACGCATCCTGCGAGACGCGGAATTCCAGGAGGCACCTGGCCATTTAAGGCCTCAGGACCCTGAACCATTGTACAGGCTTTTTCCCTGGGAAACAAATCTCAGCAGCTACTGTTCTTGGTGTCAGTTTGCAGGACCCACTTGGCACTCTCAAACCAGACCAAGTTGGCACTGGTGCCGCTAAGTGTCTGGGGAACATCCTGCGAGAGGTGGATCTCCAGGAGGGACCCTGAAATTTAAGGCCTCAGGACCCTGAACCACTCTACAGGCTTTTTCCCTGCGAAACAAAACTCAGAAGCCATTGTTCTGGGTGTCAATTTTCAGGACCCACTTGGCACTCTCAAACCAGACCAAGTTGGCACTGCTGCCACCCTTCCTCTGAAACGCATCCTGCGAGACGCGGAATTCCAGGAGGCACCTGGCCATTTAAGGCCTCAGGACCCTGAACCATTGTACAGGCTTTTTCCCTGGGAAACAAATCTCAGCAGCCACTGTTCTTGGTGTCAGTTTGCAGGACCCACTTGGCACTCTCAAACCAGACCAAGTTGGCACTGGTGCCGCTAAGCGTCTGGGGAACATCCTGCGAGAGGTGGATCTCCAGGAGGGACCCTGAAATTTAAGGCCTCAGGACCCTGAACCACTGTACAGGCTATTGCCCAGAGAAAGAAAACTCACAAGCCACTGTTCTGGGTGTCAGTTTGCAGGACCCGCTTGCACTCTTAAACCAGACCAAGTTGGCACGGGTGCCACTTTGCGTCTGGAAGGCATCCTGCAAGGGGCCGAATTCCAAGAGGGACCCGGCAATTTAAGGCCTCAGGACCCTGAACCACTCTACAGGCCTTTTCCCTGGGAAAGAAAACTCAGAAGCCACTGTTCTGGGTGTCAGTTTGCAGGACCCACTCTGCACTGTCAAACCAGACCAAGAATGCATTGGTGCCAGCTTGCGTTTGGGAGGCATCCTGCGAGAGGCGGAATTCAAGGAGGCACCCTGATATTTAAGGCCTCAGGATCCTGAACCACCGTACAGGCTTTTTCCCTGGGAAACAAAACTCAGAAGCCACTGTTCTGGGTGTCCGTTTTCAGCACCCACTTGGCACTCTCAAAGAAGACTGAGTGGGCACCGGTGCCGCTAAGCATCTGGGAAACATCCTGCGAGAGGCGGATCTCCAGGAGGGACCCTGAAATTTAAGGCCTCAGGACCCTGAACCACTCTACAGGGTATTTTCCTGGGAAACAAAACTCAGAAGCCACTGTTCTTGGTGTCAGTTTTCAGGACCCACTTGACACTCTCAAACTTAACCATGTTGGCACTTGTTCCAGCTTGCGTCTGGGAAAAATCCTTCGAGAGGCCGAATTCCAGGAGGCACCTGGCCATTTAAGGCCTCAGGACCCTGAACCACTCTACAGGGTATTTCCCTGGGAAACAAAATTCAGAAACCACTGTTCTGGGTGTCAGCTTGGAGGACCCACTTGGCACTCTCAAACCAGACCAAGTTGGCACTGGTGCCACTTTGCGTCTGGGAGGCATCCTGCGAGAGGCCGAATTCAAGAAGGCACCCGGCCATTTAAAGTTTCAGGCCCCAGAACCAGTGTACAGGCCATTTCCCTGGGAAACAAAACTCAGAAGCCACTGTTCTGTGTGTCAGTTTTCAGGACCCACTTGACTCTATCAAACCAGACTAAGTGGGAAGTGGTGCCGCAGAGCGTCTGGGAAAAATCCTGCAAGAGGGGGATCTCCAGGAGGCACCCGGAGATCTAAGGCCGCAGGAATCTGAACCATTGTACAGGCTTTTTCCCTGGGAAACAAAACTCAGAAGCCACTGTTCTTGGTGTCAGCTTGCAGGACCCACTTAGCATTCTCAAACCAGACAAAGTTGGCACTGGTGCCACTATGTGTCTGGGAGGCATCCTGCGAGAGGCCGAATTCCAGGAGGAACTTGGCCATTTAAGGCCTCAGGACCCTGAACCACTTTACAGGCTTTTTCCCTGGGAAGCAAAACTCAGAAGACAATGTTCTTGGTGTCAGTTTTCAGGACCCACTTGACACTCTCAAACCAGACTAAGTGGGCAATGGTGCCGCATAGCATCTGGGAAAAATCCTGCAAGAGGCGGATCTCCAGGAGGCACCCGACAATTTAAGGCCGCAGGACCCCGAACCATTGTACAGGCTTTTTCCCTGGGAAACAAAACTCACAAACCACTGTTCTGGGTGTCAGTTTTCAGGACCCACTAGGCACTCTCAAACAAGACCAAGTTGGCACTGGTGTCACATTGCGTCTGGGAGGCATCCTGCGAGAGGCCGAATTCAAGAAGGCACCTGGCCATTTAAAGTTTCAGGCCCCTGAACCAGTGTACAGGCCTTTTCCCTGGGAAACAAAACTCACAAGCCACTGTTCTGGGTGTCAATTTTCAGGACCCACTTGGCACTCTCAAACCAGACCAAGTTGGCACTGCTGCCACCCTTCCTCTGAAACGCATCCTGCGAGACGCGGAATTCCAGGAGGCACCTGGCCATTTATGGCCTCAAGACCCTGAACCACTGTACAGGCTTTTTCCCTGGGAAAAAAAACTCAGAAGCCACTGTTCTGGGTGTCAGCTTGCAGGACCCACTCTGCACTGTCAAACCAGACCAAGAATGCATTGGTGCCAGCTTGCGTTTTGGAGGCATCCTGTGAGAGGCGGAATTCACTTAGGCACCCTGAAATTTAAGGCCGCCGGGCCCCGAACCATTGTACAGGCTTTTTCCCTGGGAACCAAAACTCAGAAGCCACTGTTCTGGGTGTCAGTTTTCAGCACCCACTTGGCACTCTCAAACCAGACTAAGTGGGCAACGGTGCCACTTTGCGTCTGGGAAACATCCTGTGAGAGGCGGATCTCCAGGAGGGACCCTGAAATTTAAGGCCTCAGGACCCTGAACCACTGTACAGGCTATTTTCCAGGGAGAAAAAACTCAGAAGCCACTGTTCTGGGTGTCAGTTTTCAGGATCCGCTTTGCACTCTCAAACCAGACCAAGTTGGCACGGGTGCCACTTTGAGTCTGGGAGGCATCCTGCTAGGGGCCGAATTCCAAGAGGCACCCGGCAATTTAAGTCCTCAGGACCCTGAACCACTCTACAGGCCTTTTCCCTGGGAAAGAAAACTCACAAGCCACTGTTCTGGGTGTCAGTTTTCAGGACCCACTAGGCACTCTCAAACCAGACCAACTTGGCACTGGTGCAACCTTGCGTCTGGGAGGCATCCTGTGTGAGGCGAAATTCTAGGAGGCACCCGGCAATTTAACACCGCAGGACCCTGAACCATTGTACAGGCTTTTTCCCTGGGAAACAAAACTCAGAAGCCACTGTTCTTGGTGTCAGCTTGCAGGACCCACTTGGCATTCTCAAACCAGACGAAGTTGGCACTGGTGCCACTATGTGTCTGGGAGGCATCCTGCTAGGGGCTGAATTCCAGGAGGAACTTGGCCATTTAAGGCCTCAGGAGCCTGAACCACTTTACAGGCTTTTTCCCTGGGAAGCAAAACTCAGAAGCCACAGTTCTGGGTGTCTGTTTGCAGAACCCACTTGGCACTCTCAAACCAGCCCAAGTTGGCACTGCAGCCACCTTGCGTCTGAGAGGCATCCTTCGAGAGGCGGAATTCCAAGAATCACCCGGCCATTTAAGGCCTCAGGCCCCTGAAACATTCTAGAGGCTTTTTCCCTGAGAGACAAAACTCACAAGCCACTGTTCTGGGTGTCAATTTTCAGGACCCACTTGGCACTCTCAAACAAGACCAAGTTGGCACTGCTGCCACCCTTCGTCTGAAACGCATCCTGCGAGACGCGGAATTCCAGGAGGCACCTGGCCATTTAAGGCCTCAGGACCCTGAACCATTGTACAGGCTTTTTCCCTGGGAAACAAATCTCAGCAGCTACTGTTCTTGGTGTCAGTTTGCAGGACCCACTTGGCACTCTCAAACCAGACCAAGTTGGCACTGGTGCCGCTAAGTGTCTGGGGAACATCCTGCGAGAGGTGGATCTCCAGGAGGGACCCTGAAATTTAAGGCCTCAGGACCCTGAACCACTCTACAGGCTTTTTCCCTGCGAAACAAAACTCAGAAGCCATTGTTCTGGGTGTCAATTTTCAGGACCCACTTGGCACTCTCAAACCAGACCAAGTTGGCACTGCTGCCACCCTTCCTCTGAAACGCATCCTGCGAGACGCGGAATTCCAGGAGGCACCTGGCCATTTAAGGCCTCAGGACCCTGAACCATTGTACAGGCTTTTTCCCTGGGAAACAAATCTCAGCAGCCACTGTTCTTGGTGTCAGTTTGCAGGACCCACTTGGCACTCTCAAACCAGACCAAGTTGGCACTGGTGCCGCTAAGCGTCTGGGGAACATCCTGCGAGAGGTGGATCTCCAGGAGGGACCCTGAAATTTAAGGCCTCAGGACCCTGAACCACTGTACAGGCTATTGCCCAGAGAAAGAAAACTCACAAGCCACTGTTCTGGGTGTCAGTTTGCAGGACCCGCTTGCACTCTTAAACCAGACCAAGTTGGCACGGGTGCCACTTTGCGTCTGGAAGGCATCCTGCAAGGGGCCGAATTCCAAGAGGGACCCGGCAATTTAAGGCCTCAGGACCCTGAACCACTCTACAGGCCTTTTCCCTGGGAAACAAAACTCAGAAGCCACTGTTCTGGGTGTCAGTTTGCAGGACCCACTCTGCACTGTCAAACCAGACCAAGAATGCATTGGTGCCAGCTTGCGTTTGGGAGGCATCCTGCGAGAGGCGGAATTCAAGGAGGCACCCTGATATTTAAGGCCTCAGGATCCTGAACCACCGTACAGGCTTTTTCCCTGGGAAACAAAACTCAGAAGCCACTGTTCTGGGTGTCCGTTTTCAGCACCCACTTGGCACTCTCAAAGAAGACTGAGTGGGCACCGGTGCCGCTAAGCATCTGGGAAACATCCTGCGAGAGGCGGATCTCCAGGAGGGACCCTGAAATTTAAGGCCTCAGGACCCTGAACCACTCTACAGGGTATTTTCCTGGGAAACAAAACTCAGAAGCCACTGTTCTTGGTGTCAGTTTTCAGGACCCACTTGACACTCTCAAACTTAACCATGTTGGCACTTGTTCCAGCTTGCGTCTGGGAAAAATCCTTCGAGAGGCCGAATTCCAGGAGGCACCTGGCCATTTAAGGCCTCAGGACCCTGAACCACTCTACAGGGTATTTCCCTGGGAAACAAAATTCAGAAACCACTGTTCTGGGTGTCAGCTTGGAGGACCCACTTGGCACTCTCAAACCAGACCAAGTTGGCACTGGTGCCACTTTGCGTCTGGGAGGCATCCTGCGAGAGGCCGAATTCAAGAAGGCACCCGGCCATTTAAAGTTTCAGGCCCCAGAACCAGTGTACAGGCCATTTCCCTGGGAAACAAAACTCAGAAGCCACTGTTCTGTGTGTCAGTTTTCAGGACCCACTTGACTCTATCAAACCAGACTAAGTGGGAAGTGGTGCCGCAGAGCGTCTGGGAAAAATCCTGCAAGAGGGGGATCTCCAGGAGGCACCCGGAGATCTAAGGCCGCAGGAATCTGAACCATTGTACAGGCTTTTTCCCTGGGAAACAAAACTCAGAAGCCACTGTTCTGGGTGTCAGTTTTCAGGACCCACTTGGCATTCTCAAACCAGACGAAGTTGGCACTGGTGCCACTCTGTGTCTGGGAGGCATCCTGCGAGAGGCCGAATTCCAGGAGGAACCTGGCCATTTAAGGCCTCAGGCCCCTGAACCACTTTACAGGCTTTTTCCCTGGGAAACAAAACTCAGAAGACAATGTTCTTGGTGTCAGTTTTCAGGACCCACTTGACACTCTCAAACCAGACTAAATGGGCAATGGTGCCGCATAGCATCTGGGAAAAATCCTGCAAGAGGCGGATCTGCAGGAGGCACCCGGCAATTTAAGGCCGCAGGACCCCGAACCATTGTACAGGCTTTTTCCCTGGGAAACAAAACTCACAAACCACTGTTCTGGGTGTCAGTTTTCAGGACCCACTAGGCACTCTCAAACAAGACCAAGTTGGCACTGGTGTCACATTGCATCTGGGAGGCATCCTGCGAGAGGCCGAATTCAAGAAGGCACCTGGCCATTTAAAGTTCCAGGCCCCTGAACCAGTGTACAGGCCTTTTCCCTGGGAAACAAAACTCACAAGCCACTGTTCTGGGTGTCAATTTTCAGGACCCACTTGGCACTCTCAAACCAGACCAAGTTGGCACTGCTGCCACCCTTCCTCTGAAACGCATCCTGCGAGACGCGGAATTCCAGGAGGCACCTGGCCATTTAAGGCCTCAGGACCCTGAACCACTGTACAGGCTTTTTCCCTGGGAAAAAAAACTCAGAAGCCACTGTTCTGGGTGTCAGTTTGCAGGACCCACTCTGCACTGTCAAACCAGACCAAGAATGCATTGGTGCCAGCTTGTGTTTGGGAGGCATCCTGCGAGAGGCGGAATTCACCTAGGCACCCTGAAATTTAAGGCCTCAGGATCCTGAACCACCGTACAGGCTTTTTCCCTGGGAAACAAAACTCAGAAGCCACTGTTCTGGGTGTCAGTTTTCAGCACCCACTTGGCACTCTCAAACCAGACTAAGTGGGCACCGGTGCCGCTAAGCGTCTGGGAAACATCCTGCAAGATGCAGATCTCCAGGAGGGACCCTGAAATTTAAGGCCTCAGGACCCTGAACCACTGTACAGGCTATTTTCCAGTGAGAAAAAACTCAGAAGCCACTGTTCTGGGTGTCAGTTTTCAGGACCCGCTTTGCACTCTCAAACCAGACCAAGTTGGCACGGGTGCCACTTTGCGTCTGGGAGGCATCCTGCTAGGGGCCGAATTCCAAGAGGCACCCGGCAATTTAAGTCCTCAGGCCCCTGAACCACTCTACAGGCCTTTTCCCTGGGAAAGAAAACTCACAAGCCACTGTTCTGGGTGTCAGTTTTCAGGACCCACTAGGCACTCTCAAACCAGACCAAGTTGGCACTGGTGCCACCTTGCATCTGGGAGGCATCCTGTGTGAGGCGGAATTCTAGGAGGCACCCGGCAATTTAATGCCGCAGGACCCTGAACCATTGTACAGGCTTTTTCCCTGGGAAACAAAACTCAGAAGCCACTGTTCTTGGTGTCAGCTTGCAGGACCCACTTGGCATTCTCAAACCAGACGAAGTTGGCACTGGTGCCACTATGTGTCTGGGAGGCATCCTGCGAGAGGCCGAATTCCAGGAGGAACTTGGCCATTTAAGGCCTCAGGACCCTGAACCACTTTACAGGCTTTTTCCCTGGGAAGCAAAACTCAGAAGACAATGTTCTGGATGTCAGTTTTCAGGACCCACTTGACACTCTCAAACCAGACTAAGTGGGCACTGGTGCCGCATAGCATCTGGGAAAAATCCTGCAAGAGGCGGATCTCCAGGAGGCACCCGACAATTTAAGGCCGCAGGACCCCGAACCATTGTACAGGCTTTTTCCCTGGGAAACAAAACTCACAAACCACTGTTCTGGGTGTCAGTTTTCAGGACCCACTAGGCACTCTCAAACAAGACCAAGTTGGCACTGGTGTCACATTGCGTCTGGGAGGCATCCTGCGAGAGGCCGAATTCAAGAAGGCACCTGGCCATTTAAAGTTTCAGGCCCCTGAACCAGTGTACAGGCCTTTTCCCTGGGAAACAAAACTCACAAGCCACTGTTCTGGGTGTCAATTTTCAGGACCCACTTGGCACTCTCAAACCAGACCAAGTTGGCACTGCTGCCACCCTTCGTCTGAAACGCATCCTGCGAGACGCGGAATTCCAGGAGGCACCTGGCCATTTATGGCCTCAAGACCCTGAACCACTGTACAGGCTTTTTCCCTGGGAAAAAAAACTCAGAAGCCACTGTTCTGGGTGTCAGCTTGCAGGACCCACTCTGCACTGTCAAACCAGACCAAGAATGCATTGGTGCCAGCTTGCGTTTTGGAGGCATCCTGTGAGAGGCGGAATTCACCTAGGCACCCTGAAATTTAAGGCCGCCGGGCCCCGAACCATTGTACAGGCTTTTTCCCTGGGAACCAAAACTCAGAAGCCACTGTTCTGGGTGTCAGTTTTCAGCACCCACTTGGCACTCTCAAACCAGACTAAGTGGGCAACGGTGCCACTTTGCGTCTGGGAAACATCCTGTGAGAGGCGGATCTCCAGGAGGGACCCTGAAATTTAAGGCCTCAGGACCCTGAACCACTGTACAGGCTATTTCCCTGGGAAACAAAACTCACAAACCACTGTTCTGGGTGTCAGTTTTCAGGACCCACTTGACACTCCCAAACCAGACCAAGTTGGCACTTGTGCCACATTGCGTCTGGGAGGCATCCAGCGAGAGGCGGAATTCCAGGAGGCACCCTGAAATTTAAGGCCTCAGGACCCTGAACCACTGTACAGGCTTTTTCCCTGGGAGCCAAAACTCAGAAGCCACAGTTCTGGGTGTCTGTTTGCAGAACCCACTTGGCACTCTCAAACCAGCCCAAGTTGGCACTGCAGCCACCTTGCGTCTGAGAGGCATCCTTCGAGAGGCGGAATTCCAAGAATCACCCGGCCATTTAAGGCCTCAGGCCCCTGAAACATTCTAGAGGCTTTTTCCCTGAGAGACAAAACTCACAAGCCACTGTTCTGGGTGTCAATTTTCAGGACCCACTTGGCACTCTCAAACAAGACCAAGTTGGCACTGCTGCCACCCTTCGTCTGAAACGCATCCTGCGAGAGGCCGAATTCCAGGAGGCACCCTGAAATTTAAGGCCTCAGGACCCTGAACCATTGTACAGGCTTTTTCCCTGGGAAACAAATCTCAGCAGCCACTGTTCTTGGTGTCAGTTTGCAGGACCCACTTGGCACTCTCAAACGAGACCATGTTGGCACTGGTGCCGCTAAACGTCTGGGGAACATCCTGCGAGAGGTGGATCTCCAGGAGGGACCCTGAAATTTAAGGCCTCAGGACCCTGAACCACTGTACAGGCTATTGCCCAGAGAAAGAAAACTCACAAGCCACTGTTCTGGGTGTCAGTTTGCAGGACCCGCTTGCACTCTTAAACCAGACCAAGTTGGCACGGGTGCCACTTTGCGTCTGGAAGGCATCCTGCAAGGGGCCGAATTCCAAGAGGGACCCGGCAATTTAAGGCCTCAGGACCCTGAACCACTCTACAGGCCTTTTCCCTGGGAAAGAAAACTCAGAAGCCAGTGTTCTGGGTGTCAGTTTTCAGGACCCACTCTGCACTGTCAAACCAGACCAAGAATGCATTGGTGCCAGCTTGCGTTTGGGAGGCATCCTGCGAGAGGCGGAATTCAAGGAGGCACCCTGATATTTAAGGCTTCAGGATCCTGAACCACCGTACAGGCTTTTTCCCTGGGAAACAAAACTCAGAAGCCACTGTTCTGGGTGTCCGTTTTCAGCACCCACTTGGCACTCTCAAAGAAGACTAAGTGGGCACCGGTGCCGCTAAGCGTCTGGGAAACATCCTGCGAGAGGCGGATCTCCAGGAGGGACCCTGAAATTTAAGGCCTCAGGACCCTGAACCACTCTACAGGGTATTTCCCTGGGAAACAAAACTCAGAAGCCACTGTTCTTAGTGTCAGTTTTCAGGACCCACTTGACACTCTCAAACCAGACCAAGTTGGCACTGCTGCCACATTGCGTCTGGGAGGCATCCTGAGAGAGGCGGAATTCCACGAGACACCTGGCCATTTAAGACCTCAGGACCCTGAAGCACTGTACAGTGTTTTTCCCTGGGAAACAAAACTCAGAAGCCACTGTTCTGGATGTCAGTTTTCAGGAACCACTTGGCACTCTCAAACTTAACCATGTTGGCACTTGTTCCAGCTTGCGTCTGGGAAAAATCCTTCGAGAGGCCGAATTCCAGGAGGCACCTGGCCATTTAAGGCCTCAGGACCCTGAACCACTCTACAGGGTATTTCCCTGGGAAACAAAATTCAGAAACCACTGTTCTGGGTGTCAGCTTGGAGGACCCACTTGGCACTCTCAAACCAGACCAAGTTGGCACTGGTGCCACTTTGCGTCTGGGAGGCATCCTGCGAGAGGCCGAATTCAAGAAGGCACACGGCCATTTAAAGTTTCAGGCCCCGGAACCAGTGTACAGGCCATTTCCCTGGGAAACAAAACTCAGAAGCCACTGTTCTGTGTGTCAGTTTTCAGGACCCACTTGACTCTATCAAACCAGACTAAGTGGGAAGTGGTGCCGCAGAGCGTCTGGGAAAAATACTGCAAGAAGCGGATCTCCAGGAGGCACCCGGAGATCTAAGGCCGCAGGAATCTGAACCATTGTACAGGCTTTTTCCCTGGGAAACAAAACTCAGAAGCCACTGTTCTGGGTGTCAGTTTTCAGGACCCACTTGGCATTCTCAAACCAGACGAAGTTGGCACTGGTGCCACTCTGTGTCTGGGAGGCATCCTGCGAGAGGCCGAATTCCAGGAGGAACCTGGCCATTTAAGGCCTCAGGACCCTGAACCACTTTACAGGCTTTTTCCCTGGGAAACAAAACTCAGAAGACAATGTTCTTGGTGTCAGTTTTCAGGACCCACTTGACACTCTCAAACCAGACTAAATGGGCAATGGTGCCGCATAGCATCTGGGAAAAATCCTGCAAGAGGCGGATCTCCAGGAGGCACCCGGCAATTTAAGGCCGCAGGACCCCGAACCATTGTACAGGCTTTTTCTCTGGGAAACAAAACTCACAAACCACTGTTCTGGATGTCAGTTTTCAGGACCCACTAGGCACTCTCAAACAAGACCAAGTTGGCACTGGTGTCACATTGCGTCTGGGAGGCATCCTGCGAGAGGCCGAATTCAAGAAGGCACCTGGCCATTTAAAGTTTCAGGCCCCTGAACCAGTGTACAGGCCTTTTCCCTGGGAAACAAAACTCACAAGCCACTGTTCTGGGTGTCAATTTTCAGGACCCGCTTGGCACTCTCAAACCAGACCAAGTTGGCACTGCTGCCACCCTTCCTCTGAAACGCATCCTCCGAGACGCGGAATTCCAGGAGGCACCTGGCCATTTAAGGCCTCAGGACCCTGAACCATTGTACAGGCTTTTTCCCTGGGAAACAAATCTCAGCAGCCACTGTTCTTGGTGTCAGTTTGCAGGACCCACTAGGCACTCTCAAATAATACCAAGTTGGCACTGGTGCCGCTAAGCGTCTGGGGAACATCCTGCGAGAGGCGGATCTCCAGGAGGGACCCTGAAATTTAACGTGGCAGGACCCTGAACCACTGTACAGGCTATTGCCCAGAGGAAAAAAACTCACAAGCCACTGTTCTGGGTGTCAGTTTTCAGGACCCACTTGGCACTCTCAAACCAGACCACGTTGGCACTTGTGGCACTTTGCGTCTGGGAGGCATCCTGTGAGACGCGGAATTCCAGGAGGCACCTGGCCATTTATGGCCTCAAGACCCTGAACCACTCTACAGGCTTTTTCCCTGGGAAAAAAAACTCAGAAGCCACTGTTCTGGGTGTCAGTTTGCAGGACCCACTCTGCACTGTCAAACCAGACCAAGAATGCATTGGTGCCAGCTTGCGTTTGGGAGGCATCCTGCGAGAGGCGGAATTCACCTAGGCACCCTGAAATTTAAGGCCGCAGGGCCCCGAACCATTGTACAGGCTTTTTCCCTGGGAACCAAAACTCAGAAGCCACTGTTCTGGGTGTCAGTTTTCAGCACCCACTTGGCACTCTCAAACCAGACTAAGTGGGCAACGGTGCCACTTTGCGTCTGGGAAACATCCTGTGAAAGGCGGATCTCCAGGAGGGACCCTGAAATTTAAGGCCTCAGGACCCTGAACCACTGTACAGGCTATTTTCCAGGGAGAAAAAACTCAGAAGCCACTGTTCTGGGTGTCAGTTTTCAGGACCCGCTTGGCACTCTCAAACCAGACCAAGTTGGCACGGGTGCCACTTTGCGTCTGGGAGGCAACCTGCTAGGGGCCGAATTCCATGAGGCACCCGGCAATTTAAGTCCTCAGGACCCTGAACCACTCTACAGGCCTTTTCCCTGGGAAAGAAAACTCACAAGCCACTGTTCTGGGTGTCAGTTTGCAGGACCCACTAGGCACTCTCAAACCAGACCAAGTTGGCACTGGTGCCACCTTGCATCTGGGAGGCATCCTGTGTAAGGCGGAATTCTAGGAGGCACCCGGCAATTTAACGCCGCAGGACCCTGAACCATTGTACAGGCTTTTTCCCTGGGAAACAAAACTCAGAAGCCTCTGTTCTTGGTGTCAGCTTGCAGGACCCACTTGGCATTCTCAAACCAGATGAAGTTGGCCCTGGTGCCACTATGTGTCTGGGAGGCATCCTGCGAGAGGCCGAATTCCAGGAGGAACTTGGTCATTTAAGGCCTCAGGACCCTGAACCACTTTACAGGCTTTTTCCCTGGGAAGCAAAACTCAGAAGACAATGTTCTTGGTGTCAGTTTTCAGGACCCACTTGACACTCTCAAACCAGACTAAGTGGGCAATGGTGCCGCATAGCGTCTGGGAAAAATCCTGCAAGAGGCGGATCTCCTGGAGGCACCCGACAATTTAAGGCCTCAGGACCCTGAACCACTCTACTGGCTATTTCCCTGGGAAACAAAACTCACAAACCACTGTTCTGGGTGTCAGTTTTCAGGACCCACTTGACACTACCAAACCAGACCAAGTTGGCACTTGTGCCACATTGCGTCTGGGAGGCATCCAGCGAGAGGCGGAATTCCAGGAGGCACCCTGAAATTTAAGGCCTCAGGACCCTGAACCACTGTACAGGCTTTTTCCCTGGGAGCCAAAACTCAGAAGCCACAGTTCTGGGTGTCTGTTTGCAGAACCCACTTGGCACTCTCAAACCAGCCCAAGTTGGCACTGCAGCCACCTTGCGTCTGAGAGGCATCCTTCGAGAGGCGGAATTCCAAGAATCACCTGGCCATTTAAGGCCTCAGGCCACTGAAACATTCTAGAGGCTTTTTCCCTGAGAGACAAAACTCAGAAGCCACTGTTCTTGGTGTCAGCTTGCAGGACCCACTTGGCATTCTCAAACCAGACAAAGTTGGCACTGGTGCCACTATGTGTCTGGGAGGCATCCTGCGAGAGGCCGAATTCCAGGAGGAACTTGGCCATTTAAGGCCTCAGGACCCTGAACCACTTTACAGGCTTTTTCCCTGGGAAGCAAAACTCAGAAGACAATGTTCTTGGTGTCAGTTTTCAGGACCCACTTGACACTCTCAAACCAGACTAAGTGGGCAATGGTGCTGCATAGCATCTGGGAAAAATCCTGCAAGAGGCGGATCTCCAGGAGGCACCCGACAATTTAAGGCCTCAGGCCCCTGAACCACTCTACAGGCCTTTTCCCTGGGAAAGAAAACTCACAAGCCACTGTTCTGGGTGTCAGTTTTCAGGACCCACTAGGCACTCTCAAACCAGACCAAGTTGGCACTGGTGCCACCTTGCATCTGGGAGGCATCCTGTGTGAGGCGGAATTCTAGGAGGCACCCGGCAATTTAACGCCGCAGGACCCTGAACCATTGTACAGGCTTTTTCCCTGGGAAACAAAACTCAGAAGCCACTGTTCTTGGTGTCAGCTTGCAGGACCCACTTGGCATTCTCAAACCAGACAAAGTTGGCACTGGTGCCACTATGTGTCTGGGAGGCATCCTGCGAGAGGCCGAATTCCAGGAGGAACTTGGCCATTTAAGGCCTCAGGACCCTGAACCATTTTACAGGCTTTTTCCCTGGGAAGCAAAACTCAGAAGACAATGTTCTTGGTGTCAGTTTTCAGGACCCACTTGACACTCTCAAACCAGACTAAGTGGGCAATGGTGCCGCATAGCATCTGGGAAAAATCCTGCAAGAGGCGGATCTCCAGGAGGCACCCGACAATTTAAGGCCGCAGGACCCCGAACCATTGTACAGGCTTTTTCCCTGGGAAACAAAACTCACAAACCACTGTTCTGGGTGTCAGTTTTCAGGACCCACTAGGCACTCTCAAACAAGACCAAGTTGGCACTGGTGTCACATTGCGTCTGGGAGGCATCCTGCGAGAGGCCGAATTCAAGAAGGCACCTGGCCATTTAAAGTTTCAGGCCCCTGAACCAGTGTACAGGCTTTTTCCCTGGGAAACAAAACTCACAAGCCACTGTTCTGGGTGTCAATTTTCAGGACCCACTTGGCACTCTCAAACCAGACCAAGTTGGCACTGCTGCCACCCTTCCTCTGAAACGCATCCTGCGAGACGCGGAATTCCAGGAGGCACCTGGCCATTTAAGGCCTCAGGACCCTGAACCACTGTACAGGCTTTTTCCCTGGGAAAAAAAACTCAGAAGCCACTGTTCTGGGTGTCAGTTTGCAGGACCCACTCTGCACTGTCAAACCAGACCAAGAATGCATTGGTGCCAGCTTGTGTTTGGGAGGCATCCTGCGAGAGGCGGAATTCACCTAGGCACCCTGAAATTTAAGGCCTCAGGATCCTGAACCACCGTACAGGCTTTTTCCCTGGGAAACAAAACTCAGAAGCCACTGTTCTGGGTGTCAGTTTTCAGCACCCACTTGGCACTCTCAAACCAGACTAAGTGGGCACCGGTGCCGCTAAGCGTCTGGGAAACATCCTGCAAGATGCAGATCTCCAGGAGGGACCCTGAAATTTAAGGCCTCAGGACCCTGAACCACTGTACAGGCTATTTTCCAGTGAGAAAAAACTCAGAAGCCACTGTTCTGGGTGTCAGTTTTCAGGACCCGCTTTGCACTCTCAAACCAGACCAAGTTGGCACGGGTGCCACTTTGCGTCTGGGAGGCATCCTGCTAGGGGCCGAATTCCAAGAGGCACCCGGCAATTTAAGTCCTCAGGCCCCTGAACCACTCTACAGGCCTTTTCCCTGGGAAAGAAAACTCACAAGCCACTGTTCTGGGTGTCAGTTTTCAGGACCCACTAGGCACTCTCAAACCAGACCAAGTTGGCACTGGTGCCACCTTGCATCTGGGAGGCATCCTGTGTGAGGCGGAATTCTAGGAGGCACCCGGCAATTTAATGCCGCAGGACCCTGAACCATTGTACAGGCTTTTTCCCTGGGAAACAAAACTCAGAAGCCACTGTTCTTGGTGTCAGCTTGCAGGACCCACTTGGCATTCTCAAACCAGACGAAGTTGGCACTGGTGCCACTATGTGTCTGGGAGGCATCCTGCGAGAGGCCGAATTCCAGGAGGAACTTGGCCATTTAAGGCCTCAGGACCCTGAACCACTTTACAGGCTTTTTCCCTGGGAAGCAAAACTCAGAAGACAATGTTCTGGATGTCAGTTTTCAGGACCCACTTGACACTCTCAAACCAGACTAAGTGGGCACTGGTGCCGCATAGCATCTGGGAAAAATCCTGCAAGAGGCGGATCTCCAGGAGGCACCCGACAATTTAAGGCCGCAGGACCCCGAACCATTGTACAGGCTTTTTCCCTGGGAAACAAAACTCACAAACCACTGTTCTGGGTGTCAGTTTTCAGGACCCACTAGGCACTCTCAAACAAGACCAAGTTGGCACTGGTGTCACATTGCGTCTGGGAGGCATCCTGCGAGAGGCCGAATTCAAGAAGGCACCTGGCCATTTAAAGTTTCAGGCCCCTGAACCAGTGTACAGGCCTTTTCCCTGGGAAACAAAACTCACAAGCCACTGTTCTGGGTGTCAATTTTCAGGACCCACTTGGCACTCTCAAACCAGACCAAGTTGGCACTGCTGCCACCCTTCGTCTGAAACGCATCCTGCGAGACGCGGAATTCCAGGAGGCACCTGGCCATTTATGGCCTCAAGACCCTGAACCACTCTACAGGCTTTTTCCCTGGGAAAAAAAACTCAGAAGCCACTGTTCTGGGTGTCAGCTTGCAGGACCCACTTGGCATTCTCAAACCAGACCAAGAATGCATTGGTGCCAGCTTGCGTTTTGGAGGCATCCTGTGAGAGGCGGAATTCACCTAGGCACCCTGAAATTTAAGGCCGCCGGGCCCCGAACCATTGTACAGGCTTTTTCCCTGGGAACCAAAACTCAGAAGCCACTGTTCTGGGTGTCAGTTTTCAGCACCCACTTGGCACTCTCAAACCAGACTAAGTGGGCAACGGTGCCACTTTGCGTCTGGGAAACATCCTGTGAGAGGCGGATCTCCAGGAGGGACCCTGAAATTTAAGGCCTCAGGACCCTGAACCACTGTACAGGCTATTTCCCTGGGAAACAAAACTCACAAACCACTGTTCTGGGTGTCAGTTTTCAGGACCCACTTGACACTCCCAAACCAGACCAAGTTGGCACTTGTGCCACATTGCGTCTGGGAGGCATCCAGCGAGAGGCGGAATTCCAGGAGGCACCCTGAAATTTAAGGCCTCAGGACCCTGAACCACTGTACAGGCTTTTTCCCTGGGAGCCAAAACTCAGAAGCCACAGTTCTGGGTGTCTGTTTGCAGAACCCACTTGGCACTCTCAAACCAGCCCAAGTTGGCACTGCAGCCACCTTGCGTCTGAGAGGCATCCTTCGAGAGGCGGAATTCCAAGAATCACCCGGCCATTTAAGGCCTCAGGCCCCTGAAACATTCTAGAGGCTTTTTCCCTGAGAGACAAAACTCACAAGCCACTGTTCTGGGTGTCAATTTTCAGGACCCACTTGGCACTCTCAAACAAGACCAAGTTGGCACTGCTGCCACCCTTCGTCTGAAACGCATCCTGCGAGAGGCCGAATTCCAGGAGGCACCCTGAAATTTAAGGCCTCAGGACCCTGAACCATTGTACAGGCTTTTTCCCTGGGAAACAAATCTCAGCAGCCACTGTTCTTGGTGTCAGTTTGCAGGACCCACTTGGCACTCTCAAACGAGACCATGTTGGCACTGGTGCCGCTAAACGTCTGGGGAACATCCTGCGAGAGGTGGATCTCCAGGAGGGACCCTGAAATTTAAGGCCTCAGGACCCTGAACCACTGTACAGGCTATTGCCCAGAGAAAGAAAACTCACAAGCCACTGTTCTGGGTGTCAGTTTGCAGGACCCGCTTGCACTCTTAAACCAGACCAAGTTGGCACGGGTGCCACTTTGCGTCTGGAAGGCATCCTGCAAGGGGCCGAATTCCAAGAGGGACCCGGCAATTTAAGGCCTCAGGACCCTGAACCACTCTACAGGCCTTTTCCCTGGGAAAGAAAACTCAGAAGCCAGTGTTCTGGGTGTCAGTTTTCAGGACCCACTCTGCACTGTCAAACCAGACCAAGAATGCATTGGTGCCAGCTTGCGTTTGGGAGGCATCCTGCGAGAGGCGGAATTCAAGGAGGCACCCTGATATTTAAGGCTTCAGGATCCTGAACCACCGTACAGGCTTTTTCCCTGGGAAACAAAACTCAGAAGCCACTGTTCTGGGTGTCCGTTTTCAGCACCCACTTGGCACTCTCAAAGAAGACTAAGTGGGCACCGGTGCCGCTAAGCGTCTGGGAAACATCCTGCGAGAGGCGGATTCCCAGGAGGGACCCTGAAATTTAAGGCCTCAGGACCCTGAACCACTCTACAGGGTATTTCCCTGGGAAACAAAACTCAGAAGCCACTGTTCTTAGTGTCAGTTTTCAGGACCCACTTGACACTTTCAAACCAGACCAAGTTGGCACTGCTGCCACATTGCGTCTGGGAGGCATCCTGAGAGAGGCGGAATTCCACGAGACACCTGGCCATTTAAGACCTCAGGACCCTGAAGCACTGTACAGTGTTTTTCCCTGGGAAACAAAACTCAGAAGCCACTGTTCTGGATGTCAGTTTTCAGGAACCACTTGGCACTCTCAAACTTAACCATGTTGGCACTTGTTCCAGCTTGCGTCTGGGAAAAATCCTTCGAGAGGCCGAATTCCAGGAGGCACCTGGCCATTTAAGGCCTCAGGACCCTGAACCACTCTACAGGGTATTTCCCTGGGAAACAAAATTCAGAAACCACTGTTCTGGGTGTCAGCTTGGAGGACCCACTTGGCACTCTCAAACCAGACCAAGTTGGCACTGGTGCCACTTTGCGTCTGGGAGGCATCCTGCGAGAGGCCGAATTCAAGAAGGCACACGGCCATTTAAAGTTTCAGGCCCCGGAACCAGTGTACAGGCCATTTCCCTGGGAAACAAAACTCAGAAGCCACTGTTCTGTGTGTCAGTTTTCAGGACCCACTTGACTCTATCAAACCAGACTAAGTGGGAAGTGGTGCCGCAGAGCGTCTGGGAAAAATACTGCAAGAAGCGGATCTCCAGGAGGCACCCGGAGATCTAAGGCCGCAGGAATCTGAACCATTGTACAGGCTTTTTCCCTGGGAAACAAAACTCAGAAGCCACTGTTCTGGGTGTCAGTTTTCAGGACCCACTTGGCATTCTCAAACCAGACGAAGTTGGCACTGGTGCCACTCTGTGTCTGGGAGGCATCCTGCGAGAGGCCGAATTCCAGGAGGAACCTGGCCATTTAAGGCCTCAGGACCCTGAACCACTTTACAGGCTTTTTCCCTGGGAAACAAAACTCAGAAGACAATGTTCTTGGTGTCAGTTTTCAGGACCCACTTGACACTCTCAAACCAGACTAAATGGGCAATGGTGCCGCATAGCATCTGGGAAAAATCCTGCAAGAGGCGGATCTCCAGGAGGCACCCGGCAATTTAAGGCCGCAGGACCCCGAACCATTGTACAGGCTTTTTCTCTGGGAAACAAAACTCACAAACCACTGTTCTGGATGTCAGTTTTCAGGACCCACTAGGCACTCTCAAACAAGACCAAGTTGGCACTGGTGTCACATTGCGTCTGGGAGGCATCCTGCGAGAGGCCGAATTCAAGAAGGCACCTGGCCATTTAAAGTTTCAGGCCCCTGAACCAGTGTACAGGCCTTTTCCCTGGGAAACAAAACTCACAAGCCACTGTTCTGGGTGTCAATTTTCAGGACCCGCTTGGCACTCTCAAACCAGACCAAGTTGGCACTGCTGCCACCCTTCCTCTGAAACGCATCCTCCGAGACGCGGAATTCCAGGAGGCACCTGGCCATTTAAGGCCTCAGGACCCTGAACCATTGTACAGGCTTTTTCCCTGGGAAACAAATCTCAGCAGCCACTGTTCTTGGTGTCAGTTTGCAGGACCCACTAGGCACTCTCAAATCATACCAAGTTGGCACTGGTGCCGCTAAGCGTCTGGGGAACATCCTGCGAGAGGCGGATATCCAGGAGGGACCCTGAAATTTAACGTGGCAGGACCCTGAACCACTGTACAGGCTATTGCCCAGAGGAAAAAAACTCACAAGCCACTGTTCTGGGTGTCAGTTTTCAGGACCCACTTGGCACTCTCAAACCAGACCAAGTTGGCACTTGTGGCACTTTGCGTCTGGGAGGCATCCTGTGAGACGCGGAATTCCAGGAGGCACCTGGCCATTTATGGCCTCAAGACCCTGAACCACTCTACAGGCTTTTTCCCTGGGAAAAAAAACTCAGAAGCCACTGTTCTGGGTGTCAGTTTGCAGGACCCACTCTGCACTGTCAAACCAGACCAAGAATGCATTGGTGCCAGCTTGCGTTTGGGAGGCATCCTGCGAGAGGCGGAATTCACCTAGGCACCCTGAAATTTAAGGCCGCAGGGCCCCGAACCATTGTACAGGCTTTTTCCCTGGGAACCAAAACTCAGAAGCCACTGTTCTGGGTGTCAGTTTTCAGCACCCACTTGGCACTCTCAAACCAGACTAAGTGGGCAACGGTGCCACTTTGCGTCTGGGAAACATCCTGTGAGAGGCGGATCTCCAGGAGGGACCCTGAAATTTAAGGCCTCAGGACCCTGAACCACTGTACAGGCTATTTTCCAGGGAGAAAAAACTCAGAAGCCACTGTTCTGGGTGTCAGTTTTCAGGACCCGCTTGGCACTCTCAAACCAGACCAAGTTGGCACGGGTGCCACTTTGCGTCTGGGAGGCAACCTGCTAGGGGCCGAATTCCATGAGGCACCCGGCAATTTAAGTCCTCAGGACCCTGAACCACTCTACAGGCCTTTTCCCTGGGAAAGAAAACTCACAAGCCACTGTTCTGGGTGTCAGTTTGCAGGACCCACTAGGCACTCTCAAACCAGACCAAGTTGGCACTGGTGCCACCTTGCATCTGGGAGGCATCCTGTGTAAGGCGGAATTCTAGGAGGCACCCGGCAATTTAACGCCGCAGGACCCTGAACCATTGTACAGGCTTTTTCCCTGGGAAACAAAACTCAGAAGCCTCTGTTCTTGGTGTCAGCTTGCAGGACCCACTTGGCATTCTCAAACCAGATGAAGTTGGCCCTGGTGCCACTATGTGTCTGGGAGGCATCCTGCGAGAGGCCGAATTCCAGGAGGAACTTGGTCATTTAAGGCCTCAGGACCCTGAACCACTTTACAGGCTTTTTCCCTGGGAAGCAAAACTCAGAAGACAATGTTCTTGGTGTCAGTTTTCAGGACCCACTTGACACTCTCAAACCAGACTAAGTGGGCAATGGTGCCGCATAGCGTCTGGGAAAAATCCTGCAAGAGGCGGATCTCCTGGAGGCACCCGACAATTTAAGGCCTCAGGACCCTGAACCACTCTACTGGCTATTTCCCTGGGAAACAAAACTCACAAACCACTGTTCTGGGTGTCAGTTTTCAGGACCCACTTGACACTACCAAACCAGACCAAGTTGGCACTTGTGCCACATTGCGTCTGGGAGGCATCCAGCGAGAGGCGGAATTCCAGGAGGCACCCTGAAATTTAAGGCCTCAGGACCCTGAACCACTGTACAGGCTTTTTCCCTGGGAGCCAAAACTCAGAAGCCACAGTTCTGGGTGTCTGTTTGCAGAACCCACTTGGCACTCTCAAACCAGCCCAAGTTGGCACTGCAGCCACCTTGCGTCTGAGAGGCATCCTTCGAGAGGCGGAATTCCAAGAATCACCTGGCCATTTAAGGCCTCAGGCCACTGAAACATTCTAGAGGCTTTTTCCCTGAGAGACAAAACTCAGAAGCCACTGTTCTTGGTGTCAGCTTGCAGGACCCACTTGGCATTCTCAAACCAGACAAAGTTGGCACTGGTGCCACTATGTGTCTGGGAGGCATCCTGCGAGAGGCCGAATTCCAGGAGGAACTTGGCCATTTAAGGCCTCAGGACCCTGAACCACTTTACAGGCTTTTTCCCTGGGAAGCAAAACTCAGAAGACAATGTTCTTGGTGTCAGTTTTCAGGACCCACTTGACACTCTCAAACCAGACTAAGTGGGCAATGGTGCCGCATAGCATCTGGGAAAAATCCTGCAAGAGGCGGATCTCCAGGAGGCACCCGACAATTTAAGGCCTCAGGC
Organism: Fringilla coelebs; assembly: GCF_963513975.1. Lineage (NCBI taxonomy): Eukaryota > Metazoa > Chordata > Aves > Passeriformes > Fringillidae > Fringilla > Fringilla coelebs. The sequence continues at coordinate 320,047 of NW_028167439.1, read as the reverse complement.
CCCTGAACCACTCTACAGGCCTTTTCCCTGGGAAAGAAAACTCACAAGCCACTTTTCTGCGTGTCAGTTTTCAGGACCCACTAGGCACTCTCAAACCAGACCAAGTTGGCACTGGTGCCACTTTGCATCTGGGAGGCATCCTGTGTGAGGCGGAATTCTAGGAGGCACCCGGCAATTTAACGCCGCAGGACCCTGAACCATTGTACAGGCTTTTTCCCTGGGAAACAAAACTCAGAAGCCACTGTTCTTGGTGTCAGCTTGCAGGACCCACTTGGCATTCTCAAACCAGACAAAGTTGGCCCTGGTGCCACTATGTGTCTGGGAGGCATCCTGCGAGAGGCCGAATTCCAGGAGGAACTTGGCCATTTAAGGCCTCAGGACCCTGAACCATTTTACAGGCTTTTTCCCTGGGAAAAAAAACTCAGAAGCCACTGTTCTGGGTGTCAGTTTGCAGGACCCACTCTGCACTGTCAAACCAGACCAAGAATGCATTGGTGCCAGCTTGCGTTTGGGAGGCATCCTGCGAGAGGCGGAATTCACCTAGGCACCCTGAAATTTAAGGCCGCAGGGCCCCGAACCATTGTACAGGCTTTTTCCCTGGGAACCAAAACTCAGAAGCCACTGTTCTGGGTGTCAGTTTTCAGCACCCACTTGGCACTCTCAAACCAGACTAAGTGGGCAACGGTGCCACTTTGCGTCTGGGAAACATCCTGTGAGAGGCGGATCTCCAGGAGGGACCCTGAAATTTAAGGCCTCAGGACCCTGAACCACTGTACAGGCTATTTTCCAGGGAGAAAAAACTCAGAAGCCACTGTTCTGGGTGTCAGTTTTCAGGACCCGCTTGGCACTCTCAAACCAGACCAAGTTGGCACGGGTGCCACTTTGCGTCTGGGAGGCAACCTGCTAGGGGCCGAATTCCATGAGGCACCCGGCAATTTAAGTCCTCAGGACCCTGAACCACTCTACAGGCCTTTTCCCTGGGAAAGAAAACTCACAAGCCACTGTTCTGGGTGTCAGTTTGCAGGACCCACTAGGCACTCTCAAACCAGACCAAGTTGGCACTGGTGCCACCTTGCATCTGGGAGGCATCCTGTGTAAGGCGGAATTCTAGGAGGCACCCGGCAATTTAACGCCGCAGGACCCTGAACCATTGTACAGGCTTTTTCCCTGGGAAACAAAACTCAGAAGCCTCTGTTCTTGGTGTCAGCTTGCAGGACCCACTTGGCATTCTCAAACCAGATGAAGTTGGCCCTGGTGCCACTATGTGTCTGGGAGGCATCCTGCGAGAGGCCGAATTCCAGGAGGAACTTGGTCATTTAAGGCCTCAGGACCCTGAACCACTTTACAGGCTTTTTCCCTGGGAAGCAAAACTCAGAAGACAATGTTCTTGGTGTCAGTTTTCAGGACCCACTTGACACTCTCAAACCAGACTAAGTGGGCAATGGTGCCGCATAGCGTCTGGGAAAAATCCTGCAAGAGGCGGATCTCCTGGAGGCACCCGACAATTTAAGGCCTCAGGACCCTGAACCACTCTACTGGCTATTTCCCTGGGAAACAAAACTCACAAACCACTGTTCTGGGTGTCAGTTTTCAGGACCCACTTGACACTACCAAACCAGACCAAGTTGGCACTTGTGCCACATTGCGTCTGGGAGGCATCCAGCGAGAGGCGGAATTCCAGGAGGCACCCTGAAATTTAAGGCCTCAGGACCCTGAACCACTGTACAGGCTTTTTCCCTGGGAGCCAAAACTCAGAAGCCACAGTTCTGGGTGTCTGTTTGCAGAACCCACTTGGCACTCTCAAACCAGCCCAAGTTGGCACTGCAGCCACCTTGCGTCTGAGAGGCATCCTTCGAGAGGCGGAATTCCAAGAATCACCTGGCCATTTAAGGCCTCAGGCCACTGAAACATTCTAGAGGCTTTTTCCCTGAGAGACAAAACTCAGAAGCCACTGTTCTTGGTGTCAGCTTGCAGGACCCACTTGGCATTCTCAAACCAGACAAAGTTGGCACTGGTGCCACTATGTGTCTGGGAGGCATCCTGCGAGAGGCCGAATTCCAGGAGGAACTTGGCCATTTAAGGCCTCAGGACCCTGAACCACTTTACAGGCTTTTTCCCTGGGAAGCAAAACTCAGAAGACAATGTTCTTGGTGTCAGTTTTCAGGACCCACTTGACACTCTCAAACCAGACTAAGTGGGCAATGGTGCCGCATAGCATCTGGGAAAAATCCTGCAAGAGGCGGATCTCCAGGAGGCACCCGACAATTTAAGGCCTCAGGCCCCTGAACCACTCTACAGGCCTTTTCCCTGGGAAAGAAAACTCACAAGCCACTTTTCTGCGTGTCAGTTTTCAGGACCCACTAGGCACTCTCAAACCAAACCAAGTTGGCACTGGTGCCACTTTGCATCTGGGAGGCATCCTGTGTGAGGCGGAATTCTAGGAGGCACCCGGCAATTTAACGCCGCAGGACCCTGAACCATTGTACAGGCTTTTTCCCTGGGAAACAAAACTCAGAAGCCACTGTTCTTGGTGTCAGCTTGCAGGACCCACTTGGCATTCTCAAACCAGACAAAGTTGGCACTGCTGCCACTATGTGTCTGGGAGGCATCCTGCGAGAGGCCGAATTCCAGGAGGAACTTGGCCATTTAAGGCCTCAGGACCCTGAACCATTTTACAGGCTTTTTCCCTGGGAAGCAAAACTCAGAAGACAATGTTCTTGGTGTCAGTTTTCAGGACCCACTTGACACTCTCAAACCAGACTAAGTGGGCAATGGTGCCGCATAGCATCTGGGAAAAATCCTGCAAGAGGCGGATCTCCAGGAGGCACCCGACAATTTAAGGCCGCAGGACCCCGAACCATTGTACAGGCTTTTTCCCTGGGAAACAAAACTCACAAACCACTGTTCTGGGTGTCAGTTTTCAGGACCCACTAGGCACTCTCAAACAAGACCAAGTTGGCACTGGTGTCACATTGCGTCTGGGAGGCATCCTGCGAGAGGCCGAATTCAAGAAGGCACCTGGCCATTTAAAGTTTCAGGCCCCTGAACCAGTGTACAGGCTTTTTCCCTGGGAAACAAAACTCACAAGCCACTGTTCTGGGTGTCAATTTTCAGGACCCACTTGGCACTCTCAAACCAGACCAAGTTGGCACTGCTGCCACCCTTCCTCTGAAACGCATCCTGCGAGACGCGGAATTCCAGGAGGCACCTGGCCATTTATGGCCTCAAGACCCTGAACCACTGTACAGGCTTTTTCCCTGGGAAAAAAACCTCAGAAGCCACTGTTCTGGGTGTCAGTTTGCAGGACCCACTCTGCACTGTCAAACCAGACCAAGAATGCATTGGTGCCAGCTTGCGTTTTGGAGGCATCCTGTGAGAGGCGGAATTCACCTAGGCTCCCTGAAATTTAAGGCCGCAGGGCCCCGAACCATTGTACAGGCTTTTTCCCTGGGAACCAAAACTCAGAAGCCACTGTTCTGGGTGTCAGTTTTCAGCACCCACTTGGCACTCTCAAACCAGACTAAGTGGGCAACGGTGCCACTTTGCGTCTGGGAAACATCCTGTGAGAGGCGGATCTCCAGGAGGGACCCTGAAATTTAAGGCCTCAGGACCCTGAACCACTGTACAGGCTATTTTCCAGGGAGAAAAAACTCAGAAGCCACTGTTCTGGGTGTCAGTTTTCAGGACCCGCTTGGCACTCTCAAACCAGACCAAGTTGGCACGGGTGCCACTTTGCGTCTGGGAGGCATCCTGCTAGGGGCCGAATTCCAAGAGGCACCCGGCAATTTAAGTCCTCAGGACTCTGAACCACTCTACAGGCCTTTTCCCTGGGAAAGAAAACTCACAAGCCACTGTTCTGGGTGTCAGTTTTCAGGACCCACTAGGCACTCTCAAACCAGACCAAGTTGGCACTGGTGCCACCTTGCATCTGGGAGGCATCCTGTGTGAGGCGGAATTCTAGGAGGCACCCGGCAATTTAACGCCGCAGGACCCTGAACCATTGTACAGGCTTTTTCCCTGGGAAACAAAACTCAGAAGCCGCTGTTCTTGGTGTCAGCTTGCAGGACCCACTTGGCATTCTCAAACCAGACGAAGTTGGCACTGGTGCCACTATGTGTCTGGGAGGCATCCTGCTAGGGGCCGAATTCCAGGAGGAACTTGGCCATTTAAGGCCTCAGGACCTTGAACCACTTTACAGGCTTTTTCCCTGGGAAGCAAAACTCAGAAGACAATGTTCTTGGTGTCAGTTTTCAGGACCCACTTGACACTCTCAAACCAGACTAAGTGGGCAATGGTGCCGCATAGCGTCTGGGAAAAATCCTGCAAGAGGCGGATCTCCTGGAGGCACCCGGCAAGTTAAGGCCTCAGGACCCTGAACCACTCTACAGGCTATTTCCCTGGGAAACAAAACTCACAAACCACTGTTCTAGGTGTCAGTTTTCAGGACCCACTTGACACTACCAAACCAGACCAAGTTGGCACTTGTGCCACATTGCGTCTGGGAGGCATCCAGCGAGAGGCGGAATTCCAGGAGGAACCCTGAAATTTAAGGCCTCAGGACCCTGAACCACTGTACAGGCTTTTTCCCTGGGAGCCAAAACTCAGAAGCCACAGTTCTGGGTGTCTGTTTGCAGAACCCACTTGGCACTCTCAAACAAGACCAAGTTGGCACTGCTGCCACCCTTCGTCTGAAACGCATCCTGCGAGACGCGGAATTCCAGGAGGCACCTGGCCATTTAAGGCCTCAGGACCCTGAACCATTGTACAGGCTTTTTCCCTGGGAAACAAATCTCAGCAGCTACTGTTCTTGGTGTCAGTTTGCAGGACCCACTTGGCACTCTCAAACCAGACCAAGTTGGCACTGGTGCCGCTAAGCGTCTGGGGAACATCCTGCGAGAGGTGGATCTCCAGGAGGGACCCTGAAATTTAAGGCCTCAGGACCCTGAACCACTGTACAGGCTTTTTCCCTGCGAAACAAAACTCAGAAGCCATTGTTCTGGGTGTCAATTTTCAGGACCCACTTGGCACTCTCAAACCAGACCAAGTTGGCACTGCTGCCACCCTTCCTCTGAAACGCATCCTGCGAGACGCGGAATTCCAGGAGGCACCTGGCCATTTAAGGCCTCAGGACCCTGAACCATTGTACAGGCTTTTTCCCTGGGAAACAAATCTCAGCAGCCACTGTTCTTGGTGTCAGTTTGCAGGACCCACTTGGCACTCTCAAACCAGACCAAGTTGGCACTGGTGCCGCTAAGCGTCTGGGGAACATCCTGCGAGAGGTGGATCTCCAGGAGGGACCCTGAAATTTAAGGCCTCAGGACCCTGAACCACTGTACAGGCTATTGCCCAGAGAAAGAAAACTCACAAGCCACTGTTCTGGGTGTCAGTTTGCAGGACCCGCTTGCACTCTTAAACCAGACCAAGTTGGCACGGGTGCCACTTTGCATCTGGAAGGCATCCTGCAAGGGGCCGAATTCCAAGAGGGACCCGGCAATTTAAGGCCTCAGGACCCTGAACCACTCTACAGGCCTTTTCCCTGGGAAAGAAAACTCAGAAGCCACTGTTCTGGGTGTCAGTTTTCAGGACCCACTAGGCACTCTCAAACCAGACCAAGTTGGCACTGGTGCCACCTTGCATCTGGGAGGCATCCTGTGTGAGGCGGAATTCAAGGAGGCACCCGGAAATTTAAGGCCGCAGGACCCTGAACCATTGTACAGGCTTTTTCCCTGGGAAACAAAACTCAGAAGCCACTGTTCTAAGTGTCAGTTTGCAGGACCCACTTGGCACTCTCAAACCAGACCAAGTTGGCACGGGTGCCACCTTGCGTCTGGGAGGCATCCTGAGAAAGGCGGAATTCGACGAGGCACCTGGCCATTTAAGGCCTCAGGACCCTGAACCACTGTACAGTGTTTTTCCCTGGGAAACAAACCTCAGAAGCCACTGTTCTGGGTGTCAGTTTTCAGGACCCACTTGGCACTCTCAAACGAGACCATGTTGGCACTTGTGACAGCTTGCGTCTGGGAGGCATCCTGCGAGAGGCCGAATTCCAGGCTGCACCCTGTAATTTAACGCGGCAGGACCCTGAACCACTCTACAGGGTATTTCCCTGGGAAACAAAACTCAGAAGCCACTGTTCTGGGTGTCAGTTTGGAGGACCCACTTGACACTCTCAAACCAGAGTAAGTGGGCAATGTTGCCGCATGGCATCTGGGAAAAATCCTGCAAGAGGCGGATCTCCTGGAGGCACCCGGCAATTTAAGGCCTCAGGACCCTGAACCACTCTACTGGCTATTTCCCTGGGAAACAAAACTCAGAAGCCACTGTTCTGGGTGTCAGTTTTCCGGACCCACTTGGCACTCTCAAACCAGACCAAGTTGGCACTTGTGCCACTTTGCGTCTGGAAGGCATCCTGCCAGACGCGGAATTCCAGGAGGCACCTGGCCATTTAAGGCCTCAAGACCCTGAACCACTCTACAGGCTTTTTCCCTGGGAAACAAAACTCAGAAGCCACTGTTCTGGGTGTCAGTTTGCAGGACCCACTCTGCACTGTCAAACCAGACCAAGAATGCATTGGTGCCAGCTTGCGTTTGGGAGGCATCCTTCGAGAGGCGGAATTCAAGGAGGCACCCTGATATTTAAGGCCTCAGGATCCTGAACCACTGTACAGGCTTTTTCCCTGGGAAACAAAACTCAGAAGCCACTGTTCTTAGTGTCAGTTTTCAGGACCCACTTGACACTCTCAAACCAGACCAAGTTGGCACTGCTGCCACATTGCGTCTGGCAGGCATCCTGAGAGAGGCGGAATTCCACGAGACACCTGGCCATTTAAGACCTCAGGAACCTGAAGCACTGTACAGTGTTTTTCCCTGGGAAACAAAACTCAGAAGCCACTGTTCTGGATGTCAGTTTTCAGGAACCACTTGGCACTCTCAAACTTAACCATGTTGGCACTTGTTCCAGCTTGCGTCTGGGAAAAATCCTTCGAGAGGCCGAATTCCAGGAGGCACCTGGCCATTTAAGGCCTCAGGACCCTGAACCACTCTACAGGGTATTTCCCTGGGAAACAAAATTCAGAAACCACTGTTCTGGGTGTCAGCTTGGAGGACCCACTTGGCACTCTCAAACCAGACCAAGTTGGCACTGGTGCCACTTTGCGTCTGGGAGGCATCCTGCGAGAGGCCGAATTCAAGAAGGCACCCGGCCATTTAAAGTTTCAGGCCCCGGAACCAGTGTACAGGCCATTTCCCTGGGAAACAAAACTCAGAAGCCACTGTTCTGTGTGTCAGTTTTCAGGACCCACTTGACTCTATCAAACCAGACTAAGTGGGAAGTGGTGCCGCAGAGCGTCTGGGAAAAATACTGCAAGAAGCGGATCTCCAGGAGGCACCCGGAGATCTAAGGCCGCAGGAATCTGAACCATTGTACAGGCTTTTTCCCTGGGAAACAAAACTCAGAAGCCACTGTTCTGGGTGTCAGTTTTCAGGACCCACTAGGCACTCTCAAACCAGACCAAGTTGGCACTGGTGCCACCTTGCATCTGGGAGGCATCCTGTGTGAGGCGGAATTCAAGGAGGCACCTGGCCATTTAAGGCCTCAGGACCCTGAACCACTGTACAGTGTTTTTCCCTGGGAAACAAAACTCAGAAGCCACTGTTCTGTGTGTCAGTTTGGAGGACCCACTTGACACTCTCAAACCAGACTAAGTGGGCAATGTTGCCGCATGGCATCTGGGAAAAATCCTGCAAGAGGCGGATCTCCTGGAGGCACCCGGCAATTTAAGGCCTCAGGACCCTGAACCACTCTACTGGCTATTTCCCTGGGAAACAAAACTCAGAAGCCACTGTTCTGGGTGTCAGTTTTCCGGACCCACTAGGCACTCTCAAACCAGACCAAGTTGGCACTTGTGCCACTTTGCGTCTGGAAGGCATCCTGCCAGACGCGGAATTCCTGGAGGCACCTGGCCATTTAAGGCCTCAAGACCCTGAACCACTCTACAGGCTTTTTCCCTGGGAAACAAAACTCAGAAGCCACTGTTCTGGGTGTCAGTTTGCAGGACCCACTCTGCACTGTCAAACCAGACCAAGAATGCATTGGTGCCAGCTTGCGTTTGGGAGGCATCCTTCGAGAGGCGGAATTCAAGGAGGCACCCTGATATTTAAGGCCTCAGGATCCTGAACCACTGTACAGGCTTTTTCCCTGGGAAACAAAACTCAGAAGCCACTGTTCTGGGTGTCAGTTTTCAGGACCCACTTGACACTCTCAAACCAGACCAAGTTGGCACTGCTGCCACATTGCGTCTGGGAGGCATCCTGAGAGAGGCGGAATTCCACGAGACACCTGGCCATTTAAGACCTCAGGACCCTGAAGCACTGTACAGTGTTTTTCCCTGGGAAACAAAACTCAGAAGCCACTGTTCTGGATGTCAGTTTTCAGGAACCACTTGCCACTCTCAAACTTAACCATGTTGGCACTTGTTCCAGCTTGCGTCTGGGAAAAATCCTTCGAGAGGCCGAATTCCAGGAGGCACCTGGCCATTTAAGGCCTCAGGACCCTGAACCACTCTACAGGGTATTTCCCTGGGAAACAAAATTCAGAAACCACTGTTCTGGGTGTCAGCTTGGAGGACCCACTTGGCACTCTCAAACCAGACCAAGTTGGCACTGGTGCCACTTTGCGTCTGGGAGGCATCCTGCGAGAGGCCGAATTCAAGAAGGCACCCGGCCATTTAAAGTGTGAGGCCCCGGAACCAGTGTACAGGCCATTTCCCTGGGAAACAAAACTCAGAAGCCACTGTTCTGTGTGTCAGTTTTCAGGACCCACTTGGCATTCTCAAACCAGACGAAGTTGGCACTGGTGCCACTCTGTGTCTGGGAGGCATCCTGCGAGAGGCCGAATTCCTGGAGGAACCTGGCCATTTAAGGCCTCAGGCCCCTGAACCACTTTACAGGCTTCTTCCCTGGGAAACAAAACTCAGAAGACAATGTTCTTGGTGTCAGTTTTCAGGACCCACTTGACACTCTCAAACCAGACTAAATGGGCAATGGTGCCGCATAGCATCTGGGAAAAATCCTGCAAGAGGCGGATCTCCAGGAGGCACCCGGCAATTTAAGGCCGCAGGACCCCGAACCATTGTACAGGCTTTTTCTCTGGGAAACAAAACTCACAAACCACTGTTCTGGATGTCAGTTTTCAGGACCCACTAGGCACTCTCAAACAAGACCAAGTTGGCACTGGTGTCACATTGCGTCTGGGAGGCATCCTGCGAGAGGTCGAATTCAAGAAGGCACCTGGCCATTTAAAGTTTCAGGCCCCTGAACCAGTGTACAGGCCTTTTCCCTGGGAAACAAAACTCACAAGCCACTGTTCTGGGTGTCAATTTTCAGGACCCGCTTGGCACTCTCAAACCAGACCAAGTTGGCACTGCTGCCACCCTTCGTCTGAAACGCATCCTCCGAGACGCGGAATTCCAGGAGGCACCTGGCCATTTAAGGCCTCAGGACCCTGAACCATTGTACAGGCTTTTTCCCTGGGAAACAAATCTCAGCAGCCACTGTTCTCGGTGTCAGTTTGCAGGACCCACTAGGCACTCTCAAATCATACCAAGTTGGCAATGGTGCCGCTAAGCGTCTGGGGAACATCCTGCGAGAGGCGGATCTCCAGGAGGGACCCTGAAATTTAACGTGGCAGGACCCTGAACCACTGTACAGGCTATTGCCCAGAGGAAAAAAACTCACAAGCCACTGTTCTGGGTGTCAGTTTTCAGGACCCACTTGGCACTCTCAAACCAGACCAAGTTGGCACTTGTGCCACTTTGCGTCTGGGAGGCATCCTGTGAGACGCGGAATTCAAGGAGGCACCTGGCCATTTATGGCCTCAAGACCCTGAACCACTCTACAGGCTTTTTCCCTGGGAAACAAAACTCAGAAGCCACTGTTCTGGGTGTCAGTTTGCAGGACCCACTCTGCACTGTCAAACCAGACCAAGAATGCATTGGTGCCAGCTTGCGTTTGGGAGGCATCCTGCGAGAGGCGGAATTCACCTAGGCACCCTGAAATTTAAGGCCGCAGGACCCCGAACCATTGTACAGGCTTTTTCCCTGGGAACCAAAACTCAGAAGCCACTGTTCTGGGTGTCAGTTTTCAGCACCCACTTGGCACTCTCAAACCAGACTAAGTGGGCAACGGTGCCACTTTGCGTCTGGGAAACATCCTGTGAGAGGCGGATCTCCAGGAGGGACCCTGAAATTTAAGGCCTCAGGACCCTGAACCACTCTACAGGCTATTTTCCAGGGAGAAAAAACTCAGAAGCCACTGTTCTGGGTGTCAGTTTTCAGGACCCGCTTGGCACTCTCAAACCAGACCAAGTTGGCACGGGTGCCACTTTGCGTCTGGGAGGCAACCTGCTAGGGGCCGAATTCCAAGAGGCACCCGGCAATTTAAGTCCTCAGGACCCTGAACCACTCTACAGGCCTTTTCCCTGGGAAAGAAAACTCACAAGCCACTGTTCTGGGTGTCAGTTTGCAGGACCCACTAGGCACTCTCAAACCAGACCAAGTTGGCACTGGTGCCACCTTGCATCTGGGAGGCATCCTGTGTGAGGCGGAATTCTAGGAGGCACCCGGCAATTTAACGCCGCAGGACCCTGAACCATTGTACAGGCTTTTTCCCTGGGAAACAAAACTCAGAAGCCTCTGTTCTTGGTGTCAGCTTGCAGGACCCACTTGGCATTCTCAAACCAGATGAAGTTGGCCCTGGTGCCACTATGTGTCTGGGAGGCATCCTGCGAGAGGCCGAATTCCAGGAGGAACTTGGTCATTTAAGGCCTCAGGACCCTGAACCACTTTACAGGCTTTTTCCCTGGGAAGCAAAACTCAGAAGACAATGTTCTTGGTGTCAGTTTTCAGGACCCACTTGACACTCTCAAACCAGACTAAGTGGGCAATGGTGCCGCATAGCGTCTGGGAAAAATCCTGCAAGAGGCGGATCTCCTGGAGGCACCCGGCAAGTTAAGGCCTCAGGACCCTGAACCACTCTACAGGCTATTTCCCTGGGAAACAAAACTCACAAACCACTGTTCTGGGTGTCAGTATTCAGGACCCACTTGACACTCCCAAACCAGACAAAGTTGGCACTTGTGCCACATTGCGTCTGGGAGGCATCCAGCGAGAGGCGGAATTCCAGGAGGAACCCTGAAATTTAAGGCCTCAGGACCGTGAACCACTGTACAGGCTTTTTCCCTGGGAGCCAAAACTCAGAAGCCACAGTTCTGGGTGTCTGTTAGCAGAACCCACTTGGCACTCTCAAACAAGACCAAGTTGGCAATGCTGCCACCCTTCGTCTGAAACGCATCCTGCGAGACGCGGAATTCCAGGAGGCGCCTGGCCATTTAAGGCCTCAGGACCCTGAACCATTGTACAGGCTTTTTCCCTGGGAAACAAATCTCAGCAGCTACTGTTCTTGGTGTCAGTTTGCAGGACCCACTTGGCACTCTCAAACCAGACCAAGTTGGCACTGGTGCCGCTAAGCGTCTGGGGAACATCCTGCGAGAGGTGGATCTCCAGGAGGGACCCTGAAATTTAAGGCCTCAGGACCCTGAACCACTGTACAGGCTATTGCCCAGAGAAAGAAAACTCACAAGCCACTGTTCTGGGTGTCAGTTTGCAGGACCCGCTTGCACTCTTAAACCAGACCAAGTTGGCACGGGTGCCACTTTGCGTCTGGAAGGCATCCTGCAAGGGGCCGAATTCCAAGAGGGACCCGGCAATTTAAGGCCTCAGGACCCTGAACCACTCTACAGGCCTTTTCCCTGGGAAAGAAAACTCAGAAGCCACTGTTCTGGGTGTCAGTTTTCAGGACCCACTAGGCACTCTCAAACCAGACCAAGTTGGCACTGGTGCCACCTTGCATCTGGGAGGCATCCTGTGTGAGGCGGAATTCAAGGAGGCACCTGGCCATTTAAGGCCTCAGGACCCTGAACCACTGTACAGTGTTTTTCCCTGGGAAACAAAACTCAGAAGCCACTGTTCTGGGTGTCAGTTTTCAGGACCCACTTGGCACTCTCAAACGAGACCATGTTGGCACTTGTGACAGCTTGCGTCTGGGAGGCATCCTGCGAGAGGCCGAATTCCAGGCTGCACCCTGTAATTTAACGCGGCAGGACCCTGAACCACTCTACAGGGTATTTCCCTGGGAAACAAAACTCAGAAGCCACTGTTCCGTGTGTCAGTTTGGAGGACCCACTTGACACTCTCAAACCAGACTAAGTGGGCAATGTTGCCGCATGGCATCTGGGAAAAATCCTGCAAGAGGCGGATCTCCTGGAGGCACCCGGCAATTTAAGGCCTCAGGACCCTGAACCACTCTACTGGCTATTTCCCTGGGAAACAAAACTCAGAAGCCACTGTTCTGGGTGTCAGTTTTCCGGACCCACTAGGCACTCTCAAACCAGACCAAGTTGGCACTTGTGCCACTTTGCGTCTGGAAGGCATCCTGCCAGACGCGGAATTCCAGGAGGCACCTGGCCATTTAAGGCCTCAGGACCCTGAACCAGTCTACAGGCTTTTTCCCTGGGAAACAAAACTCAGAAGCCACTGTTCTGGGTGTCAGTTTGCAGGACCCACTCTGCACTGTCAAACCAGACCAAGAATGCATTGGTGCCAGCTTGCGTTTGGGAGGCATCCTTCGAGAGGCGGAATTCAAGGAGGCACCCTGATATTTAAGGCCTCAGGATCCTGAACCACTGTACAGGCTTTTTCCCTGGGAAACAAAACTCAGAAGCCACTGTTCTGGGTGTCAGTTTTCAGGACCCACTTGACACTCTCAAACCAGACCAAGTTGGCACTTGTGCCACATTGCGTCTGGGAGGCATCCAGCGAGAGGCGGAATTCCACGAGACACCTGGCCATTTAAGACCTCAGGACCCTGAAGCACTGTACAGTGTTTTTCCCTGGGAAACAAAACTCAGAAGCCACTGTTCTGGATGTCAGTTTTCAGGAACCACTTGGCACTCTCAAACTTAACCATGTTGGCACTTGTTCCAGCTTGCGTCTGGGAAAAATCCTTCGAGAGGCCGAATTCCAGGAGGCACCTGGCCATTTAAGGCCTCAGGACCCTGAACCACTCTACAGGGTATTTCCCTGGGAAACAAAATTCAGAAACCACTGTTCTGGGTGTCAGCTTGGAGGACCCACTTGGCACTCTCAAACCAGACCAAGTTGGCACTGGTGCCACTTTGCGTCTGGGAGGCATCCTGCGAGAGGCCGAATTCAAGAAGGCACCCGGCCATTTAAAGTGTGAGGCCCCGGAACCAGTGTACAGGCCATTTCCCTGGGAAACAAAACTCAGAAGCCACTGTTCTGTGTGTCAGTTTTCAGGACCCACTTGGCATTCTCAAACCAGACGAAGTTGGCACTGGTGCCACTCTGTGTCTGGGAGGCATCCTGCGAGAGGCCGAATTCCTGGAGGAACCTGGCCATTTAAGGCCTCAGGCCCCTGAACCACTTTACAGGCTTCTTCCCTGGGAAACAAAACTCAGAAGACAATGTTCTTGGTGTCAGTTTTCAGGACCCACTTGACACTCTCAAACCAGACTAAATGGGCAATGGTGCCGCATAGCATCTGGGAAAAATCCTGCAAGAGGCGGATCTCCAGGAGGCACCCGGCAATTTAAGGCCGCAGGACCCCGAACCATTGTACAGGCTTTTTCTCTGGGAAACAAAACTCACAAACCACTGTTCTGGATGTCAGTTTTCAGGACCCACTAGGCACTCTCAAACAAGACCAAGTTGGCACTGGTGTCACATTGCGTCTGGGAGGCATCCTGCGAGAGGTCGAATTCAAGAAGGCACCTGGCCATTTAAAGTTTCAGGCCCCTGAACCACTCTACAGGCCTTTTCCCTGGGAAACAAAACTCACAAGCCACTGTTCTGGGTGTCAATTTTCAGGACCCGCTTGGCACTCTCAAACCAGACCAAGTTGGCACTGCTGCCACCCTTCGTCTGAAACGCATCCTCCGAGACGCGGAATTCCAGGAGGCACCTGGCCATTTAAGGCCTCAGGACCCTGAACCATTGTACAGGCTTTTTCCCTGGGAAACAAATCTCAGCAGCCACTGTTCTCGGTGTCAGTTTGCAGGACCCACTAGGCACTCTCAAATCATACCAAGTTGGCAATGGTGCCGCTAAGCGTCTGGGGAACATCCTGCGAGAGGCGGATCTCCAGGAGGGACCCTGAAATTTAACGTGGCAGGACCCTGAACCACTGTACAGGCTATTGCCCAGAGGAAAAAAACTCACAAGCCACTGTTCTGGGTGTCAGTTTTCAGGACCCACTTGGCACTCTCAAACCAGACCAAGTTGGCACTTGTGCCACTTTGCGTCTGGGAGGCATCCTGTGAGACGCGGAATTCAAGGAGGCACCTGGCCATTTATGGCCTCAAGACCCTGAACCACTCTACAGGCTTTTTCCCTGGGAAAAAAAACTCAGAAGCCACTGTTCTGGGTGTCAGTTTGCAGGACCCACTCTGCACTGTCAAACCAGACCAAGAATGCATTGGTGCCAGCTTGCGTTTGGGAGGCATCCTGCGAGAGGCGGAATTCACCTAGGCACCCTGAAATTTAAGGCCGCAGGACCCCGAACCATTGTACAGGCTTTTTCCCTGGGAACCAAAACTCAGAAGCCACTGTTCTGGGTGTCAGTTTTCAGCACCCACTTGGCACTCTCAAACCAGACTAAGTGGGCAACGGTGCCACTTTGCGTCTGGGAAACATCCTGTGAGAGGCGGATCTCCAGGAGGGACCCTGAAATTTAAGGCCTCAGGACCCTGAACCACTCTACAGGCTATTTTCCAGGGAGAAAAAACTCAGAAGCCACTGTTCTGGGTGTCAGTTTTCAGGACCCGCTTGGCACTCTCAAACCAGACCAAGTTGGCACGGGTGCCACTTTGCGTCTGGGAGGCAACCTGCTAGGGGCCGAATTCCAAGAGGCACCCGGCAATTTAAGTCCTCAGGACCCTGAACCACTCTACAGGCCTTTTCCCTGGGAAAGAAAACTCACAAGCCACTGTTCTGGGTGTCAGTTTGCAGGACCCACTAGGCACTCTCAAACCAGACCAAGTTGGCACTGGTGCCACCTTGCATCTGGGAGGCATCCTGTGTGAGGCGGAATTCTAGGAGGCACCCGGCAATTTAACGCCGCAGGACCCTGAACCATTGTACAGGCTTTTTCCCTGGGAAACAAAACTCAGAAGCCTCTGTTCTTGGTGTCAGCTTGCAGGACCCACTTGGCATTCTCAAACCAGATGAAGTTGGCCCTGGTGCCACTATGTGTCTGGGAGGCATCCTGCGAGAGGCCGAATTCCAGGAGGAACTTGGTCATTTAAGGCCTCAGGACCCTGAACCACTTTACAGGCTTTTTCCCTGGGAAGCAAAACTCAGAAGACAATGTTCTTGGTGTCAGTTTTCAGGACCCACTTGACACTCTCAAACCAGACTAAGTGGGCAATGGTGCCGCATAGCGTCTGGGAAAAATCCTGCAAGAGGCGGATCTCCTGGAGGCACCCGGCAAGTTAAGGCCTCAGGACCCTGAACCACTCTACAGGCTATTTCCCTGGGAAACAAAACTCACAAACCACTGTTCTGGGTGTCAGTTTTCAGGACCCACTTGACACTACCAAACCAGACCAAGTTGGCACTTGTGCCACATTGCGTCTGGGAGGCATCCAGCGAGAGGCCGAATTCCTGGAGGAACCTGGCCATTTAAGGCCTCAGGCCCCTGAACCACTTTACAGGCTTCTTCCCTGGGAAACAAAACTCAGAAGACAATGTTCTTGGTGTCAGTTTTCAGGACCCACTTGACACTCTCAAACCAGACCAAGTTGGCACTGCTGCCACATTGCGTCTGGGAGGCATCCTGAGAGAGGCGGAATTCCACGAGACACCTGGCCATTTAAGACCTCAGGACCCTGAAGCACTGTACAGTGTTTTTCCCTGGGAAACAAAACTCAGAAGCCACTGTTCTGGATGTCAGTTTTCAGGAACCACTTGGCACTCTCAAACTTAACCATGTTGGCACTTGTTCCAGCTTGCGTCTGGGAAAAATCCTTCGAGAGGCCGAATTCCAGGAGGCACCTGGCCATTTAAGGCCTCAGGACCCTGAACCACTCTACAGGGTATTTCCCTGGGAAACAAAATTCAGAAACCACTGTTCTGGGTGTCAGCTTGGAGGACCCACTTGGCACTCTCAAACCAGACCAAGTTGGCACTGGTGCCACTTTGCGTCTGGGAGGCATCCTGCGAGAGGCCGAATTCAAGAAGGCACCCGGCCATTTAAAGTTTTAGGCCCCGGAACCAGTGTACAGGCCATTTCCCTGGGAAACAAAACTCAGAAGCCACTGTTCTGTGTGTCAGTTTTCAGGACCCACTTGGCATTCTCAAACCAGACGAAGTTGGCACTGGTGCCACTCTGTGTCTGGGAGGCATCCTGCGAGAGGCCGAATTCCTGGAGGAACCTGGCCATTTAAGGCCTCAGGCCCCTGAACCACTTTACAGGCTTCTTCCCTGGGAAACAAAACTCAGAAGACAATGTTCTTGGTGTCAGTTTTCAGGACCCACTTGACACTCTCAAACCAGACTAAATGGGCAATGGTGCCGCATAGCATCTGGGAAAAATCCTGCAAGAGGCGGATCTCCAGGAGGCACCCGGCAATTTAAGGCCGCAGGACCCCGAACCATTGTACAGGCTTTTTCTCTGGGAAACAAAACTCACAAACCACTGTTCTGGATGTCAGTTTTCAGGACCCACTAGGCACTCTCAAACAAGACCAAGTTGGCACTGGTGTCACATTGCGTCTGGGAGGCATCCTGCGAGAGGTCGAATTCAAGAAGGCACCTGGCCATTTAAAGTTTCAGGCCCCTGAACCACTCTACAGGCCTTTTCCCTGGGAAACAAAACTCACAAGCCACTGTTCTGGGTGTCAATTTTCAGGACCCGCTTGGCACTCTCAAACCAGACCAAGTTGGCACTGCTGCCACCCTTCGTCTGAAACGCATCCTCCGAGACGCGGAATTCCAGGAGGCACCTGGCCATTTAAGGCCTCAGGACCCTGAACCATTGTACAGGCTTTTTCCCTGGGAAACAAATCTCAGCAGCCACTGTTCTCGGTGTCAGTTTGCAGGACCCACTAGGCACTCTCAAATCATACCAAGTTGGCAATGGTGCCGCTAAGCGTCTGGGGAACATCCTGCGAGAGGCGGATCTCCAGGAGGGACCCTGAAATTTAACGTGGCAGGACCCTGAACCACTGTACAGGCTATTGCCCAGAGGAAAAAAACTCACAAGCCACTGTTCTGGGTGTCAGTTTTCAGGACCCACTTGGCACTCTGAAACCAGACCAAGTTGGCACTTGTGCCACTTTGCGTCTGGGAGGCATCCTGTGAGACGCGGAATTCAAGGAGGCACCTGGCCATTTATGGCCTCAAGACCCTGAACCACTCTACAGGCTTTTTCCCTGGGAAACAAAACTCAGAAGCCACTGTTCTGGGTGTCAGTTTGCAGGACCCACTCTGCACTGTCAAACCAGACCAAGAATGCATTGGTGCCAGCTTGCGTTTGGGAGGCATCCTGCGAGAGGCGGAATTCACCTAGGCACCCTGAAATTTAAGGCCGCAGGACCCCGAACCATTGTACAGGATTTTTCCCTGGGAACCAAAACTCAGAAGCCACTGTTCTGGGTGTCAGTTTTCAGCACCCACTTGGCACTCTCAAACCAGACTAAGTGGGCAACGGTGCCACTTTGCGTCTGGGAAACATCCTGTGAGAGGCGGATCTCCAGGAGGGACCCTGAAATTTAAGGCCTCAGGACCCTGAACCACTCTACAGGCTATTTTCCAGGGAGAAAAAACTCAGAAGCCACTGTTCTGGGTGTCAGTTTTCAGGACCCGCTTGGCACTCTCAAACCAGACCAAGTTGGCACGGGTGCCACTTTGCGTCTGGGAGGCAACCTGCTAGGGGCCGAATTCCAAGAGGCACCCGGCAATTTAAGTCCTCAGGACCCTGAACCACTCTACAGGCCTTTTCCCTGGGAAAGAAAACTCACAAGCCACTGTTCTGGGTGTCAGTTTGCAGGACCCACTAGGCACTCTCAAACCAGACCAAGTTGGCACTGGTGCCACCTTGCATCTGGGAGGCATCCTGTGTGAGGCGGAATTCTAGGAGGCACCCGGCAATTTAACGCCGCAGGACCCTGAACCATTGTACAGGCTTTTTCCCTGGGAAACAAAACTCAGAAGCCTCTGTTCTTGGTGTCAGCTTGCAGGACCCACTTGGCATTCTCAAACCAGATGAAGTTGGCCCTGGTGCCACTATGTGTCTGGGAGGCATCCTGCGAGAGGCCGAATTCCAGGAGGAACTTGGTCATTTAAGGCCTCAGGACCCTGAACCACTTTACAGGCTTTTTCCCTGGGAAGCAAAACTCAGAAGACAATGTTCTTGGTGTCAGTTTTCAGGACCCACTTGACACTCTCAAACCAGACTAAGTGGGCAATGGTGCCGCATAGCGTCTGGGAAAAATCCTGCAAGAGGCGGATCTCCTGGAGGCACCCGGCAATTTAAGGCCTCAGGACCCTGAACCACTCTACTGGCTATTTCCCTGGGAAACAAAACTCACAAACCACTGTTCTGGGTGTCAGTTTTCAGGACCCACTTGACACTACCAAACCAGACCAAGTTGGCACTTGTGCCACATTGCGTCTGGGAGGCATCCAGCGAGAGGCGGAATTCCAGGAGGCACCCTGAAATTTAAGGCCTCAGGACCCTGAACCACTGTACAGGCTTTTTCCCTGGGAGCCAAAACTCAGAAGCCACAGTTCTGGGTGTCTGTTTGCAGAACCCACTTGGCACTCTCAAACCAGCCCAAGTTGGCACTGCAGCCACCTTGCGTCTGAGAGGCATCCTTCGAGAGGCGGAATTCCAAGAATCACCCGGCCATTTAAGGCCTCAGGCCACTGAAACATTCTAGAGGCTTTTTCCCTGAGAGACAAAACTCAGCAGCCACTGTTCTGGGTGTCAGTTTGCAGGACCCACTTGGCACTCTCAAACCAGACCAAGTTGGCACTGGTGCCGCTAAGCATCTGGGGAACATCCTGCGAGAGGTGGATCTCCAGGAGGGACCCTGAAATTTAAGGCCTCATGACCCTGAACCACTGTACAGGCTATTGCCCAGAGAAAGAAAACTCACAAGCCACTGTTCTGGGTGTCAGTTTGCAGGACCCGCTTGCACTCTTAAACCAGACCAAGTTGGCACGGGTGCCACTTTGCGTCTGGAAGGCATCCTGCAAGGGGCCGAATTCCAAGAGGGACCCGGCAATTTAAGGCCTCAGGACCCTGAACCACTCTACAGGCCTTTTCCCTGGGAAACAAAACTCAAAAGCCACTGTTCTGGGTGTCAGTTTTCAGGACCCACTAGGCACTCTCAAACCAGACCAAGTTGGCACTGGTGCCACCTTGCATCTGGGAGGCATCCTGTGTGAGGCGGAATTCAAGGAGGCACCCGGAAATTTAAGGCCGCAGGACCCTGAACCATTGTACAGGCTTTTTCCCTGGGAAACAAAACTCAGAAGCCACTGTTCTTAGTGTCAGTTTGCAGGACCCACTTGGCACTCTCAAACCAGACCAAGTTGGCACGGGTGCCACCTTGCGTCTGGGAGGCATCCTGAGAAAGGCGGAATTCGACGAGGCACCTGGCCATTTAAGGCCTCAGGACCCTGAACCACTGTACAGTGTTTTTCCCTGGGAAACAAAACTCAGAAGCCACTGTTCTGGGTGTCAGTTTTCAGGACCCACTTGGCACTCTCAAACGAGACCATGTTGGCACTTGTGACAACTTGCGTCTGGGAGGCATCCTGCGAGAGGCCGAATTCCAGGCTGCACCCTGTAATTTAACGCGGCAGGACCCTGAACCACTCTACAGGGTATTTCCCTGGGAAACAAAACTCAGAAGCCACTGTTCTGGGTGTCAATTTTCAGGACCCACTTGGCACTCTCAAAGAAGACCAAGTTGGCACTGGTGTCACATTGCATCTGGGAGGCATCCTGCGAGAGGCCGAATTCAAGAAGGCACCTGGCCATTTAAAGTTTCAGGCCCCTGAACCAGTGTACAGGCCTTTTCCCTGGGAAACAAAACTCACAAGCCACTGTTCTGGGTGACAATTTTCAGGACCCACTTGGCACTCTCAAACCAGACCAAGTTGGCACTGCTGCCACCCTTCCTATGAAACGCATCCTGCGAGACGCGGAATTCCAGGAGGCACCTGGCCATTTATGGCCTCAAGACCCTGAACCACTGTACAGGCTTTTTCCCTGGGAAAAAAAACTCAGAAGCCACTGTTCTGGGTGTCAGTTTGCAGGACCCACTCTGCACTGTCAAACCAGACCAAGAATGCATTGGTGCCAGCTTGTGTTTGGGAGGCATCCTGCGAGAGGCGGAATTCACCTAGGCACCCTGAAATTTAAGGCCTCAGGATCCTAAACCACCGTACAGGCTTTTTCCCTGGGAAACAAAACTCAGAAGCCACTGTTCTGGGTGTCAGTTTTCAGCACCCACTTGGCACTCTCAAACCAGACTAAGTGGGCACCGGTGCCGCTAAGCGTCTGGGAAACATCCTGCAAGAGGCAGATCTCCAGGAGGGACCCTGAAATTTAAGGCCTCAGGACCCTGAACCACTGTACAGGCTATTTTCCAGGGAGAAAAAACTCACAAGCCACTGTTCTGGGTGTCATTTTGCAGGACCCGCTTTGCACTCTTAAACCAGACCAAGTTGGCACTGCTGCCACTTTGCATCTGGAAGGCATCCTGCAAGGGGCCGAATTCCAAGAGGTCCCCGGCAATTTAAGGCCTCAGGACCCTGAAGCACTCTACAGGCCTTTTCCCTGGGAAACAAAACTCAAAAGCCACCGTTCTGGGTGTCAGTTTTCAGGACCCACTAGGCACTCTCAAACCAGACCAAGTTGGCACTGGTGCCACCTTGCATCTGGGAGGCATCCTGTGCGAGGCGGAATTCAAGGAGGCACCCGGAAATTTAAGGCCGCAGGACCCTGAACCATTGTACAGGCTTTTTCCCTGGGAAACAAAACTCAGAAGCCACTGTTCTTAGTGTCAGTTTGCAGGACCCACTTGGCACTCTCAAACCAGACCAAGTTGGCACGGGTTCCACATTGCGTCTGGGAGGCATCCTGAGAAAGGCGGAATTCGACGAGGCACCTGGCCATTTAAGGCCTCAGGACCCTGAACCACTGTACAGTGTTTTTCCCTGGGAAACAAAACTCAGAAGCCACTGTTCTGGGTGTCAGTTTTCAGGACCCACTTGGCACTCTCAAACGAGACCATGTTGGCACTTGTGACAGCTTGCGTCTGGGAGGCATCCTGCGAGAGGCCGAATTCCAGGAGGCACCCTGAAATTTAACGCGGCAGGACCCTGAACCACTCTACAGGGTATTTCCCTGGGAAACAAAACTCAGAAGCCAATGTTCTGGGTGTCAGTTTGGAGGACCCACTTGACACTCTCAAACCAGACTAAGTGGGCAATGTTGCCGCATGGCATCTGGGAAAAATCCTGCAAGAGGCGGATCTCCAGGAGGCACCCGGCAATTTAAGGCTGCAGGGCCCCGAACCATTGTACAGGCTTTTTCCCTGGGAAACAAAACTCACAATCCACTGTTCTGGGTGTCAGTTTTCAGGACCCACTTGACACTCCCAAACCAGACCAAGTTAGCACGGGTGCCACCTTGCGTCTGGGAGGCATCCTGCGAGAGGCCGAATTCGACGAGGCACCTGGCCATTTAAGGCCTCAGGACCCTGAACCACTGTACAGTGTTTATCCCTGGGAAACAAAACTCAGAAGCCACTGTTCTGGATGTCAGTTTTCAGGAACCAGTTCACACTCTCAAACCAGACTAAATGGGCAATGGTGCGTCTGGGAAAAATCCTGCAAGAGGCGGAGCTCCAGGAGGCACCCGGAGATCTAAGGCCGCAGGAACCTGAACCATTTTACAGGCTTTTTCCCTGGGAAACAAAACTCAGAAGCCACTGTTCTGGGTGTCAGTTTTCCGGACCCACTTGGCACTCTCAAACCAGACCAAGTTGGCACGGGTGCCACTTTGCGTCTGGGAGGCATCCTGCTAGGGGCCGAATTCCAAGAGGCACCCGGCAATTTAAGGCCTCAGGACCCTGAACCACTCTACAGGCCTTTTCCCTGGGAAAGAAAACTCACAAGCCAATGTTCTGGGTGTCAGTTTTCAGGACCCACTAGGCACTCTCAAACCAGACCAAGTTGGCACTGGTGCCACCTTGCATCTGCGAGGCATCCTGTGTGAGGCGGAATTCTAGGAGGCACCCGGCAATTTAACGCCGCAGGACCCTGAACCATTGTGCAGGCTTTTTCCCTGGGAAACAAAACTCAGAAGCCACTGTTCTTGGTTTCAGCTTGCAGGACCCACTTGGCATTCTCAAACCAGACGAAGTTGGCATTTGTGCCACTATATGTCTGGGAGGCATCCTGCGAGAGGCCGAATTCCAGGAGGAACTTGGCCATTTAAGGCCTCAGGACCCTGAACCACTTTACAGGCTTTTTCCCTGGGAAGCAAAACTCAGAAGACAATGTTCTTGGTGTCAGTTTTCAGGGCCCACTTGACACTCTCAAACCAGACTAAGTGGGCAATGGTGCCGCATAGCATCTGGGAAAAATCCTGCAAGAGGCGGATCTCCAGGAGGCACCCGACAATTTAAGGCCGCAGGACCCCGAACCATTGTACAGGCTTTTTCCCTGGGAAACAAAACTCACAAACCACTGTTCTGGGTGTCAATTTTCAGGACCCACTTGACACTCCCAAACCAGCCTAAGTTGGCACGGGTGCCACATTGCGTCTGGGAGGCATCCTGCGAGAGGCGGAATTCCAGGAGGCACCCTGAAATTTAAGGCCTCAGGACCCTGAACCACCGTACAGGCTTTTTCCCTGGGAAACAAAACTCAGAAGCCGCTGTTCTGGGTGTCAGTTTGCAGGACCCACTAGGCACTCTCAAACCAGACCAAGTTGGCACTGGTGCCACCTTGCATCTGGGAGGCATCCTGTGTGAGGCAGAATTCTAGGAGACACCCGGCAATATAAGGCCGCAGGACCCTGAACCATTGTACAGGCTTTTTCCCTGGGAAACAAAACTCAGAAGCCAATGTTCTTGGTGTCAGTTTTCAGGACCCACTTGACACTCTCAAACCAGACTAAATGGGCAATGGTGCCGCATAGCATCTGGGAAAAATCCTGCAAGAGGCGGATCTCCAGGAGGCACCCGGCAATTTAAGGCCGCAGGACCCCGAACCATTGCACAGGCTTTTTCCCTGGGAAACAAAACTCACAAACCACTGTTCTGGGTGTCAGTTTTCAGGACCCACTAGGCACTCTCAAACAAGACCAAGTTGGCACTGGTGTCACATTGCGTCTGGGAGGCATCCTGCGAGAGGCGGATCTCCAGGAGGCACCCGGAGATCTAAGGCCGCAGGAACCTGAACCATTTTACAGGCTTTTTCCCTGGGAAACAAAACTCAGAAGCCACTGTTCTGGGTGTCAGTTTTCCGGACCCACTTGGCACTCTCAAACCAGACCAAGTTGGCACTTGTGCCACTTTGCGTCTGGAAGGCATCCTGCCAGACGCGGAATTCCAGGAGGCACCTGGCCATTTAAGGCCTCAAGACCCTGAACCACTCTACAGGCTTTTTCCCAGGGAAACAAAACTCAGAAGCCACTGTTCTGGGTGTCAGTTTGCAGGACCCACTCTGCACTGTCAAACCAGACCAAGAATGCATTGGTGCCAGCTTGCGTTTGGGAGGCATCCTGCGAGAGGCGGAATTCAAAGAAGCACCTTGATATTTAAGGCCTCAGGATCCTGAACCACCGTACAGGCTTTTTCCCTGGGAAACAAAACTCAGAAGCCACTGTTCTGGGTGTCCGTTTTCAGCACCCACTTGGCACTCTCAAAGAAGACTAAGTGGGCACCGGTGCCGCTAAGCGTCTGGGGA
The DNA here is from genome assembly GCF_963513975.1 of Fringilla coelebs. Lineage (NCBI taxonomy): Eukaryota > Metazoa > Chordata > Aves > Passeriformes > Fringillidae > Fringilla > Fringilla coelebs. Next base: position 295,983 of record NW_028167439.1, on the reverse strand, counting down.
ACATCCTGCGAGAGGCGGATCTCCAGGAGGGACCCTGAAATTTAAGGCCTCAGGACCCTGAACCACTCTACAGGGTATTTCCCTGGGAAACAAAACTCAGAAACCACTGTTCTGGGTGTCAGTTTTCAGGACCCACTTGACACTCTCAAACCAGACCAAGTTGGCACTGCTGCCACATTGCGTCTGGGAGGCATCCTGAGAGAGGCGGAATTCCACGAGACACCTGGCCATTTAAGATCTCAGGACCCTGAAGCACTGTACAGTGTTTTTCCCTGGGAAACAAAACTCAGAAGCCACTGTTCTTGGTGTCAGTTTTCAGGAACCACTTGGCACTCTCAAACTTAACCATGTTGGCACTTGTTCCAGCTTGCGTCTGGGAAAAATCCTTCGAGAGGCCGAATTCCAGGAGGCACCTGGCCATTTAAGGCCTCAGGACCCTGAACCACTCTACAGGGTATTTCCCTGGGAAACAAAATTCAGAAACCACTGTTCTGGGTGTCAGCTTGGAGGACCCACTTGGCACTCTCAAACCAGACCAAGTTGGCACTGGTGCCACTTTGCGTCTGGGAGGCATCCTGCGAGAGACCGAATTCAAGAAGGCACCCGGCCATTTAAAGTTTCAGGCCCCGGAACCAGTGTACAGGCCATTTCCCTGAGAAACAAAACTCAGAAGCCACTGTTCTGTGTGTCAGTTTTCAGGACCCACTTGACTCTATCAAACCAGACTAAGTGGGAAGTGGTTCCGCAGAGCGTCTGGGAAAAATCCTGCAAGAGGCGGATCTCCAGGAGGCACCCGGAGATCTAAGGCCGCAGGAATCTGAACCATTGTACAGGCTTTTTCCCTGGGAAACAAAACTCAGAAGCCACTGTTCTGGGTGTCAGTTTTCAGGACCCACTAGGCATTCTCAAACCAGACGAAGTTGGCACGGGTGCCACTCTGTGTCTGGGAGGACTCCTGCGAGAGGCCGAATTCCAGGAGGAACCTGGCCATTTAAGGCCTCAGGCCCCTGAACCACTTTACAAGCTTTTTCCCTGGGAAACAAAACTCAGAAGACAATGTTCTTGGTGTCAGTTTTCAGGACCCACTTGACACTCTCAAACCAGACTAAATGGGCAATGGTGCCGCATAGCATCTGGGAAAAATCCTGCAAGAGACGGATCTCCAGGAGTCACCCGGCAATTTAAGGCCGCAGGACCCCGAACCATTGTACAGGCTTTTTCCCTGGGAAACAAAACTCACAAGCCACTGTTCTGGGTGTCAATTTTCAGGACCCACTTGGCACTCTCAAAGAAGACCAAGTTGGCACTGGTGTCACATTGCATCTGGGAGGCATCCTGCGAGAGGCCGAATTCAAGAAGGCACCTGGCCATTTAAAGTTTCAGGCCCCTGAACCAGTGTACAGGCCTTTTCCCTGGGAAACAAAACTCACAAGCCACTGTTCTGGGTGTCAATTTTCAGGACCCACTTGGCACTCTCAAACCAGACCAAGTTGGCACTGCTGCCACCCTTCCTCTGAAACGCATCCTGCGAGACGCGGAATTCCAGGAGGCACCTGGCCATTTATGGCCTCAAGACCCTGAACCACTGTACAGGCTTTTTCCCTGGGAAAAAAAACTCAGAAGCCACTGTTCTGGGTGTCAGTTTGCAGGACCCACTCTGCACTGTCAAACCAGACCAAGAATGCATTGGTGCCAGCTTGTGTTTGGGAGGCATCCTGCGAGAGGCGGAATTCACCTAGGCACCCTGAAATTTAAGGCCTCAGGATCCTAAACCACCGTACAGGCTTTTTCCCTGGGAAACAAAACTCAGAAGCCACTGTTCTGGGTGTCAGTTTTCAGCACCCACTTGGCACTCTCAAACCAGACTAAGTGGGCAATGGTGCCGCATAGCATCTGGGAAAAATCCTGCAAGAGGCGGATCTCCAGGAGGCACCCGACAATTTAAGGCCGCAGGACCCCGAACCATTGTACAGGCTTTTTCCCTGGGAAACAAAACTCACAAACCACTGTTCTGGGTGTCAATTTTCAGGACCCACTTGACACTCCCAAACCAGCCTAAGTTGGCACGGGTGCCACATTGCGTCTGGGAGGCATCCTGCGAGAGGCGGAATTCCAGGAGGCACCCTGAAATTTAAGGCCTCAGGACCCTGAACCACCGTACAGGCTTTTTCCCTGGGAAACAAAACTCAGAAGCCGCTGTTCTGGGTGTCAGTTTGCAGGACCCACTAGGCACTCTCAAACCAGACCAAGTTGGCACTGGTGCCACCTTGCATCTGGGAGGCATCCTGTGTGAGGCAGAATTCTAGGAGACACCCGGCAATATAAGGCCGCAGGACCCTGAACCATTGTACAGGCTTTTTCCCTGGGAAACAAAACTCAGAAGCCAATGTTCTTGGTGTCAGTTTTCAGGACCCACTTGACACTCTCAAACCAGACTAAATGGGCAATGGTGCCGCATAGCATCTGGGAAAAATCCTGCAAGAGGCGGATCTCCAGGAGGCACCCGGCAATTTAAGGCCGCAGGACCCCGAACCATTGCACAGGCTTTTTCCCTGGGAAACAAAACTCACAAACCACTGTTCTGGGTGTCAGTTTTCAGGACCCACTAGGCACTCTCAAACAAGACCAAGTTGGCACTGGTGTCACATTGCGTCTGGGAGGCATCCTGCGAGAGGCGGATCTCCAGGAGGCACCCGGAGATCTAAGGCCGCAGGAACCTGAACCATTTTACAGGCTTTTTCCCTGGGAAACAAAACTCAGAAGCCACTGTTCTGGGTGTCAGTTTTCCGGACCCACTTGGCACTCTCAAACCAGACCAAGTTGGCACTTGTGCCACTTTGCGTCTGGAAGGCATCCTGCCAGACGCGGAATTCCAGGAGGCACCTGGCCATTTAAGGCCTCAAGACCCTGAACCACTCTACAGGCTTTTTCCCAGGGAAACAAAACTCAGAAGCCACTGTTCTGGGTGTCAGTTTGCAGGACCCACTCTGCACTGTCAAACCAGACCAAGAATGCATTGGTGCCAGCTTGCGTTTGGGAGGCATCCTGCGAGAGGCGGAATTCAAAGAAGCACCTTGATATTTAAGGCCTCAGGATCCTGAACCACCGTACAGGCTTTTTCCCTGGGAAACAAAACTCAGAAGCCACTGTTCTGGGTGTCCGTTTTCAGCACCCACTTGGCACTCTCAAAGAAGACTAAGTGGGCACCGGTGCCGCTAAGCGTCTGGGGAACATCCTGCGAGAGGCGGATCTCCAGGAGGGACCCTGAAATTTAAGGCCTCAGGACCCTGAACCACTCTACAGGGTATTTCCCTGGGAAACAAAACTCAGAAACCACTGTTCTGGGTGTCAGTTTTCAGGACCCACTTGACACTCTCAAACCAGACCAAGTTGGCACTGCTGCCACATTGCGTCTGGGAGGCATCCTGAGAGAGGCGGAATTCCACGAGACACCTGGCCATTTAAGATCTCAGGACCCTGAAGCACTGTACAGTGTTTTTCCCTGGGAAACAAAACTCAGAAGCCACTGTTCTTGGTGTCAGTTTTCAGGAACCACTTGGCACTCTCAAACTTAACCATGTTGGCACTTGTTCCAGCTTGCGTCTGGGAAAAATCCTTCGAGAGGCCGAATTCCAGGAGGCACCTGGCCATTTAAGGCCTCAGGACCCTGAACCACTCTACAGGGTATTTCCCTGGGAAACAAAATTCAGAAACCACTGTTCTGGGTGTCAGCTTGGAGGACCCACTTGGCACTCTCAAACCAGACCAAGTTGGCACTGGTGCCACTTTGCGTCTGGGAGGCATCCTGCGAGAGACCGAATTCAAGAAGGCACCCGGCCATTTAAAGTTTCAGGCCCCGGAACCAGTGTACAGGCCATTTCCCTGAGAAACAAAACTCAGAAGCCACTGTTCTGTGTGTCAGTTTTCAGGACCCACTTGACTCTATCAAACCAGACTAAGTGGGAAGTGGTTCCGCAGAGCGTCTGGGAAAAATCCTGCAAGAGGCGGATCTCCAGGAGGCACCCGGAGATCTAAGGCCGCAGGAATCTGAACCATTGTACAGGCTTTTTCCCTGGGAAACAAAACTCAGAAGCCACTGTTCTGGGTGTCAGTTTTCAGGACCCACTAGGCATTCTCAAACCAGACGAAGTTGGCACGGGTGCCACTCTGTGTCTGGGAGGACTCCTGCGAGAGGCCGAATTCCAGGAGGAACCTGGCCATTTAAGGCCTCAGGCCCCTGAACCACTTTACAAGCTTTTTCCCTGGGAAACAAAACTCAGAAGACAATGTTCTTGGTGTCAGTTTTCAGGACCCACTTGACACTCTCAAACCAGACTAAATGGGCAATGGTGCCGCATAGCATCTGGGAAAAATCCTGCAAGAGACGGATCTCCAGGAGTCACCCGGCAATTTAAGGCCGCAGGACCCCGAACCATTGTACAGGCTTTTTCCCTGGGAAACAAAACTCACAAGCCACTGTTCTGGGTGTCAATTTTCAGGACCCACTTGGCACTCTCAAAGAAGACCAAGTTGGCACTGGTGTCACATTGCATCTGGGAGGCATCCTGCGAGAGGCCGAATTCAAGAAGGCACCTGGCCATTTAAAGTTTCAGGCCCCTGAACCAGTGTACAGGCCTTTTCCCTGGGAAACAAAACTCACAAGCCACTGTTCTGGGTGTCAATTTTCAGGACCCACTTGGCACTCTCAAACCAGACCAAGTTGGCACTGCTGCCACCCTTCCTCTGAAACGCATCCTGCGAGACGCGGAATTCCAGGAGGCACCTGGCCATTTATGGCCTCAAGACCCTGAACCACTGTACAGGCTTTTTCCCTGGGAAAAAAAACTCAGAAGCCACTGTTCTGGGTGTCAGTTTGCAGGACCCACTCTGCACTGTCAAACCAGACCAAGAATGCATTGGTGCCAGCTTGTGTTTGGGAGGCATCCTGCGAGAGGCGGAATTCACCTAGGCACCCTGAAATTTAAGGCCTCAGGATCCTAAACCACCGTACAGGCTTTTTCCCTGGGAAACAAAACTCAGAAGCCACTGTTCTGGGTGTCAGTTTTCAGCACCCACTTGGCACTCTCAAACCAGACTAAGTGGGCACCGGTGCCGCTAAGCGTCTGGGAAACATCCTGCAAGAGGCAGATCTCCAGGAGGGACCCTGAAATTTAAGGCCTCAGGACCCTGAACCACTGTACAGGCTATTTTCCAGGGAGAAAAAACTCAGAAGCCACTGTTCTGGGTGTCAGTTTGCAGGACCCGCTTTGCACTCTCAAACCAGACCAAGTTGGCACGGGTGCCACTTTGCGTCTGGGAGGCATCCTGCTAGGGGCCGAATTCCAAGAGGCACCCGGCAATTTAAGGCCTCAGGCCCCTGAACCACTCTACAGGCCTTTTCCCTGGGAAAGAAAACTCACAAGCCACTGTTCTGGGTGTCAGTTTTCAGGACCCACTAGGCACTCTCAAACCAGACCAAGTTGGCACTGGTGCCACCTTGCATCTGGGAGGCATCCTGTGTGAGGCGGAATTCAAGGAGGCACCCGGAAATTTAAGGCCGCAGGACCCTGAACCATTGTACAGGCTTTTTCCCTGGGAAACAAAACTCAGAAGCCACTGTTCTTAGTGTCAGTTTGCAGGACCCACTTGGCACTCTCAAACCAGACCAAGTTGGCACGGGTTCCACATTGCGTCTGGGAGGCATCCTGAGAAAGGCGGAATTCGACGAGGCACCTGGCCATTTAAGGCCTCAGGACCCTGAACCACTGTACAGTGTTTTTCCCTGGGAAACAAAACTCAGAAGCCACTGTTCTGGGTGTCAGTTTTCAGGACCCACTTGGCACTCTCAAACGAGACCATGTTGGCACTTGTGACAGCTTGCGTCTGGGAGGCATCCTGCGAGAGGCCGAATTCCAGGAGGCACCCTGAAATTTAACGCGGCAGGACCCTGAACCACTCTACAGGGTATTTCCCTGGGAAACAAAACTCAGAAGCCACTGTTCTGGGTGTCAGTTTGGAGGACCCACTTGACACTCTCAAACCAGACCAAGTTGGCACGGGTGCCACTTTGCGTCTGGGAGGCATCCTGCTAGGGGCCGAATTCCAAGAGGCACCCGGCAATTTAAGGCCTCAGGACCCTGAACCACTCTACAGGCCTTTTCCCTGGGAAAGAAAACTCACAAGCCAATGTTCTGGGTGTCAGTTTTCAGGACCCACTAGGCACTCTCAAACCAGACCAAGTTGGCACTGGTGCCACCTTGCATCTGCGAGGCATCCTGTGTGAGGCGGAATTCTAGGAGGCACCCGGCAATTTAACGCCGCAGGACCCTGAACCATTGTGCAGGCTTTTTCCCTGGGAAACAAAACTCAGAAGCCACTGTTCTTGGTTTCAGCTTGCAGGACCCACTTGGCATTCTCAAACCAGACGAAGCTGGCATTTGTGCCACTATATGTCTGGGAGGCATCCTGCGAGAGGCCGAATTCCAGGAGGAACTTGGCCATTTAAGGCCTCAGGACCCTGAACCACTTTACAGGCTTTTTCCCTGGGAAGCAAAACTCAGAAGACAATGTTCTTGGTGTCAGTTTTCAGGACCCACTTGACACTCTCAAACCAGACTAAGTGGGCAATGGTGCCGCATAGCATCTGGGAAAAATCCTGCAAGAGGCGGATCTCCAGGAGGCACCCGACAATTTAAGGCCGCAGGACCCCAAACCATTGTACAGGCTTTTTCCCTGGGAAACAAAACTCACAAACCACTGTTCTGGGTGTCAGTTTTCAGGACCCACTTGACACTCCCAAACCAGCCTAAGTTGGCACGGGTGCCACATTGCGTCTGGGAGGCATCCTGCGAGAGGCGGAATTCCAGGAGGCACCCTGAAATTTAAGGCCTCAGGACCCTGAACCACTGTACAGGCTTTTTCCCTGGGAAACAAAACTCAGAAGCCGCTGTTCTGGGTGTCAGTTTGCAGGACCCACTAGGCACTCTCAAACCAGACCAAGTTGGCACTGGTGCCACCTTGCATCTGGGAGGCATCCTGTGTGAGGCAGAATTCTAGGAGACACCCGGCAATATAAGGCCGCAGGACCCTGAACCATTGTACAGGCTTTTTCCCTGGGAAACAAAACTCAGAAGCCAATGTTCTTGGTGTCAGTTTTCAGGACCCACTTGACACTCTCAAACCAGACTAAATGGGCAATGGTGCCGCATAGCATCTGGGAAAAATCCTGCAAGAGGCGGATCTCCAGGAGGCACCCGGCAATTTAAGGCCGCAGGACCCCGAACCATTGCACAGGCTTTTTCCCTGGGAAACAAAACTCACAAACCACTGTTCTGGGTGTCAGTTTTCAGGACCCACTAGGCACTCTCAAACAAGACCAAGTTGGCACTGGTGTCACATTGCGTCTGGGAGGCATCCTGCGAGAGGCGGATCTCCAGGAGGCACCCGGAGATCTAAGGCCGCAGGAACCTGAACCATTTTACAGGCTTTTTCCCTGGGAAACAAAACTCAGAAGCAACTGTTCTGGGTGTCAGTTTTCCGGACCCACTTGGCACTCTCAAACCAGACCAAGTTGGCACTGCTGCCACATTGCGTCTGGGAGGCATCCTGAGAGAGGCGGAATTCCACGAGACACCTGGCCATTTAAGATCTCAGGACCCTGAAGCACTGTACAGTGTTTTTCCCTGGGAAACAAAACTCAGAAGCCACTGTTCTGGATGTCAGTTTTCAGGAACCACTTGGCACTCTCAAACTTAACCATGTTGGCACTTGTTCCAGCTTGCGTCTGGGAAAAATCCTTCGAGAGGCCGAATTCCAGGAGGCACCTGGCCATTTAAGGCCTCAGGACCCTGAACCACTCTACAGGGTATTTCCCTGGGAAACAAAATTCAGAAACCACTGTTCTGGGTGTCAGCTTGGAGGACCCACTTGGCACTCTCAAACCAGACCAAGTTGGCACTGGTGCCACTTTGCGTCTGGGAGGCATCCTGCGAGAGGCCGAATTCAAGAAGGCACCCGGCCATTTAAAGTTTCAGGCCCCGGAACCAGTGTACAGGCCATTTCCCTGAGAAACAAAACTCAGAAGCCACTGTTCTGTGTGTCAGTTTTCAGGACCCACTTGACTCTATCAAACCAGACTAAGTGGGAAGTGGTTCCGCAGAGCGTCTGGGAAAAATCCTGCAAGAGGCGGATCTCCAGGAGGCACCCGGAGATCTAAGGCCGCAGGAATCTGAACCATTGTTTAGGCTTTTTCCCTGGGAAACAAAACTCAGAAGCCACTGTTCTGGGTGTCAGTTTTCAGGACCCACTAGGCATTCTCAAACCAGACGAAGTTGGCACGGGTGCCACTCTGTGTCTGGGAGGACTCCTGCGAGAGGCCGAATTCCAGGAGGAACCTGGCCATTTAAGGCCTCAGGCCCCTGAACCACTTTACAAGCTTTTTCCCTGGGAAACAAAACTCAGAAGACAATGTTCTTGGTGTCAGTTTTCAGGACCCACTTGACACTCTCAAACCAGACTAAATGGGCAATGGTGCTGCATAGCATCTGGGAAAAATCCTGCAAGAGGCGGATCTCCAGGAGACACCCGGCAATTTAAGGCCGCAGGACCCCGAACCATTGTACAGGCTTTTTCCCTGGGAAACAAAACTCACAAGCCACTGTTCTGGGTGTCAATTTTCAGGACCCACTTGGCACTCTCAAAGAAGACCAAGTTGGCACTGGTGTCACATTGCATCTGGGAGGCATCCTGCGAGAGGCCGAATTCAAGAAGGCACCTGGCCATTTAAAGTTTCAGGCCCCTGAACCAGTGTACAGGCCTTTTCCCTGGGAAACAAAACTCACAAGCCACTGTTCTGGGTGTCAATTTTCAGGACCCACTTGGCACTCTCAAACCAGACCAAGTTGGCACTGCTGCCACCCTTCCTCTGAAACGCATCCTGCGAGACGCGGAATTCCAGGAGGCACCTGGCCATTTATGGCCTCAAGACCCTGAACCACTGTACAGGCTTTTTCCCTGGGAAAAAAAACTCAGAAGCCACTGTTCTGGGTGTCAGTTTGCAGGACCCACTCTGCACTGTCAAACCAGACCAAGAATGCATTGGTGCCAGCTTGTGTTTGGGAGGCATCCTGCGAGAGGCGGAATTCACCTAGGCACCCTGAAATTTAAGGCCTCAGGATCCTAAACCACCGTACAGGCTTTTTCCCTGGGAAACAAAACTCAGAAGCCACTGTTCTGGGTGTCAGTTTTCAGCACCCACTTGGCACTCTCAAACCAGACTAAGTGGGCAATGGTGCCGCATAGCATCTGGGAAAAATCCTGCAAGAGGCGGATCTCCAGGAGGCACCCGACAATTTAAGGCCGCAGGACCCCGAACCATTGTACAGGCTTTTTCCCTGGGAAACAAAACTCACAAACCACTGTTCTGGGTGTCAATTTTCAGGACCCACTTGACACTCCCAAACCAGCCTAAGTTGGCACGGGTGCCACATTGCGTCTGGGAGGCATCCTGCGAGAGGCGGAATTCCAGGAGGCACCCTGAAATTTAAGGCCTCAGGACCCTGAACCACCGTACAGGCTTTTTCCCTGGGAAACAAAACTCAGAAGCCGCTGTTCTGGGTGTCAGTTTGCAGGACCCACTAGGCACTCTCAAACCAGACCAAGTTGGCACTGGTGCCACCTTGCATCTGGGAGGCATCCTGTGTGAGGCAGAATTCTAGGAGACACCCGGCAATATAAGGCCGCAGGACCCTGAACCATTGTACAGGCTTTTTCCCTGGGAAACAAAACTCAGAAGCCAATGTTCTTGGTGTCAGTTTTCAGGACCCACTTGACACTCTCAAACCAGACTAAATGGGCAATGGTGCCGCATAGCATCTGGGAAAAATCCTGCAAGAGGCGGATCTCCAGGAGGCACCCGGCAATTTAAGGCCGCAGGACCCCGAACCATTGCACAGGCTTTTTCCCTGGGAAACAAAACTCACAAACCACTGTTCTGGGTGTCAGTTTTCAGGACCCACTAGGCACTCTCAAACAAGACCAAGTTGGCACTGGTGTCACATTGCGTCTGGGAGGCATCCTGCGAGAGGCGGATCTCCAGGAGGCACCCGGAGATCTAAGGCCGCAGGAACCTGAACCATTTTACAGGCTTTTTCCCTGGGAAACAAAACTCAGAAGCCACTGTTCTGGGTGTCAGTTTTCCGGACCCACTTGGCACTCTCAAACCAGACCAAGTTGGCACTTGTGCCACTTTGCGTCTGGAAGGCATCCTGCCAGACGCGGAATTCCAGGAGGCACCTGGCCATTTAAGGCCTCAAGACCCTGAACCACTCTACAGGCTTTTTCCCAGGGAAACAAAACTCAGAAGCCACTGTTCTGGGTGTCAGTTTGCAGGACCCACTCTGCACTGTCAAACCAGACCAAGAATGCATTGGTGCCAGCTTGCGTTTGGGAGGCATCCTGCGAGAGGCGGAATTCAAAGAAGCACCTTGATATTTAAGGCCTCAGGATCCTGAACCACCGTACAGGCTTTTTCCCTGGGAAACAAAACTCAGAAGCCACTGTTCTGGGTGTCCGTTTTCAGCACCCACTTGGCACTCTCAAAGAAGACTAAGTGGGCACCGGTGCCGCTAAGCGTCTGGGGAACATCCTGCGAGAGGCGGATCTCCAGGAGGGACCCTGAAATTTAAGGCCTCAGGACCCTGAACCACTCTACAGGGTATTTCCCTGGGAAACAAAACTCAGAAACCACTGTTCTGGGTGTCAGTTTTCAGGACCCACTTGACACTCTCAAACCAGACCAAGTTGGCACTGCTGCCACATTGCGTCTGGGAGGCATCCTGAGAGAGGCGGAATTCCACGAGACACCTGGCCATTTAAGATCTCAGGACCCTGAAGCACTGTACAGTGTTTTTCCCTGGGAAACAAAACTCAGAAGCCACTGTTCTTGGTGTCAGTTTTCAGGAACCACTTGGCACTCTCAAACTTAACCATGTTGGCACTTGTTCCAGCTTGCGTCTGGGAAAAATCCTTCGAGAGGCCGAATTCCAGGAGGCACCTGGCCATTTAAGGCCTCAGGACCCTGAACCACTCTACAGGGTATTTCCCTGGGAAACAAAATTCAGAAACCACTGTTCTGGGTGTCAGCTTGGAGGACCCACTTGGCACTCTCAAACCAGACCAAGTTGGCACTGGTGCCACTTTGCGTCTGGGAGGCATCCTGCGAGAGACCGAATTCAAGAAGGCACCCGGCCATTTAAAGTTTCAGGCCCCGGAACCAGTGTACAGGCCATTTCCCTGAGAAACAAAACTCAGAAGCCACTGTTCTGTGTGTCAGTTTTCAGGACCCACTTGACTCTATCAAACCAGACTAAGTGGGAAGTGGTTCCGCAGAGCGTCTGGGAAAAATCCTGCAAGAGGCGGATCTCCAGGAGGCACCCGGAGATCTAAGGCCGCAGGAATCTGAACCATTGTACAGGCTTTTTCCCTGGGAAACAAAACTCAGAAGCCACTGTTCTGGGTGTCAGTTTTCAGGACCCACTAGGCATTCTCAAACCAGACGAAGTTGGCACGGGTGCCACTCTGTGTCTGGGAGGACTCCTGCGAGAGGCCGAATTCCAGGAGGAACCTGGCCATTTAAGGCCTCAGGCCCCTGAACCACTTTACAAGCTTTTTCCCTGGGAAACAAAACTCAGAAGACAATGTTCTTGGTGTCAGTTTTCAGGACCCACTTGACACTCTCAAACCAGACTAAATGGGCAATGGTGCCGCATAGCATCTGGGAAAAATCCTGCAAGAGACGGATCTCCAGGAGTCACCCGGCAATTTAAGGCCGCAGGACCCCGAACCATTGTACAGGCTTTTTCCCTGGGAAACAAAACTCACAAGCCACTGTTCTGGGTGTCAATTTTCAGGACCCACTTGGCACTCTCAAAGAAGACCAAGTTGGCACTGGTGTCACATTGCATCTGGGAGGCATCCTGCGAGAGGCCGAATTCAAGAAGGCACCTGGCCATTTAAAGTTTCAGGCCCCTGAACCAGTGTACAGGCCTTTTCCCTGGGAAACAAAACTCACAAGCCACTGTTCTGGGTGTCAATTTTCAGGACCCACTTGGCACTCTCAAACCAGACCAAGTTGGCACTGCTGCCACCCTTCCTCTGAAACGCATCCTGCGAGACGCGGAATTCCAGGAGGCACCTGGCCATTTATGGCCTCAAGACCCTGAACCACTGTACAGGCTTTTTCCCTGGGAAAAAAAACTCAGAAGCCACTGTTCTGGGTGTCAGTTTGCAGGACCCACTCTGCACTGTCAAACCAGACCAAGAATGCATTGGTGCCAGCTTGTGTTTGGGAGGCATCCTGCGAGAGGCGGAATTCACCTAGGCACCCTGAAATTTAAGGCCTCAGGATCCTAAACCACCGTACAGGCTTTTTCCCTGGGAAACAAAACTCAGAAGCCACTGTTCTGGGTGTCAGTTTTCAGCACCCACTTGGCACTCTCAAACCAGACTAAGTGGGCACCGGTGCCGCTAAGCGTCTGGGAAACATCCTGCAAGAGGCAGATCTCCAGGAGGGACCCTGAAATTTAAGGCCTCAGGACCCTGAACCACTGTACAGGCTATTTTCCAGGGAGAAAAAACTCAGAAGCCACTGTTCTGGGTGTCAGTTTGCAGGACCCGCTTTGCACTCTCAAACCAGACCAAGTTGGCACGGGTGCCACTTTGCGTCTGGGAGGCATCCTGCTAGGGGCCGAATTCCAAGAGGCACCCGGCAATTTAAGGCCTCAGGCCCCTGAACCACTCTACAGGCCTTTTCCCTGGGAAAGAAAACTCACAAGCCACTGTTCTGGGTGTCAGTTTTCAGGACCCACTAGGCACTCTCAAACCAGACCAAGTTGGCACTGGTGCCACCTTGCATCTGGGAGGCATCCTGTGTGAGGCGGAATTCAAGGAGGCACCCGGAAATTTAAGGCCGCAGGACCCTGAACCATTGTACAGGCTTTTTCCCTGGGAAACAAAACTCAGAAGCCACTGTTCTTAGTGTCAGTTTGCAGGACCCACTTGGCACTCTCAAACCAGACCAAGTTGGCACGGGTTCCACATTGCGTCTGGGAGGCATCCTGAGAAAGGCGGAATTCGACGAGGCACCTGGCCATTTAAGGCCTCAGGACCCTGAACCACTGTACAGTGTTTTTCCCTGGGAAACAAAACTCAGAAGCCACTGTTCTGGGTGTCAGTTTTCAGGACCCACTTGGCACTCTCAAACGAGACCATGTTGGCACTTGTGACAGCTTGCGTCTGGGAGGCATCCTGCGAGAGGCCGAATTCCAGGAGGCACCCTGAAATTTAACGCGGCAGGACCCTGAACCACTCTACAGGGTATTTCCCTGGGAAACAAAACTCAGAAGCCACTGTTCTGGGTGTCAGTTTGGAGGACCCACTTGACACTCTCAAACCAGACTAAGTGGGCAATGTTGCCGCATGGCATCTGGGAAAAATCCTGCAAGAGGCGGATCTCCAGGAGGCACCCGGCAATTTAAGGCTGCAGGGCCCCGAACCATTGTACAGGCTTTTTCCCTGGGAAACAAAACTCACAATCCACTGTTCTGGGTGTCAGTTTTCAGGACCCACTTGACACTCCCAAACCAGACCAAGTTAGCACGGGTGCCACCTTGCGTCTGGGAGGCATCCTGCGAGAGGCCGAATTCGACGAGGCACCTGGCCATTTAAGGCCTCAGGACCCTGAACCACTGTACAGTGTTTATCCCTGGGAAACAAAACTCAGAAGCCACTGTTCTGGATGTCAGTTTTCAGGAACCAGTTCACACTCTCAAACCAGACTCAATGGGCAATGGTGCGTCTGGGAAAAATCCTGCAAGAGGCGGAGCTCCAGGAGGCACCCGGAGATCTAAGGCCGCAGGAACCTGAACCATTTTACAGGCTTTTTCCCTGGGAAACAAAACTCAGAAGCCACTGTTCTGGGTGTCAGTTTTCCGGACCCACTTGGCACTCTCAAACCAGACCAAGTTGGCACGGGTGCCACTTTGCGTCTGGGAGGCATCCTGCTAGGGGCCGAATTCCAAGAGGCACCCGGCAATTTAAGGCCTCAGGACCCTGAACCACTCTACAGGCCTTTTCCCTGGGAAAGAAAACTCACAAGCCAATGTTCTGGGTGTCAGTTTTCAGGACCCACTAGGCACTCTCAAACCAGACCAAGTTGGCACTGGTGCCACCTTGCATCTGCGAGGCATCCTGTGTGAGGCGGAATTCTAGGAGGCACCCGGCAATTTAACGCCGCAGGACCCTGAACCATTGTGCAGGCTTTTTCCCTGGGAAACAAAACTCAGAAGCCACTGTTCTTGGTTTCAGCTTGCAGGACCCACTTGGCATTCTCAAACCAGACGAAGCTGGCATTTGTGCCACTATATGTCTGGGAGGCATCCTGCGAGAGGCCGAATTCCAGGAGGAACTTGGCCATTTAAGGCCTCAGGACCCTGAACCACTTTACAGGCTTTTTCCCTGGGAAGCAAAACTCAGAAGACAATGTTCTTGGTGTCAGTTTTCAGGACCCACTTGACACTCTCAAACCAGACTAAGTGGGCAATGGTGCCGCATAGCATCTGGGAAAAATCCTGCAAGAGGCGGATCTCCAGGAGGCACCCGACAATTTAAGGCCGCAGGACCCCAAACCATTGTACAGGCTTTTTCCCTGGGAAACAAAACTCACAAACCACTGTTCTGGGTGTCAGTTTTCAGGACCCACTTGACACTCCCAAACCAGCCTAAGTTGGCACGGGTGCCACATTGCGTCTGGGAGGCATCCTGCGAGAGGCGGAATTCCAGGAGGCACCCTGAAATTTAAGGCCTCAGGACCCTGAACCACTGTACAGGCTTTTTCCCTGGGAAACAAAACTCAGAAGCCGCTGTTCTGGGTGTCAGTTTGCAGGACCCACTAGGCACTCTCAAACCAGACCAAGTTGGCACTGGTGCCACCTTGCATCTGGGAGGCATCCTGTGTGAGGCAGAATTCTAGGAGACACCCGGCAATATAAGGCCGCAGGACCCTGAACCATTGTACAGGCTTTTTCCCTGGGAAACAAAACTCAGAAGCCAATGTTCTTGGTGTCAGTTTTCAGGACCCACTTGACACTCTCAAACCAGACTAAATGGGCAATGGTGCCGCATAGCATCTGGGAAAAATCCTGCAAGAGGCGGATCTCCAGGAGGCACCCGGCAATTTAAGGCCGCAGGACCCCGAACCATTGCACAGGCTTTTTCCCTGGGAAACAAAACTCACAAACCACTGTTCTGGGTGTCAGTTTTCAGGACCCACTAGGCACTCTCAAACAAGACCAAGTTGGCACTGGTGTCACATTGCGTCTGGGAGGCATCCTGCGAGAGGCGGATCTCCAGGAGGCACCCGGAGATCTAAGGCCGCAGGAACCTGAACCATTTTACAGGCTTTTTCCCTGGGAAACAAAACTCAGAAGCAACTGTTCTGGGTGTCAGTTTTCCGGACCCACTTGGCACTCTCAAACCAGACCAAGTTGGCACTGCTGCCACATTGCGTCTGGGAGGCATCCTGAGAGAGGCGGAATTCCACGAGACACCTGGCCATTTAAGATCTCAGGACCCTGAAGCACTGTACAGTGTTTTTCCCTGGGAAACAAAACTCAGAAGCCACTGTTCTGGATGTCAGTTTTCAGGAACCACTTGGCACTCTCAAACTTAACCATGTTGGCACTTGTTCCAGCTTGCGTCTGGGAAAAATCCTTCGAGAGGCCGAATTCCAGGAGGCACCTGGCCATTTAAGGCCTCAGGACCCTGAACCACTCTACAGGGTATTTCCCTGGGAAACAAAATTCAGAAACCACTGTTCTGGGTGTCAGCTTGGAGGACCCACTTGGCACTCTCAAACCAGACCAAGTTGGCACTGGTGCCACTTTGCGTCTGGGAGGCATCCTGCGAGAGGCCGAATTCAAGAAGGCACCCGGCCATTTAAAGTTTCAGGCCCCGGAACCAGTGTACAGGCCATTTCCCTGAGAAACAAAACTCAGAAGCCACTGTTCTGTGTGTCAGTTTTCAGGACCCACTTGACTCTATCAAACCAGACTAAGTGGGAAGTGGTTCCGCAGAGCGTCTGGGAAAAATCCTGCAAGAGGCGGATCTCCAGGAGGCACCCGGAGATCTAAGGCCGCAGGAATCTGAACCATTGTTTAGGCTTTTTCCCTGGGAAACAAAACTCAGAAGCCACTGTTCTGGGTGTCAGTTTTCAGGACCCACTAGGCATTCTCAAACCAGACGAAGTTGGCACGGGTGCCACTCTGTGTCTGGGAGGACTCCTGCGAGAGGCCGAATTCCAGGAGGAACCTGGCCATTTAAGGCCTCAGGCCCCTGAACCACTTTACAAGCTTTTTCCCTGGGAAACAAAACTCAGAAGACAATGTTCTTGGTGTCAGTTTTCAGGACCCACTTGACACTCTCAAACCAGACTAAATGGGCAATGGTGCTGCATAGCATCTGGGAAAAATCCTGCAAGAGGCGGATCTCCAGGAGACACCCGGCAATTTAAGGCCGCAGGACCCCGAACCATTGTACAGGCTTTTTCCCTGGGAAACAAAACTCACAAGCCACTGTTCTGGGTGTCAATTTTCAGGACCCACTTGGCACTCTCAAAGAAGACCAAGTTGGCACTGGTGTCACATTGCATCTGGGAGGCATCCTGCGAGAGGCCGAATTCAAGAAGGCACCTGGCCATTTAAAGTTTCAGGCCCCTGAACCAGTGTACAGGCCTTTTCCCTGGGAAACAAAACTCACAAGCCACTGTTCTGGGTGTCAATTTTCAGGACCCACTTGGCACTCTCAAACCAGACCAAGTTGGCACTGCTGCCACCCTTCCTCTGAAACGCATCCTGCGAGACGCGGAATTCCAGGAGGCACCTGGCCATTTATGGCCTCAAGACCCTGAAC
Organism: Fringilla coelebs; assembly: GCF_963513975.1. NCBI lineage: Eukaryota > Metazoa > Chordata > Aves > Passeriformes > Fringillidae > Fringilla > Fringilla coelebs. Next base: position 279,018 of record NW_028167439.1, on the reverse strand, counting down.
CACTGTACAGGCTTTTTCCCTGGGAAAAAAAACTCAGAAGCCACTGTTCTGGGTGTCAGTTTGCAGGACCCACTCTGCACTGTCAAACCAGACCAAGAATGCATTGGTGCCAGCTTGTGTTTGGGAGGCATCCTGCGAGAGGCGGAATTCACCTAGGCACCCTGAAATTTAAGGCCTCAGGATCCTAAACCACCGTACAGGCTTTTTCCCTGGGAAACAAAACTCAGAAGCCACTGTTCTGGGTGTCAGTTTTCAGCACCCACTTGGCACTCTCAAACCAGACTAAGTGGGCACCGGTGCCGCTAAGCGTCTGGGAAACATCCTGCAAGAGGCAGATCTCCAGGAGGGACCCTGAAATTTAAGGCCTCAGGACCCTGAACCACTGTACAGGCTATTTTCCAGGGAGAAAAAACTCACAAGCCACTGTTCTGGGTGTCATTTTGCAGGACCCGCTTTGCACTCTTAAACCAGACCAAGTTGGCACTGCTGCCACTTTGCATCTGGAAGGCATCCTGCAAGGGGCCGAATTCCAAGAGGTACCCGGCAATTTAAGGCCTCAGGACCCTGAACCACTCTACAGGCCTTTTCCCTGGGAAACAAAACTCAAAAGCCACTGTTCTGGGTGTCAGTTTTCAGGACCCACTAGGCACTCTCAAACCAGACCAAGTTGGCACTGGTGCCACCTTGCATCTGGGAGGCATCCTGTGTGAGGCGGAATTCAAGGAGGCACCCGGAAATTTAAGGCCGCAGGACCCTGAACCATTGTACAGGCTTTTTCCCTGGGAAACAAAACTCAGAAGCCACTGTTCTTAGTGTCAGTTTGCAGGACCCACTTGGCACTCTCAAACCAGCCCAAGTTGGCACGGGTTCCACATTGCGTCTGGGAGGCATCCTGAGAAAGGCGGAATTCGACGAGGCACCTGGCCATTTAAGGCCTCAGGACCCTGAACCACTGTACAGTGTTTTTCCCTGGGAAACAAAACTCAGAAGCCACTGTTCTGGGTGTCAGTTTTCAGGACCCACTTGGCACTCTCAAACGAGACCATGTTGGCACTTGTGACAGCTTGCGTCTGGGAGGCATCCTGCGAGAGGCCGAATTCCAGGAGGCACCCTGAAATTTAACGCGGCAGGACCCTGAACCACTCTACAGGGTATTTCCCTGGGAAACAAAACTCAGAAGCCACTGTTCTGGGTGTCAGTTTGGAGGACCCACTTGACACTCTCAAACCAGACTAAGTGGGCAATGTTGCCGCATGGCATCTGGGAAAAATCCTGCAAGAGGCGGATCTCCAGGAGGCACCCGGCAATTTAAGGCTGAAGGGCCCCGAACCATTGTACAGGCTTTTTCCCTGGGAAACAAAACTCACAATCCACTGTTCTGGGTGTCAGTTTTCAGGACCCACTTGACACTCCCAAACCAGACCAAGTTAGCACGGGTGCCACCTTGCGTCTGGGAGGCATCCTGCGAGAGGCCGAATTCGACGAGGCACCTGGCCATTTAAGGCCTCAGGACCCTGAACCACTGTACAGTGTTTATCCCTGGGAAACAAAACTCAGAAGCCACTGTTCTGGATGTCAGTTTTCAGGAACCAGTTCACACTCTCAAACCAGACTCAATGGGCAATGGTGCGTCTGGGAAAAATCCTGCAAGAGGCGGAGCTCCAGGAGGCACCCGGAGATCTAAGGCCGCAGGAACCTGAACCATTTTACAGGCTTTTTCCCTGGGAAACAAAACTCAGAAGCCACTGTTCTGGGTGTCAGTTTTCCGGACCCACTTGGCACTCTCAAACCAGACCAAGTTGGCACGGGTGCCACCTTGCATCTGGGAGGCATCCTGTGTGAGGCGGAATTCTAGGAGGCACCCGGCAATTTAACGCCGCAGGACCCTGAACCATTGTGCAGGCTTTTTCCCTGGGAAACAAAACTCAAAAGCCACTGTTCTTGGTGTCAGCTTGCAGGACCCACTTGGCATTCTCAAACCAGACGAAGTTGGCATTTGTGCCACTATATGTCTGGGAGGCATCCTGCGAGAGGCCGAATTCCAGGAGGAACTTGGCCATTTAAGGCCTCAGGACCCTGAACCACTTTACAGGCTTTTTCCCTGGGAAGCAAAACTCAGAAGACAATGTTCTTGGTGTCAGTTTTCAGGACCCACTTGACACTCTCAAACCAGACTAAGTGGGCAATGGTGCCGCATAGCATCTGGGAAAAATCCTGCAAGAGGCGGATCTCCAGGAGGCACCCGACAATTTAAGGCCGCAGGACCCCGAACCATTGTACAGGCTTTTTCCCTGGGAAACAAAACTCACAAACCACTGTTCTGGGTGTCAATTTTCAGGACCCACTTGACCTCCCAAACCAGCCTTAGTTGGCACGGGTGCCACATTGCGTCTGGGAGGCATCCTGCGAGAGGCGGAATTCCAGGAGGCACCCTGAAATTTAAGGCCTCAGGACCCTGAACCACTGTACAGGCTTTTTCCCTGGGAAACAAAACTCAGAAGCCGCTGTTCTGGGTGTCAGTTTGCAGGACCCACTAGGCACTCTCAAACCAGACCAAGTTGGCACTGGTGCCACCTTGCATCTGGGAGGCATCCTGTGTGAGGCAGAATTCTAGGAGACACCCGGCAATATAAGGCCGCAGGACCCTGAACCATTGTACAGGCTTTTTCCCTGGGAAACAAAACTCAGAAGCCAATGTTCTTGGTGTCAGTTTTCAGGACCCGCTTGACACTCTCAAACCAGACTAAATGGGCAATGGTGCCGCATAGCATCTGGGAAAAATCCTGCAAGAGGCGGATCTCCAGGAGGCACCCGGCAATTTAAGGCCGCAGGACCCCGAACCATTGCACAGGCTTTTTCCCTGGGAAACAAAACTCACAAACCACTGTTCTGGGTGTCAGTTTTCAGGACCCACTAGGCACTCTCAAACAAGACCAAGTTGGCACTGGTGTCACATTGCGTCTGGGAGGCATCCTGCGAGAGGCGGATCTCCAGGAGGGACCCTGATATTTAACGTGGCAGGACCCTGAACCACTGTACAGGCTATTGCCCAGAGGAAAAAAACTCACAAGCCACTGTTCTGGGTGTCAGTTTTCAGGACCCACTTGGCACTCTCAAACCAGACCAAGTTGGCACTTGTGCCACTTTGCGTCTGGGAGGCATCCTGCCAGACGCGGAATTCCAGGAGGCACCTGGCCATTTAAGGCCTCAAGACCCTGAACCACTCTACAGGCTTTTTCCCAGGGAAACAAAACTCAGAAGCCACTGTTCTGGGTGTCAGTTTGCAGGACCCACTCTGCACTGTCAAACCCGACCAAGAATGCATTGGTGCCAGCTTGCGTTTGGGAGGCATCCTGCGAGAGGCGGAATTCAAGGAGGCACCCTGATATTTAAGGCCTCAGGATCCTGAACCACCGTACAGGCTTTTTCCCTGGGAAACAAAACTCAGAAGCCACTGTTCTGGGTGTCCGTTTTCAGCACCCACTTGGCACTCTCAAAGAAGACTAAGTGGGCACCGGTGCCGCTCAGCGTCTGGGGAACATCCTGCTGGAGGCGGATCTCCAGGAGGGACCCTGAAATTTAAGGCCTCAGGACCCTGAACCACTCTACAGGGTATTTCCCTGGGAAACAAAACTCAGAAACCACTGTTCTGGGTGTCAGTTTTCAGGACCCACTTGACACTCTCAAACCAGACCAAGTTGGCACTGCTGCCACATTGCGTCTGGGAGGCATCCTGAGAGAGGCGGAATTCCACGAGACACCTGGCCATTTAAGATCTCAGGACCCTGAAGCACTGTACAGTGTTTTTCCCTGGGAAACAAAACTCAGAAGCCACTGTTCTGGATGTCAGTTTTCAGGAACCACTTGGCACTCTCAAACTTAACCATGTTGGCACTTGTTCCAGCTTGCGTCTGGGAAAAATCCTTCGAGAGGCCGAATTCCAGGAGGCACCTGGCCATTTAAGGCCTCAGGACCCTGAACCACTCTACAGGGTATTTCCCTGGGAAACAAAATTCAGAAACCACTGTTCTGGGTGTCAGCTTGGAGGACCCACTTGGCACTCTCAAACCAGACCAAGTTGGAACTGGTGCCACTTTGCGTCTGGGAGGCATCCTGCGAGAGGCCGAATTCAAGAAGGCACCTGGCCATTTAAAGTTTTAGGCCCCGGAACCAGTGTACAGGCCATTTCCCTGGGAAACAAAACTCAGAAGCCACTGTTCTTGGTGTCAGTTTTCAGGACCCACTTGACTCTATCAAACCAGACTAAGTGGGAAGTGGTGCCGCAGAGCGTCTGGGAAAAATCCTGCAAGAGGCGGATCTCCAGGAGGCACCCGGAGATCTAAGGCCGCAGGAATCTGAACAATTGTACAGGCTTTTTCCCTGGGAAACAAAACTCAGAAGCCACTGTTCTGGGTGTCAGTTTTCAGGACCCACTTGGCATTCTCAAACCAGACGAAGTTGGCACTGGTGCCACTCTGTGTCTGGGAGGCATCCTGCGAGAGGCCGAATTCCAGGAGGAACCTGGCCATTTAAGGCCTCAGGACCCTGAACCACTTTACAGGTTTTTTCCCTGGGAAACAAAACTCACAAACCACTGTTCTGGGTGTCAGTTTTCAGGACCCACTAGGCACTCTCAAACAAGACCAAGTTGGCACTGGTGTCACATTGCGTCTGGGAGGCATCCTGCGAGAGGCCGAATTCAAGAAGGCACCTGGCCATTTAAAGTTTCAGGCCCCTGGACCAGTGTACAGGCCTTTTCCCTGGGAAACAAAACTCACAAGCCACTGTTCTGGGTGTCAATTTTCAGGACCCACTTGGCACTCTCAAACCAGACCAAGTTGGCACTGCTGCCACCCTTCCTCTGAAACGCATCCTGCGAGACGCGGAATTCCAGGAGGCACCTGGCCATTTATGGCCTCAAGACCCTGAACCACTGTACAGGCTTTTTCCCTGGGAAAAAAAACTCAGAAGCCACTGTTCTGGGTGTCAGTTTGCAGGACCCACTCTGCACTGTCAAACCAGACCAAGAATGCATTGGTGCCAGCTTGTGTTTGGGAGGCATCCTGCGAGAGGCGGAATTCACCTAGGCACCCTGAAATTTAAGGCCTCAGGAGCCTGAACCACCGTACTGGCTTTTTCCCTGGGAAAAAAAAACTCAGAAGCCACTGTTCTCGGTGTCAGTTTTCAGCACCCACTTGGCACTCTCAAACCAGACTAAGTGGGCACCGGTGCCGCTAAGCGTCTGGGAAACATCCTGCAAGAGGCAGATCTCCAGGAGGGACCCTGAAATTTAAGGCCTCAGGACCCTGAACCACTCTACAGGCTATTTTCCAGGGAGAAAAAACTCAGAAGCCACTGTTCTGGGTGTCAGTTTTCAGGACCCGCTTTGCACTCTCAAACCAGACCAAGTTGGCACGGGTGCCACTTTGCGTCTGGGAGGCAACCTGCTAGGGGCCGAATTCCAAGAGGCACCCGGCAATTTAAGGCCTCAGGCCCCTGAACCACTCTACAGGCCTTTTCCCTGGGAAAGAAAACTCACAAGCCACTGTTCTGGGTGTCAGTTTTCAGGACCCACTAGGTACTCTCAAACCAGACCAAGTTGGCACTGGTGCCACCTTGCATCTGGGAGGCATCCTGTGTGAGGCGGAATTCTAGGAGGCACCCAGCAATTTAACGCCGCAGGACCCTGAACCATTGTGCAGGCTTTTTCCCTGGGAAACAAAACTCAGAAGCCACTGTTCTTGGTGTCAGCTTGCAGGACCCACTTGGCATTCTCAAACCAGACGAAGTTGGCATTTGTGCCACTATATGTCTGGGAGGCATCCTGCGAGAGGCCGAATTCCAGGAGGAACCTGGCCATTTAAGGCCTCAGGACCCTGAACCACTTTACAGGCTTTTTCCCTGGGAAGCAAAACTCAGAAGACAATGTTCTTGGTGTCAGTTTTCAGGACCCACTTGACACTCTCAAACCAGACTAAGTGGGCAATGGTGCCGCATAGCATCTGGGAAAAATCCTGCAAGAGGCGGATCTCCAGGAGGCACCCGACAATTTAAGGCCGCAGGACCCCGAACCATTGTACAGGCTTTTTCCCTGGGAAACAAAACTCACAAACCACTGTTCTGGGTGTCAATTTTCAGGACCCACTTGACCTCCCAAACCAGCCTTAGTTGGCACGGGTGCCACATTGCGTCTGGGAGGCATCCTGCGAGAGGCGGAATTCCAGGAGGCACCCTGAAATTTAAGGCCTCAGGACCCTGAACCACTGTACAGGCTTTTTCCCTGGGAAACAAAACTCAGAAGCCGCTGTTCTGGGTGTCAGTTTGCAGGACCCACTAGGCACTCTCAAACCAGACCAAGTTGGCACTGGTGCCACCTTGCATCTGGGAGGCATCCTGTGTGAGGCAGAATTCTAGGAGACACCCGGCAATATAAGGCCGCAGGACCCTGAACCATTGTACAGGCTTTTTCCCTGGGAAACAAAACTCAGAAGCCAATGTTCTTGGTGTCAGTTTTCAGGACCCACTTGACACTCTCAAACCAGACTAAATGGGCAATGGTGCCGCATAGCGTCTGGGAAAAATCCTACAAGAGGCGGATCTCCAGGAGGCACCCGGCAATTTAAGGCCGCAGGACCCCGAACCATTGCACAGGCTTTTTCCCTGGGAAACAAAACTCACAAACCACTGTTCTGGGTGTCAGTTTTCAGGACCCACTAGGCACTCTCAAACAAGACCAAGTTGGCACTGGTGTCACATTGCGTCTGGGAGGCATCCTGCGAGAGGCGGATCTCCAGGAGGGACCCTGATATTTAACGTGGCAGGACCCTGAACCACTGTACAGGCTATTGCCCAGAGGAAAAAAACTCACAAGCCACTGTTCTGGGTGTCAGTTTTCAGGACCCACTTGGCACTCTCAAACCAGACCAAGTTGGCACTTGTGCCACTTTGCGTCTGGGAGGCATCCTGTGAGACGCGGAATTCCAGGAGGCACCCGGCCATTTATGGCCTCAAGACCCTGAACCACTCTACAGGCTTTTTCCCTGGGAAACAAAACTCAGAAGCCACTGTTCTGGGTGTCAGTTTGCAGGACCCACTCTGCACTGTCAAACCAGACCAAGAATGCATTGGTGCCAGCTTGCGTTTGGGAGGCATCCTGCGAGAGGCGGAATTCACCTAGGCACCCTGAAATTTAAGGCCGCAGGGCCCCGAACCATTGTACAGGCTTTTTCCCTGGGAACCAAAACTCAGAAGCCACTGTTCTGGGTGTCAGTTTTCAGCACCCACTTGGCACTCTCAAACCAGACTAAGTGGGCAACGGTGCAAATTTGCGTCTGGGAAACATCCTGTGAGAGGCGGATCTCCAGGAGGGAGCCTGAAATTTAAGGCCTCAGGACCCTGAACCACTGTACAGGCTATTTTCCAGGGAGAAAAAACTCAGAAGCCGCTGTTCTGGGTGTCAGTTTTCAGGACCCGCTTGGCACTCTCAAACCAGACCAAGTTGGCACGGGTGTCACTTTGCGTCTGGGAGGCATCTTGCTAGGGGCCGAATTCCAAGAGGCACCCGGCAATTTAAGTCCTCAGGACTCTGAACCACTCTACAGGCCTTTTCCCTGGGAAAGAAAACTCACAAGCCACTGTTCTGGGTGTCAGTTTGCAGGACCCACTAGGCACTCTCAAACCAGACCAAGTTGGCACTGGTGCCACCTTGCATCTTGGAGGCATCCTGTGTGAGGCGGAATTCTAGGAGGCACCCGGCAATTTAACGCCGCAGGACCCTGAACCATTGTACAGGCTTTTTCCCTGGGAAACAAAACTCAGAAGCCACTGTTCTTGGTGTCAGCTTGCAGGACCCACTTGGCATTCTCAAACCAGACCAAGTTGCCACTGGTGCCACTATGTGTCTGGGAGGCATCCTGCTAGGGGCCGAATTCCAGGAGGAACTTGGCCATTTAAGGCCTCAGGAGCCTGAACCATTGTACAGGCTTTTTCCCTGGGAAGCAAAACTCAGAAGACAATGTTCTTGGTGTCAGTTTTCAGGACCACTTGACACTCTCAAACCAGACTAAGTGGGCAATGGTGCCGCATAGCGTCTGGGAAAAATCCTGGAAGAGGCGGATCTCCTGGAGGCACCCGGCAAGTTAAGGCCTCAGGACCCTGAACCACTCTACTGGCTATTTCCCTGGGAAACAAAACTCACAAACCACTGTTCTGGGTGTCAGTTTTCAGGACCCACTTAACACTCCCAAACCAGTCCAAGTTGGCACTTGTGCCACGTTGCGTCTGGGAGGCATCCAGCGAGAGGCGGAATTCCAGGAGGCACCCTGAAATTTAAGGCCTCAGGACCCTGAACCACTGTACAGGCTTTTTCCCTGGGAGCCAAAACTCAGAAGCCACAGTTCTGGGTGTCAGTTTGCAGAACCCACTTGGCACTCTCAAACCAGCCCAAGTTGGCACTGCAGCCACCTTGCGTCTGAGAGGCATCCTTCGAGAGGCGGAATTCCAAGAATCACCCGGCCATTTAAGGCCTCAGGACCCTGAACCACTGTACAGGCTTTTTCCCTGCGTAACAAAACTCAGAAGCCATTGTTCTGGGTGTCAATTTTCAGGACCCACTTGGAACTCTCAAACAAGACCAAGTTGGCACTGCTGCCAGCCTTCCTCTGAAACGCATCCTGCGAGACGCGGAATTCCAGGAGGCACCTGGCCATTTATGGCCTCAGGACCCTGAACCATTGTACAGGCTTTTTCCCTGGGAAACAAATCTCAGGAGCCACTGTTCTTGGTGTCAGTTTGCAGGACCCACTTGGCACTCTCAAACCAGACCAAGTTGGCACTGGTGCCGCTAAGCGTCTGGGGAACATCCTGCGAGAGGTGGATCTCCAGGAGGGACCCTGAAATTTAAGGCCTCAGGACCCTGAACCACTGTACAGGCTATTGCCCAGAGAAAGAAAACTCACAAGCCACTGTTCTGGGTGTCAGTTTGCAGGACCCGCTTGCACTCTTAAACCAGACCAAGTTGGCACTGCTGCCACTTTGCATCTGGAAGGCATCCTGCAAGGGGCCGAATTCCAAGAGGGACCCGGCAATTTAAGGCCTCAGGACCCTGAACCACTCTACAGGCCTTTTCCCTGGGAAACAAGACTCAAAAGCCACTGTTCTGGGTGTCAGTTTTCAGGACCCACTAGGCACTCTCAAACCAGACCAAGTTGGCACTGGTGCCACCTTGCATCTGGGAGGCATCCTGTGTGAGGCGGAATTCAAGGAGGCACCCGGAAATTTAAGGCCGCAGGACCCTGAACCATTGTACAGGCTTTTTCCCTGGGAAACAAAACTCAGAAGCCACTGTTCTTAGTGTCAGTTTGCAGGACCCACTTGGCACTCTCAAACCAGCCCAAGTTGGCACGGGTTCCACATTGCGTCTGGGAGGCATCCTGAGAAAGGCGGAATTCGACGAGGCACCTGGCCATTTAAGGCCTCAGGACCCTGAACCACTGTACAGTGTTTTTCCCTGGGAAACAAAACTCAGAAGCCACTGTTCTGGGTGTCAGTTTTCAGGACCCACTTGGCACTCTCAAACAAGACCAAGTTGCACTGGTGTCACATTGCATCTGGGAGGCATCCTGCGAGAGGCCGAATTCAAGAAGGCACCTGGCCATTTAAAGTTTCAGGCCCCTGAACCAGTGTACAGGCCTTTTCCCTGGGAACCAAAACTCAGAAGCCACTGTTCTGGGTGTCAGTTTTCAGCACCCACTTGGCACTCTCAAACCAGACTAAGTGGGCAACGGTGCCACTTTGCGTCTGGGAAACATCCTGTGAGAGGCGGATCTCCAGGAGGGACCCTGAAATTTAAGGCCTCAGGACCCTGAACCACTGTACAGGCTATTTTCCAGGGAGAAAAAACTCAGAAGCCACTGTTCTGGGTGTCAGTTTTCAGGACCCACTTGACACTCCCAAACCAGACCAAGTTGGCACTTGTGCCACATTGCGTCTGGGAGGCATCCAGCGAGAGGCGGAATTCCAGGAGGCACCCTGAAATTTAAGGCCTCAGGACCCTGAACCACTCTACTGGCTATTTCCCTGGGAAACAAAACTCACAAACCACTGTTCTGGGTGTCAGTTTTCAGGACCCACTTGACACTCCCAAACCAGACCAAGTTGGCGCTTGTGCCACATTGCGTCTGGGAGGCATCCAGCGAGAGGCGGAATTCCAGGAGGCACCCTGAAATTTAAGGCCTCAGGACCCTGAACCACTGTACAGGCTTTTTCCCTGGGAGCCAAAACTCAGAAGCCACAGTTCTGGGTGTCTGTTTGCAGAACCCACTTGGCACTCTCAAACCAGCCCAAGTTGGCACTGCAGCCACCTTGCGTCTGAGAGGCATCCTTCGAGAGGCGGAATTCCAAGAATCACCCGGCCATTTAAGGCCTCAGGCCCCTGAAACATTCTAGAGGATTTTTCCCTGAGAGACAAAACTCACAAGCCACTGTTCTGGGTGTCAATTTTCAGGACCCACTTGGCACTCTCAAACAAGACCAAGTTGGCACTGCTGCCACCCTTCCTCTGAAACGCATCCTGCGAGACGCGGAATTCCAGGAGGCACCCTGAAATTTAAGGCCTCAGGACCCTGAACCATTGTACAGGCTTTTTCCCTGGGAAACAAATCTCAGCAGCTACTGTTCTTGGTGTCAGTTTGCAGGACCCACTTGGCACTCTCAAACCAGACCAAGTTGGCACTGGTACCGCTAAGCGTCTGGGGAACATCCTGCGAGAGGTCGATCTCCAGGAGGGACCCTGAAATTTAAGGCCTCAGGACCCTGAACCACTGTACAGGCTTTTTCCCTGCGAAACAAAACTCAGAAGCCATTGTTCTGGGTGTCAATTTTCAGGACCCACTTGGCACTCTCAAGCAAGACCAAGTTGGCACTGTTGCCACCCTTCCTCTGAAACGCATCCTGCGAGACGCGGAATTCCAGGAGGCACCTGGCCATTTAAGGCCTCAGGACCCTGAACCATTGTACAGGCTTTTTCCCTGGGAAACAAATCTCAGCAGCCACTGTTCTTGGTGTCAGTTTGCAGGACCCACTAGGCACTCTCAAACCAGACCAAGTTGGCCCTGGTGCCGCTAGGCGTCTGGGGAACATCCTGCGAGAGGTGGATCTCCAGGAGGGACCCTGAAATTTAAGGCCTCAGGACCCTGAACCACTCTACAGGCTATTGCCCAGAGAAAGAAAACTCACAAGCCACTTTTCTGGGTGTCAGTTTGCAGGACCCGCTTGCACTCTTAAACCAGACCAAGTTGGCACGGGTGCCACTTTGCGTCTGGAAGGCATCCTGCAAGGGGCCGAATTCCAAGAGGGACCCGGCAATTTAAGGCCTCAGGACCCTGAACCACTCTACAGGCCTTTTCCCTGGGAAACAAAACTCAAAAGCCACTGTTCTGGGTTTCAGTTTTCCGGACCCACTAGGCACTCTCAAACCAGACCAAGTTGGCACTGGTGCCACCTTGCATCTGGGAGGCATCCTGTGTGAGGCGGAATTCAAGGAGGCACCCGGAAATTTAAGGCCGCAGGACCCTGAACCATTGTATAGGCTTTTTCCCTGGGAAACAAAACTCAGAAGCCACTGTTCTTAGTGTCAGTTTGCAGGACCCACTTGGCACTCTCAAACCAGACCAAGTTGGCACGGGTGCCACCTTGCGTCTGGGAGGCATCCTGAGAAAGGCGGAATGCGACGAGGCACCTGGCCATTTAAGGCCTCAGGACCCTGAACCACAGTACAGTGTTTTTCCCTGGGAAACAAAACTCAGAAGCCACTGTTCTGGGTGTCAGTTTTCAGGACCCACTTGGCACTCTCAAACGGGACCATGTTGGCACTTGTGACAGCTTGCGTCTGGGAGGCATCCTGCGAGAGGCCGAATTCCAGGCTGCACCCTGTAATTTAACGCGGCAGGACCCTGAACCACTCTACAGGGTATTTCCCTGGGAAACAAAACTCAGAAGCCACTGTTCTGGGTGTCAGTTTGGAGGACCCACTTGACACTCTCAAACCAGACTAAGTGGGCAATGTTGCCGCATGGCATCTGGGAAAAATCCTGCAAGAGGCGGAGCTCCAGGAGGCACCCGGAGATCTAAGGCCGCAGGAACCTGAACCATTGTAAAGGCTTTTTCCCTGGGAAACAAAACTCAGAAGCCACTGTTCTGGGTGTCAGTTTTCCGGACCCACTTGGCACTCTCAAACCAGACCAAGTTGGCACTTGTGCCACTTTGCGTCTTGAAGGCATCCTGCCAGACGCGGAATTCCAGGAGGCACCTGGCCATTTAAGGCCTCAAGACCCTGAACCACTCTACAGGCTTTTTCCCTGGGAAACAAAACTCAGAAGCCACTGTTCTGGGTGTCAGTTTGCAGGACCCACTCTGCACTGTCAAACCAGACCAAGAATGCATTGGTGCCAGCTTGCGTTTGGAAGGCATCCTGCGAGAGGCGGAATTCAAGGAGGCACCCTGATATTTAAGGCCTCAGGATCCTGAACCACCGTACAGGCTTTTTCCCTGGGAAACAAAACTCAGAAGCCACTGTTCTGGGTGTCCGTTTTCAGCACCCACTTGGCACTCTCAAAGAAGACTAAGTGGGCACCGGTGCCGCTCAGCGTCTGGGAAACATCCTGCGAGAGGCCGAATTCCAGGCTGCACCCTGTAATTTAACGCGGCAGGACCCTGAACCACTCTACAGGGTATTTCCCTGGGAAACAAAACTCAGAAACCACTGTTCTGGGTGTCAGTTTTCAGGACCCACTTGACAATCTCAAACCAGACCAAGTTGGCACTGCTGCCACATTGCGTCTGGGAGGCATCCTGAGAGAGGCGGAATTCCACGAGACACCTGGCCATTTAAGACCTCAGGACCCTGAAGCACTGTACAGTGTTTTTCCCTGGGAAACAAAACTCAGAAGCCACTGTTCTGGATGTCAGTTTTCAGGAACCACTTGGCACTCTCAAACTTAACCATGTTGGCACTTGTTCCAGCTTGCGTCTGGGAAAAATCCTTCGAGAGGCCGAATTCCAGGAGGCACCTGGCCATTTAAGGCCTCAGGACCCTGAACCACTCTACAGGGTATTTCCCTGGGAAACAAAATTCAGAAACCACTGTTCTGGGTGTCAGCTTGGAGGACCCACTTGGCACTCTCAAACCAGACCAAGTTGGCACTGGTGCCACTTTGCGTCTGGGAGGCATCCTGCGAGAGGCAGAATTCAAGAAGGCACCCGGCCATTTAAAGTTTTAGGCCCCGGAACCAGTGTACAGGCCATTTCCCTGGGAAACAAAACTCAGAAGCCACTGTTCTGTGTGTCAGTTTTCAGGACCCACTTGACTCTATCAAACCAGACTAAGTGGGAAGTGGTGCCGCAGAGCGTCTGGGAAAAATCCTGCAAGAGGCGGATCTCCAGGAGGCACCCGGAGATCTAAGGCCGCAGGAATCTGAACCATTGTACAGGCTTTTTCCCTGGGAAACAAAACTCACAAACCACTGTTCTGGGTGTCAGTTTTCAGGACCCACTAGGCACTCTCAAACAAGACCAAGTTGACACCGGTGTCACATTGCGTCTGGGAGGCATCCTGCGAGAGGCCGAATTCAAGAATGCACCTGGCCATTTAAAGTTTCAGGCCCCTGGACCAGTGTACAGGCCTTTTCCCTGGGAAACAAAACTCACAAGCCACTGTTCTGGGTGTCAATTTTCAGGACCCACTTGGCACTCTCAAACCAGACCAAGTTGGCACTGCTCCCACCCTTCCTCTGAAACGCATCCTGCGAGACGCGGAATTCCAGGAGGCACCTGGCCATTTATGGCCTCAAGACCCTGAACCACTGTACAGGCTTTTTCCCTGGGAAAAAAAACTCAGAAGCCACTGTTCTGGGTGTCAGTTTGCAGGACCCACTCTGCACTGTCAAACCAGACCAAGAATGCATTGGTGCCAGCTTGCGTTTGGGAGGCATCCTGCGAGAGGCGGAATTCACCTAGGCACCCTGAAATTTAAGGCCTCAGGATCCTGAACCACCGTACAGGCTTTTTCCCTGCGAAACAAAACTCAGAAGCCATTGTTCTGGGTGTCAATTTTCAGGACCCACTTGGCACTCTCTAGCAAGACCAAGTTGGCACTGCTGCCACCCTTCCTCTGAAACGCATCCTGCGAGACGCGGAATTCCAGGAGGCACCTGGCCATTTAAGGCCTCAGGACCCTGAACCATTGTACAGGCTTTTTCCCTGGGAAACAAATCTCAGCAGCCACTGTTCTTGGTGTCAGTTTGCAGGACCCACTTGGCACTCTCAAACCAGACCAAGTTGGCCCTGGTGCCGCTAGGCGTCTGGGGAACATCCTGCGAGAGGTGGATCTCCAGGAGGGACCCTGAAATTTAAGGCCTCAGGACCCTGAACCACTGTACAGGCTATTGCCCAGAGAAAGAAAACTCACAAGCCACTGTTCTGGGTGTCAGTTTGCAGGACCCGCTTGCACTCTTAAACCAGACCAAGTTGGCACGGGTGCCACTTTGCGTCTGGAAGGCATCCTGCAAGGGGCCGAATTCCAAGAGGGACCCGGCAATTTAAGGCCTCAGGACCCTGAACCACTCTACAGGCCTTTTCCCTGGGAAACAAAACTCAAAAGCCACTGTTCTGGGTTTCAGTTTTCAGGACCCACTAGGCACTCTCAAACCAGACCAAGTTGGCACTGGTGCCACCTTGCATCTGGGAGGCATCCTGTGTGAGGCGGAATTCAAGGAGGCACCCGGAAATTTAAGGCCGCAGGACCCTGAACCATTGTACAGGCTTTTTCCCTGGGAAACAAAACTCAGAAGCCACTGTTCTTAGTGTCAGTTTGCAGGACCCACTTGGCACTCTCAAACCAGACCAAGTTGGCACGGGTGCCACCTTGCGTCTGGGAGGCATCCTGAGAAAGGCGGAATTCGACGAGGCACCTGGCCATTTAAGGCCTCAGGACCCTGAACCACAGTACAGTGTTTTTCCCTGGGAAACAAAACTCAGAAGCCACTGTTCTGGGTGTCAGTTTTCAGGACCCACTTGGCACTCTCAAACGGGACCATGTTGGCACTTGTGACAGCTTGCGTCTGGGAGGCATCCTGCGAGAGGCCGAATTCCAGGCTGCGCCCTGTAATTTAACGCGGCAGGACCCTGAACCACTCTACAGGGTATTTCCCTGGGAAACAAAACTCAGAAGCCACTGTTCTGGGTGTCCGTTTGGAGGACCCACTTGACACTCTCAAACCAGACTAAGTGGGCAATGTTGCCGCATGGCATCTGGGAAAAATCCTGCAAGAGGCGGAGCTCCAGGAGGCACCCGGAGATCTAAGGCCGCAGGAACCTGAACCATTGTACAGGCTTTTTCCCTGGGAAACAAAACTCAGAAGCCACTGTTCTGGGTGTCAGTTTTCCGGACCCACTTGGCACTCTCAAACCAGACCAAGTTGGCACTTGTGCCACTTTGCGTCTTGAAGGCATCCTGCCAGACGCGGAATTCCAGGAGGCACCTGGCCATTTAAGGCCTCAAGACCCTGAACCACTCTACAGGCTTTTTCCCTGGGAAACAAAACTCAGAAGCCACTGTTCTGGGTGTCAGTTTTCAGGACCCACTCTGCACTGTCAAACCAGACCAAGAATGCATTGGTGCCAGCTTGCGTTTGGGAGGCATCCTGCGAGAGGCGGAATTCAAGGAGGCACCCTGATATTTAAGGCCTCAGGATCCTGAACCACCGTACAGGCTTTTTCCCTGGGAAACAAAACTCAGAAGCCACTGTTCTGGGTGTCCGTTTTCAGCACCCACTTGGCACTCTCAAAGAAGACTAAGTGGGCACCGGTGCCGCTCAGCGTCTGGGAAACATCCTGCGAGAGGCGGATCTCCAGGAGGGAGCCTGAAATTTAAGGCCTCAGGACCCTGAACCACTCTACAGGGTATTTTCCTGGGAAACAAAACTCAGAAACCACTGTTCTGGGTGTCAGTTTTCAGGACCCACTTGACACTCTCAAACCAGACCAAGTTGGCACTGCTGCCACATTGCGTCTGGGAGGCATCCTGAGAGAGGCGGAATTCCACGAGACACCTGGCCATTTAATACCTCAGGAACCTGAAGCACTGTACAGTGTTTTTCCCTGGGAAACAAAACTCAGAAGCCACTGTTCTGGATGTCAGTTTTCAGGAACCACTTGGCACTCTCAAACTTAACCATGTTGGCACTTGTTCCAGCTTGCGTCTGGGAAAAATCCTTCGAGAGGCCGAATTCCAGGAGGCACCTGGCCATTTAAGGCCTCAGGACCCTGAACCACTCTACAGGGTATTTCCCTGGGAAACAAAATTCAGAAACCACTGTTCTGGGTGTCAGCTTGGAGGACCCACTTGGCACTCTCAAACCAGACCAAGTTGGCACTGGTGCCACTTTGCGTCTGGGAGGCATCCTGCGAGAGGCCGAATTCAAGAAGGCACCCGGCCATTTAAAGTTTCAGGGCCCGGAACCAGTGTACAGGCCATTTCCCTGAGAAACAAAACTCAGAAGCCACTGTTCTGTGTGTCAGTTTTCAGGACCCACTTGACTCTATCAAACCAGACTAAGTGGGAAGTGGTGCCGCAGAGCGTCTGGGAAAAATCCTGCAAGAGGCGGATCTCCAGGAGGCACCCGGAGATCTAAGGCCGCAGGAATCTGAACCATTGTACAGGCTTTTTCCCTGGGAAACAAAACTCAGAAGCCACTGTTCTGGGTGTCAGTTTTCAGGACCCACTTGGCATTCTCAAACCAGACGAAGTTGGCACTGGTGCCACTCTGTGTCTGGGAGGCATCCTGCGAGAGGCCGAATTCCAGGAGGAACTTGGCCATTTAAAGCCTCAGGACCCTTAACCACTTTACAGGCTTATTCCCTAGGAAACAAAACTCAGGAGACAATGTTCTTGGTGTCAGTTTTCAGGACCCACTTGACACTCTCAAACCTGACTAAGTGGGTAATGGTGCCGCATAGCGTCTGGGAGGCATCCTTCAAGAGGCGGATCTCCAGGAGGCACACGGCAATTTAAGGCCTCAGGACCCTGAACCACTCTACAGGGTATTTCCCTGGGAAACAAAACTCAGAAACCACTGTTCTGGGTGTCAGTTTTCAGGACCCACTT
Organism: Fringilla coelebs; assembly: GCF_963513975.1. Lineage (NCBI taxonomy): Eukaryota > Metazoa > Chordata > Aves > Passeriformes > Fringillidae > Fringilla > Fringilla coelebs. The sequence goes on along the minus strand of NW_028167439.1, from coordinate 261,857 downwards.
GACACTCTCAAACCAGACCAAGTTGGCACTGCTGCCACATTGCGTCTGGGAGGCATCCTGAGAGAGGCGGAATTCCACGAGACACCTGGCCATTTAAGACCTCAGGAACCTGAAGCACTGTACAGTGTTTTTCCCTGGGAAACAAAACTCAGAAGCCACTGTTCTGGATGTCAGTTTTCAGGAACCACTTGCCACTCTCAAACTTAACCATGTTGGCACTTGTTCCAGCTTGCGTCTGGGAAAAATCCTTCGAGAGGCCGAATTCCAGGAGGCACCTGGCCATTTAAGGCCTCAGGACCCTGAACCACTCTACAGGGTATTTCCCTGGGAAACAAAATTCAGAAACCACTGTTCTGGGTATCAGCTTGGAGGACCCACTTGGCACTCTCAAACCAGTCCAAGTTGGCACTGGTGCCACTTTGCGTCTGGGAGGCATCCTGCGAGAGGCCGAATTCAAGAAGGCACCCGGCCATTTAAAGTTTCAGGGTTCGGAACCAGTGTACAGGCCATTTCCCTGAGAAACAAAACTCAGAAGCCACTGTTCTGTGTGTCAGTTTTCAGGACCCACTTGACTCTATCAAACCAGACTAAGTGGGAAGTGGTGCCGCAGAGCGTCTGGGAAAAATCCTGCAAGAGGCGGATCTCCAGGAGGCACCCGGAGATCTAAGGCCGCAGGAATCTGAACCATTGTACAGGCTTTTTCCCTGGGAAACAAAACTCAGAAGCCACTGTTCTGGGTGTCAGTTTTCAGGACCCACTTGGCATTCTCAAACCAGACGAAGTTGGCACTGGTGCCACTCTGTGTCTGGGAGGCATCCTGCGAGAGGCCGAATTCCAGGAGGAACGTGGCCATTTAAAGCCTCAGGACCCTTAACCACTTTACAGGCTTATTCCCTAGGAAACAAAACTCAGGAGACAATGTTCTTGGTGTCAGTTTTCAGGACCCACTTGACACTCTCAAACCTGACTAAGTGGGCAATGGTGCCGCATAGCGTCTGGGAGGCATCCTTCAAGAGGCGGATCTCCAGGAGGCACACGGCAATTTAAGGCCTCAGGACCCTGAACCACTCTACAGGGTATTTCCCTGGGAAACAAAACTCAGAAACCACTGTTCTGGGTGTCAGTTTTCAGGACCCACTTGACACTCTCAAACCAGACCAAGTTGGCACTGCTGCCACATTGCGTCTGGGAGGCATCCTGAGAGAGGCGGAATTCCACGAGACACCTGGCCATTTAAGACCTCAGGAACCTGAAGCACTGTACAGTGTTTTTCCCTGGGAAACAAAACTCAGAAGCCACTGTTCTGGATGTCAGTTTTCAGGAACCACTTGGCACTCTCAAACTTAACCATGTTGGCACTTGTTCCAGCTTGCGTCTGGGAAAAATCCTTCGAGAGGCCGAATTCCAGGAGGCACCTGGCCATTTAAGGCCTCAGGACCCTGAACCACTCTACAGGGTATTTCCCTGGGAAACAAAATTCAGAAACCACTGTTCTGGGTATCAGCTTGGAGGACCCACTTGGCACTCTCAAACCAGTCCAAGTTGGCACTGGTGCCACTTTGCGTCTGGGAGGCATCCTGCGAGAGGCCGAATTCAAGAAGGCACCCGGCCATTTAAAGTTTCAGGGTTCGGAACCAGTGTACAGGCCATTTCCCTGAGAAACAAAACTCAGAAGCCACTGTTCTGTGTGTCAGTTTTCAGGACCCACTTGACTCTATCAAACCAGACTAAGTGGGAAGTGGTGCCGCAGAGCGTCTGGGAAAAATCCTGCAAGCGGCGGATCTCCAGGAGGCACCCGGAGATCTAAGGCCGCAGGAATCTGAACCATTGTACAGGCTTTTTCCCTGGGAAACAAAACTCAGAAGCCACTGTTCTGGGTGTCAGTTTTCAGGACCCACTTGGCATTCTCAAACCAGACGAAGTTGGCACTGGTGCCACTCTGTGTCTGGGAGGCATCCTGCGAGAGGCCGAATTCCAGGAGGAACTTGGCCATTTAAAGCCTCAGGACCCTTAACCACTTTACAGGCTTATTCCCTAGGAAACAAAACTCAGAAGACAATGTTCTTGGTGTCAGTTTTCAGGACCCACTTGACACTCTCAAACCTGACTAAGTGGGCAATGGTGCCGCATAGCGTCTGGGAGGCATCCTTCAAGAGGCGGATCTCCAGGAGGCACACGGCAATTTAAGGCCTCAGGACCCTGAACCACTCTACAGGGTATTTCCCTGGGAAACAAAATTCACAAACCACTGTTCTGGGTGTCACTTTTCAGGACCCACTTGAAACTCTCAAACCAGACTAAGTTGGCACTTGTGCCACATTGCGTCTGGGAGGCATCCTGCGAGAGGCCGAATTCCAGGAGGCACCCTGAAATTTAAGGCCTCAGGACCCTGAACCACTGTACAGGCTTTTTCCCTGGCAGGCAAAACTCAGAAGCCACTGTTCTGGGTGTCAGTTTGCAGGACCCACTTTTCACTCTCAAACCAGAAAGTGTTGGCACTGCAGCCACCTTGCGTCTGGGAGGCATCCTGAGAGAGGCGGAATTCTAGGAGGCATCCTGAAATTTAAGGCCTCAGGACCCTGAACCACTGTACAGGCTTTGCCCGTTGGAGACAAAACTCAGAAGCCACTGTTCTGGGTGTCAGTTTTCAGGACCCACTAGGCACTCTCAAACCAGACCAAGTTGGCACTGGTGTCACATTGCGTGTGGGAGGCATCCTGCGAGAGGCCGAATTCAAGAAGGCACCCGGCCATTTAAAGTTTCAGGCCCCTGAACCAGTGTACAGGCCTTTTCCCTGGGAAACAAAACTCACACGCCACTTTTCTGGGTGTCAATTTTCAGGACCCACTTGGCACTCTCAAAACAGACCAAGTTGGCACTGCTGCCACATTGCATCTGGGAGGCATCCTGCGAGAGGCCGAATTCCAGGAGGCACCTGGCCATTTTAGGCCTCAGGACTCTGAACCCCAATACAGGCTTTTTCCCTGGGAAACAAAACTCAGAAGACAATGTTCTTAGTGTCAGTTTTCAGGACCCACTTGACTCTATCAAACCAGACTAAGTGGGCAATGGTGCCGCATAGCGTCTGGGAAAAATCCTGCAAAAGGCAGAACTCCAGGAGGCACGCGGCATTTTAAGGCCGCAGGACCCTGAACCATTGTACAGGCTTTTTCCCTGGGAAACAAAACTCAGAAACCACTGTTCGTGGTGTCAGTTTTCAGGACCCACTTGGCATTGTCAAACGAGACGAAGTTGGCACTGGTGCCACTCTGTGTCTGGGAGGCATCCTGCGAGAGGCCGAATTCCAGGAGGAACTTGGCCATTTAAAGCCTCAGGACCCTGAACCAATTTACAGGCTTATTCCCTGGGAAACAAAACTCAGAAGACAAGGTTCTTGGTGTCAGTTTTCAGGACCCACTTGACACTCTCAAACCAGACTAAGTGGGCAATGGTGCCGCATAGCGTCTGGGAAAAATCCTGCAAGAGGCGGATCTCCAGGAGGCACACGGCAATTTAAGGCCTCAGGACCCTGAACCACTGTACAGTGTTTATCCCTGGGAAACAAAACTCAGAAGCCACTGTTCTGGATGTCAGTTTTCAGGAACCACTTGACACTCTCGAACCAGACTAAATGGGCAATGGTGCGTCTGGGAAAAATCCTGCAAGAGGCGGAGCTCCAGGAGGCACCCGGAGATCTAAGGCCACAGGAACCTGAACCATTTTACAGGCTTTTTCCCTGGGAAACAAAACTCAGAAGCCACTGTTCTGGGTGTCAGTTTTCCGGACGCACTTGGCACTCTCAAACCAGACCAAGTTGGCACTTGTGCCACTTTGCGTCTGGAAGGCATCCTGCCAGACGCGGAATTCCAGGAGGCACCTGGCCATTTAAGGCCTCAAGACCCTGAACCACTCTACAGGCTTTTTCCCAGGGAAACAAAACTCAGAAGCCACTGTTCTGGGTGTCAGTTTGCAGGACCCACTCTGCACTGTCAAACCAGACCAAGAATGCATTGGTGCCAGCTTGCGTTTGGGAGGCATCCTGCGAGAGGCGGAATTCAAGGAGGCACCCTGATATTTAAGGCCTCAGGATCCTGAACCACCATACAGGCTTTTTCCCTGGGAAACAAAACTCAGAAGCCACTGTTCTGGGTGTCCGTTTTCAGCACCCACTTGGCACTCTCAAAGAAGACTAAGTGGGCACCGGTGCCGCTCAGCATCTGGGAAACATCCTGCGAGAGGCGGATCTCCAGGAGGGACCCTGAAATTTAAGGCCTCAGGACCCTGAACCACTCTACTGGCTATTTCCCTGGGAAACAAAACTCAGAAACCACTGTTCTGGGTGTCAGTTTTCAGGACCCACTTGACACTCTCAAACCAGACCAAGTTGGCACTGCTGCCACATTGCGTCTGGGAGGCATCCTGAGAGAGGCGGAATTCCACGAGACACCTGGCCATTTAAGACCTCAGGAACCTGAAGCACTGTACAGTGTTTTTCCCTGGGAAACAAAACTCAGAAGCCACTGTTCTTGGTGTCAGTTTTCAGGAACCACTTGGCACTCTCAAACTTAACCATGTTGGCACTTGTTCCAGCTTGCGTCTGGGAAAAATCCTTCGAGAGGCCGAATTCCAGGAGGCACCTGGCCATTTAAGGCCTCAGGACCCTGAACCACTCTACAGGGTATTTCCCTGGGAAACAAAATTCAGAAACCACTGTTCTGGGTGTCAGCTTGGAGGACCCACTTGGCACTCTCAAACCAGACCAAGTTGGCAGTGGTGCCACTTTGCGTCTGGGAGGCATCCTGCGAGAGGCCGAATTCAAGAAGGCACCCGGCCATTTAAAGTTTCAGGGCCCGGAACCAGTGTACAGGCCATTTCCCTGAGAAACAAAACTCAGAAGCCACTGTTCTGTGTGTCAGTTTTCAGGACCCACTTGACTCTATCAAACCAGACTAAGTGGGAAGTGGTGCCGCAGAGCGTCTGGGAAAAATCCTGCAAGAGGCGGATCTCCAGGAGGCACCCGGAGATCTAAGGCCGCAGGAATCTGAACCATTGTACAGGCTTTTTCCCTGGGAAACAAAACTCAGAAGCCACTGTTCTGGGTGTCAGTTTTCAGGACCCACTTGGCATTCTCAAACCAGACGAAGTTGGCACTGGTGCCACTCTGTGTCTGGGAGGCATCCTGCGAGAGGCCGAATTCCAGGAGGAACTTGGCCATTTAAAGCCTCAGGACCCTTAACCACTTTACAGGCTTATTCCCTAGGAAACAAAACTCAGAAGACAATGTTCTTGGTGTCAGTTTTCAGGACCCACTTGACACTCTCAAACCTGACTAAGTGGGCAATGGTGCCGCATAGCGTCTGGGAGGCATCCTTCAAGAGGCGGATCTCCAGGAGGCACACGGCAATTTAAGGCCTCAGGACCCTGAACCACTCTACAGGGTATTTCCCTGGGAAACAAAATTCACAAACCACTGTTCTGGGTGTCACTTTTCAGGACCCACTTGACACTCCCAAACCAGACCAAGTTGGCACTTGTGCCACATTGCGTCTGGGAGGCATCCTGCGAGAGGCCGAATTCCAGGAGGCACCCTGAAATTTAAGGCCTCAGGACCCTGAACCAGTGTAAAGGCTTTTTCCCTGGGAGGCAAAACTCAGAAGCCACTGTTCTGGGTGTCAGTTTGCAGGACCCACTTGTCACTCTCAAACCAGAAAGTGTTGGCACTGCAGCCACCTTGCGTCTGGGAGGCATCCTGAGAGAGGCGGAATTCCAGGAGGCATCCTGAAATTTAAGGCCTCAGCACCCTGAACCACTGTACAGGCTTTGCCCGTTGGAGACAAAACTCACAAGCCACTGTTCTGGGTGTCAGTTTTCAGGACCCACTAGGCACTCTCAAACCAGACCAAGTTGGCACTGGTGTCACATTGCGTGTGGGAGGCATCCTGCGAGAGGTTGAATTCAAGAAGGCACCCGGCCATTTAAAGTTTCAGGCCCCTGAACCAGTGTACAGGCCTTTTCCCTGGGAAACAAAACTCACACGCCACTGTTCTGGGTGTCAATTTTCAGGACCCACTTGGCACTCTCAAAACAGACCAAGTTGGCACTGCTGCCACATTGCATCTGGGAGGCATCCTGCGAGAGGCCGAATTCCAGGAGGCACCTTGCCATTTTAGGCCTCAGGACTCTGAACCCCAATACAGGCTTTTTCCCTGGGAAACAAAACTCAGAAGACAATGTTCTTAGTGTCAGTTTTCAGGACCCACTTGACTCTATCAAACCAGACTAAGTGGGCAATGGTGCCGCATAGCGTCTGGGAAAAATCCTGCAAAAGGCAGAACTCCAGGAGGCACGCGGCATTTTAAGGCCGCAGGACCCTGAACCATTGTACAGGCTTTTTCCCTGGGAAACAAAACTCAGAAACCACTGTTCTTGGTGTCAGTTTTCAGGACCCACTTGGCATTGTCAAACGAGACGAAGTTGGCACTGGTGCCACTATGTGTCTGGGAGGCATCCTGCGAGAGGCCGAATTCCAGGAGGAACTTGGCCATTTAAAGCCTCAGGACCCTGAACCACTTTACAGGCTTATTCCCTGGGAAACAAAACTCAGAAGACAAGGTTCTTGGTGTCAGTTTTCAGGACCCACTTGACACTCTCAAACCAGACTAAGTGGGCAATGGTGCCGCATAGCGTCTGGGAAAAATCCTGCAAGAGGCGGATCTCCAGGAGGCACACGGCAATTTAAGGCCTCAGGACCCTGAACCACTGTACAGTGTTTATCCCTGGGAAACAAAACTCAGAAGCCACTGTTCTGGATGTCAGTTTTCAGGAACCACTTGACACTCTCGAACCAGACTAAATGGGCAATGGTGCGTCTGGGAAAAATCCTGCAAGAGGCGGAGCTCCAGGAGGCACCCGGAGATCTAAGGCCGCAGGAACCTGAACCATTTTACAGGCTTTTTCCCTGGGAAACAAAACTCAGAAGCCACTGTTCTGGGTGTCAGTTTTCCGGACCCACTTGGCACTCTCAAACCAGACCATGTTGGCACTTGTGCCACTTTGCGTCTGGAAGGCATCCTGCCAGACGCGGAATTCCAGGAGGCACCTGGCCATTTAAGGCCTCAAGACCCTGAACCACTCTACAGGCTTTTTCCCAGGGAAACAAAACTCAGAAGCCACTGTTCTGGGTGTCAGTTTGCAGGACCCACTCTGCACTGTCAAACCAGACCAAGAATGCATTGGTGCCAGCTTGCGTTTGGGAGGCATCCTGCGAGAGGCGGAATTCAAGGAGGCACCCTGATATTTAAGGCCTCAGGATCCTGAACCACCGTACAGGCTTTTTCCCTGGGAAACAAAACTCAGAAGCCACTGTTCTGGGTGTCCGTTTTCAGCACCCACTTGGCACTCTCAAAGAAGACTAAGTGGGCACCGGTGCCGCTCAGCGTCTGGGAAACATCCTGCGAGAGGCGGATCTCCAGGAGGGACCCTGAAATTTAAGGCCTCAGGACCCTGAACCACTCTACAGGGTATTTCCCTGGGAAACAAAACTCAGAAACCACTGTTCTGGGTGTCAGTTTTCAGGACCCACTTGACACTCTCAAACCAGACCAAGTTGGCACTGCTGCCACATTGCGTCTGGGAGGCATCCTGAGAGAGGCGGAATTCCACGAGACACCTGGCCATTTAAGACCTCAGGACCCTGAAGCACTGTACAGTGTTTTTCCCTGGGAAACAAAACTCAGAAGCCCCTGTTCTGGATGTCAGTTTTCAGGAACCACTTGCCACTCTCAAACTTAACCATGTTGGCACTTGTTCCAGCTTGCGTCTGGGAAAAATCCTTCGAGAGGCCGAATTCCAGGAGGCACCTGGCCATTTAAGGCCTCAGGACCCTGAACCACTCTACAGGGTATTTCCCTGGGAAACAAAATTCAGAAACCACTGTTCTGGGTGTCAGCTTGGAGGACCCACTTGGCACTCTCAAACCAGACCAAGTTGGCACTGGTGCCACTTTGCGTCTGGGAGGCATCCTGCGAGAGGCCGAATTCAAGAAGGCACCCGGCCATTTAAAGTTTCAGGGCCCGGAACCAGTGTACAGGCCATTTCCCTGAGAAACAAAACTCAGAAGCCACTGTTCTGTGTGTCAGTTTTCAGGACCCACTTGACTCTATCAAACCAGACTAAGTGGGAAGTGGTGCCGCAGAGCGTCTGGGAAAAATCCTGCAAGAGGCGGATCTCCAGGAGGCACCCGGAGATCTAAGGCCGCAGGAATCTGAACCATTGTACAGGCTTTTTCCCTGGGAAACAAAACTCAGAAGCCACTGTTCTGGGTGTCAGTTTTCAGGACCCACTTGGCATTCTCAAACCAGACGAAGTTGGCACTGGTGCCACTCTGTGTCTGGGAGGCATCCTGCGAGAGGCCGAATTCCAGGAGGAACGTGGCCATTTAAAGCCTCAGGACCCTTAACCACTTTACAGGCTTATTCCCTAGGAAACAAAACTCAGAAGACAATGTTCTTGGTGTCAGTTTTCAGGACCCACTTGACACTCTCAAACCTGACTAAGTGGGCAATGGTGCCGCATAGCGTCTGGGAGGCATCCTTCAAGAGGCGGATCTCCAGGAGGCACACGGCAATTTAAGGCCTCAGGACCCTGAACCACTCTACAGGGTATTTCCCTGGGAAACAAAATTCACAAACCACTGTTCTGGGTGTCACTTTTCAGGACCCACTTGAAACTCTCAAACCAGACTAAGTTGGCACTTGTGCCACATTGCGTCTGGGAGGCATCCTGCGAGAGGCCGAATTCCAGGAGGCACCCTGAAATTTAAGGCCTCAGGACCCTGAACCACTGTACAGGCTTTTTCCCTGGCAGGCAAAACTCAGAAGCCACTGTTCTGGGTGTCAGTTTGCAGGACCCACTTTTCACTCTCAAACCAGAAAGTGTTGGCACTGCAGCCACCTTGCGTCTGGGAGGCATCCTGAGAGAGGCGGAATTCTAGGAGGCATCCTGAAATTTAAGGCCTCAGGACCCTGAACCACTGTACAGGCTTTGCCCGTTGGAGACAAAACTCAGAAGCCACTGTTCTGGGTGTCAGTTTTCAGGACCCACTAGGCACTCTCAAACCAGACCAAGTTGGCACTGGTGTCACATTGCGTGTGGGAGGCATCCTGCGAGAGGCCGAATTCAAGAAGGCACCCGGCCATTTAAAGTTTCAGGCCCCTGAACCAGTGTACAGGCCTTTTCCCTGGGAAACAAAACTCACACGCCACTTTTCTGGGTGTCAATTTTCAGGACCCACTTGGCACTCTCAAAACAGACCAAGTTGGCACTGCTGCCACATTGCATCTGGGAGGCATCCTGCGAGAGGCCGAATTCCAGGAGGCACCTGGCCATTTTAGGCCTCAGGACTCTGAACCCCAATACAGGCTTTTTCCCTGGGAAACAAAACTCAGAAGACAATGTTCTTAGTGTCAGTTTTCAGGACCCACTTGACTCTATCAAACCAGACTAAGTGGGCAATGGTGCCGCATAGCGTCTGGGAAAAATCCTGCAAAAGGCAGAACTCCAGGAGGCACGCGGCATTTTAAGGCCGCAGGAATCTGAACCATTGTACAGGCTTTTTCCCTGGGAAACAAAACTCAGAAGCCACTGTTCTGGGTGTCAGTTTTCAGGACCCACTTGGCATTCTCAAACCAGACGAAGTTGGCACTGGTGCCACTCTGTGTCTGGGAGGCATCCTGCGAGAGGCCGAATTCCAGGAGGAACTTGGCCATTTAAAGCCTCAGGACCCTTAACCACTTTACAGGCTTATTCCCTAGGAAACAAAACTCAGGAGACAATGTTCTTGGTGTCAGTTTTCAGGACCCACTTGACACTCTCAAACCTGACTAAGTGGGTAATGGTGCCGCATAGCGTCTGGGAGGCATCCTTCAAGAGGCGGATCTCCAGGAGGCACACGGCAATTTAAGGCCTCAGGACCCTGAACCACTCTACAGGGTATTTCCCTGGGAAACAAAACTCAGAAACCACTGTTCTGGGTGTCAGTTTTCAGGACCCACTTGACACTCTCAAACCAGACCAAGTTGGCACTGCTGCCACATTGCGTCTGGGAGGCATCCTGAGAGAGGCGGAATTCCACGAGACACCTGGCCATTTAAGACCTCAGGAACCTGAAGCACTGTACAGTGTTTTTCCCTGGGAAACAAAACTCAGAAGCCACTGTTCTGGATGTCAGTTTTCAGGAACCACTTGCCACTCTCAAACTTAACCATGTTGGCACTTGTTCCAGCTTGCGTCTGGGAAAAATCCTTCGAGAGGCCGAATTCCAGGAGGCACCTGGCCATTTAAGGCCTCAGGACCCTGAACCACTCTACAGGGTATTTCCCTGGGAAACAAAATTCAGAAACCACTGTTCTGGGTATCAGCTTGGAGGACCCACTTGGCACTCTCAAACCAGTCCAAGTTGGCACTGGTGCCACTTTGCGTCTGGGAGGCATCCTGCGAGAGGCCGAATTCAAGAAGGCACCCGGCCATTTAAAGTTTCAGGGTTCGGAACCAGTGTACAGGCCATTTCCCTGAGAAACAAAACTCAGAAGCCACTGTTCTGTGTGTCAGTTTTCAGGACCCACTTGACTCTATCAAACCAGACTAAGTGGGAAGTGGTGCCGCAGAGCGTCTGGGAAAAATCCTGCAAGAGGCGGATCTCCAGGAGGCACCCGGAGATCTAAGGCCGCAGGAATCTGAACCATTGTACAGGCTTTTTCCCTGGGAAACAAAACTCAGAAGCCACTGTTCTGGGTGTCAGTTTTCAGGACCCACTTGGCATTCTCAAACCAGACGAAGTTGGCACTGGTGCCACTCTGTGTCTGGGAGGCATCCTGCGAGAGGCCGAATTCCAGGAGGAACGTGGCCATTTAAAGCCTCAGGACCCTTAACCACTTTACAGGCTTATTCCCTAGGAAACAAAACTCAGGAGACAATGTTCTTGGTGTCAGTTTTCAGGACCCACTTGACACTCTCAAACCTGACTAAGTGGGCAATGGTGCCGCATAGCGTCTGGGAGGCATCCTTCAAGAGGCGGATCTCCAGGAGGCACACGGCAATTTAAGGCCTCAGGACCCTGAACCACTCTACAGGGTATTTCCCTGGGAAACAAAACTCAGAAACCACTGTTCTGGGTGTCAGTTTTCAGGACCCACTTGACACTCTCAAACCAGACCAAGTTGGCACTGCTGCCACATTGCGTCTGGGAGGCATCCTGAGAGAGGCGGAATTCCACGAGACACCTGGCCATTTAAGACCTCAGGAACCTGAAGCACTGTACAGTGTTTTTCCCTGGGAAACAAAACTCAGAAGCCACTGTTCTGGATGTCAGTTTTCAGGAACCACTTGGCACTCTCAAACTTAACCATGTTGGCACTTGTTCCAGCTTGCGTCTGGGAAAAATCCTTCGAGAGGCCGAATTCCAGGAGGCACCTGGCCATTTAAGGCCTCAGGACCCTGAACCACTCTACAGGGTATTTCCCTGGGAAACAAAATTCAGAAACCACTGTTCTGGGTATCAGCTTGGAGGACCCACTTGGCACTCTCAAACCAGTCCAAGTTGGCACTGGTGCCACTTTGCGTCTGGGAGGCATCCTGCGAGAGGCCGAATTCAAGAAGGCACCCGGCCATTTAAAGTTTCAGGGTTCGGAACCAGTGTACAGGCCATTTCCCTGAGAAACAAAACTCAGAAGCCACTGTTCTGTGTGTCAGTTTTCAGGACCCACTTGACTCTATCAAACCAGACTAAGTGGGAAGTGGTGCCGCAGAGCGTCTGGGAAAAATCCTGCAAGCGGCGGATCTCCAGGAGGCACCCGGAGATCTAAGGCCGCAGGAATCTGAACCATTGTACAGGCTTTTTCCCTGGGAAACAAAACTCAGAAGCCACTGTTCTGGGTGTCAGTTTTCAGGACCCACTTGGCATTCTCAAACCAGACGAAGTTGGCACTGGTGCCACTCTGTGTCTGGGAGGCATCCTGCGAGAGGCCGAATTCCAGGAGGAACTTGGCCATTTAAAGCCTCAGGACCCTTAACCACTTTACAGGCTTATTCCCTAGGAAACAAAACTCAGAAGACAATGTTCTTGGTGTCAGTTTTCAGGACCCACTTGACACTCTCAAACCTGACTAAGTGGGCAATGGTGCCGCATAGCGTCTGGGAGGCATCCTTCAAGAGGCGGATCTCCAGGAGGCACACGGCAATTTAAGGCCTCAGGACCCTGAACCACTCTACAGGGTATTTCCCTGGGAAACAAAATTCACAAACCACTGTTCTGGGTGTCACTTTTCAGGACCCACTTGAAACTCTCAAACCAGACTAAGTTGGCACTTGTGCCACATTGCGTCTGGGAGGCATCCTGCGAGAGGCCGAATTCCAGGAGGCACCCTGAAATTTAAGGCCTCAGGACCCTGAACCACTGTACAGGCTTTTTCCCTGGCAGGCAAAACTCAGAAGCCACTGTTCTGGGTGTCAGTTTGCAGGACCCACTTTTCACTCTCAAACCAGAAAGTGTTGGCACTGCAGCCACCTTGCGTCTGGGAGGCATCCTGAGAGAGGCGGAATTCTAGGAGGCATCCTGAAATTTAAGGCCTCAGGACCCTGAACCACTGTACAGGCTTTGCCCGTTGGAGACAAAACTCAGAAGCCACTGTTCTGGGTGTCAGTTTTCAGGACCCACTAGGCACTCTCAAACCAGACCAAGTTGGCACTGGTGTCACATTGCGTGTGGGAGGCATCCTGCGAGAGGCCGAATTCAAGAAGGCACCCGGCCATTTAAAGTTTCAGGCCCCTGAACCAGTGTACAGGCCTTTTCCCTGGGAAACAAAACTCACACGCCACTTTTCTGGGTGTCAATTTTCAGGACCCACTTGGCACTCTCAAAACAGACCAAGTTGGCACTGCTGTCACATTGCATCTGGGAGGCATCCTGCGAGAGGCCGAATTCCAGGAGGCACCTGGCCATTTTAGGCCTCAGGACTCTGAACCCCAATACAGGCTTTTTCCCTGGGAAACAAAACTCAGAAGACAATGTTCTTAGTGTCAGTTTTCAGGACCCACTTGACTCTATCAAACCAGACTAAGTGGGCAATGGTGCCGCATAGCGTCTGGGAAAAATCCTGCAAAAGGCAGAACTCCAGGAGGCACGCGGCATTTTAAGGCCGCAGGACCCTGAACCATTGTACAGGCTTTTTCCCTGGGAAACAAAACTCAGAAACCACTGTTCTTGGTGTCAGTTTTCAGGACCCACTTGGCATTGTCAAACGAGACGAAGTTGGCACTGGTGCCACTCTGTGTCTGGGAGGCATCCTGCGAGAGGCCGAATTCCAGGAGGAACTTGGCCATTTAAAGCCTCAGGACCCTGAACCAATTTACAGGCTTATTCCCTGGGAAACAAAACTCAGAAGACAAGGTTCTTGGTGTCAGTTTTCAGGACCCACTTGACACTCTCAAACCAGACTAAGTGGGCAATGGTGCCGCATAGCGTCTGGGAAAAATCCTGCAAGAGGCGGATCTCCAGGAGGCACACGGCAATTTAAGGCCTCAGGACCCTGAACCACTGTACAGTGTTTATCCCTGGGAAACAAAACTCAGAAGCCACTGTTCTGGATGTCAGTTTTCAGGAACCACTTGACACTCTCGAACCAGACTAAATGGGCAATGGTGCGTCTGGGAAAAATCCTGCAAGAGGCGGAGCTCCAGGAGGCACCCGGAGATCTAAGGCCACAGGAACCTGAACCATTTTACAGGCTTTTTCCCTGGGAAACAAAACTCAGAAGCCACTGTTCTGGGTGTCAGTTTTCCGGACGCACTTGGCACTCTCAAACCAGACCAAGTTGGCACTTGTGCCACTTTGCGTCTGGAAGGCATCCTGCCAGACGCGGAATTCCAGGAGGCACCTGGCCATTTAAGGCCTCAAGACCCTGAACCACTCTACAGGCTTTTTCCCAGGGAAACAAAACTCAGAAGCCACTGTTCTGGGTGTCAGTTTGCAGGACCCACTCTGCACTGTCAAACCAGACCAAGAATGCATTGGTGCCAGCTTGCGTTTGGGAGGCATCCTGCGAGAGGCGGAATTCAAGGAGGCACCCTGATATTTAAGGCCTCAGGATCCTGAACCACCATACAGGCTTTTTCCCTGGGAAACAAAACTCAGAAGCCACTGTTCTGGGTGTCCGTTTTCAGCACCCACTTGGCACTCTCAAAGAAGACTAAGTGGGCACCGGTGCCGCTCAGCATCTGGGAAACATCCTGCGAGAGGCGGATCTCCAGGAGGGACCCTGAAATTTAAGGCCTCAGGACCCTGAACCACTCTACTGGCTATTTCCCTGGGAAACAAAACTCAGAAACCACTGTTCTGGGTGTCAGTTTTCAGGACCCACTTGACACTCTCAAACCAGACCAAGTTGGCACTGCTGCCACATTGCGTCTGGGAGGCATCCTGAGAGAGGCGGAATTCCACGAGACACCTGGCCATTTAAGACCTCAGGAACCTGAAGCACTGTACAGTGTTTTTCCCTGGGAAACAAAACTCAGAAGCCACTGTTCTTGGTGTCAGTTTTCAGGAACCACTTGGCACTCTCAAACTTAACCATGTTGGCACTTGTTCCAGCTTGCGTCTGGGAAAAATCCTTCGAGAGGCCGAATTCCAGGAGGCACCTGGCCATTTAAGGCCTCAGGACCCTGAACCACTCTACAGGGTATTTCCCTGGGAAACAAAATTCAGAAACCACTGTTCTGGGTGTCAGCTTGGAGGACCCACTTGGCACTCTCAAACCAGACCAAGTTGGCAGTGGTGCCACTTTGCGTCTGGGAGGCATCCTGCGAGAGGCCGAATTCAAGAAGGCACCCGGCCATTTAAAGTTTCAGGGCCCGGAACCAGTGTACAGGCCATTTCCCTGAGAAACAAAACTCAGAAGCCACTGTTCTGTGTGTCAGTTTTCAGGACCCACTTGACTCTATCAAACCAGACTAAGTGGGAAGTGGTGCCGCAGAGCGTCTGGGAAAAATCCTGCAAGAGGCGGATCTCCAGGAGGCACCCGGAGATCTAAGGCCGCAGGAATCTGAACCATTGTACAGGCTTTTTCCCTGGGAAACAAAACTCAGAAGCCACTGTTCTGGGTGTCAGTTTTCAGGACCCACTTGGCATTCTCAAACCAGACGAAGTTGGCACTGGTGCCACTCTGTGTCTGGGAGGCATCCTGCGAGAGGCCGAATTCCAGGAGGAACTTGGCCATTTAAAGCCTCAGGACCCTTAACCACTTTACAGGCTTATTCCCTAGGAAACAAAACTCAGGAGACAATGTTCTTGGTGTCAGTTTTCAGGACCCACTTGACACTCTCAAACCTGACTAAGTGGGCAATGGTGCCGCATAGCGTCTGGGAGGCATCCTTCAAGAGGCGGATCTCCAGGAGGCACACGGCAATTTAAGGCCTCAGGACCCTGAACCACTCTACAGGGTATTTCCCTGGGAAACAAAATTCACAAACCACTGTTCTGGGTGTCACTTTTCAGGACCCACTTGACACTCCCAAACCAGACCAAGTTGGCACTTGTGCCACATTGCGTCTGGGAGGCATCCTGCGAGAGGCCGAATTCCAGGAGGCACCCTGAAATTTAAGGCCTCAGGACCCTGAACCAGTGTAAAGGCTTTTTCCCTGGGAGGCAAAACTCAGAAGCCACTGTTCTGGGTGTCAGTTTGCAGGACCCACTTGTCACTCTCAAACCAGAAAGTGTTGGCACTGCAGCCACCTTGCGTCTGGGAGGCATCCTGAGAGAGGCGGAATTCCAGGAGGCATCCTGAAATTTAAGGCCTCAGCACCCTGAACCACTGTACAGGCTTTGCCCGTTGGAGACAAAACTCACAAGCCACTGTTCTGGGTGTCAGTTTTCAGGACCCACTAGGCACTCTCAAACCAGACCAAGTTGGCACTGGTGTCACATTGCGTGTGGGAGGCATCCTGCGAGAGGTTGAATTCAAGAAGGCACCCGGCCATTTAAAGTTTCAGGCCCCTGAACCAGTGTACAGGCCTTTTCCCTGGGAAACAAAACTCACACGCCACTTTTCTGGGTGTCAATTTTCAGGACCCACTTGGCACTCTCAAAACAGACCAAGTTGGCACTGCTGCCACATTGCATCTGGGAGGCATCCTGCGAGAGGCCGAATTCCAGGAGGCACCTTGCCATTTTAGGCCTCAGGACTCTGAACCCCAATACAGGCTTTTTCCCTGGGAAACAAAACTCAGAAGACAATGTTCTTAGTGTCAGTTTTCAGGACCCACTTGACTCTATCAAACCAGACTAAGTGGGCAATGGTGCCGCATAGCGTCTGGGAAAAATCCTGCAAAAGGCAGAACTCCAGGAGGCACGCGGCATTTTAAGGCCGCAGGACCCTGAACCATTGTACAGGCTTTTTCCCTGGGAAACAAAACTCAGAAACCACTGTTCTTGGTGTCAGTTTTCAGGACCCACTTGGCATTGTCAAACGAGACGAAGTTGGCACTGGTGCCACTATGTGTCTGGGAGGCATCCTGCGAGAGGCCGAATTCCAGGAGGAACTTGGCCATTTAAAGCCTCAGGACCCTGAACCACTTTACAGGCTTATTCCCTGGGAAACAAAACTCAGAAGACAAGGTTCTTGGTGTCAGTTTTCAGGACCCACTTGACACTCTCAAACCAGACTAAGTGGGCAATGGTGCCGCATAGCGTCTGGGAAAAATCCTGCAAGAGGCGGATCTCCAGGAGGCACACGGCAATTTAAGGCCTCAGGACCCTGAACCACTGTACAGTGTTTATCCCTGGGAAACAAAACTCAGAAGCCACTGTTCTGGATGTCAGTTTTCAGGAACCACTTGACACTCTCGAACCAGACTAAATGGGCAATGGTGCGTCTGGGAAAAATCCTGCAAGAGGCGGAGCTCCAGGAGGCACCCGGAGATCTAAGGCCGCAGGAACCTGAACCATTTTACAGGCTTTTTCCCTGGGAAACAAAACTCAGAAGCCACTGTTCTGGGTGTCAGTTTTCCGGACCCACTTGGCACTCTCAAACCAGACCAAGTTGGCACTTGTGCCACTTTGCGTCTGGAAGGCATCCTGCCAGACGCGGAATTCCAGGAGGCACCTGGCCATTTAAGGCCTCAAGACCCTGAACCACTCTACAGGCTTTTTCCCAGGGAAACAAAACTCAGAAGCCACTGTTCTGGGTGTCAGTTTGCAGGACCCACTCTGCACTGTCAAACCAGACCAAGAATGCATTGGTGCCAGCTTGCGTTTGGGAGGCATCCTGCGAGAGGCGGAATTCAAGGAGGCACCCTGATATTTAAGGCCTCAGGATCCTGAACCACCGTACAGGCTTTTTCCCTGGGAAACAAAACTCAGAAGCCACTGTTCTGGGTGTCCGTTTTCAGCACCCACTTGGCACTCTCAAAGAAGACTAAGTGGGCACCGGTGCCGCTCAGCGTCTGGGAAACATCCTGCGAGAGGCGGATCTCCAGGAGGGACCCTGAAATTTAAGGCCTCAGGACCCTGAACCACTCTACAGGGTATTTCCCTGGGAAACAAAACTCAGAAACCACTGTTCTGGGTGTCAGTTTTCAGGACCCACTTGACACTCTCAAACCAGACCAAGTTGGCACTGCTGCCACATTGCGTCTGGGAGGCATCCTGAGAGAGGCGGAATTCCACGAGACACCTGGCCATTTAAGACCTCAGGACCCTGAAGCACTGTACAGTGTTTTTCCCTGGGAAACAAAACTCAGAAGCCCCTGTTCTGGATGTCAGTTTTCAGGAACCACTTGCCACTCTCAAACTTAACCATGTTGGCACTTGTTCCAGCTTGCGTCTGGGAAAAATCCTTCGAGAGGCCGAATTCCAGGAGGCACCTGGCCATTTAAGGCCTCAGGACCCTGAACCACTCTACAGGGTATTTCCCTGGGAAACAAAATTCAGAAACCACTGTTCTGGGTGTCAGCTTGGAGGACCCACTTGGCACTCTCAAACCAGACCAAGTTGGCACTGGTGCCACTTTGCGTCTGGGAGGCATCCTGCGAGAGGCCGAATTCAAGAAGGCACCCGGCCATTTAAGGTTTCAGGGCCCGGAACCAGTGTACAGGCCATTTCCCTGAGAAACAAAACTCAGAAGCCACTGTTCTGTGTGTCAGTTTTCAGGACCCACTTGACTCTATCAAACCAGACTAAGTGGGAAGTGGTGCCGCAGAGCGTCTGGGAAAAATCCTGCAAGAGGCGGATCTCCAGGAGGCACCCGGAGATCTAAGGCCGCAGGAATCTGAACCATTGTACAGGCTTTTTCCCTGGGAAACAAAACTCAGAAGCCACTGTTCTGGGTGTCAGTTTTCAGGACCCACTTGGCATTCTCAAACCAGACGAAGTTGGCACTGGTGCCACTCTGTGTCTGGGAGGCATCCTGCGAGAGGCCGAATTCCAGGAGGAACGTGGCCATTTAAAGCCTCAGGACCCTTAACCACTTTACAGGCTTATTCCCTAGGAAACAAAACTCAGAAGACAATGTTCTTGGTGTCAGTTTTCAGGACCCACTTGACACTCTCAAACCTGACTAAGTGGGCAATGGTGCCGCATAGCGTCTGGGAGGCATCCTTCAAGAGGCGGATCTCCAGGAGGCACACGGCAATTTAAGGCCTCAGGACCCTGAACCACTCTACAGGGTATTTCCCTGGGAAACAAAATTCACGAACCACTGTTCTGGGTGTCACTTTTCAGGACCCACTTGAAACTCTCAAACCAGACTAAGTTGGCACTTGTGCCACATTGCGTCTGGGAGGCATCCTGCGAGAGGCCGAATTCCAGGAGGCACACGGCAATTTAAGGCCTCAGGACCCTGAACCACTCTACTGGCTATTTCCCTGGGAAACAAAACTCACAAACCACTGTTCTGGGTGTCAGTTTTCAGGACCCACTTGACACTCCCAAACCAGACCAAGTTGGCACTTGTGCCACATTGCGTCTGGGAGGCATCCAGCGAGAGGCGGAATTCCAGGAGGCACCCTGAAATTTAAGGCCTCAGGACCCTGAACCACAGTACAGGCTTTTTCCCTGGGAGGCAAAACTCAGAAGCCACTGTTCTGGGTGTCAGTTTGCAGGACCCACTTGTCACTCTCAAACCAGAAAGTGTTGGCACTGCAGCCACCTTGCGTCTGGGAGGCATCCTGAGAGAGGCGGAATTCCAGGAGGCATTCTGAAATTTAAGGCCTCAGCACCCTGAACCACTGTACAGGCTTTGCCCGTGGGAGACAAAACTCACAAGCCACTGTTCTGGGTGTCAGTTTTCAGGACCCACTAGGCACTCTCAAACCAGACCAAGTTGGCACTGGTGTCACATTGCGTGTGGGAGGCATCCTGCGAGAGGCCGAATTCAAGAAGGCACCCGGCCATTTAAAGTTTCAGGCCCCTGAACCAGTGTACAGGCCTTTTCCCTGGGAAACAAAACTCACACGCCACTTTTCTGGGTGTCAATTTTCAGGACCCACTTGGCACTCTCAAAACAGACCAAGTTGGCACTGCTGCCACATTGCATCTGGGAGGCATCCTGCGAGAGGCCGAATTCCAGGAGGCGCCTGGCCATTTTAGGCCTCAGGACTCTGAACCCCAATACAGGCTTTTTCCCTGGGAAACAAAACTCAGAAGACAATGTTCTTAGTGTCAGTTTTCAGGACCCACTTGACTCTATCAAACCAGACTAAGTGGGCAATGGTGCCGCATAGCGTCTGGGAAAAATCCTGCAAAAGGCAGAACTCCAGGAGGCACGCGGCATTTTAAGGCCGCAGGACCCTGAACCATTGTACAGGCTTTTTCCCTGGGAAACAAAACTCAGAAACCACTGTTCTTGGTGTCAGTTTTCAGGACCCACTTGGCATTGTCAAACGAGACGAAGTTGGCACTGGTGCCACTATGTGTCTGGGAGGCATCCTGCGAGAGGCCGAATTCCAGGAGGAACTTGGCCATTTAAAGCCTCAGGACCCTGAACCACTTTACAGGCTTATTCCCTGGGAAACAAAACTCAGAAGACAAGGTTCTTGGTGTCAGTTTTCAGGACCCACTTGACACTCTCAAACCAGACTAAGTGGGCAATGGTGCCGCATAGCGTCTGGGAAAAATCCTGCAAGAGGCGGATCTCCAGGAGGCACACGGCAATTTAAGGCCTCAGGACCCTGAACCACTGTACAGTGTTTATCCCTGGGAAACAAAACTCAGAAGCCACTGTTCTGGATGTCAGTTTTCAGGAACCACTTGACACTCTCGAACCAGACTAAATGGGCAATGGTGCGTCTGGGAAAAATCCTGCAAGAGGCGGAGCTCCAGGAGGCACCCGGAGATCTAAGGCCGCAGGAACCTGAACCATTTTACAGGCTTTTTCCCTGGGAAACAAAACTCAGAAGCCACTGTTCTGGGTGTCAGTTTTACGGACCCACTTGGCACTCTCAAACCAGACCAAGTTGGCACTTGTGCCACTTTGCGTCTTGAAGGCATCCTGCCAGACGCGGAATTCCAGGAGGCACCTGGCCATTTAAGGCCTCAAGACCCTGAACCACTCTACAGGCTTTTTCCCAGGGAAACAAAACTCAGAAGCCACTGTTCTGGGTGTCAGTTTGCAGGACCCACTCTGCACTGTCAAACCAGACCAAGAATGCATTGGTGCCAGCTTGCGTTTGGGAGGCATCCTGCGAGAGGCGGAATTCAAGGAGGCACCCTGATATTTAAGGCCTCAGGATCCTGAACCACCGTACAGGCTTTTTCCCTGGGAAACAAAACTCAGAAGCCACTGTTCTGGGTGTCCGTTTTCAGCACCTACTTGGCACTCTCAAAGAAGACTAAGTGGGCACCGGTGCCGCTCAGCGTCTGGGAAACATCCTGCGAGAGGCAGATCTCCAGGAGGGACCCTGAAATTTAAGGCCTCAGGACCCTGAACCACTCTACAGGGTATTTCCCTGGGAAACAAAACTCAGAAACCACTGTTCTGGGTGTCAGTTTTCAGGACCCACTTGACACTCTCAAACCAGACCAAGTTGGCACTGCTGCCACATTGCGTCTGGGAGGCATCCTGAGAGAGGCGGAATTCCACGAGACACCTGGCCATTTAAGACCTCAGGACCCTGAAGCACTGTACAGTGTTTTTCCCTGGGAAACAAAACTCAGAAGCCACTGTTCTGGATGTCAGTTTTCAGGAACCACTTGCCACTCTCAAACTTAACCATGTTGGCACTTGTTCCAGCTTGCGTCTGGGAAAAATCCTTCGAGAGGCCGAATTCCAGGAGGCACCTGGCCATTTAAGGCCTCAGGACCCTGAACCACTCTACAGGGTATTTCCCTGGGAAACAAAATTCAGAAACCACTGTTCTGGGTGTCAGCTTGGAGGACCCACTTGGCACTCTCAAACCAGACCAAGTTGGCACTGGTGCCACTTTGCGTCTGGGAGGCATCCTGCGAGAGGCCGAATTCAAGAAGGCACCCGGCCATTTAAAGTTTCAGGGCCCGGAACCAGTGTACAGGCCATTTCTCTGAGAAACAAAACTCAGAAGCCACTGTTCTGTGTGTCAGTTTTCAGGACCCACTTGACTCTATCAAACCAGACTAAGTGGGAAGTGGTGCCGCAGAGCGTCTGGGAAAAATCCTGCAAGAGGCGGATCTCCAGGAGGCACCCGGAGATCTAAGGCCGCAGGAATCTGAACCATTGTACAGGCTTTTTCCCTGGGAAACAAAACTCAGAAGCCACTGTTCTGGGTGTCAGTTTTCAGGACCCACTTGGCATTCTCAAACCAGACGAAGTTGGCACTGGTGCCACTCTGTGTCTGGGAGGCATCCTGCGAGAGGCCGAATTCCAGGAGGAACGTGGCCATTTAAAGCCTCAGGACCCTTAACCACTTTACAGGCTTATTCCCTAGGAAACAAAACTCAGAAGACAATGTTCTTGGTGTCAGTTTTCAGGACCCACTTGACACTCTCAAACCTGACTAAGTGGGCAATGGTGCCGCATAGCGTCTGGGAGGCATCCTTCAAGAGGCGGATCTCCAGGAGGCACACGGCAATTTAAGGCCTCAGGACCCTGAACCACTCTACAGGGTATTTCCCTGGGAAACAAAATTCACGAACCACTGTTCTGGGTGTCACTTTTCAGGACCCACTTGAAACTCTCAAACCAGACCAAGTTGGCACTTGTGCCACATTGCGTCTGGGAGGCATCCTGCGAGAGGCCGAATTCCAGGAGGCACACGGCAATTTAAGGCCTCAGGACCCTGAACCACTCTACTGGCTATTTCCCTGGGAAACAAAACTCACAAACCACTGTTCTGGGTGTCACTTTTCAGGACCCACTTGAAACTCCCAAACCAGACCAAGTTGGCACTTGTGCCACATTGCGTCTGGGAGGCATCCAGCGAGAGGCGGAATTCCAGGAGGCACCCTGAAATTTAAGGCCTCAGGACCCTGAACCACAGTACAGGCTTTTTCCCTGGGAGGCAAAACTCAGAAGCCACTGTTCTGGGTGTCAGTTTGCAGGACCCACTTGTCACTCTCAAACAAGAAAGTGTTGGCACTGCAGCCACCTTGCGTCTGGGAGGCATCCTGAGAGAGGCGGAATTCCAGGAGGCATTCTGAAATTTAAGGCCTCAGCACCCTGAACCACTGTACAGGCTTTGCCCGTGGGAGACAAAACTCACAAGCCACTGTTCTGGGTGTCAGTTTTCAGGACCCACTAGGCACTCTCAAACCAGACCAAGTTGGCACTGGTGTCACATTGCGTCTGGGAGGCATCCTGCGAGAGGCCGAATTCAAGAAGGCACCCGGCCATTTAAAGTTTCAGGCCCCTGAACCAGTGTACAGGCCTTTTCCCTGGGAACCAAAACTCAGAAGCCACTGTTCTTAGTGTCAGTTATCAGGACCCACTTGGCACTCTCAAACCAGACTAAGTGGGCAATGGTGCCGCATAGCGTCTGGGAAAAATCCTGCAAGAGGCAGAATTCCAGGAGGCACCTGGCCATTTAAGGCCTCAGGACTCTGAACCACAGTACAGGCTTTTTCCCTGGGAAACAAATCTCAGCAGCCACTCTTCTTGGTGTCAGTTTGCAGGACCCACTAGGCCCTCTCAAACCAGACTAAGTTGGCACCGGTGCCGCTCAGCGTCTGGGAAACATCTTGCGAGAGGTGGATCTCCAGGAGGGACCCTGAAATTTAAGGCCTCAGGACCCTGAACCACTCTACAGGCTATTGCCCAGAGAAAAAAAACTCACAAGCCACTGTTCTGACTGTCAGATTGCAGGACCCGCTTGCACTCTGAAACCAGACCAAGTTGGCACGGGTGCCACTTTGCGTCTGGGAGCCATCCTGCTAGGGGCCGAATTCCAAGAGCCACCCGTCAATTTAAGGCCTCAGGACCCTGAACCACTGTACAGGCTTTTTCCCTGGTAAACAAAACTCAGAAGCCACTGTTCTGTGTGTCAGTTTTCAGGACCCACTAAGCACTCTCAAACCAGACCAAGTTGGCACTGGTGCCACCTTGCATCTGGGAGGCATCCTGTGTGAGGCGGAATTCTAGGAGGCACCCGGCAATTTAAGGCCGCAGGATCCTGAACCATTGTACAGGCTTTTTCCCTGGGAAACAAAACTCAGAAGCCACTGTTCTGGGTGTCAGTTTTCAGGACCCACTTGGCACTCTCAAACCAGACCAAGTTGGCACTGGTGTCACATTGCGTCTGGGAGGCATCCTGCGAGAGGCGGAATTCACCTTGGCACTCTGATATTTAAGGCCTCAAGACCCTGAACCATTGTACAGGCTTTTTCCCTGGGAAACAAAACTCAGAAGCCATTGTTCTGGGTGTCCGTTTGCAGGCCCCACTTGACACTCTCAAACCAGACTAAGTTGGCACTGGTGCCGCTCAGCGTCTGGGAAACATCTTGCGAGAGGCAGATATGCAGGAGGGACCCTGAAATTTAAGGCCTCAGGACCCTGAACCACTCTACAGGCTATTGCCCCGAGAAAAAAAACTCACAAGCCACTGTTCTGACTGTCAGATTTCAGGACCCGCTTGCTCTCTCAAACCAGACCAAGTTGGCACGGGTGCCACTTTGCGTCTGGGAGCCATTTTGCTAGGGGCCGAATTCCAAGATCCACCCGGCAATTTAAGGCCTCAGGACCCTGAACCACTGTACAGGCTTTATCCCTGGTAAAAAAAAACTCACAAGCCACTGTTCTGGATGTCAGTTTTCAGGACCAACTTGGCACTCTCAAACCAGACCAAGTTGGCACTGGTGCCACCTTGCATCTGGGAGGCATCCTGTGTGAGGCGGAATTCTAGGAGGCACCCGGCAATTTAAGGCCGCAGGACCCTGAACCATTGTACAGGCTTTTTCCCTGGGAAACAAAACTCAGAAGCCACTGTTCTGGGTGTTAGTTTTCAGGACCCACTTGGCACTCTCAAACCAGACCAAGTTGGCACTGCTGCCACCTTGCGTCTGGGAGGCATCCTTCGAGAGGCCGAATTTCAGAAGGCACTTGGCCATTTAAGGCCTCAGGACCCTGAAACACTGTACAGGCTTTTTCCCTGGGAAACAAAACTCAGAAGCCACTGTTCTGGGTGTCAGTTTTCAGGACCCACTAGGCACTCTCAAACCAGACCAAGTTGGCACTGGTGCCAATTTGCGTCTGGGAGGCATCCTGCGAGAGGCGGAATTCCAGTAGGCACCCTGAAATTTAAGGCCTCAGGACCCTGAACCACTGTAATGGCTATTTCCCTGGGAACCAAAACTCAGAAGCCACTGTTCTGGGTGTCAGTTTTCAGGACCCACTTGGCACTCCCAAACCAGAAAGTGTTGGCACTGCAGCCACCTTGCGTCTGGGAGGCATCCTGAGAGAGGCGGAATTCATGGAGTCACCCAGCCATTTAAGGCCTCTGGGCCCCGAAACATCCTTCAGGACTTTTCCCTGGGAAACAAAACTCAGAAACCACTGTTCTGGGTGTCAGTTTTCAGGACCCACTTGGCACTCTCAAAACAGACCAAGTTGGCACTGCTGCCACATTGCATCTGGGAGGCATCCTGCGAGAGGCCGAATTCCAGGAGGCACCTGGCCATTTAAGGCCTCAGGACCCTGAACCACTCTACAGGGTATTTCCCTGGGAAACAAAACTCAGAAGCCACTGTTCTGGGTGTCAGTTTGGAGGACCCTCTTGGCACTCTCAAATCAGACCATGTTGGCACTGGTGCCACTTTGCGTCTGGGAGGCATCCTGCGAGAGGCCGAATTCCAGGAGGCACCTGGCCATTTAAGGCCTCAGGACCCTGAACCACTCTACAGGGTATTTCCCTGGGAAACAAAACTCAGAAGCCACTGTTCTTAGTGTCAGTTTTCAGGACCCACTTGACTCTATCAAACCAGACGAAGTAGGCAATGGTGCCGCATAGCGTCTGGGAAAAATCCTGCAAGAGGCGGATCTCCAGGAGGCATCCGGAGATCTAAGGCCGCAGGACCCTGAACCATTGTACAGGCTTTTTCCCTGGGAAACAAAACTCAGAAGCCACTGTTCTGGGTGTCAGTTTTCGGGACCCACTTGGCATTCTCAAACCAGACGAAGTTGGCACTGGTGCCACTATGTGTCTGGGAGGCATCCTGCGAGAGGCCGAATTCCAGGAGGAACTAGGCCACTTAAAGCCTCAGGACCCTAAACCACCCTACAGGCTTGTTCCCTGGGAAACAAAACTCAGAAGACAATGTTCTTAGTGTCAGTTTTCAGGACCCACTTGACACTCTCAAACCAGACTAAGTGGGCAATGGTGCCGCATAGCGTCTGGGAAAAATCCTGCAAGAGGCGGATCTCCAGGACGCACCCGGCAATTTAAGGCCTCAGGACCCTGAACCACTCTACAGGGTATTTCCCTGGGAAACAAAACTCACAAACCACTGTTCAGGGTGTCACTTTTCAGGACCCACTTGACACTCTCAAACCAGACTAAGTTGGCACTGGTGCCACATTGCGTCTGGGAGGCATCCTGCGAGAGGCGGAATTCCAGGAGGCACCCTGAAATTTAAGGCCTCAGGACCCTGAACCACTGTACAGGCTTTTTCCCAGGGAAACAAAACTCAGAAGCCACTGTTCTGGGTGTCAGTTTGCAGGACCCACTTGGCACTCTCAAACCAGACCAAGTTGGCACTGAAGACACGTTGCGTCTGGGAGGCATCCTGAGAGAGGCGGAATTCCCGGAGGCAACCTGAAATTTAAGGCCTCAGGACCCTGAACCACTGTACAGGCTTTTCCCCTGGGAGACAAAACTCACAAGCCACTGTTCTGGGTGTACGTTTTCAGGACCCACTAGGCACTCTCAAACAAGACCAAGTTGGCACTGGTGTCACATTGCGTCTGGGAGGCATCCTGCGAGAGGCCGAATTCAAGAAGGCACCCGGCCATTTAAAGTTTCAGGCCCCTGAACCAGTGTACAGGCCTTTTCCCTGGGAAACAAAACTCACAAGCCACTGTTCTGGGTGTCAATTTTCAGGACCCACTTGGCACTCTCAAAACAGACCAAGTTGGCACTGCTGCAACCCTTCGTCTGAAAGGCATCCTGCGAGAGGCCGAATTCCAGGAGGCACCTGGCCATTTAAGGCCTCAGGACTCTGAACCACTTTACAGGCTTTTTCCCTGGGAAACAAAAGTCAGAAGCCACTGTTCTGTGTGTCAGTTTTCAGGACCCACTTGACTCTATCAAACCAGACTAAGTGGGCAATGGTGCCGCATAGCGTCTGGGAAAAATCCTGCAAGAGGCGGATCTCCAGGAGGCACCCGGCAATTTAAGGCCTCAGGACCCTGAACCACTCTACAGGGTATTTCCCTGGGAAACAATATTCACAAACCACTGTTCTGGGTGTCAGTTTGCAGGACCCACTTGACACTCTCAAACCAGACCAAGTTGGCACTGGTGCCACATTGCGTCTGGGGGGCATCCTGCGAAAGGCGGAATTCCAGGTGGCACCTGGCCATTTAAGGCCTCAGGACTCTGAACCACTCTACAGGCTTTTTCCCTGGTAAACAAAACTCACAAGCCACTGTTCTGGGTGTCAGTTTTCAGGACCCACTTGACACTCTCAAACCAGACCAAGTTGGCACTGGTGCCACCTTGCATCTGGGAGGCATCCTGTGTGAGGCGGAATTCAAGGAGGCACCCGGAAATTTAAGGCCGCAGGACCCTGAACCATTGTACAGGCTTTTTCCCTGGGAACCAAAACTCAGAAGCCACTGTTCTGGGTGTCAGTTTTCAGGACCCACTTGGCACTCTCAAACCAGACCAAGTTGGCACGGGTGCCACTTTGCGTCTGGGAGGCATCCTGCGAGAGGCGGAATTCACCTTGGCACCCTGATATTTAAGTACTCAAGACCCTGAACCATTGTACAGGCTATTTCCCTGGGAAACAAAACTCAGAAGCCATTGTTCTGGGTGTCAGTTTGTAGGAGCCACTCTGCACTGTCAAACCAGACCAAGAATGCATTGGTGCCAGCTTGGGTCTGGGAGGCATCCTGCGAGAGGCGGAATTCACCTAGGCACCCTGAAATTTAAGGCCTCAGGACCCTGAACCACTGTAATGGCTATTTCCCTGGGAACCAAAACTCAGAAGCCACTGTTCTGGGTGTCAGATTGCAGAACCCACTTGACTCTATCAAACCAGACTAAGTGGGCAATGGTGCCGCATAGCGTCTGGGAAAAATCCTGCAAGAGGCGGATCTCCAGGAGGCACCCGGAGATTTAAGGCCGCAGGACCCTGAACCATTGTACGGTCTTTTTCCCTGGGAAACAAAACTCAGAAGCCACTGTTCTGGGTGTCAGTTTTCAGGACCCACTTGGCATTGTCAAACCAGCCTAAGTTGGCACTGCTGCCACCTTTTGTCTGTGAGGCATCCTTCGAGAGACTGAATTTCAGAAGGCACCTGGCCATTAAAGGCCTCAGGACCCTGAACCATTGTACAGGCTTTTTCCCACGGAAACAAGACTCAGAAGCCACTGTTCTGGGTGTCAGTTTGCAGGACCCACTAGGAACTCTTAAACCAGCGAAAGTTGGCACTGCTGACAGCCTTCGTCTGGGAGGCATCATGCAGGAGGCTGAATTCCAGGCAGCACCCGGCAATTTAAGGCCTCCAAAAGCTGAAGCATTGTACAGGCTTTTTCCCTGGGAAACAAACCTCCGAAGACACTGTTCTGGTTGTCAGATTGCAGCACCCACTTGGCACTCTGAAAACAGATGTAGTGGGCATCGGTGCAACCTTGCGTCTTGGAGGCATCCTGCGAGAGGCGGAATTCCAGTAGGCACCCTGAAATGCAAGGCCTCAGGACTCTGAACCAATGTACAGACTTTTTCCCTGGGAAACAAAACTCAGAAGCCACTGTTCTGGGTGTCAGTTTTAAGGACGCACTTGGCACTCTCAAACCAGACAAGTTTGCACTGGAGCCACCTTGCATCTCGGAGGCATCCTGCGTGAGGCGGATCTCCAGGAGGCACCTGGCCATTTAAGGCCTCAGGACCCCGAACCACTGTACAGGCTTTTTACCTGGGAAAAAAAATACTCACAAGCCACTGTTCTGGGAGTCAGTTTTCAGGACCCACTTGGCACTCCCAAACCAGTACAAGTTGGCATTGGTGCCAGCTTGCGTCTGCAGGGCATCCTGCGAGAGGCCAAATACTAGGAGTCACCCGGCAATGTAATGCGTCTGGCTCCAGAAATATTCTACAGGCCTTTTACCTGGGAAACAAAACTCATAAGCCACTGTTCTGGGTGTCAGTTTTCAGGACCCACTGGACACTCTCAAACCAGACCAAGTTGGCACTGGTGTCATATTGCGTCTGGGAGGTATCCTGCGAGAGGCCGAATTCTAGTAGGCACCCGGCCATTTAAAATTTCAGGCCCCTGAACCACTGTACAGGCCTTTTCCCTGGGAAAAAAAACTCAGAAGCTACTGTTCTGGGTATCAGTTTTCAGAACCCACTTGGTAGTCTAAACCTAGACCAAGTTTGCACTGGTCTAACCAAGTTGGCTTTTGCTGTGCTGGCACACTTTCTCCTTCCTAGACAGAGTGGAAAAGCTTTTCCCTGCCGTGTAGGCGACAAGAGACGCATTAGACGGGCATCCGGAGCTGTCCGAAGGTAAGCGTCTGTTCCCGGCCTCTTTCGGCACAAGCCCCCGCTCCGGAGCGCACCGCGGCCGGCAGGATGCTCTCTGCCGGCGAAGGTGCCGCTTCTCCGGCAAGGAAGCCTCAGCCGCTTCTCCTGCACACGGAGAGCGTGCTAGCTGCTGAAACGTGAAGAAAGAAGCTGCAGAACACTGGCACTGAGCGTGCAGCTTTCCAGCGGAGAGAAAAAGCTACTTGAACACTCTGCAAGCCTTTCCACTCCCAAAAACATGCACATGGAAGGAGCTGCTGCAAAAGCGATGCTGTGCTCGCTGCTGCTCCTCCTGAAGCTCTGGCTGCTAAATCTGAGGCTTTCCTTCCAATTTCAAGCTGCAAAGCACTTGCTGAATTGCAGGGAAAGTCCGGGAGGCATTTGCTGTGCTGGCACACTTTCTCCTTCCTAGACAGAGTGGAAAAGCTTTTCCCTGCCGTGTAGGCGACAAGAGACGCATTAGACGGGCATCCGGAGCTGTCCGAAGGTAAGCGCCTGTTCCCGGCCTCTTTCGGCACAAGACCCCGCTCCGGAGCGCACCGCGGCCGGCAGGATGCTCTCTGCCGGCGAAGGTGCCGCTTCTCCGGCAAGGAAGCCTCAGCCGCTTCTCCTGCACACGGAGAGCGTGCTAGCTGCTGAAACGTGAAGAAAGAAGCTGCAGAACACTGGCACTGAGCGTGCAGCTTTCCAGCGGAGAGAAAAAGCTACTTGAACACTCTGCAAGCCTTTCCACTCCCAAAAACATGCACATGGAAGGAGCTGCTGCAAAAGCGATGCTGTGCTCGCTGCTGCTCCTCCTGAAGCTCTGGCTGCTAAATCTGAGGCTTTCCTTCCAATTTCAAGCTGCAAAGCACTTGCTGAATTGCAGGGAAAGTCCGGGAGGCATTTGCTGTGCTGGCACACTTTCTCCTTCCTAGACAGAGTGGAAAAGCTTTTCCCTGCCGTGTAGGCGACAAGAGACGCATTAGACGGGCATCCGGAGCTGTCCGAAGGTAAGCGTCTGTTCCCGGCCTCTTTCGGCACAAGCCCCCGCTCCGGAGCGCACCGCGGCCGGCAGGATGCTCTCTGCCGGCGAAGGTGCCGCTTCTCCGGCAAGGAAGCCTCAGCCGCTTCTCCTGCACACGGAGAGCGTGCTAGCTGCTGAAACGTGAAGAAAGAAGCTGCAGAACACTGGCACTGAGCGTGCAGCTTTCCAGCGGAGAGAAAAAGCTACTTGAACACTCTGCAAGCCTTTCCACTCCCAAAAACATGCACATGGAAGGAGCTGCTGCAAAAGCGATGCTGTGCTCGCTGCTGCTCCTCCTGAAGCTCTGGCTGCTAAATCTGAGGCTTTCCTTCCAATTTCAAGCTGCAAAGCACTTGCTGAATTGCAGGGAAAGTCCGGGAGGCATTTGCTGTGCTGGCACACTTTCTCCTTCCTAGACAGAGTGGAAAAGCTTTTCCCTGCCGTGTAGGCGACAAGAGACGCATTAGACGGGCATCCGGAGCTGTCCGAAGGTAAGCGCCTGTTCCCGGCCTCTTTCGGCACAAGACCCCGCTCCGGAGCGCACCGCGGCCGGCAGGATGCTCTCTGCCGGCGAAGGTGCCGCTTCTCCGGCAAGGAAGCCTCAGCCGCTTCTCCTGCACACGGAGAGCGTGCTAGCTGCTGAAACGTGAAGAAAGAAGCTGCAGAACACTGGCACTGAGCGTGCAGCTTTCCAGCGGAGAGAAAAAGCTACTTGAACACTCTGCAAGCCTTTCCACTCCCAAAAACATGCACATGGAAGGAGCTGCTGCAAAAGCGATGCTGTGCTCGCTGCTGCTCCTCCTGAAGCTCTGGCTGCTAAATCTGAGGCTTTCCTTCCAATTTCAAGCTGCAAAGCACTTGCTGAATTGCAGGGAAAGTCCGGGAGGCATTTGCTGTGCTGGCACACTTTCTCCTTCCTAGACAGAGTGGAAAAGCTTTTCCCTGCCGTGTAGGCGACAAGAGACGCATTAGACGGGCATCCGGAGCTGTCCGAAGGTAAGCGCCTGTTGCCGGCCTCTTTCGGCACAAGCCCCCGCTCCGGAGCGCACCGCGGCCGGCCGGAGGCTCTCTGCCGGCGAAGGTGCCGCTTCTCCGGCAAGGAAGCCTCAGCCGCTTCTCCTGCACACGGAGAGCGTGCTAGCTGCTGAAACGTGAAGAAAGAAGCTGCAGAACACTGGCACTGAGCGTGCAGCTTTCCAGCGGAGAGAAAAAGCTACTTGAACACTCTGCAAGCCTTCCAACTCCCAAAAACATGCACATGGAAGGAGCTGCTGCAAAAGCGATGCTGTGCTCGCTGCTGCTCCTCCTGAAGCTCTGGCTGCTAAATCTGAGGCTTTCCTTCCAATTTCAAGCTGCAAAGCACTTGCTGAATTGCAGGGAAAGTCCGGGAGGCATTTGCTGTGCTGGCACACTTTCTCCTTCCTAGACAGAATGGAAAAGCTTTTCCCTGCCGTGTAGGCGACAAGAGACGCATTAGACGGGCATCCGGAGCTGTCCGAAGGTAAGCGCCTGTTGCCGGCCTCTTTCGGCACAAGCCCCCGCTCCGGAGCGCACCGCGGCCGGCAGGATGCTCTCTGCCGGCGAAGGTGCCGCTTCTCCGGCAAGGAAGCCTCAGCCGCTTCTCCTGCACACGGAGAGCGTGCTAGCTGCTGAAACGTGAAGAAAGAAGCTGCAGAACACTGGCACTGAGCCTGCAGCTTTCCAGCGGAGAGAAAAAGCTACTTGAACACTCTGCAAGCCTTTCCACTCCCAAAAACATGCACATGGAAGGAGCTGCTGCAAAAGCGATGCTGTGCTCGCTGCTGCTCCTCCTGAAGCTCTGGCTGCTAAATCTGAGGCTTTCCTTCCAATTTCAAGCTGCAAAGCACTTGCTGAATTGCAGGGAAAGTCCGGGAGGCATTTGCTGTGCTGGCACACTTTCTCCTTCCTAGACAGAGTGGAAAAGCTTTTCCCTGCCGTGTAGGCGACAAGAGACGCATTAGACGGGCATCCGGAGCTGTCCGAAGGTAAGCGTCTGTTCCCGGCCTCTTTCGGCACAAGCCCCCGCTCCGGAGCGCACCGCGGCCGGCAGGATGCTCTCTGCCGGCGAAGGTGCCGCTTCTCCGGCAAGGAAGCCTCAGCCGCTTCTCCTGCACACGGAGAGCGTGCTAGCTGCTGAAACGTGAAGAAAGAAGCTGCAGAACACTGGCACTGAGCGTGCAGCTTTCCAGCGGAGAGAAAAAGCTACTTGAACACTCTGCAAGCCTTTCCACTCCCAAAAACATGCACATGGAAGGAGCTGCTGCAAAAGCGATGCTGTGCTCGCTGCTGCTCCTCCTGAAGCTCTGGCTGCTAAATCTGAGGCTTTCCTTCCAATTTCAAGCTGCAAAGCACTTGCTGAATTGCAGGGAAAGTCCGGGAGGCATTTGCTGTGCTGGCACACTTTCTCCTTCCTAGACAGAGTGGAAAAGCTTTTCCCTGCCGTGTAGGCGACAAGAGACGCATTAGACGGGCATCCGGAGCTGTCCGAAGGTAAGCGCCTGTTCCCGGCCTCTTTCGGCACAAGACCCCGCTCCGGAGCGCACCGCGGCCGGCAGGATGCTCTCTGCCGGCGAAGGTGCCGCTTCTCCGGCAAGGAAGCCTCAGCCGCTTCTCCTGCACACGGAGAGCGTGCTAGCTGCTGAAACGTGAAGAAAGAAGCTGCAGAACACTGGCACTGAGCCTGCAGCTTTCCAGCGGAGAGAAAAAGCTACTTGAACACTCTGCAAGCCTTTCCACTCCCAAAAACATGCACATGGAAGGAGCTGCTGCAAAAGCGATGCTGTGCTCGCTGCTGCTCCTCCTGAAGCTCTGGCTGCTAAATCTGAGGCTTTCCTTCCAATTTCAAGCTGCAAAGCACTTGCTGAATTGCAGGGAAAGTCCGGGAGGCATTTGCTGTGCTGGCACACTTTCTCCTTCCTAGACAGAGTGGAAAAGCTTTTCCCTGCCGTGTAGGCGACAAGAGACGCATTAGACGGGCATCCGGAGCTGTCCGAAGGTAAGCGCCTGTTGCCGGCCTCTTTCGGCACAAGCCCCCGCTCCGGAGCGCACCGCGGCCGGCCGGAGGCTCTCTGCCGGCGAAGGTGCCGCTTCTCCGGCAAGGAAGCCTCAGCCGCTTCTCCTGCACACGGAGAGCGTGCTAGCTGCTGAAACGTGAAGAAAGAAGCTGCAGAACACTGGCACTGAGCCTGCAGCTTTCCAGCGGAGAGAAAAAGCTACTTGAACACTCTGCAAGCCTTCCAACTCCCAAAAACATGCACATGGAAGGAGCTGCTGCAAAAGCGATGCTGTGCTCGCTGCTGCTCCTCCTGAAGCTCTGGCTGCTAAATCTGAGGCTTTCCTTCCAATTTCAAGCTGCAAAGCACTTGCTGAATTGCAGGGAAAGTCCGGGAGGCATTTGCTGTGCTGGCACACTTTCTCCTTCCTAGACAGAGTGGAAAAGCTTTTCCCTGCCGTGTAGGCGACAAGAGACGCATTAGACGGGCATCCGGAGCTGTCCGAAGGTAAGCGTCTGTTCCCGGCCTCTTTCGGCACAAGCCCCCGCTCCGGAGCGCACCGCGGCCGGCCGGAGGCTCTCTGCCGGCGAAGGTGCCGCTTCTCCGGCAAGGAAGCCTCAGCCGCTTCTCCTGCACACGGAGAGCGTGCTAGCTGCTGAAACGTGAAGAAAGAAGCTGCAGAACACTGGCACTGAGCCTGCAGCTTTCCAGCGGAGAGAAAAAGCTACTTGAACACTCTGCAAGCCTTTCCACTCCCAAAAACATGCACATGGAAGGAGCTGCTGCAAAAGCGATGCTGTGCTCGCTGCTGCTCCTCCTGAAGCTCTGGCTGCTAAATCTGAGGCTTTCCTTCCAATTTCAAGCTGCAAAGCACTTGCTGAATTGCAGGGAAAGTCCGGGAGGCATTTGCTGTGCTGGCACACTTTCTCCTTCCTAGACAGAGTGGAAAAGCTTTTCCCTGCCGTGTAGGCGACAAGAGACGCATTAGACGGGCATCCGGAGCTGTCCGAAGGTAAGCGCCTGTTCCCGGCCTCTTTCGGCACAAGCCCCCGCTCCGGAGCGCACCGCGGCCGGCCGGATGCTCTCTGCCGGCGAAGGTGCCGCTTCTCCGGCAAGGAAGCCTCAGCCGCTTCTCCTGCACACGGAGAGCGTGCTAGCTGCTGAAACGTGAAGAAAGAAGCTGCAGAACACTGGCACTGAGCGTGCAGCTTTCCAGCGGAGAGAAAAAGCTACTTGAACACTCTGCAAGCCTTTCCACTCCCAAAAACATGCACATGGAAGGAGCTGCTGCAAAAGCGATGCTGTGCTCGCTGCTGCTCCTCCTGAAGCTCTGGCTGCTAAATCTGAGGCTTTCCTTCCAATTTCAAGCTGCAAAGCACTTGCTGAATTGCAGGGAAAGTCCGGGAGGCATTTGCTGTGCTGGCACACTTTCTCCTTCCTAGACAGAGTGGAAAAGCTTTTCCCTGCCGTGTAGGCGACAAGAGACGCATTAGACGGGCATCCGGAGCTGTCCGAAGGTAAGCGCCTGTTGCCGGCCTCTTTCGGCACAAGCCCCCGCTCCGGAGCGCACCGCGGCCGGCAGGATGCTCTCTGCCGGCGAAGGTGCCGCTTCTCCGGCAAGGAAGCCTCAGCCGCTTCTCCTGCACACGGAGAGCGTGCTAGCTGCTGAAACGTGAAGAAAGAAGCTGCAGAACACTGGCACTGAGCCTGCAGCTTTCCAGCGGAGAGAAAAAGCTACTTGAACACTCTGCAAGCCTTTCC
This sequence comes from Fringilla coelebs, assembly GCF_963513975.1. NCBI lineage: Eukaryota > Metazoa > Chordata > Aves > Passeriformes > Fringillidae > Fringilla > Fringilla coelebs. The sequence continues at coordinate 226,873 of NW_028167439.1, read as the reverse complement.
ACTCCCAAAAACATGCACATGGAAGGAGCTGCTGCAAAAGCGATGCTGTGCTCGCTGCTGCTCCTCCTGAAGCTCTGGCTGCTAAATCTGAGGCTTTCCTTCCAATTTCAAGCTGCAAAGCACTTGCTGAATTGCAGGGAAAGTCCGGGAGGCATTTGCTGTGCTGGCACACTTTCTCCTTCCTAGACAGAGTGGAAAAGCTTTTCCCTGCCGTGTAGGCGACAAGAGACGCATTAGACGGGCATCCGGAGCTGTCCGAAGGTAAGCGTCTGTTCCCGGCCTCTTTCGGCACAAGACCCCGCTCCGGAGCGCACCGCGGCCGGCAGGATGCTCTCTGCCGGCGAAGCTGCCGCTTCTCCGGCAAGGAAGCCTCAGCCGCTTCTCCTGCACACGGAGAGCGTGCTAGCTGCTGAAACGTGAAGAAAGAAGCTGCAGAACACTGGCACTGAGCGTGCAGCTTTCCAGCGGAGAGAAAAAGCTACTTGAACACTCTGCAAGCCTTTCCACTCCCAAAAACATGCACATGGAAGGAGCTGCTGCAAAAGCGATGCTGTGCTCGCTGCTGCTCCTCCTGAAGCTCTGGCTGCTAAATCTGAGGCTTTCCTTCCAATTTCAAGCTGCAAAGCACTTGCTGAATTGCAGGGAAAGTCCGGGAGGCATTTGCTGTGCTGGCACACTTTCTCCTTCCTAGACAGAGTGGAAAAGCTTTTCCCTGCCGTGTAGGCGACAAGAGACGCATTAGACGGGCATCCGGAGCTGTCCGAAGGTAAGCGCCTGTTCCCGGCCTCTTTCGGCACAAGACCCCGCTCCGGAGCGCACCGCGGCCGGCAGGATGCTCTCTGCCGGCGAAGGTGCCGCTTCTCCGGCAAGGAAGCCTCAGCCGCTTCTCCTGCACACGGAGAGCGTGCTAGCTGCTGAAACGTGAAGAAAGAAGCTGCAGAACACTGGCACTGAGCCTGCAGCTTTCCAGCGGAGAGAAAAAGCTACTTGAACACTCTGCAAGCCTTTCCACTCCCAAAAACATGCACATGGAAGGAGCTGCTGCAAAAGCGATGCTGTGCTCGCTGCTGCTCCTCCTGAAGCTCTGGCTGCTAAATCTGAGGCTTTCCTTCCAATTTCAAGCTGCAAAGCACTTGCTGAATTGCAGGGAAAGTCCGGGAGGCATTTGCTGTGCTGGCACACTTTCTCCTTCCTAGACAGAGTGGAAAAGCTTTTCCCTGCCGTGTAGGCGACAAGAGACGCATTAGACGGGCATCCGGAGCTGTCCGAAGGTAAGCGTCTGTTCCCGGCCTCTTTCGGCACAAGCCCCCGCTCCGGAGCGCACCGCGGCCGGCCGGAGGCTCTCTGCCGGCGAAGGTGCCGCTTCTCCGGCAAGGAAGCCTCAGCCGCTTCTCCTGCACACGGAGAGCGTGCTAGCTGCTGAAACGTGAAGAAAGAAGCTGCAGAACACTGGCACTGAGCGTGCAGCTTTCCAGCGGAGAGAAAAAGCTCCTTGAACACTCTGCAAGCCTTTCCACTCCCAAAAACATGCACATGGAAGGAGCTGCTGCAAAAGCGATGCTGTGCTCGCTGCTGCTCCTCCTGAAGCTCTGGCTGCTAAATCTGAGGCTTTCCTTCCAATTTCAAGCTGCAAAGCACTTGCTGAATTGCAGGGAAAGTCCGGGAGGCATTTGCTGTGCTGGCACACTTTCTCCTTCCTAGACAGAGTGGAAAAGCTTTTCCCTGCCGTGTAGGCGACAAGAGACGCATTAGACGGGCATCCGGAGCTGTCCGAAGGTAAGCGCCTGTTCCCGGCCTCTTTCGGCACAAGCCCCCGCTCCGGAGCGCACCGCGGCCGGCCGGAGGCTCTCTGCCGGCGAAGGTGCCGCTTCTCCGGCAAGGAAGCCTCAGCCGCTTCTCCTGCACACGGAGAGCGTGCTAGCTGCTGAAACGTGAAGAAAGAAGCTGCAGAACACTGGCACTGAGCCTGCAGCTTTCCAGCGGAGAGAAAAAGCTACTTGAACACTCTGCAAGCCTTTCCACTCCCAAAAACATGCACATGGAAGGAGCTGCTGCAAAAGCGATGCTGTGCTCGCTGCTGCTCCTCCTGAAGCTCTGGCTGCTAAATCTGAGGCTTTCCTTCCAATTTCAAGCTGCAAAGCACTTGCTGAATTGCAGGCAAAGTCCGGGAGGCATTTGCTGTGCTGGCACACTTTCTCCTTCCTAGACAGAGTGGAAAAGCTTTTCCCTGCCGTGTAGGCGACAAGAGACGCATTAGACGGGCATCCGGAGCTGTCCGAAGGTAAGCGCCTGTTCCCGGCCTCTTTCGGCACAAGCCCCCGCTCCGGAGCGCACCGCGGCCGGCCGGATGCTCTCTGCCGGCGAAGGTGCCGCTTCTCCGGCAAGGAAGCCTCAGCCGCTTCTCCTGCACACGGAGAGCGTGCTAGCTGCTGAAACGTGAAGAAAGAAGCTGCAGAACACTGGCACTGAGCGTGCAGCTTTCCAGCGGAGAGAAAAAGCTACTTGAACACTCTGCAAGCCTTCCAACTCCCAAAAACATGCACATGGAAGGAGCTGCTGCAAAAGCGATTCTGTGCTCGCTGCTGCTCCTCCTGAAGCTCTGGCTGCTAAATCTGAGGCTTTCCTTCCAATTTCAAGCTGCAAAGCACTTGCTGAATTGCAGGCAAAGTCCGGGAGGCATTTGCTGTGCTGGCACACTTTCTCCTTCCTAGACAGAGTGGAAAAGCTTTTCCCTGCCGTGTAGGCGACAAGAGACGCATTAGACGGGCATCTGGAGCTGTCCGAAGGTAAGCGTCTGTTGCCGGCCTCTTTCGGCACAAGCCCCCGCTCCGGAGCGCACCGCGGCCGGCCGGAGGCTCTCTGCCGGCGAAGGTGCCGCTTCTCCGGCAAGGAAGCCTCAGCCGCTTCTCCTGCACACGGAGAGCGTGCTAGCTGCTGAAACGTGAAGAAAGAAGCTGCAGAACACTGGCACTGAGCCTGCAGCTTTCCAGCGGAGAGAAAAAGCTACTTGAACACTCTGCAAGCCTTTCCACTCCCAAAAACATGCACATGGAAGGAGCTGCTGCAAAAGCGATGCTGTGCTCGCTGCTGCTCCTCCTGAAGCTCTGGCTGCTAAATCTGAGGCTTTCCTTCCAATTTCAAGCTGCAAAGCACTTGCTGAATTGCAGGGAAAGTCCGGGAGGCATTTGCTGTGCTGGCACACTTTCTCCTTCCTAGACAGAGTGGAAAAGCTTTTCCCTGCCGTGTAGGCGACAAGAGACGCATTAGACGGGCATCCGGAGCTGTCCGAAGGTAAGCGCCTGTTCCCGGCCTCTTTCGGCACAAGCCCCCGCTCCGGAGCGCACCGCGGCCGGCCGGAGGCTCTCTGCCGGCGAAGGTGCCGCTTCTCCGGCAAGGAAGCCTCAGCCGCTTCTCCTGCACACGGAGAGCGTGCTAGCTGCTGAAACGTGAAGAAAGAAGCTGCAGAACACTGGCACTGAGCCTGCAGCTTTCCAGCGGAGAGAAAAAGCTACTTGAACACTCTGCAAGCCTTTCCACTCCCAAAAACATGCACATGGAAGGAGCTGCTGCAAAAGCGATGCTGTGCTCGCTGCTGCTCCTCCTGAAGCTCTGGCTGCTAAATCTGAGGCTTTCCTTCCAATTTCAAGCTGCAAAGCACTTGCTGAATTGCAGGGAAAGTCCGGGAGGCATTTGCTGTGCTGGCACACTTTCTCCTTCCTAGACAGAGTGGAAAAGCTTTTCCCTGCCGTGTAGGCGACAAGAGACGCATTAGACGGGCATCCGGAGCTGTCCGAAGGTAAGCGTCTGTTCCCGGCCTCTTTCGGCACAAGCCCCCGCTCCGGAGCGCACCGCGGCCGGCCGGAGCCTCTCTGCCGGCGAAGGTGCCGCTTCTCCGGCAAGGAAGCCTCAGCCGCTTCTCCTGCACACGGAGAGCGTGCTAGCTGCTGAAACGTGAAGAAAGAAGCTGCAGAACACTGGCACTGAGCGTGCAGCTTTCCAGCGGAGAGAAAAAGCTACTTGAACACTCTGCAAGCCTTTCCACTCCCAAAAACATGCACATGGAAGGAGCTGCTGCAAAAGCGATGCTGTGCTCGCTGCTGCTCCTCCTGAAGCTCTGGCTGCTAAATCTGAGGCTTTCCTTCCAATTTCAAGCTGCAAAGCACTTGCTGAATTGCAGGGAAAGTCCGGGAGGCATTTGCTGTGCTGGCACACTTTCTCCTTCCTAGACAGAGTGGAAAAGCTTTTCCCTGCCGTGTAGGCGACAAGAGACGCATTAGACGGGCATCCGGAGCTGTCCGAAGGTAAGCGCCTGTTCCCGGCCTCTTTCGGCACAAGCCCCCGCTCCGGAGCGCACCGCGGCCGGCCGGAGGCTCTCTGCCGGCGAAGGTGCCGCTTCTCCGGCAAGGAAGCCTCAGCCGCTTCTCCTGCACACGGAGAGCGTGCTAGCTGCTGAAACGTGAAGAAAGAAGCTGCAGAACACTGGCACTGAGCCTGCAGCTTTCCAGCGGAGAGAAAAAGCTACTTGAACACTCTGCAAGCCTTCCAACTCCCAAAAACATGCACATGGAAGGAGCTGCTGCAAAAGCGATGCTGTGCTCGCTGCTGCTCCTCCTGAAGCTCTGGCTGCTAAATCTGAGGCTTTCCTTCCAATTTCAAGCTGCAAAGCACTTGCTGAATTGCAGGGAAAGTCCGGGAGGCATTTGCTGTGCTGGCACACTTTCTCCTTCCTAGACAGAGTGGAAAAGCTTTTCCCTGCCGTGTAGGCGACAAGAGACGCATTAGACGGGCATCCGGAGCTGTCCGAAGGTAAGCGTCTGTTCCCGGCCTCTTTCGGCACAAGCCCCCGCTCCGGAGCGCACCGCGGCCGGCCGGAGCCTCTCTGCCGGCGAAGGTGCCGCTTCTCCGGCAAGGAAGCCTCAGCCGCTTCTCCTGCACACGGAGAGCGTGCTAGCTGCTGAAACGTGAAGAAAGAAGCTGCAGAACACTGGCACTGAGCGTGCAGCTTTCCAGCGGAGAGAAAAAGCTCCTTGAACACTCTGCAAGCCTTTCCACTCCCAAAAACATGCACATGGAAGGAGCTGCTGCAAAAGCGATGCTGTGCTCGCTGCTGCTCCTCCTGAAGCTCTGGCTGCTAAATCTGAGGCTTTCCTTCCAATTTCAAGCTGCAAAGCACTTGCTGAATTGCAGGGAAAGTCCGGGAGGCATTTGCTGTGCTGGCACACTTTCTCCTTCCTAGACAGAGTGGAAAAGCTTTTCCCTGCCGTGTAGGCGACAAGAGACGCATTAGACGGGCATCCGGAGCTGTCCGAAGGTAAGCGCCTGTTCCCGGCCTCTTTCGGCACAAGCCCCCGCTCCGGAGCGCACCGCGGCCGGCCGGAGGCTCTCTGCCGGCGAAGGTGCCGCTTCTCCGGCAAGGAAGCCTCAGCCGCTTCTCCTGCACACGGAGAGCGTGCTAGCTGCTGAAACGTGAAGAAAGAAGCTGCAGAACACTGGCACTGAGCCTGCAGCTTTCCAGCGGAGAGAAAAAGCTACTTGAACACTCTGCAAGCCTTTCCACTCCCAAAAACATGCACATGGAAGGAGCTGCTGCAAAAGCGATGCTGTGCTCGCTGCTGCTCCTCCTGAAGCTCTGGCTGCTAAATCTGAGGCTTTCCTTCCAATTTCAAGCTGCAAAGCACTTGCTGAATTGCAGGGAAAGTCCGGGAGGCATTTGCTGTGCTGGCACACTTTCTCCTTCCTAGACAGAGTGGAAAAGCTTTTCCCTGCCGTGTAGGCGACAAGAGACGCATTAGACGGGCATCCGGAGCTGTCCGAAGGTAAGCGTCTGTTCCCGGCCTCTTTCGGCACAAGCCCCCGCTCCGGAGCGCACCGCGGCCGGCCGGAGCCTCTCTGCCGGCGAAGGTGCCGCTTCTCCGGCAAGGAAGCCTCAGCCGCTTCTCCTGCACACGGAGAGCGTGCTAGCTGCTGAAACGTGAAGAAAGAAGCTGCAGAACACTGGCACTGAGCGTGCAGCTTTCCAGCGGAGAGAAAAAGCTACTTGAACACTCTGCAAGCCTTTCCACTCCCAAAAACATGCACATGGAAGGAGCTGCTGCAAAAGCGATGCTGTGCTCGCTGCTGCTCCTCCTGAAGCTCTGGCTGCTAAATCTGAGGCTTTCCTTCCAATTTCAAGCTGCAAAGCACTTGCTGAATTGCAGGGAAAGTCCGGGAGGCATTTGCTGTGCTGGCACACTTTCTCCTTCCTAGACAGAGTGGAAAAGCTTTTCCCTGCCGTGTAGGCGACAAGAGACGCATTAGACGGGCATCCGGAGCTGTCCGAAGGTAAGCGCCTGTTCCCGGCCTCTTTCGGCACAAGCCCCCGCTCCGGAGCGCACCGCGGCCGGCCGGAGGCTCTCTGCCGGCGAAGGTGCCGCTTCTCCGGCAAGGAAGCCTCAGCCGCTTCTCCTGCACACGGAGAGCGTGCTAGCTGCTGAAACGTGAAGAAAGAAGCTGCAGAACACTGGCACTGAGCCTGCAGCTTTCCAGCGGAGAGAAAAAGCTACTTGAACACTCTGCAAGCCTTTCCACTCCCAAAAACATGCACATGGAAGGAGCTGCTGCAAAAGCGATGCTGTGCTCGCTGCTGCTCCTCCTGAAGCTCTGGCTGCTAAATCTGAGGCTTTCCTTCCAATTTCAAGCTGCAAAGCACTTGCTGAATTGCAGGGAAAGTCCGGGAGGCATTTGCTGTGCTGGCACACTTTCTCCTTCCTAGACAGAGTGGAAAAGCTTTTCCCTGCCGTGTAGGCGACAAGAGACGCATTAGACGGGCATCCGGAGCTGTCCGAAGGTAAGCGTCTGTTCCCGGCCTCTTTCGGCACAAGCCCCCGCTCCGGAGCGCACCGCGGCCGGCCGGAGCCTCTCTGCCGGCGAAGGTGCCGCTTCTCCGGCAAGGAAGCCTCAGCCGCTTCTCCTGCACACGGAGAGCGTGCTAGCTGCTGAAACGTGAAGAAAGAAGCTGCAGAACACTGGCACTGAGCGTGCAGCTTTCCAGCGGAGAGAAAAAGCTCCTTGAACACTCTGCAAGCCTTTCCACTCCCAAAAACATGCACATGGAAGGAGCTGCTGCAAAAGCGATGCTGTGCTCGCTGCTGCTCCTCCTGAAGCTCTGGCTGCTAAATCTGAGGCTTTCCTTCCAATTTCAAGCTGCAAAGCACTTGCTGAATTGCAGGGAAAGTCCGGGAGGCATTTGCTGTGCTGGCACACTTTCTCCTTCCTAGACAGAGTGGAAAAGCTTTTCCCTGCCGTGTAGGCGACAAGAGACGCATTAGACGGGCATCCGGAGCTGTCCGAAGGTAAGCGCCTGTTGCCGGCCTCTTTCGGCACAAGCCCCCGCTCCGGAGCGCACCGCGGCCGGCCGGAGGCTCTCTGCCGGCGAAGGTGCCGCTTCTCCGGCAAGGAAGCCTCAGCCGCTTCTCCTGCACACGGAGAGCGTGCTAGCTGCTGAAACGTGAAGAAAGAAGCTGCAGAACACTGGCACTGAGCCTGCAGCTTTCCAGCGGAGAGAAAAAGCTACTTGAACACTCTGCAAGCCTTCCAACTCCCAAAAACATGCACATGGAAGGAGCTGCTGCAAAAGCGATGCTGTGCTCGCTGCTGCTCCTCCTGAAGCTCTGGCTGCTAAATCTGAGGCTTTCCTTCCAATTTCAAGCTGCAAAGCACTTGCTGAATTGCAGGGAAAGTCCGGGAGGCATTTGCTGTGCTGGCACACTTTCTCCTTCCTAGACAGAGTGGAAAAGCTTTTCCCTGCCGTGTAGGCGACAAGAGACGCATTAGACGGGCATCCGGAGCTGTCCGAAGGTAAGCGTCTGTTCCCGGCCTCTTTCGGCACAAGCCCCCGCTCCGGAGCGCACCGCGGCCGGCAGGATGCTCTCTGCCGGCGAAGGTGCCGCTTCTCCGGCAAGGAAGCCTCAGCCGCTTCTCCTGCACACGGAGAGCGTGCTAGCTGCTGAAACGTGAAGAAAGAAGCTGCAGAACACTGGCACTGAGCGTGCAGCTTTCCAGCGGAGAGAAAAAGCTACTTGAACACTCTGCAAGCCTTTCCACTCCCAAAAACATGCACATGGAAGGAGCTGCTGCAAAAGCGATGCTGTGCTCGCTGCTGCTCCTCCTGAAGCTCTGGCTGCTAAATCTGAGGCTTTCCTTCCAATTTCAAGCTGCAAAGCACTTGCTGAATTGCAGGGAAAGTCCGGGAGGCATTTGCTGTGCTGGCACACTTTCTCCTTCCTAGACAGAGTGGAAAAGCTTTTCCCTGCCGTGTAGGCGACAAGAGACGCATTAGACGGGCATCCGGAGCTGTCCGAAGGTAAGCGCCTGTTCCCGGCCTCTTTCGGCACAAGCCCCCGCTCCGGAGCGCACCGCGGCCGGCCGGAGGCTCTCTGCCGGCGAAGGTGCCGCTTCTCCGGCAAGGAAGCCTCAGCCGCTTCTCCTGCACACGGAGAGCGTGCTAGCTGCTGAAACGTGAAGAAAGAAGCTGCAGAACACTGGCACTGAGCCTGCAGCTTTCCAGCGGAGAGAAAAAGCTACTTGAACACTCTGCAAGCCTTCCAACTCCCAAAAACATGCACATGGAAGGAGCTGCTGCAAAAGCGATGCTGTGCTCGCTGCTGCTCCTCCTGAAGCTCTGGCTGCTAAATCTGAGGCTTTCCTTCCAATTTCAAGCTGCAAAGCACTTGCTGAATTGCAGGGAAAGTCCGGGAGGCATTTGCTGTGCTGGCACACTTTCTCCTTCCTAGACAGAGTGGAAAAGCTTTTCCCTGCCGTGTAGGCGACAAGAGACGCATTAGACGGGCATCCGGAGCTGTCCGAAGGTAAGCGCCTATTCCCGGCCTCTTTCGGCACAAGCCCCCGCTCCGGAGCGCACCGCGGCCGGCCGGATGCTCTCTGCCGGCGAAGGTGCCGCTTCTCCGGCAAGGAAGTCTCAGCCGCTTCTCCTGCACACGGAGAGCGTGCTAGCTGCTGAAACGTGAAGAAAGAAGCTGCAGAACACTGGCACTGAGCATGCAGCTTTCCAGCGGAGAGAAAAAGCTACTTGAACACTCTGCAAGCCTTTCCACTCCCAAAAACATGCACATGGAAGGAGCTGCTGCAAAAGCGATGCTGTGCTCGCTGCTGCTCCTCCTGAAGCTCTGGCTGCTAAATCTGAGGCTTTCCTTCCAATTTCAAGCTGCAAAGCACTTGCTGAATTGCAGGGAAAGTCCGGGAGGCATTTGCTGTGCTGGCACACTTTCTCCTTCCTAGACAGAGTGGAAAAGCTTTTCCCTGCCGTGTAGGCGACAAGAGACGCATTAGACGGGCATCCGGAGCTGTCCGAAGGTAAGCGCCTGTTCCCGGCCTCTTTCGGCACAAGCCCCCGCTCCGGAGCGCACCGCGGCCGGCCGGAGGCTCTCTGCCGGCGAAGGTGCCGCTTCTCCGGCAAGGAAGCCTCAGCCGCTTCTCCTGCACACGGAGAGCGTGCTAGCTGCTGAAACGTGAAGAAAGAAGCTGCAGAACACTGGCACTGAGCGTGCAGCTTTCCAGCGGAGAGAAAAAGCTACTTGAACACTCTGCAAGCCTTTCCACTCCCAAAAACATGCACATGGAAGGAGCTGCTGCAAAAGCGATGCTGTGCTCGCTGCTGCTCCTCCTGAAGCTCTGGCTGCTAAATCTGAGGCTTTCCTTCCAATTTCAAGCTGCAAAGCACTTGCTGAATTGCAGGGAAAGTCCGGGAGGCATTTGCTGTGCTGGCACACTTTCTCCTTCCTAGACAGAGTGGAAAAGCTTTTCCCTGCCGTGTAGGCGACAAGAGACGCATTAGACGGGCATCCGGAGCTGTCCGAAGGTAAGCGCCTATTCCCGGCCTCTTTCGGCACAAGCCCCCGCTCCGGAGCGCACCGCGGCCGGCCGGATGCTCTCTGCCGGCGAAGGTGCCGCTTCTCCGGCAAGGAAGCCTCAGCCGCTTCTCCTGCACACGGAGAGCGTGCTAGCTGCTGAAACGTGAAGAAAGAAGCTGCAGAACACTGGCACTGAGCCTGCAGCTTTCCAGCGGAGAGAAAAAGCTACTTGAACACTCTGCAAGCCTTTCCACTCCCAAAAACATGCACATGGAAGGAGCTGCTGCAAAAGCGATGCTGTGCTCGCTGCTGCTCCTCCTGAAGCTCTGGCTGCTAAATCTGAGGCTTTCCTTCCAATTTCAAGCTGCAAAGCACTTGCTGAATTGCAGGGAAAGTCCGGGAGGCATTTGCTGTGCTGGCACACTTTCTCCTTCCTAGACAGAGTGGAAAAGCTTTTCCCTGCCGTGTAGGCGACAAGAGACGCATTAGACGGGCATCCGGAGCTGTCCGAAGGTAAGCGCCTGTTGCCGGCCTCTTTCGGCACAAGCCCCCGCTCCGGAGCGCACCGCGGCCGGCCGGAGGCTCTCTGCCGGCGAAGGTGCCGCTTCTCCGGCAAGGAAGCCTCAGCCGCTTCTCCTGCACACGGAGAGCGTGCTAGCTGCTGAAACGTGAAGAAAGAAGCTGCAGAACACTGGCACTGAGCCTGCAGCTTTCCAGCGGAGAGAAAAAGCTACTTGAACACTCTGCAAGCCTTTCCACTCCCAAAAACATGCACATGGAAGGAGCTGCTGCAAAAGCGATGCTGTGCTCGCTGCTGCTCCTCCTGAAGCTCTGGCTGCTAAATCTGAGGCTTTCCTTCCAATTTCAAGCTGCAAAGCACTTGCTGAATTGCAGGGAAAGTGCGGGAGGCATTTGCTGTGCTGGCACACTTTCTCCTTCCTAGACAGAGTGGAAAAGCTTTTCCCTGCCGTGTAGGCGACAAGAGACGCATTAGACGGGCATCCGGAGCTGTCCGAAGGTAAGCGCCTGTTCCCGGCCTCTTTCGGCACAAGCCCCCGCTCCGGAGCGCACCGCGGCCGGCAGGATGCTCTCTGCCGGCGAAGGTGCCGCTTCTCCGGCAAGGAAGCCTCAGCCGCTTCTCCTGCACACGGAGAGCGTGCTAGCTGCTGAAACGTGAAGAAAGAAGCTGCAGAACACTGGCACTGAGCGTGCAGCTTTCCAGCGGAGAGAAAAAGCTACTTGAACACTCTGCAAGCCTTTCCACTCCCAAAAGCATGCACATGGAAGGAGCTGCTGCAAAAGCGATGCTGTGCTCGCTGCTGCTCCTCCTGAAGCTCTGGCTGCTAAATCTGAGGCTTTCCTTCCAATTTCAAGCTGCAAAGCACTTGCTGAATTGCAGGGAAAGTCCGGGAGGCATTTGCTGTGCTGGCACACTTTCTCCTTCCTAGACAGAGTGGAAAAGCTTTTCCCTGCCGTGTAGGCGACAAGAGACGCATTAGACGGGCATCCGGAGCTGTCCGAAGGTAAGCGCCTGTTCCCGGCCTCTTTCGGCACAAGCCCCCGCTCCGGAGCGCACCGCGGCCGGCCGGAGGCTCTCTGCCGGCGAAGGTGCCGCTTCTCCGGCAAGGAAGCCTCTCCCGCTTCTCCTGCACACGGAGAGCGTGCTAGCTGCTGAAACGTGAAGAAAGAAGCTGCAGAACACTGGCACTGAGCGTGCAGCTTTCCAGCGGAGAGAAAAAGCTACTTGAACACTCTGCAAGCCTTTCCACTCCCAAAAACATGCACATGGAAGGAGCTGCTGCAAAAGCGATGCTGTGCTCGCTGCTGCTCCTCCTGAAGCTCTGGCTGCTAAATCTGAGGCTTTCCTTCCAATTTCAAGCTGCAAAGCACTTGCTGAATTGCAGGGAAAGTCCGGGAGGCATTTGCTGTGCTGGCACACTTTCTCCTTCCTAGACAGAGTGGAAAAGCTTTTCCCTGCCGTCTAGGCGACAAGAGACGCATTAGACGGGCATCCGGAGCTGTCCGAAGGTAAGCGCCTGTTGCCGGCCTCTTTCGGCACAAGCCCCCGCTCCGGAGCGCACCGCGGCCGGCCGGAGGCTCTCTGCCGGCGAAGGTGCCGCTTCTCCGGCAAGGAAGCCTCAGCCGCTTCTCCTGCACACGGAGAGCGTGCTAGCTGCTGAAACGTGAAGAAAGAAGCTGCAGAACACTGGCACTGAGCCTGCAGCTTTCCAGCGGAGAGAAAAAGCTACTTGAACACTCTGCAAGCCTTCCAACTCCCAAAAACATGCACATGGAAGGAGCTGCTGCAAAAGCGATGCTGTGCTCGCTGCTGCTCCTCCTGAAGCTCTGGCTGCTAAATCTGAGGCTTTCCTTCCAATTTCAAGCTGCAAAGCACTTGCTGAATTGCAGGGAAAGTCCGGGAGGCATTTGCTGTGCTGGCACACTTTCTCCTTCCTAGACAGAGTGGAAAAGCTTTTCCCTGCCGTGTAGGCGACAAGAGACGCATTAGACGGGCATCCGGAGCTGTCCGAAGGTAAGCTTCTGTTCCCGGCCTCTTTCGGCACAAGCCCCCGCTCCGGAGCGCACCGCGGCCGGCAGGATGCTCTCTGCCGGCGAAGGTGCCGCTTCTCCGGCAAGGAAGCCTCAGCCGCTTCTCCTGCACACGGAGAGCGTGCTAGCTGCTGAAACGTGAAGAAAGAAGCTGCAGAACACTGGCACTGAGCGTGCAGCTTTCCAGCGGAGAGAAAAAGCTACTTGAACACTCTGCAAGCCTTTCCACTCCCAAAAACATGCACATGGAAGGAGCTGCTGCAAAAGCGATGCTGTGCTCGCTGCTGCTCCTCCTGAAGCTCTGGCTGCTAAATCTGAGGCTTTCCTTCCAATTTCAAGCTGCAAAGCACTTGCTGAATTGCAGGGAAAGTGCGGGAGGCATTTGCTGTGCTGGCACACTTTCTCCTTCCTAGACAGAGTGGAAAAGCTTTTCCCTGCCGTGTAGGCGACAAGAGACGCATTAGACGGGCATCCGGAGCTGTCCGAAGGTAAGCGCCTGTTCCCGGCCTCTTTCGGCACAAGCCCCCGCTCCGGAGCGCACCGCGGCCGGCAGGATGCTCTCTGCCGGCGAAGGTGCCGCTTCTCCGGCAAGGAAGCCTCAGCCGCTTCTCCTGCACACGGAGAGCGTGCTAGCTGCTGAAACGTGAAGAAAGAAGCTGCAGAACACTGGCACTGAGCGTGCAGCTTTCCAGCGGAGAGAAAAAGCTACTTGAACACTCTGCAAGCCTTTCCACTCCCAAAAACATGCACATGGAAGGAGCTGCTGCAAAAGCGATGCTGTGCTCGCTGCTGCTCCTCCTGAAGCTCTGGCTGCTAAATCTGAGGCTTTCCTTCCAATTTCAAGCTGCAAAGCACTTGCTGAATTGCAGGGAAAGTCCGGGAGGCATTTGCTGTGCTGGCACACTTTCTCCTTCCTAGACAGAGTGGAAAAGCTTTTCCCTGCCGTGTAGGCGACAAGAGACGCATTAGACGGGCATCCGGAGCTGTCCGAAGGTAAGCGCCTGTTCCCGGCCTCTTTCGGCACAAGCCCCCGCTCCGGAGCGCACCGCGGCCGGCAGGATGCTCTCTGCCGGCGAAGGTGCCGCTTCTCCGGCAAGGAAGCCTCAGCCGCTTCTCCTGCACACGGAGAGCGTGCTAGCTGCTGAAACGTGAAGAAAGAAGCTGCAGAACACTGGCACTGAGCGTGCAGCTTTCCAGCGGAGAGAAAAAGCTACTTGAACACTCTGCAAGCCTTTCCACTCCCAAAAACATGCACATGGAAGGAGCTGCTGCAAAAGCGATGCTGTGCTCGCTGCTGCTCCTCCTGAAGCTCTGGCTGCTAAATCTGAGGCTTTCCTTCCAATTTCAAGCTGCAAAGCACTTGCTGAATTGCAGGGAAAGTCCGGGAGGCATTTGCTGTGCTGGCACACTTTCTCCTTCCTAGACAGAGTGGAAAAGCTTTTCCCTGCCGTGTAGGCGACAAGAGACGCATTAGACGGGCATCCGGAGCTGTCCGAAGGTAAGCGTCTGTTCCCGGCCTCTTTCGGCACAAGCCCCCGCTCCGGAGCGCACCGCGGCCGGCAGGATGCTCTCTGCCGGCGAAGGTGCCGCTTCTCCGGCAAGGAAGCCTCAGCCGCTTCTCCTGCACACGGAGAGCGTGCTAGCTGCTGAAACGTGAAGAAAGAAGCTGCAGAACACTGGCACTGAGCCTGCAGCTTTCCAGCGGAGAGAAAAAGCTACTTGAACACTCTGCAAGCCTTTCCACTCCCAAAAACATGCACATGGAAGGAGCTGCTGCAAAAGCGATGCTGTGCTCGCTGCTGCTCCTCCTGAAGCTCTGGCTGCTAAATCTGAGGCTTTCCTTCCAATTTCAAGCTGCAAAGCACTTGCTGAATTGCAGGGAAAGTCCGGGAGGCATTTGCTGTGCTGGCACACTTTCTCCTTCCTAGACAGAGTGGAAAAGCTTTTCCCTGCCGTGTAGGCGACAAGAGACGCATTAGACGGGCATCCGGAGCTGTCCGAAGGTAAGCGCCTGTTCCCGGCCTCTTTCGGCACAAGCCCCCGCTCCGGAGCGCACCGCGGCCGGCCGGAGGCTCTCTGCCGGCGAAGGTGCCGCTTCTCCGGCAAGGAAGCCTCAGCCGCTTCTCCTGCACACGGAGAGCGTGCTAGCTGCTGAAACGTGAAGAAAGAAGCTGCAGAACACTGGCACTGAGCCTGCAGCTTTCCAGCGGAGAGAAAAAGCTACTTGAACACTCTGCAAGCCTTTCCACTCCCAAAAACATGCACATGGAAGGAGCTGCTGCAAAAGCGATGCTGTGCTCGCTGCTGCTCTTCCTGAAGCTCTGGCTGCTAAATCTGAGGCTTTCCTTCCAATTTCAAGCTGCAAAGCACTTGCTGAATTGCAGGGAAAGTCCGGGAGGCATTTGCTGTGCTGGCACACTTTCTCCTTCCTAGACAGAGTGGAAAAGCTTTTCCCTGCCGTGTAGGCGACAAGAGACGCATTAGACGGGCATCCGGAGCTGTCCGAAGGTAAGCGTCTGTTCCCGGCCTCTTTCGGCACAAGCCCCCGCTCCGGAGCGCACCGCGGCCGGCAGGATGCTCTCTGCCGGCGAAGGTGCCGCTTCTCCGGCAAGGAAGCCTCAGCCGCTTCTCCTGCACACGGAGAGCGTGCTAGCTGCTGAAACGTGAAGAAAGAAGCTGCAGAACACTGGCACTGAGCCTGCAGCTTTCCAGCGGAGAGAAAAAGCTACTTGAACACTCTGCAAGCCTTTCCACTCCCAAAAACATGCACATGGAAGGAGCTGCTGCAAAAGCGATGCTGTGCTCGCTGCTGCTCCTCCTGAAGCTCTGGCTGCTAAATCTGAGGCTTTCCTTCCAATTTCAAGCTGCAAAGCACTTGCTGAATTGCAGGGAAAGTCCGGGAGGCATTTGCTGTGCTGGCACACTTTCTCCTTCCTAGACAGAGTGGAAAAGCTTTTCCCTGCCGTGTAGGCGACAAGAGACGCATTAGACGGGCATCCGGAGCTGTCCGAAGGTAAGCGCCTGTTCCCGGCCTCTTTCGGCACAAGCCCCCGCTCCGGAGCGCACCGCGGCCGGCCGGAGGCTCTCTGCCGGCGAAGGTGCCGCTTCTCCGGCAAGGAAGCCTCAGCCGCTTCTCCTGCACACGGAGAGCGTGCTAGCTGCTGAAACGTGAAGAAAGAAGCTGCAGAACACTGGCACTGAGCCTGCAGCTTTCCAGCGGAGAGAAAAAGCTACTTGAACACTCTGCAAGCCTTTCCACTCCCAAAAGCATGCACATGGAAGGAGCTGCTGCAAAAGCGATGCTGTGCTCGCTGCTGCTCCTCCTGAAGCTCTGGCTGCTAAATCTGAGGCTTTCCTTCCAATTTCAAGCTGCAAAGCACTTGCTGAATTGCAGGGAAAGTCCGGGAGGCATTTGCTGTGCTGGCACACTTTCTCCTTCCTAGACAGAGTGGAAAAGCTTTTCCCTGCCGTGTAGGCGACAAGAGACGCATTAGACGGGCATCCGGAGCTGTCCGAAGGTAAGCTTCTGTTCCCGGCCTCTTTCGGCACAAGCCCCCGCTCCGGAGCGCACCGCGGCCGGCAGGATGCTCTCTGCCGGCGAAGGTGCCGCTTCTCCGGCAAGGAAGCCTCAGCCGCTTCTCCTGCACACGGAGAGCGTGCTAGCTGCTGAAACGTGAAGAAAGAAGCTGCAGAACACTGGCACTGAGCCTGCAGCTTTCCAGCGGAGAGAAAAAGCTACTTGAACACTCTGCAAGCCTTCCACTCCCAAAAACATGCACATGGAAGGAGCTGCTGCAAAAGCGATGCTGTGCTCGCTGCTGCTCCTCCTGAAGCTCTGGCTGCTAAATCTGAGGCTTTCCTTCCAATTTCAAGCTGCAAAGCACTTGCTGAATTGCAGGCAAAGTCCGGGAGGCATTTGCTGTGCTGGCACACTTTCTCCTTCCTAGACAGAGTGGAAAAGCTTTTCCCTGCCGTGTAGGCGACAAGAGACGCATTAGACGGGCATCCGGAGCTGTCCGAAGGTAAGCGTCTGTTCCCGGCCTCTTTCGGCACAAGCCCCCGCTCCGGAGCGCACCACGGCCGGCAGGATGCTCTCTGCCGGCGAAGGTGCCGCTTCTCCGGCAAGGAAGCCTCAGCCGCTTCTCCTGCACACGGAGAGCGTGCTAGCTGCTGAAACGTGAAGAAAGAAGCTGCAGAACACTGGCACTGAGCCTGCAGCTTTCCAGCGGAGAGAAAAAGCTACTTGAACACTCTGCAAGCCTTTCCACTCCCAAAAACATGCACATGGAAGGAGCTGCTGCAAAAGCGATGCTGTGCTCGCTGCTGCTCTTCCTGAAGCTCTGGCTGCTAAATCTGAGGCTTTCCTTCCAATTTCAAGCTGCAAAGCACTTGCTGAATTGCAGGGAAAGTCCGGGAGGCATTTGCTGTGCTGGCACACTTTCTCCTTCCTAGACAGAGTGGAAAAGCTTTTCCCTGCCGTGTAGGCGACAAGAGACGCATTAGACGGGCATCCGGAGCTGTCCGAAGGTAAGCGTCTGTTCCCGGCCTCTTTCGGCACAAGCCCCCGCTCCGGAGCGCACCGCGGCCGGCAGGATGCTCTCTGCCGGCGAAGGTGCCGCCTCTCCGGCAAGGAAGCCTCAGCCGCTTCTCCTGCACACGGAGAGCGTGCTAGCTGCTGAAACGTGAAGAAAGAAGCTGCAGAACACTGGCACTGAGCCTGCAGCTTTCCAGCGGAGAGAAAAAGCTACTTGAACACTCTGCAAGCCTTCCACTCCCAAAAACATGCACATGGAAGGAGCTGCTGCAAAAGCGATGCTGTGCTCGCTGCTGCTCCTCCTGAAGCTCTGGCTGCTAAATCTGAGGCTTTCCTTCCAATTTCAAGCTGCAAAGCACTTGCTGAATTGCAGGGAAAGTCCGGGAGGCATTTGCTGTGCTGGCACACTTTCTCCTTCCTAGACAGAGTGGAAAAGCTTTTCCCTGCCGTGTAGGCGACAAGAGACGCATTAGACGGGCATCCGGAGCTGTCCGAAGGTAAGCGCCTGTTCCCGGCCTCTTTCGGCACAAGCCCCCGCTCCGGAGCGCACCGCGGCCGGCCGGAGGCTCTCTGCCGGCGAAGGTGCCGCTTCTCCGGCAAGGAAGCCTCAGCCGCTTCTCCTGCACACGGAGAGCGTGCTAGCTGCTGAAACGTGAAGAAAGAAGCTGCAGAACACTGGCACTGAGCCTGCAGCTTTCCAGCGGAGAGAAAAAGCTACTTGAACACTCTGCAAGCCTTTCCACTCCCAAAAACATGCACATGGAAGGAGCTGCTGCAAAAGCGATGCTGTGCTCGCTGCTGCTCCTCCTGAAGCTCTGGCTGCTAAATCTGAGGCTTTCCTTCCAATTTCAAGCTGCAAAGCACTTGCTGAATTGCAGGGAAAGTCCGGGAGGCATTTGCTGTGCTGGCACACTTTCTCCTTCCTAGACAGAGTGGAAAAGCTTTTCCCTGCCGTGTAGGCGACAAGAGACGCATTAGACGGGCATCCGGAGCTGTCCGAAGGTAAGCGCCTGTTGCCGGCCTCTTTCGGCACAAGCCCCCGCTCCGGAGCGCACCGCGGCCGGCAGGATGCTCTCTGCCGGCGAAGGTGCCGCTTCTCCGGCAAGGAAGCCTCAGCCGCTTCTCCTGCACACGGAGAGCGTGCTAGCTGCTGAAACGTGAAGAAAGAAGCTGCAGAACACTGGCACTGAGCGTGCAGCTTTCCAGCGGAGAGAAAAAGCTACTTGAACACTCTGCAAGCCTTTCCACTCCCAAAAACATGCACATGGAAGGAGCTGCTGCAAAAGCGATGCTGTGCTCGCTGCTGCTCCTCCTGAAGCTCTGGCTGCTAAATCTGAGGCTTTCCTTCCAATTTCAAGCTGCAAAGCACTTGCTGAATTGCAGGGAAAGTCCGGGAGGCATTTGCTGTGCTGGCACACTTTCTCCTTCCTAGACAGAGTGGAAAAGCTTTTCCCTGCCGTGTAGGCGACAAGAGACGCATTAGACGGGCATCCGGAGCTGTCCGAAGGTAAGCGCCTGTTGCCGGCCTCTTTCGGCACAAGCCCCCGCTCCGGAGCGCACCGCGGCCGGCAGGATGCTCTCTGCCGGCGAAGGTGCCGCTTCTCCGGCAAGGAAGCCTCAGCCGCTTCTCCTGCACACGGAGAGCGTGCTAGCTGCTGAAACGTGAAGAAAGAAGCTGCAGAACACTGGCACTGAGCCTGCAGCTTTCCAGCGGAGAGAAAAAGCTACTTGAACACTCTGCAAGCCTTTCCACTCCCAAAAACATGCACATGGAAGGAGCTGCTGCAAAAGCGATGCTGTGCTCGCTGCTGCTCCTCCTGAAGCTCTGGCTGCTAAATCTGAGGCTTTCCTTCCAATTTCAAGCTGCAAAGCACTTGCTGAATTGCAGGGAAAGTCCGGGAGGCATTTGCTGTGCTGGCACACTTTCTCCTTCCTAGACAGAGTGGAAAAGCTTTTCCCTGCCGTGTAGGCGACAAGAGACGCATTAGACGGGCATCCGGAGCTGTCCGAAGGTAAGCGCCTGTTCCCGGCCTCTTTCGGCACAAGCCCCCGCTCCGGAGCGCACCGCGGCCGGCAGGATGCTCTCTGCCGGCGAAGGTGCCGCTTCTCCGGCAAGGAAGCCTCAGCCGCTTCTCCTGCACACGGAGAGCGTGCTAGCTGCTGAAACGTGAAGAAAGAAGCTGCAGAACACTGGCACTGAGCCTGCAGCTTTCCAGCGGAGAGAAAAAGCTACTTGAACACTCTGCAAGCCTTTCCACTCCCAAAAACATGCACATGGAAGGAGCTGCTGCAAAAGCGATTCTGTGCTCGCTGCTGCTCCTCCTGAAGCTCTGGCTGCTAAATCTGAGGCTTTCCTTCCAATTTCAAGCTGCAAAGCACTTGCTGAATTGCAGGGAAAGTCCGGGAGGCATTTGCTGTGCTGGCACACTTTCTCCTTCCTAGACAGAGTGGAAAAGCTTTTCCCTGCCGTGTAGGCGACAAGAGACGCATTAGACGGGCATCCGGAGCTGTCCGAAGGTAAGCGCCTGTTCCCGGCCTCTTTCGGCACAAGCCCCCGCTCCGGAGCGCACCGCGGCCGGCCGGAGGCTCTCTGCCGGCGAAGGTGCCGCTTCTCCGGCAAGGAAGCCTCAGCCGCTTCTCCTGCACACGGAGAGCGTGCTAGCTGCTGAAACGTGAAGAAAGAAGCTGCAGAACACTGGCACTGAGCCTGCAGCTTTCCAGGAGAGAAAAAGCTACTTGAACACTCTGCAAGCCTTTCCACTTCCAAAAACATGCACATGGAAGGAGCTGCTGCAAAAGCGATGCTGTGCTCGCTGCTGCTCCTCCTGAAGCTCTGGCTGCTAAATCTGAGGCTTTCCTTCCAATTTCAAGCTGCAAAGCACTTGCTGAATTGCAGGGAAAGTCCGGGAGGCATTTGCTCTGCTGGCACACTTTCTCCTTCCTAGACAGAGTGGAAAAGCTTTTCCCTGCCGTGTAGGCGACAAGAGACGCATTAGACGGGCATCCGGAGCTGTCCGAAGGTAAGCGCCTCTTCCCGGCCTCTTTCGGCACAAGCCCCCGCTCCGGAGCGCACCGCGGCCGGCCGGAGGCTCTCTGCCGGCGAAGGTGCCGCTTCTCCGGCAAGGAAGCCTCAGCCGCTTCTCCTGCACACGGAGAGCGTGCTAGCTGCTGAAACGTGAAGAAAGAAGCTGCAGAACACTGGCACTGAGCGTGCAGCTTTCCAGCGGAGAGAAAAAGCTACTTGAACACTCTGCAAGCCTTTCCACTCCCAAAAACATGCACATGGAAGGAGCTGCTGCAAAAGCGATGCTGTGCTCGCTGCTGCTCCTCCTGAAGCTCTGGCTGCTACATCTGAGGCTTTCCTTCCAATTTCAAGCTGCAAAGCACTTGCTGAATTGCAGGGAACGTCCGGGAGGCATTTGCTGTGCTGGCACACTTTCTCCTTCCTAGACAGAGTGGAAAAGCTTTTCCCTGCCGTGTAGGCGACAAGAGACGCATTAGACGGGCATCCGGAGCTGTCCGAAGGTAAGCGCCTGTTGCCGGCCTCTTTCGGCACAAGCCCCCGCTCCGGAGCGCACCGCGGCCGGCCGGAGGCTCTCTGCCGGCGAAGGTGCCTCGTCTCCGGCAAGGAAGCCTCAGCCGCTTCTCCTGCACACGGAGAGCGTGCTAGCTGCTGAAACGTGAAGAAAGAAGCTGCAGAACACTGGCACTGAGCGTGCAGCTTTCCAGCGGAGAGAAAAAGCTACTTGAACACTCTGCAAGCCTTTCCACTCCCAAAAACATGCACATGGAAGGAGCTGCTGCAAAAGCGATGCTGTGCTCGCTGCTGCTCCTCCTGAAGCTCTGGCTGCTAAATCTGAGGCTTTCAATCCAATTTCAAGCTGCAAAGCACTTGCTGAATTGCAGGGAAAGTCCGGGAGGCATTTGCTCTGCTGGCACACTTTCTCCTTCCTAGACAGAGTGGAAAAGCTTTTCCCTGCCGTGTAGGCGACAAGAGACGCATTAGACGGGCATCCGGAGCTGTCCGAAGGTAAGCGCCTCTTCCCGGCCTCTTTCGGCACAAGCCCCCGCTCCGGAGCGCACCGCGGCCGGCCGGAGGCTCTCTGCCGGCGAAGGTGCCTCGTCTCCGGCAAGGAAGCCTCAGCCGCTTCTCCTGCACACGGAGAGCGTGCTAGCTGCTGAAACGTGAAGAAAGAAGCTGCAGAACACTGGCACTGAGCCTGCAGCTTTCCAGCGGAGAGAAAAAGCTACTTGAACACTCTGCAAGCCTTCCCACTCCCAAAAACATGCACATGGAAGGAGCTGCTGCAAAAGCGATGCTGTGCTCGCTGCTGCTCCTCCTGAAGCTCTGGCTGCTAAATCTGAGGCTTTCCTTCCAATTTCAAGCTGCAAAGCACTTGCTGAATTGCAGGGAACGTCCGGGAGGCATTTGCTCTGCTGGCACACTTTCTCCTTCCTAGACAGAGTGGAAAAGCTTTTCCCTGCCGTGTAGGCGACAAGAGACGCATTAGACGGGCATCCGGAGCTGTCCGAAGGTAAGCGCCTGTTCCCGGCCTCTTTCGGCACAAGCCCCCGCTCCGGAGCGCACCGCGGCCGGCCAGAGGCTCTCTGCCGGCGAAGGTGCCGCTTCTCCGGCAAGGAAGCCTCAGCCGCTTCTCCTGCACACGGAGAGCGTGCTAGCTGCTGAAACGTGAAGAAAGAAGCTGCAGAACACTGGCACTGAGCCTGCAGCTTTCCAGCGGAGAGAAAAAGCTACTTGAACACTCTGCAAGCCTTTCCACTCCCAAAAACATGCACATGGAAGGAGCTGCTGCAAAAGCGATGCTGTGCTCGCTGCTGCTCCTCCTGAAGCTCTGGCTGCTAAATCTGAGGCTTTCCTTCCAATTTCAAGCTGCAAAGCACTTGCTGAATTGCAGGGAACGTCCGGGAGGCATTTGCTGTGCTGGCACACTTTCTCCTTCCTAGACAGAGTGGAAAAGCTTTTCCCTGCCGTGTAGGCGACAAGAGACGCATTAGACGGGCATCCGGAGCTGTCCGAAGGTAAGCGCCTCTTCCCGGCCTCTTTCGGCACAAGCCCCCGCTCCGGAGCGCACCGCGGCCGGCCGGAGGCTCTCTGCCGGCGAAGGTGCCTCGTCTCCGGCAAGGAAGCCTCAGCCGCTTCTCCTGCACACGGAGAGCGTGCTAGCTGCTGAAACGTGAAGAAAGAAGCTGCAGAACACTGGCACTGAGCGTGCAGCTTTCCAGCGGAGAGAAAAAGCTACTTGAACGCTCTGCAAGCCTTTCCACTCCCAAAAACATGCACATGGAAGGAGCTGCTGCAAAAGCGATGCTGTGCTCGCTGCTGCTCCTCCTGAAGCTCTGGCTGCTAAATCTGAGGCTTTCCTTCCAATTTCAAGCTGCAAAGCACTTGCTGAATTGCAGGGAAAGTCCGGGAGGCATTTGCTGTGCTGGCACACTTTCTCCTTCCTAGACAGAGTGGAAAAGCTTTTCCCTGCCGTGTAGGCGACAAGAGACGCATTAGACGGGCATCCGGAGCTGTCCGAAGGTAAGCGCCTGTTCCCGGCCTCTTTCGGCACAAGCCCCCGCTCCGGAGCGCACCGCGGCCGGCCGGAGGCTCTCTGCCGGCGAAGGTGCCTCGTCTCCGGCAAGGAAGCCTCAGCCGCTTCTCCTGCACACGGAGAGCGTGCTAGCTGCTGAAACGTGAAGAAAGAAGCTGCAGAACACTGGCACTGAGCGTGCAGCTTTCCAGCGGAGAGAAAAAGCTACTTGAACACTCTGCAAGCCTTTCCACTCCCAAAAACATGCACATGGAAGGAGCTGCTGCAAAAGCGATGCTGTGCTCGCTGCTGCTCCTCCTGAAGCTCTGGCTGCTAAATCTGAGGCTTTCCTTCCAATTTCAAGCTGCAAAGCACTTGCTGAATTGCAGGGAACGTCCGGGAGGCATTTGCTCTGCTGGCACACTTTCTCCTTCCTAGACAGAGTGGAAAAGCTTTTCCCTGCCGTGTAGGCGACAAGAGACGCATTAGACGGGCATCCGGAGCTGTCCGAAGGTAAGCGCCTGTTCCCGGCCTCTTTCGGCACAAGCCCCCGCTCCGGAGCGCACCGCGGCCGGCCGGAGGCTCTCTGCCGGCGAAGGTGCCTCGTCTCCGGCAAGGAAGCCTCAGCCGCTTCTCCTGCACACGGAGAGCGTGCTAGCTGCTGAAACGTGAAGAAAGAAGCTGCAGAACACTGGCACTGAGCCTGCAGCTTTCCAGCGGAGAGAAAAAGCTACTTGAACACTCTGCAAGCCTTTCCACTCCCAAAAACATGCACATGGAAGGAGCTGCTGCAAAAGCGATGCTGTGCTCGCTGCTGCTCCTCCTGAAGCTCTGGCTGCTAAATCTGAGGCTTTCCTTCCAATTTCAAGCTGCAAAGCACTTGCTGAATTGCAGGGAAAGTCCGGGAGGCATTTGCTGTGCTGGCACACTTTCTCCTTCCTAGACAGAGTGGAAAAGCTTTTCCCTGCCGTGTAGGCGACAAGAGACGCATTAGACGGGCATCCGGAGCTGTCCGAAGGTAAGCGCCTCTTCCCGGCCTCTTTCGGCACAAGCCCCCGCTCCGGAGCGCACCGCGGCCGGCCGGAGGCTCTCTGCCGGCGAAGGTGCCTCGTCTCCGGCAAGGAAGCCTCAGCCGCTTCTCCTGCACACGGAGAGCGTGCTAGCTGCTGAAACGTGAAGAAAGAAGCTGCAGAACACTGGCACTGAGCCTGCAGCTTTCCAGCGGAGAGAAAAAGCTACTTGAACACTCTGCAAGCCTTTCCACTCCCAAAAACATGCACATGGAAGGAGCTGCTGCAAAAGCGATGCTGTGCTCGCTGCTGCTCCTCCTGAAGCTCTGGCTGCTAAATCTGAGGCTTTCCTTCCAATTTCAAGCTGCAAAGCACTTGCTGAATTGCAGGGAACGTCCGGGAGGCATTTGCTGTGCTGGCACACTTTCTCCTTCCTAGACAGAGTGGAAAAGCTTTTCCCTGCCGTGTAGGCGACAAGAGACGCATTAGACGGGCATCCGGAGCTGTCCGAAGGTAAGCGCCTGTTGCCGGCCTCTTTCGGCACAAGCCCCCGCTCCGGAGCGCACCGCGGCCGGCCGGAGGCTCTCTGCCGGCGAAGGTGCCGCTTCTCCGGCAAGGAAGCCTCAGCCGCTTCTCCTGCACACGGAGAGCGTGCTAGCTGCTGAAACGTGAAGAAAGAAGCTGCAGAACACTGGCACTGAGCGTGCAGCTTTCCAGCGGAGAGAAAAAGCTACTTGAACACTCTGCAAGCCTTTCCACTCCCAAAAACATGCACATGGAAGGAGCTGCTGCAAAAGCGATGCTGTGCTCGCTGCTGCTCCTCCTGAAGCTCTGGCTGCTAAATCTGAGGCTTTCCTTCCAATTTCAAGCTGCAAAGCACTTGCTGAATTGCAGGGAAAGTCCGGGAGGCATTTGCTGTGCTGGCACACTTTCTCCTTCCTAGACAGAGTGGAAAAGCTTTTCCCTGCCGTGTAGGCGACAAGAGACGCATTAGACGGGCATCCGGAGCTGTCCGAAGGTAAGCGCCTGTTCCCGGCCTCTTTCGGCACAAGCCCCCGCTCTGGAGCGCACCGCGGCCGGCCGGAGGCTCTCTGCCGGTGAAGGTGCCGCTTCTCCGGCAAGGAAGCCTCAGCCGCTTCTCCTGCACACGGAGAGCGTGCTAGCTGCTGAAACGTGAAGAAAGAAGCTGCAGAACACTGGCACTGAGCGTGCAGCTTTCCAGCGGAGAGAAAAAGCTACTTGAACACTCTGCAAGCCTTTCCACTCCCAAAAACATGCACATGGAAGGAGCTGCTGCAAAAGCGATGCTGTGCTCGCTGCTGCTCCTCCTGAAGCTCTGGCTGCTAAATCTGAGGCTTTCCTTCCAATTTCAAGCTGCAAAGCACTTGCTGAATTGCAGGGAAAGTCCGGGAGGCATTTGCTCTGCTGGCACACTTTCTCCTTCCTAGACAGAGTGGAAAAGCTTTTCCCTGCCGTGTAGGCGACAAGAGACGCATTAGACGGGCATCCGGAGCTGTCCGAAGGTAAGCGCCTGTTCCCGGCCTCTTTCGGCACAAGCCCCCGCTCCGGAGCGCACCGCGGCCGGCCGGAGGCTCTCTGCCGGCGAAGGTGCCTCGTCTCCGGCAAGGAAGCCTCAGCCGCTTCTCCTGCACACGGAGAGCGTGCTAGCTGCTGAAACGTGAAGAAAGAAGCTGCAGAACACTGGCACTGAGCCTGCAGCTTTCCAGCGGAGAGAAAAAGCTACTTGAACACTCTGCAAGCCTTTCCACTCCCAAAAACATGCACATGGAAGGAGCTGCTGCAAAAGCGATGCTGTGCTCGCTGCTGCTCCTCCTGAAGCTCTGGCTGCTAAATCTGAGGCTTTCCTTCCAATTTCAAGCTGCAAAGCACTTGCTGAATTGCAGGGAACGTCCGGGAGGCATTTGCTGTGCTGGCACACTTTCTCCTTCCTAGACAGAGTGGAAAAGCTTTTCCCTGCCGTGTAGGCGACAAGAGACGCATTAGACGGGCATCCGGAGCTGTCCGAAGGTAAGCGCCTGTTGCCGGCCTCTTTCGGCACAAGCCCCCGCTCCGGAGCGCACCGCGGCCGGCCGGAGGCTCTCTGCCGGCGAAGGTGCCTCGTCTCCGGCAAGGAAGCCTCAGCCGCTTCTCCTGCACACGGAGAGCGTGCTAGCTGCTGAAACGTGAAGAAAGAAGCTGCAGAACACTGGCACTGAGCGTGCAGCTTTCCAGCGGAGAGAAAAAGCTACTTGAACACTCTGCAAGCCTTTCCACTCCCAAAAACATGCACATGGAAGGAGCTGCTGCAAAAGCGATGCTGTGCTCGCTGCTGCTCCTCCTGAAGCTCTGGCTGCTAAATCTGAGGCTTTCCTTCCAATTTCAAGCTGCAAAGCACTTGCTGAATTGCAGGGAAAGTCCGGGAGGCATTTGCTGTGCTGGCACACTTTCTCCTTCCTAGACAGAGTGGAAAAGCTTTTCCCTGCCGTGTAGGCGACAAGAGACGCATTAGACGGGCATCCGGAGCTGTCCGAAGGTAAGCGCCTGTTGCCGGCCTCTTTCGGCACAAGCCCCCGCTCCGGAGCGCACCGCGGCCGGCCGGAGGCTCTCTGCCGGCGAAGGTGCCTCGTCTCCGGCAAGGAAGCCTCAGCCGCTTCTCCTGCACACGGAGAGCGTGCTAGCTGCTGAAACGTGAAGAAAGAAGCTGCAGAACACTGGCACTGAGCGTGCAGCTTTCCAGCGGAGAGAAAAAGCTACTTGAACACTCTGCAAGCCTTTCCACTCCCAAAAACATGCACATGGAAGGAGCTGCTGCAAAAGCGATGCTGTGCTCGCTGCTGCTCCTCCTGAAGCTCTGGCTGCTAAATCTGAGGCTTTCCTTCCAATTTCAAGCTGCAAAGCACTTGCTGAATTGCAGGGAACGTCCGGGAGGCATTTGCTGTGCTGGCACACTTTCTCCTTCCTAGACAGAGTGGAAAAGCTTTTCCCTGCCGTGTAGGCGACAAGAGACGCATTAGACGGGCATCCGGAGCTGTCCGAAGGTAAGCGCCTGTTCCCGGCCTCTTTCGGCACAAGCCCCCGCTCCGGAGCGCACCGCGGCCGGCCGGAGGCTCTCTGCCGGCGAAGGTGCCTCGTCTCCGGCAAGGAAGCCTCAGCCGCTTCTCCTGCACACGGAGAGCGTGCTAGCTGCTGAAACGTGAAGAAAGAAGCTGCAGAACACTGGCACTGAGCGTGCAGCTTTCCAGCGGAGAGAAAAAGCTACTTGAACACTCTGCAAGCCTTTCCACTCCCAAAAGCATGCACATGGAAGGAGCTACTGCAAAAGCGATGCTGTGCTCGCTGCTGCTCCTCCTGAAGCTCTGGCTGCTAAATCTGAGGCTTTCCTTCCAATTTCAAGCTGCAAAGCACTTGCTGAATTGCAGGGAACGTCCGGGAGGCATTTGCTGTGCTGGCACACTTTCTCCTTCCTAGACAGAGTGGAAAAGCTTTTCCCTGCCGTGTAGGCGACAAGAGACGCATTAGACGGGCATCCGGAGCTGTCCGAAGGTAAGCGCCTGTTCCCGGCCTCTTTCGGCACAAGCCCCCGCTCCGGAGCGCACCGCGGCCGGCCGGAGGCTCTCTGCCGGCGAAGGTGCCTCGTCTCCGGCAAGGAAGCCTCAGCCGCTTCTCCTGCACACGGAGAGCGTGCTAGCTGCTGAAACGTGAAGAAAGAAGCTGCAGAACACTGGCACTGAGCGTGCAGCTTTCCAGCGGAGAGAAAAAGCTACTTGAACACTCTGCAAGCCTTTCCACTCCCAAAAACATGCACATGGAAGGAGCTGCTGCAAAAGCGATGCTGTGCTCGCTGCTGCTCCTCCTGAAGCTCTGGCTGCTAAATCTGAGGCTTTCCTTCCAATTTCAAGCTGCAAAGCACTTGCTGAATTGCAGGGAAAGTCCGGGAGGCATTTGCTGTGCTGGCACACTTTCTCCTTCCTAGACAGAGTGGAAAAGCTTTTCCCTGCCGTGTAGGCGACAAGAGACGCATTAGACGGGCATCCGGAGCTGTCCGAAGGTAAGCGCCTGTTCCCGGCCTCTTTCGGCACAAGCCCCCGCTCCGGAGCGCACCGCGGCCGGCCGGAGGCTCTCTGCCGGCGAAGGTGCCTCGTCTCCGGCAAGGAAGCCTCAGCCGCTTCTCCTGCACACGGAGAGCGTGCTAGCTGCTGAAACGTGAAGAAAGAAGCTGCAGAACACTGGCACTGAGCGTGCAGCTTTCCAGCGGAGAGAAAAAGCTACTTGAACACTCTGCAAGCCTTTCCACTCCCAAAAGCATGCACATGGAAGGAGCTGCTGCAAAAGCGATGCTGTGCTCGCTGCTGCTCCTCCTGAAGCTCTGGCTGCTAAATCTGAGGCTTTCCTTCCAATTTCAAGCTGCAAAGCACTTGCTGAATTGCAGGGAAAGTCCGGGAGGCATTTGCTGTGCTGGCACACTTTCTCCTTCCTAGACAGAGTGGAAAAGCTTTTCCCTGCCGTGTAGGCGACAAGAGACGCATTAGACGGGCATCCGGAGCTGTCCGAAGGTAAGCGCCTGTTCCCGGCCTCTTTCGGCACAAGCCCCCGCTCCGGAGCGCACCGCGGCCGGCCGGAGGCTCTCTGCCGGCGAAGGTGCCTCGTCTCCGGCAAGGAAGCCTCAGCCGCTTCTCCTGCACACGGAGAGCGTGCTAGCTGCTGAAACGTGAAGAAAGAAGCTGCAGAACACTGGCACTGAGCCTGCAGCTTTCCAGCGGAGAGAAAAAGCTACTTGAACACTCTGCAAGCCTTTCCACTCCCAAAAACATGCACATGGAAGGAGCTGCTGCAAAAGCGATGCTGTGCTCGCTGCTGCTCCTCCTGAAGCTCTGGCTGCTAAATCTGAGGCTTTCCTTCCAATTTCAAGCTGCAAAGCACTTGCTGAATTGCAGGGAAAGTCCGGGAGGCATTTGCTGTGCTGGCACACTTTCTCCTTCCTAGACAGAGTGGAAAAGCTTTTCCCTGCCGTGTAGGCGACAAGAGACGCATTAGACGGGCATCCGGAGCTGTCCGAAGGTAAGCGCCTGTTCCCGGCCTCTTTCGGCACAAGCCCCCGCTCCGGAGCGCACCGCGGCCGGCCGGAGGCTCTCTGCCGGCGAAGGTGCCTCGTCTCCGGCAAGGAAGCCTCAGCCGCTTCTCCTGCACACGGAGAGCGTGCTAGCTGCTGAAACGTGAAGAAAGAAGCTGCAGAACACTGGCACTGAGCCTGCAGCTTTCCAGCGGAGAGAAAAAGCTACTTGAACACTCTGCAAGCCTTTCCACTTCCAAAAACATGCACATGGAAGGAGCTGCTGCAAAAGCGATGCTGTGCTCGCTGCTGCTCCTCCTGAAGCTCTGGCTGCTAAATCTGAGGCTTTCCTTCCAATTTCAAGCTGCAAAGCACTTGCTGAATTGCAGGGAAAGTCCGGGAGGCATTTGCTCTGCTGGCACACTTTCTCCTTCCTAGACAGAGTGGAAAAGCTTTTCCCTGCCGTGTAGGCGACAAGAGACGCATTAGACGGGCATCCGGAGCTGTCCGAAGGTAAGCGCCTGTTCCCGGCCTCTTTCGGCACAAGCCCCCGCTCCGGAGCGCACCGCGGCCGGCCGGAGGCTCTCTGCCGGCGAAGGTGCCGCTTCTCCGGCAAGGAAGCCTCAGCCGCTTCTCCTGCACACGGAGAGCGTGCTAGCTGCTGAAACGTGAAGAAAGAAGCTGCAGAACACTGGCACTGAGCGTGCAGCTTTCCAGCGGAGAGAAAAAGCTACTTGAACACTCTGCAAGCCTTTCCACTCCCAAAAACATGCACATGGAAGGAGCTGCTGCAAAAGCGATGCTGTGCTCGCTGCTGCTCCTCCTGAAGCTCTGGCTGCTAAATCTGAGGCTTTCCTTCCAATTTCAAGCTGCAAAGCACTTGCTGAATTGCAGGGAAAGTGCGGGAGGCATTTGCTGTGCTGGCACACTTTCTCCTTCCTAGACAGAGTGGAAAAGCTTTTCCCTGCCGTGTAGGCGACAAGAGACGCATTAGACGGGCATCCGGAGCTGTCCGAAGGTAAGCGCCTGTTCCCGGCCTCTTTCGGCACAAGCCCCCGCTCCGGAGCGCACCGCGGCCGGCCGGAGGCTCTCTGCCGGCGAAGGTGCCTCGTCTCCGGCAAGGAAGCCTCAGCCGCTTCTCCTGCACACGGAGAGCGTGCTAGCTGCTGAAACGTGAAGAAAGAAGCTGCAGAACACTGGCACTGAGCGTGCAGCTTTCCAGCGGAGAGAAAAAGCTACTTGAACACTCTGCAAGCCTTTCCACTCCCAAAAACATGCACATGGAAGGAGCTGCTGCAAAAGCGATGCTGTGCTCGCTGCTGCTCCTCCTGAAGCTCTGGCTGCTAAATCTGAGGCTTTCCTTCCAATTTCAAGCTGCAAAGCACTTGCTGAATTGCAGGGAAAGTCCGGGAGGCATTTGCTCTGCTGGCACACTTTCTCCTTCCTAGACAGAGTGGAAAAGCTTTTCCCTGCCGTGTAGGCGACAAGAGACGCATTAGACGGGCATCCGGAGCTGTCCGAAGGTAAGCGCCTGTTCCCGGCCTCTTTCGGCACAAGCCCCCGCTCCGGAGCGCACCGCGGCCGGCCGGAGGCTCTCTGCCGGCGAAGGTGCCTCGTCTCCGGCAAGGAAGCCTCAGCCGCTTCTCCTGCACACGGAGAGCGTGCTAGCTGCTGAAACGTGAAGAAAGAAGCTGCAGAACACTGGCACTGAGCCTGCAGCTTTCCAGCGGAGAGAAAAAGCTACTTGAACACTCTGCAAGCCTTTCCACTTCCAAAAACATGCACATGGAAGGAGCTGCTGCAAAAGCGATGCTGTGCTCGCTGCTGCTCCTCCTGAAGCTCTGGCTGCTAAATCTGAGGCTTTCCTTCCAATTTCAAGCTGCAAAGCACTTGCTGAATTGCAGGGAAAGTCCGGGAGGCATTTGCTCTGCTGGCACACTTTCTCCTTCCTAGACAGAGTGGAAAAGCTTTTCCCTGCCGTGTAGGCGACAAGAGACGCATTAGACGGGCATCCGGAGCTGTCCGAAGGTAAGCGCCTGTTCCCGGCCTCTTTCGGCACAAGCCCCCGCTCCGGAGCGCACCGCGGCCGGCCGGAGGCTCTCTGCCGGCGAAGGTGCCGCTTCTCCGGCAAGGAAGCCTCAGCCGCTTCTCCTGCACACGGAGAGCGTGCTAGCTGCTGAAACGTGAAGAAAGAAGCTGCAGAACACTGGCACTGAGCCTGCAGCTTTCCAGCGGAGAGAAAAAGCTACTTGAACACTCTGCAAGCCTTTCCACTCCCAAAAACATGCACATGGAAGGAGCTGCTGCAAAAGCGATGCTGTGCTCGCTGCTGCTCCTCCTGAAGCTCTGGCTGCTAAATCTGAGGCTTTCCTTCCAATTTCAAGCTGCAAAGCACTTGCTGAATTGCAGGGAACGTCCGGGAGGCATTTGCTGTGCTGGCACACTTTCTCCTTCCTAGACAGAGTGGAAAAGCTTTTCCCTGCCGTGTAGGCGACAAGAGACGCATTAGACGGGCATCCGGAGCTGTCCGAAGGTAAGCGCCTGTTGCCGGCCTCTTTCGGCACAAGCCCCCGCTCCGGAGCGCACCGCGGCCGGCCGGAGGCTCTCTGCCGGCGAAGGTGCCTCGTCTCCGGCAAGGAAGCCTCAGCCGCTTCTCCTGCACACGGAGAGCGTGCTAGCTGCTGAAACGTGAAGAAAGAAGCTGCAGAACACTGGCACTGAGCCTGCAGCTTTCCAGCGGAGAGAAAAAGCTACTTGAACACTCTGCAAGC
Source organism: Fringilla coelebs (assembly GCF_963513975.1). Classification (NCBI taxonomy): domain Eukaryota; kingdom Metazoa; phylum Chordata; class Aves; order Passeriformes; family Fringillidae; genus Fringilla; species Fringilla coelebs. The sequence goes on along the minus strand of NW_028167439.1, from coordinate 195,573 downwards.
CTTTCCACTCCCAAAAACATGCACATGGAAGGAGCTGCTGCAAAAGCGATGCTGTGCTCGCTGCTGCTCCTCCTGAAGCTCTGGCTGCTAAATCTGAGGCTTTCCTTCCAATTTCAAGCTGCAAAGCACTTGCTGAATTGCAGGGAAAGTCCGGGAGGCATTTGCTCTGCTGGCACACTTTCTCCTTCCTAGACAGAGTGGAAAAGCTTTTCCCTGCCGTGTAGGCGACAAGAGACGCATTAGACGGGCATCCGGAGCTGTCCGAAGGTAAGCGCCTGTTCCCGGCCTCTTTCGGCACAAGCCCCCGCTCCGGAGCGCACCGCGGCCGGCCGGAGGCTCTCTGCCGGCGAAGGTGCCTCGTCTCCGGCAAGGAAGCCTCAGCCGCTTCTCCTGCACACGGAGAGCGTGCTAGCTGCTGAAACGTGAAGAAAGAAGCTGCAGAACACTGGCACTGAGCCTGCAGCTTTCCAGCGGAGAGAAAAAGCTACTTGAACACTCTGCAAGCCTTTCCACTCCCAAAAACATGCACATGGAAGGAGCTGCTGCAAAAGCGATGCTGTGCTCGCTGCTGCTCCTCCTGAAGCTCTGGCTGCTAAATCTGAGGCTTTCCTTCCAATTTCAAGCTGCAAAGCACTTGCTGAATTGCAGGGAACGTCCGGGAGGCATTTGCTCTGCTGGCACACTTTCTCCTTCCTAGACAGAGTGGAAAAGCTTTTCCCTGCCGTGTAGGCGACAAGAGACGCATTAGACGGGCATCCGGAGCTGTCCGAAGGTAAGCGCCTGTTCCCGGCCTCTTTCGGCACAAGCCCCCGCTCCGGAGCGCACCGCGGCCGGCCAGAGGCTCTCTGCCGGCGAAGGTGCCGCTTCTCCGGCAAGGAAGCCTCAGCCGCTTCTCCTGCACACGGAGAGCGTGCTAGCTGCTGAAACGTGAAGAAAGAAGCTGCAGAACACTGGCACTGAGCCTGCAGCTTTCCAGCGGAGAGAAAAAGCTACTTGAACACTCTGCAAGCCTTTCCACTCCCAAAAACATGCACATGGAAGGAGCTGCTGCAAAAGCGATGCTGTGCTCGCTGCTGCTCCTCCTGAAGCTCTGGCTGCTAAATCTGAGGCTTTCCTTCCAATTTCAAGCTGCAAAGCACTTGCTGAATTGCAGGGAAAGTCCGGGAGGCATTTGCTCTGCTGGCACACTTTCTCCTTCCTAGACAGAGTGGAAAAGCTTTTCCCTGCCGTGTAGGCGACAAGAGACGCATTAGACGGGCATCCGGAGCTGTCCGAAGGTAAGCGCCTGTTCCCGGCCTCTTTCGGCACAAGCCCCCGCTCCGGAGCGCACCGCGGCCGGCCGGAGGCTCTCTGCCGGCGAAGGTGCCTCGTCTCCGGCAAGGAAGCCTCAGCCGCTTCTCCTGCACACGGAGAGCGTGCTAGCTGCTGAAACGTGAAGAAAGAAGCTGCAGAACACTGGCACTGAGCGTGCAGCTTTCCAGCGGAGAGAAAAAGCTACTTGAACACTCTGCAAGCCTTTCCACTCCCAAAAACATGCACATGGAAGGAGCTGCTGCAAAAGCGATGCTGTGCTCGCTGCTGCTCCTCCTGAAGCTCTGGCTGCTAAATCTGAGGCTTTCCTTCCAATTTCAAGCTGCAAAGCACTTGCTGAATTGCAGGGAAAGTCCGGGAGGCATTTGCTCTGCTGGCACACTTTCTCCTTCCTAGACAGAGTGGAAAAGCTTTTCCCTGCCGTGTAGGCGACAAGAGACGCATTAGACGGGCATCCGGAGCTGTCCGAAGGTAAGCGCCTGTTCCCGGCCTCTTTCGGCACAAGCCCCCGCTCCGGAGCGCACCGCGGCCGGCCGGAGGCTCTCTGCCGGCGAAGGTGCCTCGTCTCCGGCAAGGAAGCCTCAGCCGCTTCTCCTGCACACGGAGAGCGTGCTAGCTGCTGAAACGTGAAGAAAGAAGCTGCAGAACACTGGCACTGAGCCTGCAGCTTTCCAGCGGAGAGAAAAAGCTACTTGAACACTCTGCAAGCCTTTCCACTCCCAAAAACATGCACATGGAAGGAGCTGCTGCAAAAGCGATGCTGTGCTCGCTGCTGCTCCTCCTGAAGCTCTGGCTGCTAAATCTGAGGCTTTCCTTCCAATTTCAAGCTGCAAAGCACTTGCTGAATTGCAGGGAAAGTCCGGGAGGCATTTGCTGTGCTGGCACACTTTCTCCTTCCTAGACAGAGTGGAAAAGCTTTTCCCTGCCGTGTAGGCGACAAGAGACGCATTAGACGGGCATCCGGAGCTGTCCGAAGGTAAGCGCCTGTTCCCGGCCTCTTTCGGCACAAGCCCCCGCTCCGGAGCGCACCGCGGCCGGCCGGAGGCTCTCTGCCGGCGAAGGTGCCTCGTCTCCGGCAAGGAAGCCTCAGCCGCTTCTCCTGCACACGGAGAGCGTGCTAGCTGCTGAAACGTGAAGAAAGAAGCTGCAGAACACTGGCACTGAGCCTGCAGCTTTCCAGCGGAGAGAAAAAGCTACTTGAACACTCTGCAAGCCTTTCCACTCCCAAAAACATGCACATGGAAGGAGCTGCTGCAAAAGCGATGCTGTGCTCGCTGCTGCTCCTCCTGAAGCTCTGGCTGCTAAATCTGAGGCTTTCCTTCCAATTTCAAGCTGCAAAGCACTTGCTGAATTGCAGGGAAAGTCCGGGAGGCATTTGCTGTGCTGGCACACTTTCTCCTTCCTAGACAGAGTGGAAAAGCTTTTCCCTGCCGTGTAGGCGACAAGAGACGCATTAGACGGGCATCCGGAGCTGTCCGAAGGTAAGCGCCTGTTCCCGGCCTCTTTCGGCACAAGCCCCCGCTCCGGAGCGCACCGCGGTCGGCCGGAGGCTCTCTGCCGGCGAAGGTGCCTCGTCTCCGGCAAGGAAGCCTCAGCCGCTTCTCCTGCACACGGAGAGCGTGCTAGCTGCTGAAACGTGAAGAAAGAAGCTGCAGAACACTGGCACTGAGCGTGCAGCTTTCCAGCGGAGAGAAAAAGCTACTTGAACACTCTGCAAGCCTTTCCACTCCCAAAAACATGCACATGGAAGGAGCTGCTGCAAAAGCGATGCTGTGCTCGCTGCTGCTCCTCCTGAAGCTCTGGCTGCTAAATCTGAGGCTTTCCTTCCAATTTCAAGCTGCAAAGCACTTGCTGAATTGCAGGGAACGTCCGGGAGGCATTTGCTGTGCTGGCACACTTTCTCCTTCCTAGACAGAGTGGAAAAGCTTTTCCCTGCCGTGTAGGCGACAAGAGACGCATTAGACGGGCATCCGGAGCTGTCCGAAGGTAAGCGCCTGTTCCCGGCCTCTTTCGGCACAAGCCCCCGCTCCGGAGCGCACCGCGGCCGGCCGGAGGCTCTCTGCCGGCGAAGGTGCCTCGTCTCCGGCAAGGAAGCCTCAGCCGCTTCTCCTGCACACGGAGAGCGTGCTAGCTGCTGAAACGTGAAGAAAGAAGCTGCAGAACACTGGCACTGAGCCTGCAGCTTTCCAGCGGAGAGAAAAAGCTACTTGAACACTCTGCAACCCTTTCCACTCCCAAAAGCATGCACATGGAAGGAGCTGCTGCAAAAGCGATGCTGTGCTCGCTGCTGCTCCTCCTGAAGCTCTGGCTGCTAAATCTGAGGCTTTCCTTCCAATTTCAAGCTGCAAAGCACTTGCTGAATTGCAGGGAACGTCCGGGAGGCATTTGCTGTGCTGGCACACTTTCTCCTTCCTAGACAGAGTGGAAAAGCTTTTCCCTGCCGTGTAGGCGACAAGAGACGCATTAGACGGGCATCCGGAGCTGTCCGAAGGTAAGCGCCTGTTCCCGGCCTCTTTCGGCACAAGCCCCCGCTCCGGAGCGCACCGCGGCCGGCCGGAGGCTCTCTGCCGGCGAAGGTGCCTCGTCTCCGGCAAGGAAGCCTCAGCCGCTTCTCCTGCACACGGAGAGCGTGCTAGCTGCTGAAACGTGAAGAAAGAAGCTGCAGAACACTGGCACTGAGCCTGCAGCTTTCCAGCGGAGAGAAAAAGCTACTTGAACACTCTGCAACCCTTTCCACTCCCAAAAACATGCACATGGAAGGAGCTGCTGCAAAAGCGATGCTGTGCTCGCTGCTGCTCCTCCTGAAGCTCTGGCTGCTAAATCTGAGGCTTTCCTTCCAATTTCAAGCTGCAAAGCACTTGCTGAATTGCAGGGAAAGTCCGGGAGGCATTTGCTGTGCTGGCACACTTTCTCCTTCCTAGACAGAGTGGAAAAGCTTTTCCCTGCCGTGTAGGCGACAAGAGACGCATTAGACGGGCATCCGGAGCTGTCCGAAGGTAAGCGCCTGTTCCCGGCCTCTTTCGGCACAAGCCCCCGCTCCGGAGCGCACCGCGGCCGGCCGGAGGCTCTCTGCCGGCGAAGGTGCCTCGTCTCCGGCAAGGAAGCCTCAGCCGCTTCTCCTGCACACGGAGAGCGTGCTAGCTGCTGAAACGTGAAGAAAGAAGCTGCAGAACACTGGCACTGAGCCTGCAGCTTTCCAGCGGAGAGAAAAAGCTACTTGAACACTCTGCAAGCCTTTCCACTCCCAAAAGCATGCACATGGAAGGAGCTGCTGCAAAAGCGATGCTGTGCTCGCTGCTGCTCCTCCTGAAGCTCTGGCTGCTAAATCTGAGGCTTTCCTTCCAATTTCAAGCTGCAAAGCACTTGCTGAATTGCAGGGAAAGTCCGGGAGGCATTTGCTGAGCTGGCACACTTTCTCCTTCCTAGACAGAGTGGAAAAGCTTTTCCCTGCCGTGTAGGCGACAAGAGACGCATTAGACGGGCATCCGGAGCTGTCCGAAGGTAAGCGCCTGTTCCCGGCCTCTTTCGGCACAAGCCCCCGCTCCGGAGCGCACCGCGGCCGGCCGGAGGCTCTCTGCCGGCGAAGGTGCCTCGTCTCCGGCAAGGAAGCCTCAGCCGCTTCTCCTGCACACGGAGAGCGTGCTAGCTGCTGAAACGTGAAGAAAGAAGCTGCAGAACACTGGCACTGAGCCTGCAGCTTTCCAGCGGAGAGAAAAAGCTACTTGAACACTCTGCAAGCCTTTCCACTCCCAAAAACATGCACATGGAAGGAGCTGCTGCAAAAGCGATGCTGTGCTCGCTGCTGCTCCTCCTGAAGCTCTGGCTGCTAAATCTGAGGCTTTCCTTCCAATTTCAAGCTGCAAAGCACTTGCTGAATTGCAGGGAAAGTCCGGGAGGCATTTGCTCTGCTGGCACACTTTCTCCTTCCTAGACAGAGTGGAAAAGCTTTTCCCTGCCGTGTAGGCGACAAGAGACGCATTAGACGGGCATCCGGAGCTGTCCGAAGGTAAGCGCCTCTTCCCGGCCTCTTTCGGCACAAGCCCCCGCTCCGGAGCGCACCGCGGCCGGCCGGAGGCTCTCTGCCGGCGAAGGTGCCTCGTCTCCGGCAAGGAAGCCTCAGCCGCTTCTCCTGCACACGGAGAGCGTGCTAGCTGCTGAAACGTGAAGAAAGAAGCTGCAGAACACTGGCACTGAGCCTGCAGCTTTCCAGCGGAGAGAAAAAGCTACTTGAACACTCTGCAAGCCTTTCCACTTCCAAAAACATGCACATGGAAGGAGCTGCTGCAAAAGCGATGCTGTGCTCGCTGCTGCTCCTCCTGAAGCTCTGGCTGCTAAATCTGAGGCTTTCCTTCCAATTTCAAGCTGCAAAGCACTTGCTGAATTGCAGGGAAAGTCCGGGAGGCATTTGCTCTGCTGGCACACTTTCTCCTTCCTAGACAGAGTGGAAAAGCTTTTCCCTGCCGTGTAGGCGACAAGAGACGCATTAGACGGGCATCCGGAGCTGTCCGAAGGTAAGCGCCTGTTCCCGGCCTCTTTCGGCACAAGCCCCCGCTCCGGAGCGCACCGCGGCCGGCCGGAGGCTCTCTGCCGGCGAAGGTGCCGCTTCTCCGGCAAGGAAGCCTCAGCCGCTTCTCCTGCACACGGAGAGCGTGCTAGCTGCTGAAACGTGAAGAAAGAAGCTGCAGAACACTGGCACTGAGCGTGCAGCTTTCCAGCGGAGAGAAAAAGCTACTTGAACACTCTGCAAGCCTTTCCACTCCCAAAAACATGCACATGGAAGGAGCTGCTGCAAAAGCGATGCTGTGCTCGCTGCTGCTCCTCCTGAAGCTCTGGCTGCTAAATCTGAGGCTTTCCTTCCAATTTCAAGCTGCAAAGCACTTGCTGAATTGCAGGGAACGTCCGGGAGGCATTTGCTGTGCTGGCACACTTTCTCCTTCCTAGACAGAGTGGAAAAGCTTTTCCCTGCCGTGTAGGCGACAAGAGACGCATTAGACGGGCATCCGGAGCTGTCCGAAGGTAAGCGCCTGTTCCCGGCCTCTTTCGGCACAAGCCCCCGCTCCGGAGCGCACCGCGGCCGGCCGGAGGCTCTCTGCCGGCGAAGGTGCCTCGTCTCCGGCAAGGAAGCCTCAGCCGCTTCTCCTGCACACGGAGAGCGTGCTAGCTGCTGAAACGTGAAGAAAGAAGCTGCAGAACACTGGCACTGAGCCTGCAGCTTTCCAGCGGAGAGAAAAAGCTACTTGAACACTCTGCAAGCCTTTCCACTCCCAAAAACATGCACATGGAAGGAGCTGCTGCAAAAGCGATGCTGTGCTCGCTGCTGCTCCTCCTGAAGCTCTGGCTGCTAAATCTGAGGCTTTCCTTCCAATTTCAAGCTGCAAAGCACTTGCTGAATTGCAGGGAAAGTCCGGGAGGCATTTGCTGTGCTGGCACACTTTCTCCTTCCTAGACAGAGTGGAAAAGCTTTTCCCTGCCGTGTAGGCGACAAGAGACGCATTAGACGGGCATCCGGAGCTGTCCGAAGGTAAGCGCCTGTTCCCGGCCTCTTTCGGCACAAGCCCCCGCTCCGGAGCGCACCGCGGCCGGCCGGAGGCTCTCTGCCGGCGAAGGTGCCTCGTCTCCGGCAAGGAAGCCTCAGCCGCTTCTCCTGCACACGGAGAGCGTGCTAGCTGCTGAAACGTGAAGAAAGAAGCTGCAGAACACTGGCACTGAGCGTGCAGCTTTCCAGCGGAGAGAAAAAGCTACTTGAACACTCTGCAAGCCTTTCCACTCCCAAAAGCATGCACATGGAAGGAGCTGCTGCAAAAGCGATGCTGTGCTCGCTGCTGCTCCTCCTGAAGCTCTGGCTGCTAAATCTGAGGCTTTCCTTCCAATTTCAAGCTGCAAAGCACTTGCTGAATTGCAGGGAAAGTCCGGGAGGCATTTGCTGAGCTGGCACACTTTCTCCTTCCTAGACAGAGTGGAAAAGCTTTTCCCTGCCGTGTAGGCGACAAGAGACGCATTAGACGGGCATCCGGAGCTGTCCGAAGGTAAGCGCCTGTTCCCGGCCTCTTTCGGCACAAGCCCCCGCTCCGGAGCGCACCGCGGCCGGCCGGAGGCTCTCTGCCGGCGAAGGTGCCTCGTCTCCGGCAAGGAAGCCTCAGCCGCTTCTCCTGCACACGGAGAGCGTGCTAGCTGCTGAAACGTGAAGAAAGAAGCTGCAGAACACTGGCACTGAGCCTGCAGCTTTCCAGCGGAGAGAAAAAGCTACTTGAACACTCTGCAAGCCTTTCCACTCCCAAAAACATGCACATGGAAGGAGCTGCTGCAAAAGCGATGCTGTGCTCGCTGCTGCTCCTCCTGAAGCTCTGGCTGCTAAATCTGAGGCTTTCCTTCCAATTTCAAGCTGCAAAGCACTTGCTGAATTGCAGGGAAAGTCCGGGAGGCATTTGCTCTGCTGGCACACTTTCTCCTTCCTAGACAGAGTGGAAAAGCTTTTCCCTGCCGTGTAGGCGACAAGAGACGCATTAGACGGGCATCCGGAGCTGTCCGAAGGTAAGCGCCTGTTCCCGGCCTCTTTCGGCACAAGCCCCCGCTCCGGAGCGCACCGCGGCCGGCCGGAGGCTCTCTGCCGGCGAAGGTGCCTCGTCTCCGGCAAGGAAGCCTCAGCCGCTTCTCCTGCACACGGAGAGCGTGCTAGCTGCTGAAACGTGAAGAAAGAAGCTGCAGAACACTGGCACTGAGCGTGCAGCTTTCCAGCGGAGAGAAAAAGCTACTTGAACACTCTGCAAGCCTTTCCACTTCCAAAAACATGCACATGGAAGGAGCTGCTGCAAAAGCGATGCTGTGCTCGCTGCTGCTCCTCCTGAAGCTCTGGCTGCTAAATCTGAGGCTTTCCTTCCAATTTCAAGCTGCAAAGCACTTGCTGAATTGCAGGGAAAGTCCGGGAGGCATTTGCTCTGCTGGCACACTTTCTCCTTCCTAGACAGAGTGGAAAAGCTTTTCCCTGCCGTGTAGGCGACAAGAGACGCATTAGACGGGCATCCGGAGCTGTCCGAAGGTAAGCGCCTGTTCCCGGCCTCTTTCGGCACAAGCCCCCGCTCCGGAGCGCACCGCGGCCGGCCGGAGGCTCTCTGCCGGCGAAGGTGCCGCTTCTCCGGCAAGGAAGCCTCAGCCGCTTCTCCTGCACACGGAGAGCGTGCTAGCTGCTGAAACGTGAAGAAAGAAGCTGCAGAACACTGGCACTGAGCGTGCAGCTTTCCAGCGGAGAGAAAAAGCTACTTGAACACTCTGCAAGCCTTTCCACTCCCAAAAACATGCACATGGAAGGAGCTGCTGCAAAAGCGATGCTGTGCTCGCTGCTGCTCCTCCTGAAGCTCTGGCTGCTAAATCTGAGGCTTTCCTTCCAATTTCAAGCTGCAAAGCACTTGCTGAATTGCAGGGAACGTCCGGGAGGCTTTTGCTGTGCTGGCACACTTTCTCCTTCCTAGACAGAGTGGAAAAGCTTTTCCCTGCCGTGTAGGCGACAAGAGACGCATTAGACGGGCATCCGGAGCTGTCCGAAGGTAAGCGCCTGTTCCCGGCCTCTTTCGGCACAAGCCCCCGCTCCGGAGCGCACCGCGGCCGGCCGGAGGCTCTCTGCCGGCGAAGGTGCCTCGTCTCCGGCAAGGAAGCCTCAGCCGCTTCTCCTGCACACGGAGAGCGTGCTAGCTGCTGAAACGTGAAGAAAGAAGCTGCAGAACACTGGCACTGAGCGTGCAGCTTTCCAGCGGAGAGAAAAAGCTACTTGAACACTCTGCAAGCCTTTCCACTCCCAAAAACATGCACATGGAAGGAGCTGCTGCAAAAGCGATGCTGTGCTCGCTGCTGCTCCTCCTGAAGCTCTGGCTGCTAAATCTGAGGCTTTCCTTCCAATTTCAAGCTGCAAAGCACTTGCTGAATTGCAGGGAAAGTCCGGGAGGCATTTGCTCTGCTGGCACACTTTCTCCTTCCTAGACAGAGTGGAAAAGCTTTTCCCTGCCGTGTAGGCGACAAGAGACGCATTAGACGGGCATCCGGAGCTGTCCGAAGGTAAGCGCCTCTTCCCGGCCTCTTTCGGCACAAGCCCCCGCTCCGGAGCGCACCGCGGCCGGCCGGAGGCTCTCTGCCGGCGAAGGTGCCTCGTCTCCGGCAAGGAAGCCTCAGCCGCTTCTCCTGCACACGGAGAGCGTGCTAGCTGCTGAAACGTGAAGAAAGAAGCTGCAGAACACTGGCACTGAGCGTGCAGCTTTCCAGCGGAGAGAAAAAGCTACTTGAACACTCTGCAAGCCTTTCCACTCCCAAAAACATGCACATGGAAGGAGCTGCTGCAAAAGCGATGCTGTGCTCGCTGCTGCTCCTCCTGAAGCTCTGGCTGCTAAATCTGAGGCTTTCCTTCCAATTTCAAGCTGCAAAGCACTTGCTGAATTGCAGGGAACGTCCGGGAGGCATTTGCTCTGCTGGCACACTTTCTCCTTCCTAGACAGAGTGGAAAAGCTTTTCCCTGCCGTGTAGGCGACAAGAGACGCATTAGACGGGCATCCGGAGCTGTCCGAAGGTAAGCGCCTGTTCCCGGCCTCTTTCGGCACAAGCCCCCGCTCCGGAGCGCACCGCGGCCGGCCAGAGGCTCTCTGCCGGCGAAGGTGCCGCTTCTCCGGCAAGGAAGCCTCAGCCGCTTCTCCTGCACACGGAGAGCGTGCTAGCTGCTGAAACGTGAAGAAAGAAGCTGCAGAACACTGGCACTGAGCCTGCAGCTTTCCAGCGGAGAGAAAAAGCTACTTGAACACTCTGCAAGCCTTTCCACTCCCAAAAACATGCACATGGAAGGAGCTGCTGCAAAAGCGATGCTGTGCTCGCTGCTGCTCCTCCTGAAGCTCTGGCTGCTAAATCTGAGGCTTTCCTTCCAATTTCAAGCTGCAAAGCACTTGCTGAATTGCAGGGAAAGTCCGGGAGGCATTTGCTGTGCTGGCACACTTTCTCCTTCCTAGACAGAGTGGAAAAGCTTTTCCCTGCCGTGTAGGCGACAAGAGACGCATTAGACGGGCATCCGGAGCTGTCCGAAGGTAAGCGCCTGTTCCCGGCCTCTTTCGGCACAAGCCCCCGCTCCGGAGCGCACCGCGGCCGGCCGGAGGCTCTCTGCCGGCGAAGGTGCCGCTTCTCCGGCAAGGAAGCCTCAGCCGCTTCTCCTGCACACGGAGAGCGTGCTAGCTGCTGAAACGTGAAGAAAGAAGCTGCAGAACACTGGCACTGAGCGTGCAGCTTTCCAGCGGAGAGAAAAAGCTACTTGAACACTCTGCAAGCCTTTCCACTCCCAAAAACATGCACATGGAAGGAGCTGCTGCAAAAGCGATGCTGTGCTCGCTGCTGCTCCTCCTGAAGCTCTGGCTGCTAAATCTGAGGCTTTCCTTCCAATTTCAAGCTGCAAAGCACTTGCTGAATTGCAGGGAACGTCCGGGAGGCATTTGCTGTGCTGGCACACTTTCTCCTTCCTAGACAGAGTGGAAAAGCTTTTCCCTGCCGTGTAGGCGACAAGAGACGCATTAGACGGGCATCCGGAGCTGTCCGAAGGTAAGCGCCTGTTCCCGGCCTCTTTCGGCACAAGCCCCCGCTCCGGAGCGCACCGCGGCCGGCCGGAGGCTCTCTGCCGGCGAAGGTGCCTCGTCTCCGGCAAGGAAGCCTCAGCCGCTTCTCCTGCACACGGAGAGCGTGCTAGCTGCTGAAACGCGAAGAAAGAAGCTGCAGAACACTGGCACTGAGCGTGCAGCTTTCCAGCGGAGAGAAAAAGCTACTTGAACACTCTGCAAGCCTTTCCACTCCCAAAAACATGCACATGGAAGGAGCTGCTGCAAAAGCGATGCTGTGCTCGCTGCTGCTCCTCCTGAAGCTCTGGCTGCTAAATCTGAGGCTTTCCTTCCAATTTCAAGCTGCAAAGCACTTGCTGAATTGCAGGGAACGTCCGGGAGGCATTTGCTGTGCTGGCACACTTTCTCCTTCCTAGACAGAGTGGAAAAGCTTTTCCCTGCCGTGTAGGCGACAAGAGACGCATTAGACGGGCATCCGGAGCTGTCCGAAGGTAAGCGCCTGTTCCCGGCCTCTTTCGGCACAAGCCCCCGCTCCGGAGCGCACCGCGGCCGGCCGGAGGCTCTCTGCCGGCGAAGGTGCCTCGTCTCCGGCAAGGAAGCCTCAGCCGCTTCTCCTGCACACGGAGAGCGTGCTAGCTGCTGAAACGTGAAGAAAGAAGCTGCAGAACACTGGCACTGAGCGTGCAGCTTTCCAGCGGAGAGAAAAAGCTACTTGAACACTCTGCAAGCCTTTCCACTCCCAAAAACATGCACATGGAAGGAGCTGCTGCAAAAGCGATGCTGTGCTCGCTGCTGCTCCTCCTGAAGCTCTGGCTGCTAAATCTGAGGCTTTCCTTCCAATTTCAAGCTGCAAAGCACTTGCTGAATTGCAGGGAAAGTCCGGGAGGCATTTGCTCTGCTGGCACACTTTCTCCTTCCTAGACAGAGTGGAAAAGCTTTTCCCTGCCGTGTAGGCGACAAGAGACGCATTAGACGGGCATCCGGAGCTGTCCGAAGGTAAGCGCCTGTTCCCGGCCTCTTTCGGCACAAGCCCCCGCTCCGGAGCGCACCGCGGCCGGCCGGAGGCTCTCTGCCGGCGAAGGTGCCTCGTCTCCGGCAAGGAAGCCTCAGCCGCTTCTCCTGCACACGGAGAGCGTGCTAGCTGCTGAAACGTGAAGAAAGAAGCTGCAGAACACTGGCACTGAGCGTGCAGCTTTCCAGCGGAGAGAAAAAGCTACTTGAACACTCTGCAAGCCTTTCCACTCCCAAAAACATGCACATGGAAGGAGCTGCTGCAAAAGCGATGCTGTGCTCGCTGCTGCTCCTCCTGAAGCTCTGGCTGCTAAATCTGAGGCTTTCCTTCCAATTTCAAGCTGCAAAGCACTTGCTGAATTGCAGGGAAAGTCCGGGAGGCATTTGCTCTGCTGGCACACTTTCTCCTTCCTAGACAGAGTGGAAAAGCTTTTCCCTGCCGTGTAGGCGACAAGAGACGCATTAGACGGGCATCCGGAGCTGTCCGAAGGTAAGCGCCTGTTCCCGGCCTCTTTCGGCACAAGCCCCCGCTCCGGAGCGCACCGCGGCCGGCCAGAGGCTCTCTGCCGGCGAAGGTGCCGCTTCTCCGGCAAGGAAGCCTCAGCCGCTTCTCCTGCACACGGAGAGCGTGCTAGCTGCTGAAACGTGAAGAAAGAAGCTGCAGAACACTGGCACTGAGCCTGCAGCTTTCCAGCGGAGAGAAAAAGCTACTTGAACACTCTGCAAGCCTTTCCACTCCCAAAAACATGCACATGGAAGGAGCTGCTGCAAAAGCGATGCTGTGCTCGCTGCTGCTCCTCCTGAAGCTCTGGCTGCTAAATCTGAGGCTTTCCTTCCAATTTCAAGCTGCAAAGCACTTGCTGAATTGCAGGGAACGTCCGGGAGGCATTTGCTGTGCTGGCACACTTTCTCCTTCCTAGACAGAGTGGAAAAGCTTTTCCCTGCCGTGTAGGCGACAAGAGACGCATTAGACGGGCATCCGGAGCTGTCCGAAGGTAAGCGCCTGTTCCCGGCCTCTTTCGGCACAAGCCCCCGCTCCGGAGCGCACCGCGGCCGGCCGGAGGCTCTCTGCCGGCGAAGGTGCCGCTTCTCCGGCAAGGAAGCCTCAGCCGCTTCTCCTGCACACGGAGAGCGTGCTAGCTGCTGAAACGTGAAGAAAGAAGCTGCAGAACACTGGCACTGAGCGTGCAGCTTTCCAGCGGAGAGAAAAAGCTACTTGAACACTCTGCAAGCCTTTCCACTCCCAAAAACATGCACATGGAAGGAGCTGCTGCAAAAGCGATGCTGTGCTCGCTGCTGCTCCTCCTGAAGCTCTGGCTGCTAAATCTGAGGCTTTCCTTCCAATTTCAAGCTGCAAAGCACTTGCTGAATTGCAGGGAAAGTCCGGGAGGCATTTGCTCTGCTGGCACACTTTCTCCTTCCTAGACAGAGTGGAAAAGCTTTTCCCTGCCGTGTAGGCGACAAGAGACGCATTAGACGGGCATCCGGAGCTGTCCGAAGGTAAGCGCCTGTTCCCGGCCTCTTTCGGCACAAGCCCCCGCTCCGGAGCGCACCGCGGCCGGCCGGAGGCTCTCTGCCGGCGAAGGTGCCTCGTCTCCGGCAAGGAAGCCTCAGCCGCTTCTCCTGCACACGGAGAGCGTGCTAGCTGCTGAAACGTGAAGAAAGAAGCTGCAGAACACTGGCACTGAGCCTGCAGCTTTCCAGCGGAGAGAAAAAGCTACTTGAACACTCTGCAAGCCTTTCCACTCCCAAAAACATGCACATGGAAGGAGCTGCTGCAAAAGCGATGCTGTGCTCGCTGCTGCTCCTCCTGAAGCTCTGGCTGCTAAATCTGAGGCTTTCCTTCCAATTTCAAGCTGCAAAGCACTTGCTGAATTGCAGGGAAAGTCCGGGAGGCATTTGCTGTGCTGGCACACTTTCTCCTTCCTAGACAGAGTGGAAAAGCTTTTCCCTGCCGTGTAGGCGACAAGAGACGCATTAGACGGGCATCCGGAGCTGTCCGAAGGTAAGCGCCTGTTGCCGGCCTCTTTCGGCACAAGCCCCCGCTCCGGAGCGCACCGCGGCCGGCCGGAGGCTCTCTGCCGGCGAAGGTGCCTCGTCTCCGGCAAGGAAGCCTCAGCCGCTTCTCCTGCACACGGAGAGCGTGCTAGCTGCTGAAACGTGAAGAAAGAAGCTGCAGAACACTGGCACTGAGCGTGCAGCTTTCCAGCGGAGAGAAAAAGCTACTTGAACACTCTGCAAGCCTTTCCACTCCCAAAAACATGCACATGGAAGGAGCTGCTGCAAAAGCGATGCTGTGCTCGCTGCTGCTCCTCCTGAAGCTCTGGCTGCTAAATCTGAGGCTTTCCTTCCAATTTCAAGCTGCAAAGCACTTGCTGAATTGCAGGGAAAGTCCGGGAGGCATTTGCTGTGCTGGCACACTTTCTCCTTCCTAGACAGAGTGGAAAAGCTTTTCCCTGCCGTGTAGGCGACAAGAGACGCATTAGACGGGCATCCGGAGCTGTCCGAAGGTAAGCGCCTGTTGCCGGCCTCTTTCGGCACAAGCCCCCGCTCCGGAGCGCACCGCGGCCGGCCGGAGGCTCTCTGCCGGCGAAGGTGCCTCGTCTCCGGCAAGGAAGCCTCAGCCGCTTCTCCTGCACACGGATAGCGTGCTAGCTGCTGAAACGTGAAGAAAGAAGCTGCAGAACACTGGCACTGAGCGTGCAGCTTTCCAGCGGAGAGAAAAAGCTACTTGAACACTCTGCAAGCCTTTCCACTCCCAAAAACATGCACATGGAAGGAGCTGCTGCAAAAGCGATGCTGTGCTCGCTGCTGCTCCTCCTGAAGCTCTGGCTGCTAAATCTGAGGCTTTCCTTCCAATTTCAAGCTGCAAAGCACTTGCTGAATTGCAGGGAACGTCCGGGAGGCATTTGCTGTGCTGGCACACTTTCTCCTTCCTAGACAGAGTGGAAAAGCTTTTCCCTGCCGTGTAGGCGACAAGAGACGCATTAGACGGGCATCCGGAGCTGTCCGAAGGTAAGCGCCTCTTCCCGGCCTCTTTCGGCACAAGCCCCCGCTCCGGAGCGCACCGCGGCCGGCCGGAGGCTCTCTGCCGGCGAAGGTGCCTCGTCTCCGGCAAGGAAGCCTCAGCCGCTTCTCCTGCACACGGAGAGCGTGCTAGCTGCTGAAACGTGAAGAAAGAAGCTGCAGAACACTGGCACTGAGCCTGCAGCTTTCCAGCGGAGAGAAAAAGCTACTTGAACACTCTGCAAGCCTTTCCACTCCCAAAAGCATGCACATGGAAGGAGCTGCTGCAAAAGCGATGCTGTGCTCGCTGCTGCTCCTCCTGAAGCTCTGGCTGCTAAATCTGAGGCTTTCCTTCCAATTTCAAGCTGCAAAGCACTTGCTGAATTGCAGGGAACGTCCGGGAGGCATTTGCTGTGCTGGCACACTTTCTCCTTCCTAGACAGAGTGGAAAAGCTTTTCCCTGCCGTGTAGGCGACAAGAGACGCATTAGACGGGCATCCGGAGCTGTCCGAAGGTAAGCGCCTGTTCCCGGCCTCTTTCGGCACAAGGCCCCGCTCCGGAGCGCACCGCGGCCGGCCGGAGGCTCTCTGCCGGCGAAGGTGCCTCGTCTCCGGCAAGGAAGCCTCAGCCGCTTCTCCTGCACACGGAGAGCGTGCTAGCTGCTGAAACGTGAAGAAAGAAGCTGCAGAACACTGGCACTGAGCGTGCAGCTTTCCAGCGGAGAGAAAAAGCTACTTGAACACTCTGCAAGCCTTTCCACTCCCAAAAACATGCACATGGAAGGAGCTGCTGCAAAAGCGATGCTGTGCTCGCTGCTGCTCCTCCTGAAGCTCTGGCTGCTAAATCTGAGGCTTTCCTTCCAATTTCAAGCTGCAAAGCACTTGCTGAATTGCAGGGAAAGTCCGGGAGGCATTTGCTGTGCTGGCACACTTTCTCCTTCCTAGACAGAGTGGAAAAGCTTTTCCCTGCCGTGTAGGCGACAAGAGACGCATTAGACGGGCATCCGGAGCTGTCCGAAGGTAAGCGCCTGTTCCCGGCCTCTTTCGGCACAAGCCCCCGCTCCGGAGCGCACCGCGGCCGGCCGGAGGCTCTCTGCCGGCGAAGGTGCCTCGTCTCCGGCAAGGAAGCCTCAGCCGCTTCTCCTGCACACGGAGAGCGTGCTAGCTGCTGAAACGTGAAGAAAGAAGCTGCAGAACACTGGCACTGAGCCTGCAGCTTTCCAGCGGAGAGAAAAAGCTACTTGAACACTCTGCAAGCCTTTCCACTCCCAAAAACATGCACATGGAAGGAGCTGCTGCAAAAGCGATGCTGTGCTCGCTGCTGCTCCTCCTGAAGCTCTGGCTGCTAAATCTGAGGCTTTCCTTCCAATTTCAAGCTGCAAAGCACTTGCTGAATTGCAGGGAAAGTCCGGGAGGCATTTGCTGTGCTGGCACACTTTCTCCTTCCTAGACAGAGTGGAAAAGCTTTTCCCTGCCGTGTAGGCGACAAGAGACGCATTAGACGGGCATCCGGAGCTGTCCGAAGGTAAGCGCCTGTTGCCGGCCTCTTTCGGCACAAGCCCCCGCTCCGGAGCGCACCGCGGCCGGCCGGAGGCTCTCTGCCGGCGAAGGTGCCTCGTCTCCGGCAAGGAAGCCTCAGCCGCTTCTCCTGCACACGGAGAGCGTGCTAGCTGCTGAAACGTGAAGAAAGAAGCTGCAGAACACTGGCACTGAGCCTGCAGCTTTCCAGCGGAGAGAAAAAGCTACTTGAACACTCTGCAAGCCTTTCCACTCCCAAAAACATGCACATGGAAGGAGCTGCTGCAAAAGCGATGCTGTGCTCGCTGCTGCTCCTCCTGAAGCTCTGGCTGCTAAATCTGAGGCTTTCCTTCCAATTTCAAGCTGCAAAGCACTTGCTGAATTGCAGGGAAAGTCCGGGAGGCATTTGCTCTGCTGGCACACTTTCTCCTTCCTAGACAGAGTGGAAAAGCTTTTCCCTGCCGTGTAGGCGACAAGAGACGCATTAGACGGGCATCCGGAGCTGTCCGAAGGTAAGCGCCTGTTCCCGGCCTCTTTCGGCACAAGCCCCCGCTCCGGAGCGCACCGCGGCCGGCCGGAGGCTCTCTGCCGGCGAAGGTGCCTCGTCTCCGGCAAGGAAGCCTCAGCCGCTTCTCCTGCACACGGAGAGCGTGCTAGCTGCTGAAACGTGAAGAAAGAAGCTGCAGAACACTGGCACTGAGCCTGCAGCTTTCCAGCGGAGAGAAAAAGCTACTTGAACACTCTGCAAGCCTTTCCACTTCCAAAAACATGCACATGGAAGGAGCTGCTGCAAAAGCGATGCTGTGCTCGCTGCTGCTCCTCCTGAAGCTCTGGCTGCTAAATCTGAGGCTTTCCTTCCAATTTCAAGCTGCAAAGCACTTGCTGAATTGCAGGGAAAGTCCGGGAGGCATTTGCTCTGCTGGCACACTTTCTCCTTCCTAGACAGAGTGGAAAAGCTTTTCCCTGCCGTGTAGGCGACAAGAGACGCATTAGACGGGCATCCGGAGCTGTCCGAAGGTAAGCGCCTGTTCCCGGCCTCTTTCGGCACAAGCCCCCGCTCCGGAGCGCACCGCGGCCGGCCGGAGGCTCTCTGCCGGCGAAGGTGCCGCTTCTCCGGCAAGGAAGCCTCAGCCGCTTCTCCTGCACACGGAGAGCGTGCTAGCTGCTGAAACGTGAAGAAAGAAGCTGCAGAACACTGGCACTGAGCGTGCAGCTTTCCAGCGGAGAGAAAAAGCTACTTGAACACTCTGCAAGCCTTTCCACTCCCAAAAACATGCACATGGAAGGAGCTGCTGCAAAAGCGATGCTGTGCTCGCTGCTGCTCCTCCTGAAGCTCTGGCTGCTAAATCTGAGGCTTTCCTTCCAATTTCAAGCTGCAAAGCACTTGCTGAATTGCAGGGAACGTCCGGGAGGCATTTGCTGTGCTGGCACACTTTCTCCTTCCTAGACAGAGTGGAAAAGCTTTTCCCTGCCGTGTAGGCGACAAGAGACGCATTAGACGGGCATCCGGAGCTGTCCGAAGGTAAGCGCCTGTTGCCGGCCTCTTTCGGCACAAGCCCCCGCTCCGCAGCGCACCGCGGCCGGCCGGAGGCTCTCTGCCGGCGAAGGTGCCTCGTCTCCGGCAAGGAAGCCTCAGCCGCTTCTCCTGCACACGGAGAGCGTGCTAGCTGCTGAAACGTGAAGAAAGAAGCTGCAGAACACTGGCACTGAGCCTGCAGCTTTCCAGCGGAGAGAAAAAGCTACTTGAACACTCTGCAAGCCTTTCCACTCCCAAAAACATGCACATGGAAGGAGCTGCTGCAAAAGCGATGCTGTGCTCGCTGCTGCTCCTCCTGAAGCTCTGGCTGCTAAATCTGAGGCTTTCCTTCCAATTTCAAGCTGCAAAGCACTTGCTGAATTGCAGGGAAAGTCCGGGAGGCATTTGCTCTGCTGGCACACTTTCTCCTTCCTAGACAGAGTGGAAAAGCTTTTCCCTGCCGTGTAGGCGACAAGAGACGCATTAGACGGGCATCCGGAGCTGTCCGAAGGTAAGCGCCTGTTCCCGGCCTCTTTCGGCACAAGCCCCCGCTCCGGAGCGCACCGCGGCCGGCCAGAGGCTCTCTGCCGGCGAAGGTGCCGCTTCTCCGGCAAGGAAGCCTCAGCCGCTTCTCCTGCACACGGAGAGCGTGCTAGCTGCTGAAACGTGAAGAAAGAAGCTGCAGAACACTGGCACTGAGCCTGCAGCTTTCCAGCGGAGAGAAAAAGCTACTTGAACACTCTGCAAGCCTTTCCACTCCCAAAAACATGCACATGGAAGGAGCTGCTGCAAAAGCGATGCTGTGCTCGCTGCTGCTCCTCCTGAAGCTCTGGCTGCTAAATCTGAGGCTTTCCTTCCAATTTCAAGCTGCAAAGCACTTGCTGAATTGCAGGGAACGTCCGGGAGGCATTTGCTGTGCTGGCACACTTTCTCCTTCCTAGACAGAGTGGAAAAGCTTTTCCCTGCCGTGTAGGCGACAAGAGACGCATTAGACGGGCATCCGGAGCTGTCCGAAGGTAAGCGCCTGTTGCCGGCCTCTTTCGGCACAAGCCCCCGCTCCGGAGCGCACCGCGGCCGGCCGGAGGCTCTCTGCCGGCGAAGGTGCCGCTTCTCCGGCAAGGAAGCCTCAGCCGCTTCTCCTGCACACGGAGAGCGTGCTAGCTGCTGAAACGTGAAGAAAGAAGCTGCAGAACACTGGCACTGAGCGTGCAGCTTTCCAGCGGAGAGAAAAAGCTACTTGAACACTCTGCAAGCCTTTCCACTCCCAAAACCATGCACATGGAAGGAGCTGCTGCAAAAGCGATGCTGTGCTCGCTGCTGCTCCTCCTGAAGCTCTGGCTGCTAAATCTGAGGCTTTCCTTCCAATTTCAAGCTGCAAAGCACTTGCTGAATTGCAGGGAAAGTCCGGGAGGCATTTGCTCTGCTGGCACACTTTCTCCTTCCTAGACAGAGTGGAAAAGCTTTTCCCTGCCGTGTAGGCGACAAGAGACGCATTAGACGGGCATCCGGAGCTGTCCGAAGGTAAGCGCCTGTTCCCGGCCTCTTTCGGCACAAGCCCCCGCTCCGGAGCGCACCGCGGCCGGCCGGAGGCTCTCTGCCGGCGAAGGTGCCGCTTCTCCGGCAAGGAAGCCTCAGCCGCTTCTCCTGCACACGGAGAGCGTGCTAGCTGCTGAAACGTGAAGAAAGAAGCTGCAGAACACTGGCACTGAGCGTGCAGCTTTCCAGCGGAGAGAAAAAGCTACTTGAACACTCTGCAAGCCTTTCCACTCCCAAAAACATGCACATGGAAGGAGCTGCTGCAAAAGCGATGCTGTGCTCGCTGCTGCTCCTCCTGAAGCTCTGGCTGCTAAATCTGAGGCTTTCCTTCCAATTTCAAGCTGCAAAGCACTTGCTGAATTGCAGGGAACGTCCGGGAGGCATTTGCTGTGCTGGCACACTTTCTCCTTCCTAGACAGAGTGGAAAAGCTTTTCCCTGCCGTGTAGGCGACAAGAGACGCATTAGACGGGCATCCGGAGCTGTCCGAAGGTAAGCGCCTGTTGCCGGCCTCTTTCGGCACAAGCCCCCGCTCCGCAGCGCACCGCGGCCGGCCGGAGGCTCTCTGCCGGCGAAGGTGCCTCGTCTCCGGCAAGGAAGCCTCAGCCGCTTCTCCTGCACACGGAGAGCGTGCTAGCTGCTGAAACGTGAAGAAAGAAGCTGCAGAACACTGGCACTGAGCGTGCAGCTTTCCAGCGGAGAGAAAAAGCTACTTGAACACTCTGCAAGCCTTTCCACTCCCAAAAACATGCACATGGAAGGAGCTGCTGCAAAAGCGATGCTGTGCTCGCTGCTGCTCCTCCTGAAGCTCTGGCTGCTAAATCTGAGGCTTTCCTTCCAATTTCAAGCTGCAAAGCACTTGCTGAATTGCAGGGAACGTCCGGGAGGCATTTGCTGTGCTGGCACACTTTCTCCTTCCTAGACAGAGTGGAAAAGCTTTTCCCTGCCGTGTAGGCGACAAGAGACGCATTAGACGGGCATCCGGAGCTGTCCGAAGGTAAGCGCCTGTTCCCGGCCTCTTTCGGCACAAGCCCCCGCTCCGGAGCGCACCGCGGCCGGCCGGAGGCTCTCTGCCGGCGAAGGTGCCGCTTCTCCGGCAAGGAAGCCTCAGCCGCTTCTCCTGCACACGGAGAGCGTGCTAGCTGCTGAAACGTGAAGAAAGAAGCTGCAGAACACTGGCACTGAGCGTGCAGCTTTCCAGCGGAGAGAAAAAGCTACTTGAACACTCTGCAAGCCTTTCCACTCCCAAAAACATGCACATGGAAGGAGCTGCTGCAAAAGCGATGCTGTGCTCGCTGCTGCTCCTCCTGAAGCTCTGGCTGCTAAATCTGAGGCTTTCCTTCCAATTTCAAGCTGCAAAGCACTTGCTGAATTGCAGGGAAAGTCCGGGAGGCATTTGCTGTGCTGGCACACTTTCTCCTTCCTAGACAGAGTGGAAAAGCTTTTCCCTGCCGTGTAGGCGACAAGAGACGCATTAGACGGGCATCCGGAGCTGTCCGAAGGTAAGCGCCTGTTCCCGGCCTCTTTCGGCACAAGCCCCCGCTCCGGAGCGCACCGCGGCCGGCCGGAGGCTCTCTGCCGGCGAAGGTGCCTCGTCTCCGGCAAGGAAGCCTCAGCCGCTTCTCCTGCACACGGAGAGCGTGCTAGCTGCTGAAACGTGAAGAAAGAAGCTGCAGAACACTGGCACTGAGCCTGCAGCTTTCCAGCGGAGAGAAAAAGCTACTTGAACACTCTGCAACCCTTTCCACTCCCAAAAACATGCACATGGAAGGAGCTGCTGCAAAAGCGATGCTGTGCTCGCTGCTGCTCCTCCTGAAGCTCTGGCTGCTAAATCTGAGGCTTTCCTTCCAATTTCAAGCTGCAAAGCACTTGCTGAATTGCAGGGAAAGTCCGGGAGGCATTTGCTGTGCTGGCACACTTTCTCCTTCCTAGACAGAGTGGAAAAGCTTTTCCCTGCCGTGTAGGCGACAAGAGACGCATTAGACGGGCATCCGGAGCTGTCCGAAGGTAAGCGCCTGTTGCCGGCCTCTTTCGGCACAAGCCCCCGCTCCGGAGCGCACCGCGGCCGGCCGGAGGCTCTCTGCCGGCGAAGGTGCCTCGTCTCCGGCAAGGAAGCCTCAGCCGCTTCTCCTGCACACGGAGAGCGTGCTAGCTGCTGAAACGTGAAGAAAGAAGCTGCAGAACACTGGCACTGAGCGTGCAGCTTTCCAGCGGAGAGAAAAAGCTACTTGAACACTCTGCAAGCCTTTCCACTCCCAAAAACATGCACATGGAAGGAGCTGCTGCAAAAGCGATGCTGTGCTCGCTGCTGCTCCTCCTGAAGCTCTGGCTGCTAAATCTGAGGCTTTCCTTCCAATTTCAAGCTGCAAAGCACTTGCTGAATTGCAGGGAAAGTCCGGGAGGCATTTGCTGTGCTGGCACACTTTCTCCTTCCTAGACAGAGTGGAAAAGCTTTTCCCTGCCGTGTAGGCGACAAGAGACGCATTAGACGGGCATCCGGAGCTGTCCGAAGGTAAGCGCCTGTTCCCGGCCTCTTTCGGCACAAGCCCCCGCTCCGGAGCGCACCGCGGCCGGCCGGAGGCTCTCTGCCGGCGAAGGTGCCTCGTCTCCGGCAAGGAAGCCTCAGCCGCTTCTCCTGCACACGGAGAGCGTGCTAGCTGCTGAAACGTGAAGAAAGAAGCTGCAGAACACTGGCACTGAGCCTGCAGCTTTCCAGCGGAGAGAAAAAGCTACTTGAACACTCTGCAAGCCTTTCCACTCCCAAAAACATGCACATGGAAGGAGCTGCTGCAAAAGCGATGCTGTGCTCGCTGCTGCTCCTCCTGAAGCTCTGGCTGCTAAATCTGAGGCTTTCCTTCCAATTTCAAGCTGCAAAGCACTTGCTGAATTGCAGGGAAAGTCCGGGAGGCATTTGCTGTGCTGGCACACTTTCTCCTTCCTAGACAGAGTGGAAAAGCTTTTCCCTGCCGTGTAGGCGACAAGAGACGCATTAGACGGGCATCCGGAGCTGTCCGAAGGTAAGCGCCTCTTCCCGGCCTCTTTCGGCACAAGCCCCCGCTCCGGAGCGCACCGCGGCCGGCCGGAGGCTCTCTGCCGGCGAAGGTGCCTCGTCTCCGGCAAGGAAGCCTCAGCCGCTTCTCCTGCACACGGAGAGCGTGCTAGCTGCTGAAACGTGAAGAAAGAAGCTGCAGAACACTGGCACTGAGCCTGCAGCTTTCCAGCGGAGAGAAAAAGCTACTTGAACACTCTGCAAGCCTTTCCACTCCCAAAAGCATGCACATGGAAGGAGCTGCTGCAAAAGCGATGCTGTGCTCGCTGCTGCTCCTCCTGAAGCTCTGGCTGCTAAATCTGAGGCTTTCCTTCCAATTTCAAGCTGCAAAGCACTTGCTGAATTGCAGGGAAAGTCCGGGAGGCATTTGCTCTGCTGGCACACTTTCTCCTTCCTAGACAGAGTGGAAAAGCTTTTCCCTGCCGTGTAGGCGACAAGAGACGCATTAGACGGGCATCCGGAGCTGTCCGAAGGTAAGCGCCTGTTCCCGGCCTCTTTCGGCACAAGCCCCCGCTCCGGAGCGCACCGCGGCCGGCCGGAGGCTCTCTGCCGGCGAAGGTGCCTCGTCTCCGGCAAGGAAGCCTCAGCCGCTTCTCCTGCACACGGAGAGCGTGCTAGCTGCTGAAACGTGAAGAAAGAAGCTGCAGAACACTGGCACTGAGCCTGCAGCTTTCCAGCGGAGAGAAAAAGCTACTTGAACACTCTGCAAGCCTTTCCACTCCCAAAAACATGCACATGGAAGGAGCTGCTGCAAAAGCGATGCTGTGCTCGCTGCTGCTCCTCCTGAAGCTCTGGCTGCTAAATCTGAGGCTTTCCTTCCAATTTCAAGCTGCAAAGCACTTGCTGAATTGCAGGGAAAGTCCGGGAGGCATTTGCTCTGCTGGCACACTTTCTCCTTCCTAGACAGAGTGGAAAAGCTTTTCCCTGCCGTGTAGGCGACAAGAGACGCATTAGACGGGCATCCGGAGCTGTCCGAAGGTAAGCGCCTGTTCCCGGCCTCTTTCGGCACAAGCCCCCGCTCCGGAGCGCACCGCGGCCGGCCGGAGGCTCTCTGCCGGCGAAGGTGCCGCTTCTCCGGCAAGGAAGCCTCAGCCGCTTCTCCTGCACACGGAGAGCGTGCTAGCTGCTGAAACGTGAAGAAAGAAGCTGCAGAACACTGGCACTGAGCGTGCAGCTTTCCAGCGGAGAGAAAAAGCTACTTGAACACTCTGCAAGCCTTTCCACTCCCAAAAACATGCACATGGAAGGAGCTGCTGCAAAAGCGATGCTGTGCTCGCTGCTGCTCCTCCTGAAGCTCTGGCTGCTAAATCTGAGGCTTTCCTTCCAATTTCAAGCTGCAAAGCACTTGCTGAATTGCAGGGAACGTCCGGGAGGCATTTGCTGTGCTGGCACACTTTCTCCTTCCTAGACAGAGTGGAAAAGCTTTTCCCTGCCGTGTAGGCGACAAGAGACGCATTAGACGGGCATCCGGAGCTGTCCGAAGGTAAGCGCCTGTTCCCGGCCTCTTTCGGCACAAGCCCCCGCTCCGGAGCGCACCGCGGCCGGCCGGAGGCTCTCTGCCGGCGAAGGTGCCTCGTCTCCGGCAAGGAAGCCTCAGCCGCTTCTCCTGCACACGGAGAGCGTGCTAGCTGCTGAAACGTGAAGAAAGAAGCTGCAGAACACTGGCACTGAGCCTGCAGCTTTCCAGCGGAGAGAAAAAGCTACTTGAACACTCTGCAACCCTTTCCACTCCCAAAAACATGCACATGGAAGGAGCTGCTGCAAAAGCGATGCTGTGCTCGCTGCTGCTCCTCCTGAAGCTCTGGCTGCTAAATCTGAGGCTTTCCTTCCAATTTCAAGCTGCAAAGCACTTGCTGAATTGCAGGGAAAGTCCGGGAGGCATTTGCTGTGCTGGCACACTTTCTCCTTCCTAGACAGAGTGGAAAAGCTTTTCCCTGCCGTGTAGGCGACAAGAGACGCATTAGACGGGCATCCGGAGCTGTCCGAAGGTAAGCGCCTGTTGCCGGCCTCTTTCGGCACAAGCCCCCGCTCCGGAGCGCACCGCGGCCGGCCGGAGGCTCTCTGCCGGCGAAGGTGCCTCGTCTCCGGCAAGGAAGCCTCAGCCGCTTCTCCTGCACACGGAGAGCGTGCTAGCTGCTGAAACGTGAAGAAAGAAGCTGCAGAACACTGGCACTGAGCCTGCAGCTTTCCAGCGGAGAGAAAAAGCTACTTGAACACTCTGCAAGCCTTTCCACTCCCAAAAACATGCACATGGAAGGAGCTGCTGCAAAAGCGATGCTGTGCTCGCTGCTGCTCCTCCTGAAGCTCTGGCTGCTAAATCTGAGGCTTTCCTTCCAATTTCAAGCTGCAAAGCACTTGCTGAATTGCAGGGAAAGTCCGGGAGGCATTTGCTGTGCTGGCACACTTTCTCCTTCCTAGACAGAGTGGAAAAGCTTTTCCCTGCCGTGTAGGCGACAAGAGACGCATTAGACGGGCATCCGGAGCTGTCCGAAGGTAAGCGCCTGTTCCCGGCCTCTTTCGGCACAAGCCCCCGCTCCGGAGCGCACCGCGGCCGGCCGGAGGCTCTCTGCCGGCGAAGGTGCCTCGTCTCCGGCAAGGAAGCCTCAGCCGCTTCTCCTGCACACGGAGAGCGTGCTAGCTGCTGAAACGTGAAGAAAGAAGCTGCAGAACACTGGCACTGAGCCTGCAGCTTTCCAGCGGAGAGAAAAAGCTACTTGAACACTCTGCAACCCTTTCCACTCCCAAAAACATGCACATGGAAGGAGCTGCTGCAAAAGCGATGCTGTGCTCGCTGCTGCTCCTCCTGAAGCTCTGGCTGCTAAATCTGAGGCTTTCCTTCCAATTTCAAGCTGCAAAGCACTTGCTGAATTGCAGGGAAAGTCCGGGAGGCATTTGCTGTGCTGGCACACTTTCTCCTTCCTAGACAGAGTGGAAAAGCTTTTCCCTGCCGTGTAGGCGACAAGAGACGCATTAGACGGGCATCCGGAGCTGTCCGAAGGTAAGCGCCTGTTCCCGGCCTCTTTCGGCACAAGCCCCCGCTCCGGAGCGCACCGCGGCCGGCCGGAGGCTCTCTGCCGGCGAAGGTGCCTCGTCTCCGGCAAGGAAGCCTCAGCCGCTTCTCCTGCACACGGAGAGCGTGCTAGCTGCTGAAACGTGAAGAAAGAAGCTGCAGAACACTGGCACTGAGCCTGCAGCTTTCCAGCGGAGAGAAAAAGCTACTTGAACACTCTGCAAGCCTTTCCACTCCCAAAAGCATGCACATGGAAGGAGCTGCTGCAAAAGCGATGCTGTGCTCGCTGCTGCTCCTCCTGAAGCTCTGGCTGCTAAATCTGAGGCTTTCCTTCCAATTTCAAGCTGCAAAGCACTTGCTGAATTGCAGGGAAAGTCCGGGAGGCATTTGCTCTGCTGGCACACTTTCTCCTTCCTAGACAGAGTGGAAAAGCTTTTCCCTGCCGTGTAGGCGACAAGAGACGCATTAGACGGGCATCCGGAGCTGTCCGAAGGTAAGCGCCTGTTCCCGGCCTCTTTCGGCACAAGCCCCCGCTCCGGAGCGCACCGCGGCCGGCCGGAGGCTCTCTGCCGGCGAAGGTGCCTCGTCTCCGGCAAGGAAGCCTCAGCCGCTTCTCCTGCACACGGAGAGCGTGCTAGCTGCTGAAACGTGAAGAAAGAAGCTGCAGAACACTGGCACTGAGCCTGCAGCTTTCCAGCGGAGAGAAAAAGCTACTTGAACACTCTGCAAGCCTTTCCACTCCCAAAAACATGCACATGGAAGGAGCTGCTGCAAAAGCGATGCTGTGCTCGCTGCTGCTCCTCCTGAAGCTCTGGCTGCTAAATCTGAGGCTTTCCTTCCAATTTCAAGCTGCAAAGCACTTGCTGAATTGCAGGGAAAGTCCGGGAGGCATTTGCTCTGCTGGCACACTTTCTCCTTCCTAGACAGAGTGGAAAAGCTTTTCCCTGCCGTGTAGGCGACAAGAGACGCATTAGACGGGCATCCGGAGCTGTCCGAAGGTAAGCGCCTGTTCCCGGCCTCTTTCGGCACAAGCCCCCGCTCCGGAGCGCACCGCGGCCGGCCGGAGGCTCTCTGCCGGCGAAGGTGCCGCTTCTCCGGCAAGGAAGCCTCAGCCGCTTCTCCTGCACACGGAGAGCGTGCTAGCTGCTGAAACGTGAAGAAAGAAGCTGCAGAACACTGGCACTGAGCGTGCAGCTTTCCAGCGGAGAGAAAAAGCTACTTGAACACTCTGCAAGCCTTTCCACTCCCAAAAACATGCACATGGAAGGAGCTGCTGCAAAAGCGATGCTGTGCTCGCTGCTGCTCCTCCTGAAGCTCTGGCTGCTAAATCTGAGGCTTTCCTTCCAATTTCAAGCTGCAAAGCACTTGCTGAATTGCAGGGAACGTCCGGGAGGCATTTGCTGTGCTGGCACACTTTCTCCTTCCTAGACAGAGTGGAAAAGCTTTTCCCTGCCGTGTAGGCGACAAGAGACGCATTAGACGGGCATCCGGAGCTGTCCGAAGGTAAGCGCCTGTTGCCGGCCTCTTTCGGCACAAGCCCCCGCTCCGCAGCGCACCGCGGCCGGCCGGAGGCTCTCTGCCGGCGAAGGTGCCTCGTCTCCGGCAAGGAAGCCTCAGCCGCTTCTCCTGCACACGGAGAGCGTGCTAGCTGCTGAAACGTGAAGAAAGAAGCTGCAGAACACTGGCACTGAGCCTGCAGCTTTCCAGCGGAGAGAAAAAGCTACTTGAACACTCTGCAAGCCTTTCCACTCCCAAAAACATGCACATGGAAGGAGCTGCTGCAAAAGCGATGCTGTGCTCGCTGCTGCTCCTCCTGAAGCTCTGGCTGCTAAATCTGAGGCTTTCCTTCCAATTTCAAGCTGCAAAGCACTTGCTGAATTGCAGGGAAAGTCCGGGAGGCATTTGCTGTGCTGGCACACTTTCTCCTTCCTAGACAGAGTGGAAAAGCTTTTCCCTGCCGTGTAGGCGACAAGAGACGCATTAGACGGGCATCCGGAGCTGTCCGAAGGTAAGCGCCTGTTCCCGGCCTCTTTCGGCACAAGCCCCCGCTCCGGAGCGCACCGCGGCCGGCCGGAGGCTCTCTGCCGGCGAAGGTGCCGCTTCTCCGGCAAGGAAGCCTCAGCCGCTTCTCCTGCACACGGAGAGCGTGCTAGCTGCTGAAACGTGAAGAAAGAAGCTGCAGAACACTGGCACTGAGCGTGCAGCTTTCCAGCGGAGAGAAAAAGCTACTTGAACACTCTGCAAGCCTTTCCACTCCCAAAAACATGCACATGGAAGGAGCTGCTGCAAAAGCGATGCTGTGCTCGCTGCTGCTCCTCCTGAAGCTCTGGCTGCTAAATCTGAGGCTTTCCTTCCAATTTCAAGCTGCAAAGCACTTGCTGAATTGCAGGGAACGTCCGGGAGGCATTTGCTGTGCTGGCACACTTTCTCCTTCCTAGACAGAGTGGAAAAGCTTTTCCCTGCCGTGTAGGCGACAAGAGACGCATTAGACGGGCATCCGGAGCTGTCCGAAGGTAAGCGCCTGTTGCCGGCCTCTTTCGGCACAAGCCCCCGCTCCGCAGCGCACCGCGGCCGGCCGGAGGCTCTCTGCCGGCGAAGGTGCCTCGTCTCCGGCAAGGAAGCCTCAGCCGCTTCTCCTGCACACGGAGAGCGTGCTAGCTGCTGAAACGTGAAGAAAGAAGCTGCAGAACACTGGCACTGAGCCTGCAGCTTTCCAGCGGAGAGAAAAAGCTACTTGAACACTCTGCAAGCCTTTCCACTCCCAAAAACATGCACATGGAAGGAGCTGCTGCAAAAGCGATGCTGTGCTCGCTGCTGCTCCTCCTGAAGCTCTGGCTGCTAAATCTGAGGCTTTCCTTCCAATTTCAAGCTGCAAAGCACTTGCTGAATTGCAGGGAAAGTCCGGGAGGCATTTGCTCTGCTGGCACACTTTCTCCTTCCTAGACAGAGTGGAAAAGCTTTTCCCTGCCGTGTAGGCGACAAGAGACGCATTAGACGGGCATCCGGAGCTGTCCGAAGGTAAGCGCCTGTTCCCGGCCTCTTTCGGCACAAGCCCCCGCTCCGGAGCGCACCGCGGCCGGCCAGAGGCTCTCTGCCGGCGAAGGTGCCGCTTCTCCGGCAAGGAAGCCTCAGCCGCTTCTCCTGCACACGGAGAGCGTGCTAGCTGCTGAAACGTGAAGAAAGAAGCTGCAGAACACTGGCACTGAGCCTGCAGCTTTCCAGCGGAGAGAAAAAGCTACTTGAACACTCTGCAAGCCTTTCCACTCCCAAAAACATGCACATGGAAGGAGCTGCTGCAAAAGCGATGCTGTGCTCGCTGCTGCTCCTCCTGAAGCTCTGGCTGCTAAATCTGAGGCTTTCCTTCCAATTTCAAGCTGCAAAGCACTTGCTGAATTGCAGGGAACGTCCGGGAGGCATTTGCTGTGCTGGCACACTTTCTCCTTCCTAGACAGAGTGGAAAAGCTTTTCCCTGCCGTGTAGGCGACAAGAGACGCATTAGACGGGCATCCGGAGCTGTCCGAAGGTAAGCGCCTGTTGCCGGCCTCTTTCGGCACAAGCCCCCGCTCCGGAGCGCACCGCGGCCGGCCGGAGGCTCTCTGCCGGCGAAGGTGCCGCTTCTCCGGCAAGGAAGCCTCAGCCGCTTCTCCTGCACACGGAGAGCGTGCTAGCTGCTGAAACGTGAAGAAAGAAGCTGCAGAACACTGGCACTGAGCGTGCAGCTTTCCAGCGGAGAGAAAAAGCTACTTGAACACTCTGCAAGCCTTTCCACTCCCAAAAACATGCACATGGAAGGAGCTGCTGCAAAAGCGATGCTGTGCTCGCTGCTGCTCCTCCTGAAGCTCTGGCTGCTAAATCTGAGGCTTTCCTTCCAATTTCAAGCTGCAAAGCACTTGCTGAATTGCAGGGAAAGTCCGGGAGGCATTTGCTCTGCTGGCACACTTTCTCCTTCCTAGACAGAGTGGAAAAGCTTTTCCCTGCCGTGTAGGCGACAAGAGACGCATTAGACGGGCATCCGGAGCTGTCCGAAGGTAAGCGCCTGTTCCCGGCCTCTTTCGGCACAAGCCCCCGCTCCGGAGCGCACCGCGGCCGGCCGGAGGCTCTCTGCCGGCGAAGGTGCCGCTTCTCCGGCAAGGAAGCCTCAGCCGCTTCTCCTGCACACGGAGAGCGTGCTAGCTGCTGAAACGTGAAGAAAGAAGCTGCAGAACACTGGCACTGAGCGTGCAGCTTTCCAGCGGAGAGAAAAAGCTACTTGAACACTCTGCAAGCCTTTCCACTCCCAAAAACATGCACATGGAAGGAGCTGCTGCAAAAGCGATGCTGTGCTCGCTGCTGCTCCTCCTGAAGCTCTGGCTGCTAAATCTGAGGCTTTCCTTCCAATTTCAAGCTGCAAAGCACTTGCTGAATTGCAGGGAACGTCCGGGAGGCATTTGCTGTGCTGGCACACTTTCTCCTTCCTAGACAGAGTGGAAAAGCTTTTCCCTGCCGTGTAGGCGACAAGAGACGCATTAGACGGGCATCCGGAGCTGTCCGAAGGTAAGCGCCTGTTGCCGGCCTCTTTCGGCACAAGCCCCCGCTCCGGAGCGCACCGCGGCCGGCCGGAGGCTCTCTGCCGGCGAAGGTGCCTCGTCTCCGGCAAGGAAGCCTCAGCCGCTTCTCCTGCACACGGAGAGCGTGCTAGCTGCTGAAACGTGAAGAAAGAAGCTGCAGAACACTGGCACTGAGCGTGCAGCTTTCCAGCGGAGAGAAAAAGCTACTTGAACACTCTGCAAGCCTTTCCACTCCCAAAAACATGCACATGGAAGGAGCTGCTGCAAAAGCGATGCTGTGCTCGCTGCTGCTCCTCCTGAAGCTCTGGCTGCTAAATCTGAGGCTTTCCTTCCAATTTCAAGCTGCAAAGCACTTGCTGAATTGCAGGGAACGTCCGGGAGGCATTTGCTGTGCTGGCACACTTTCTCCTTCCTAGACAGAGTGGAAAAGCTTTTCCCTGCCGTGTAGGCGACAAGAGACGCATTAGACGGGCATCCGGAGCTGTCCGAAGGTAAGCGCCTGTTCCCGGCCTCTTTCGGCACAAGCCCCCGCTCCGGAGCGCACCGCGGCCGGCCGGAGGCTCTCTGCCGGCGAAGGTGCCGCTTCTCCGGCAAGGAAGCCTCAGCCGCTTCTCCTGCACACGGAGAGCGTGCTAGCTGCTGAAACGTGAAGAAAGAAGCTGCAGAACACTGGCACTGAGCGTGCAGCTTTCCAGCGGAGAGAAAAAGCTACTTGAACACTCTGCAAGCCTTTCCACTCCCAAAAACATGCACATGGAAGGAGCTGCTGCAAAAGCGATGCTGTGCTCGCTGCTGCTCCTCCTGAAGCTCTGGCTGCTAAATCTGAGGCTTTCCTTCCAATTTCAAGCTGCAAAGCACTTGCTGAATTGCAGGGAAAGTCCGGGAGGCATTTGCTGTGCTGGCACACTTTCTCCTTCCTAGACAGAGTGGAAAAGCTTTTCCCTGCCGTGTAGGCGACAAGAGACGCATTAGACGGGCATCCGGAGCTGTCCGAAGGTAAGCGCCTGTTCCCGGCCTCTTTCGGCACAAGCCCCCGCTCCGGAGCGCACCGCGGCCGGCCGGAGGCTCTCTGCCGGCGAAGGTGCCTCGTCTCCGGCAAGGAAGCCTCAGCCGCTTCTCCTGCACACGGAGAGCGTGCTAGCTGCTGAAACGTGAAGAAAGAAGCTGCAGAACACTGGCACTGAGCCTGCAGCTTTCCAGCGGAGAGAAAAAGCTACTTGAACACTCTGCAAGCCTTTCCACTCCCAAAAACATGCACATGGAAGGAGCTGCTGCAAAAGCGATGCTGTGCTCGCTGCTGCTCCTCCTGAAGCTCTGGCTGCTAAATCTGAGGCTTTCCTTCCAATTTCAAGCTGCAAAGCACTTGCTGAATTGCAGGGAAAGTCCGGGAGGCATTTGCTGTGCTGGCACACTTTCTCCTTCCTAGACAGAGTGGAAAAGCTTTTCCCTGCCGTGTAGGCGACAAGAGACGCATTAGACGGGCATCCGGAGCTGTCCGAAGGTAAGCGCCTGTTCCCGGCCTCTTTCGGCACAAGCCCCCGCTCCGGAGCGCACCGCGGCCGGCCGGAGGCTCTCTGCCGGCGAAGGTGCCTCGTCTCCGGCAAGGAAGCCTCAGCCGCTTCTCCTGCACACGGAGAGCGTGCTAGCTGCTGAAACGTGAAGAAAGAAGCTGCAGAACACTGGCACTGAGCCTGCAGCTTTCCAGCGGAGAGAAAAAGCTACTTGAACACTCTGCAAGCCTTTCCACTCCCAAAAGCATGCACATGGAAGGAGCTGCTGCAAAAGCGATGCTGTGCTCGCTGCTGCTCCTCCTGAAGCTCTGGCTGCTAAATCTGAGGCTTTCCTTCCAATTTCAAGCTGCAAAGCACTTGCTGAATTGCAGGGAAAGTCCGGGAGGCATTTGCTCTGCTGGCACACTTTCTCCTTCCTAGACAGAGTGGAAAAGCTTTTCCCTGCCGTGTAGGCGACAAGAGACGCATTAGACGGGCATCCGGAGCTGTCCGAAGGTAAGCGCCTGTTCCCGGCCTCTTTCGGCACAAGCCCCCGCTCCGGAGCGCACCGCGGCCGGCCGGAGGCTCTCTGCCGGCGAAGGTGCCTCGTCTCCGGCAAGGAAGCCTCAGCCGCTTCTCCTGCACACGGAGAGCGTGCTAGCTGCTGAAACGTGAAGAAAGAAGCTGCAGAACACTGGCACTGAGCCTGCAGCTTTCCAGCGGAGAGAAAAAGCTACTTGAACACTCTGCAAGCCTTTCCACTCCCAAAAACATGCACATGGAAGGAGCTGCTGCAAAAGCGATGCTGTGCTCGCTGCTGCTCCTCCTGAAGCTCTGGCTGCTAAATCTGAGGCTTTCCTTCCAATTTCAAGCTGCAAAGCACTTGCTGAAT
This sequence comes from Fringilla coelebs, assembly GCF_963513975.1. NCBI lineage: Eukaryota > Metazoa > Chordata > Aves > Passeriformes > Fringillidae > Fringilla > Fringilla coelebs. The sequence continues at coordinate 163,115 of NW_028167439.1, read as the reverse complement.
TGCAGGGAAAGTCCGGGAGGCATTTGCTCTGCTGGCACACTTTCTCCTTCCTAGACAGAGTGGAAAAGCTTTTCCCTGCCGTGTAGGCGACAAGAGACGCATTAGACGGGCATCCGGAGCTGTCCGAAGGTAAGCGCCTGTTCCCGGCCTCTTTCGGCACAAGCCCCCGCTCCGGAGCGCACCGCGGCCGGCCGGAGGCTCTCTGCCGGCGAAGGTGCCGCTTCTCCGGCAAGGAAGCCTCAGCCGCTTCTCCTGCACACGGAGAGCGTGCTAGCTGCTGAAACGTGAAGAAAGAAGCTGCAGAACACTGGCACTGAGCGTGCAGCTTTCCAGCGGAGAGAAAAAGCTACTTGAACACTCTGCAAGCCTTTCCACTCCCAAAAACATGCACATGGAAGGAGCTGCTGCAAAAGCGATGCTGTGCTCGCTGCTGCTCCTCCTGAAGCTCTGGCTGCTAAATCTGAGGCTTTCCTTCCAATTTCAAGCTGCAAAGCACTTGCTGAATTGCAGGGAACGTCCGGGAGGCATTTGCTGTGCTGGCACACTTTCTCCTTCCTAGACAGAGTGGAAAAGCTTTTCCCTGCCGTGTAGGCGACAAGAGACGCATTAGACGGGCATCCGGAGCTGTCCGAAGGTAAGCGCCTGTTCCCGGCCTCTTTCGGCACAAGCCCCCGCTCCGGAGCGCACCGCGGCCGGCCGGAGGCTCTCTGCCGGCGAAGGTGCCTCGTCTCCGGCAAGGAAGCCTCAGCCGCTTCTCCTGCACACGGAGAGCGTGCTAGCTGCTGAAACGTGAAGAAAGAAGCTGCAGAACACTGGCACTGAGCCTGCAGCTTTCCAGCGGAGAGAAAAAGCTACTTGAACACTCTGCAAGCCTTTCCACTCCCAAAAACATGCACATGGAAGGAGCTGCTGCAAAAGCGATGCTGTGCTCGCTGCTGCTCCTCCTGAAGCTCTGGCTGCTAAATCTGAGGCTTTCCTTCCAATTTCAAGCTGCAAAGCACTTGCTGAATTGCAGGGAAAGTCCGGGAGGCATTTGCTCTGCTGGCACACTTTCTCCTTCCTAGACAGAGTGGAAAAGCTTTTCCCTGCCGTGTAGGCGACAAGAGACGCATTAGACGGGCATCCGGAGCTGTCCGAAGGTAAGCGCCTGTTGCCGGCCTCTTTCGGCACAAGCCCCCGCTCCGGAGCGCACCGCGGCCGGCCGGAGGCTCTCTGCCGGCGAAGGTGCCTCGTCTCCGGCAAGGAAGCCTCAGCCGCTTCTCCTGCACACGGAGAGCGTGCTAGCTGCTGAAACGTGAAGAAAGAAGCTGCAGAACACTGGCACTGAGCGTGCAGCTTTCCAGCGGAGAGAAAAAGCTACTTGAACACTCTGCAAGCCTTTCCACTCCCAAAAACATGCACATGGAAGGAGCTGCTGCAAAAGCGATGCTGTGCTCGCTGCTGCTCCTCCTGAAGCTCTGGCTGCTAAATCTGAGGCTTTCCTTCCAATTTCAAGCTGCAAAGCACTTGCTGAATTGCAGGGAAAGTCCGGGAGGCATTTGCTCTGCTGGCACACTTTCTCCTTCCTAGACAGAGTGGAAAAGCTTTTCCCTGCCGTGTAGGCGACAAGAGACGCATTAGACGGGCATCCGGAGCTGTCCGAAGGTAAGCGCCTGTTCCCGGCCTCTTTCGGCACAAGCCCCCGCTCCGGAGCGCACCGCGGCCGGCCGGAGGCTCTCTGCCGGCGAAGGTGCCTCGTCTCCGGCAAGGAAGCCTCAGCCGCTTCTCCTGCACACGGAGAGCGTGCTAGCTGCTGAAACGTGAAGAAAGAAGCTGCAGAACACTGGCACTGAGCCTGCAGCTTTCCAGCGGAGAGAAAAAGCTACTTGAACACTCTGCAAGCCTTTCCACTCCCAAAAACATGCACATGGAAGGAGCTGCTGCAAAAGCGATGCTGTGCTCGCTGCTGCTCCTCCTGAAGCTCTGGCTGCTAAATCTGAGGCTTTCCTTCCAATTTCAAGCTGCAAAGCACTTGCTGAATTGCAGGGAAAGTCCGGGAGGCATTTGCTGTGCTGGCACACTTTCTCCTTCCTAGACAGAGTGGAAAAGCTTTTCCCTGCCGTGTAGGCGACAAGAGACGCATTAGACGGGCATCCGGAGCTGTCCGAAGGTAAGCGCCTGTTCCCGGCCTCTTTCGGCACAAGCCCCCGCTCCGGAGCGCACCGCGGCCGGCCGGAGGCTCTCTGCCGGCGAAGGTGCCTCGTCTCCGGCAAGGAAGCCTCAGCCGCTTCTCCTGCACACGGAGAGCGTGCTAGCTGCTGAAACGTGAAGAAAGAAGCTGCAGAACACTGGCACTGAGCCTGCAGCTTTCCAGCGGAGAGAAAAAGCTACTTGAACACTCTGCAAGCCTTTCCACTCCCAAAAGCATGCACATGGAAGGAGCTGCTGCAAAAGCGATGCTGTGCTCGCTGCTGCTCCTCCTGAAGCTCTGGCTGCTAAATCTGAGGCTTTCCTTCCAATTTCAAGCTGCAAAGCACTTGCTGAATTGCAGGGAAAGTCCGGGAGACATTTGCTCTGCTGGCACACTTTCTCCTTCCTAGACAGAGTGGAAAAGCTTTTCCCTGCCGTGTAGGCGACAAGAGACGCATTAGACGGGCATCCGGAGCTGTCCGAAGGTAAGCGCCTGTTCCCGGCCTCTTTCGGCACAAGCCCCCGCTCCGGAGCGCACCGCGGCCGGCCGGAGGCTCTCTGCCGGCGAAGGTGCCTCGTCTCCGGCAAGGAAGCCTCAGCCGCTTCTCCTGCACACGGAGAGCGTGCTAGCTGCTGAAACGTGAAGAAAGAAGCTGCAGAACACTGGCACTGAGCCTGCAGCTTTCCAGCGGAGAGAAAAAGCTACTTGAACACTCTGCAAGCCTTTCCACTCCCAAAAACATGCACATGGAAGGAGCTGCTGCAAAAGCGATGCTGTGCTCGCTGCTGCTCCTCCTGAAGCTCTGGCTGCTAAATCTGAGGCTTTCCTTCCAATTTCAAGCTGCAAAGCACTTGCTGAATTGCAGGGAAAGTCCGGGAGGCATTTGCTCTGCTGGCACACTTTCTCCTTCCTAGACAGAGTGGAAAAGCTTTTCCCTGCCGTGTAGGCGACAAGAGACGCATTAGACGGGCATCCGGAGCTGTCCGAAGGTAAGCGCCTGTTGCCGGCCTCTTTCGGCACAAGCCCCCGCTCCGGAGCGCACCGCGGCCGGCCGGAGGCTCTCTGCCGGCGAAGGTGCCGCTTCTCCGGCAAGGAAGCCTCAGCCGCTTCTCCTGCACACGGAGAGCGTGCTAGCTGCTGAAACGTGAAGAAAGAAGCTGCAGAACACTGGCACTGAGCGTGCAGCTTTCCAGCGGAGAGAAAAAGCTACTTGAACACTCTGCAAGCCTTTCCACTCCCAAAAACATGCACATGGAAGGAGCTGCTGCAAAAGCGATGCTGTGCTCGCTGCTGCTCCTCCTGAAGCTCTGGCTGCTAAATCTGAGGCTTTCCTTCCAATTTCAAGCTGCAAAGCACTTGCTGAATTGCAGGGAACGTCCGGGAGGCATTTGCTGTGCTGGCACACTTTCTCCTTCCTAGACAGAGTGGAAAAGCTTTTCCCTGCCGTGTAGGCGACAAGAGACGCATTAGACGGGCATCCGGAGCTGTCCGAAGGTAAGCGCCTGTTGCCGGCCTCTTTCGGCACAAGCCCCCGCTCCGCAGCGCACCGCGGCCGGCCGGAGGCTCTCTGCCGGCGAAGGTGCCTCGTCTCCGGCAAGGAAGCCTCAGCCGCTTCTCCTGCACACGGAGAGCGTGCTAGCTGCTGAAACGTGAAGAAAGAAGCTGCAGAACACTGGCACTGAGCCTGCAGCTTTCCAGCGGAGAGAAAAAGCTACTTGAACACTCTGCAAGCCTTTCCACTCCCAAAAACATGCACATGGAAGGAGCTGCTGCAAAAGCGATGCTGTGCTCGCTGCTGCTCCTCCTGAAGCTCTGGCTGCTAAATCTGAGGCTTTCCTTCCAATTTCAAGCTGCAAAGCACTTGCTGAATTGCAGGGAAAGTCCGGGAGGCATTTGCTCTGCTGGCACACTTTCTCCTTCCTAGACAGAGTGGAAAAGCTTTTCCCTGCCGTGTAGGCGACAAGAGACGCATTAGACGGGCATCCGGAGCTGTCCGAAGGTAAGCGCCTGTTCCCGGCCTCTTTCGGCACAAGCCCCCGCTCCGGAGCGCACCGCGGCCGGCCGGAGGCTCTCTGCCGGCGAAGGTGCCTCGTCTCCGGCAAGGAAGCCTCAGCCGCTTCTCCTGCACACGGAGAGCGTGCTAGCTGCTGAAACGTGAAGAAAGAAGCTGCAGAACACTGGCACTGAGCCTGCAGCTTTCCAGCGGAGAGAAAAAGCTACTTGAACACTCTGCAAGCCTTTCCACTCCCAAAAACATGCACATGGAAGGAGCTGCTGCAAAAGCGATGCTGTGCTCGCTGCTGCTCCTCCTGAAGCTCTGGCTGCTAAATCTGAGGCTTTCCTTCCAATTTCAAGCTGCAAAGCACTTGCTGAATTGCAGGGAAAGTCCGGGAGGCATTTGCTGTGCTGGCACACTTTCTCCTTCCTAGACAGAGTGGAAAAGCTTTTCCCTGCCGTGTAGGCGACAAGAGACGCATTAGACGGGCATCCGGAGCTGTCCGAAGGTAAGCGCCTGTTCCCGGCCTCTTTCGGCACAAGCCCCCGCTCCGGAGCGCACCGCGGCCGGCCGGAGGCTCTCTGCCGGCGAAGGTGCCGCTTCTCCGGCAAGGAAGCCTCAGCCGCTTCTCCTGCACACGGAGAGCGTGCTAGCTGCTGAAACGTGAAGAAAGAAGCTGCAGAACACTGGCACTGAGCGTGCAGCTTTCCAGCGGAGAGAAAAAGCTACTTGAACACTCTGCAAGCCTTTCCACTCCCAAAAACATGCACATGGAAGGAGCTGCTGCAAAAGCGATGCTGTGCTCGCTGCTGCTCCTCCTGAAGCTCTGGCTGCTAAATCTGAGGCTTTCCTTCCAATTTCAAGCTGCAAAGCACTTGCTGAATTGCAGGGAACGTCCGGGAGGCATTTGCTGTGCTGGCACACTTTCTCCTTCCTAGACAGAGTGGAAAAGCTTTTCCCTGCCGTGTAGGCGACAAGAGACGCATTAGACGGGCATCCGGAGCTGTCCGAAGGTAAGCGCCTGTTGCCGGCCTCTTTCGGCACAAGCCCCCGCTCCGGAGCGCACCGCGGCCGGCCGGAGGCTCTCTGCCGGCGAAGGTGCCTCGTCTCCGGCAAGGAAGCCTCAGCCGCTTCTCCTGCACACGGAGAGCGTGCTAGCTGCTGAAACGTGAAGAAAGAAGCTGCAGAACACTGGCACTGAGCCTGCAGCTTTCCAGCGGAGAGAAAAAGCTACTTGAACACTCTGCAAGCCTTTCCACTCCCAAAAACATGCACATGGAAGGAGCTGCTGCAAAAGCGATGCTGTGCTCGCTGCTGCTCCTCCTGAAGCTCTGGCTGCTAAATCTGAGGCTTTCCTTCCAATTTCAAGCTGCAAAGCACTTGCTGAATTGCAGGGAAAGTCCGGGAGGCATTTGCTGTGCTGGCACACTTTCTCCTTCCTAGACAGAGTGGAAAAGCTTTTCCCTGCCGTGTAGGCGACAAGAGACGCATTAGACGGGCATCCGGAGCTGTCCGAAGGTAAGCGCCTCTTCCCGGCCTCTTTCGGCACAAGCCCCCGCTCCGGAGCGCACCGCGGCCGGCCGGAGGCTCTCTGCCGGCGAAGGTGCCTCGTCTCCGGCAAGGAAGCCTCAGCCGCTTCTCCTGCACACGGAGAGCGTGCTAGCTGCTGAAACGTGAAGAAAGAAGCTGCAGAACACTGGCACTGAGCCTGCAGCTTTCCAGCGGAGAGAAAAAGCTACTTGAACACTCTGCAAGCCTTTCCACTCCCAAAAACATGCACATGGAAGGAGCTGCTGCAAAAGCGATGCTGTGCTCGCTGCTGCTCCTCCTGAAGCTCTGGCTGCTAAATCTGAGGCTTTCCTTCCAATTTCAAGCTGCAAAGCACTTGCTGAATTGCAGGGAACGTCCGGGAGGCATTTGCTCTGCTGGCACACTTTCTCCTTCCTAGACAGAGTGGAAAAGCTTTTCCCTGCCGTGTAGGCGACAAGAGACGCATTAGACGGGCATCCGGAGCTGTCCGAAGGTAAGCGCCTGTTCCCGGCCTCTTTCGGCACAAGCCCCCGCTCCGGAGCGCACCGCGGCCGGCCAGAGGCTCTCTGCCGGCGAAGGTGCCGCTTCTCCGGCAAGGAAGCCTCAGCCGCTTCTCCTGCACACGGAGAGCGTGCTAGCTGCTGAAACGTGAAGAAAGAAGCTGCAGAACACTGGCACTGAGCGTGCAGCTTTCCAGCGGAGAGAAAAAGCTACTTGAACACTCTGCAAGCCTTTCCACTCCCAAAAACATGCACATGGAAGGAGCTGCTGCAAAAGCGATGCTGTGCTCGCTGCTGCTCCTCCTGAAGCTCTGGCTGCTAAATCTGAGGCTTTCCTTCCAATTTCAAGCTGCAAAGCACTTGCTGAATTGCAGGGAACGTCCGGGAGGCATTTGCTGTGCTGGCACACTTTCTCCTTCCTAGACAGAGTGGAAAAGCTTTTCCCTGCCGTGTAGGCGACAAGAGACGCATTAGACGGGCATCCGGAGCTGTCCGAAGGTAAGCGCCTGTTCCCGGCCTCTTTCGGCACAAGCCCCCGCTCCGGAGCGCACCGCGGCCGGCCGGAGGCTCTCTGCCGGCGAAGGTGCCGCTTCTCCGGCAAGGAAGCCTCAGCCGCTTCTCCTGCACACGGAGAGCGTGCTAGCTGCTGAAACGTGAAGAAAGAAGCTGCAGAACACTGGCACTGAGCGTGCAGCTTTCCAGCGGAGAGAAAAAGCTACTTGAACACTCTGCAAGCCTTTCCACTCCCAAAAACATGCACATGGAAGGAGCTGCTGCAAAAGCGATGCTGTGCTCGCTGCTGCTCCTCCTGAAGCTCTGGCTGCTAAATCTGAGGCTTTCCTTCCAATTTCAAGCTGCAAAGCACTTGCTGAATTGCAGGGAAAGTCCGGGAGGCATTTGCTGTGCTGGCACACTTTCTCCTTCCTAGACAGAGTGGAAAAGCTTTTCCCTGCCGTGTAGGCGACAAGAGACGCATTAGACGGGCATCCGGAGCTGTCCGAAGGTAAGCGCCTGTTCCCGGCCTCTTTCGGCACAAGCCCCCGCTCCGGAGCGCACCGCGGCCGGCCGGAGGCTCTCTGCCGGTGAAGGTGCCGCTTCTCCGGCAAGGAAGCCTCAGCCGCTTCTCCTGCACACGGAGAGCGTGCTAGCTGCTGAAACGTGAAGAAAGAAGCTGCAGAACACTGGCACTGAGCGTGCAGCTTTCCAGCGGAGAGAAAAAGCTACTTGAACACTCTGCAAGCCTTTCCACTCCCAAAAACATGCACATGGAAGGAGCTGCTGCAAAAGCGATGCTGTGCTCGCTGCTGCTCCTCCTGAAGCTCTGGCTGCTAAATCTGAGGCTTTCCTTCCAATTTCAAGCTGCAAAGCACTTGCTGAATTGCAGGGAAAGTCCGGGAGGCATTTGCTGTGCTGGCACACTTTCTCCTTCCTAGACAGAGTGGAAAAGCTTTTCCCTGCCGTGTAGGCGACAAGAGACGCATTAGACGGGCATCCGGAGCTGTCCGAAGGTAAGCGCCTGTTCCCGGCCTCTTTCGGCACAAGCCCCCGCTCCGGAGCGCACCGCGGCCGGCCGGAGGCTCTCTGCCGGCGAAGGTGCCTCGTCTCCGGCAAGGAAGCCTCAGCCGCTTCTCCTGCACACGGAGAGCGTGCTAGCTGCTGAAACGTGAAGAAAGAAGCTGCAGAACACTGGCACTGAGCCTGCAGCTTTCCAGCGGAGAGAAAAAGCTACTTGAACACTCTGCAAGCCTTTCCACTCCCAAAAACATGCACATGGAAGGAGCTGCTGCAAAAGCGATGCTGTGCTCGCTGCTGCTCCTCCTGAAGCTCTGGCTGCTAAATCTGAGGCTTTCCTTCCAATTTCAAGCTGCAAAGCACTTGCTGAATTGCAGGGAAAGTCCGGGAGGCATTTGCTGTGCTGGCACACTTTCTCCTTCCTAGACAGAGTGGAAAAGCTTTTCCCTGCCGTGTAGGCGACAAGAGACGCATTAGACGGGCATCCGGAGCTGTCCGAAGGTAAGCGCCTGTTGCCGGCCTCTTTCGGCACAAGCCCCCGCTCCGGAGCGCACCGCGGCCGGCCGGAGGCTCTCTGCCGGCGAAGGTTCCTCGTCTCCGGCAAGGAAGCCTCAGCCGCTTCTCCTGCACACGGAGAGCGTGCTAGCTGCTGAAACGTGAAGAAAGAAGCTGCAGAACACTGGCACTGAGCGTGCAGCTTTCCAGCGGAGAGAAAAAGCTACTTGAACACTCTGCAAGCCTTTCCACTCCCAAAAACATGCACATGGAAGGAGCTGCTGCAAAAGCGATGCTGTGCTCGCTGCTGCTCCTCCTGAAGCTCTGGCTGCTAAATCTGAGGCTTTCCTTCCAATTTCAAGCTGCAAAGCACTTGCTGAATTGCAGGGAAAGTCCGGGAGGCATTTGCTGTGCTGGCACACTTTCTCCTTCCTAGACAGAGTGGAAAAGCTTTTCCCTGCCGTGTAGGCGACAAGAGACGCATTAGACGGGCATCCGGAGCTGTCCGAAGGTAAGCGCCTGTTCCCGGCCTCTTTCGGCACAAGCCCCCGCTCCGGAGCGCACCGCGGCCGGCCAGAGGCTCTCTGCCGGCGAAGGTGCCGCTTCTCCGGCAAGGAAGCCTCAGCCGCTTCTCCTGCACACGGAGAGCGTGCTAGCTGCTGAAACGTGAAGAAAGAAGCTGCAGAACACTGGCACTGAGCGTGCAGCTTTCCAGCGGAGAGAAAAAGCTACTTGAACACTCTGCAAGCCTTTCCACTCCCAAAAACATGCACATGGAAGGAGCTGCTGCAAAAGCGATGCTGTGCTCGCTGCTGCTCCTCCTGAAGCTCTGGCTGCTAAATCTGAGGCTTTCCTTCCAATTTCAAGCTGCAAAGCACTTGCTGAATTGCAGGGAACGTCCGGGAGGCATTTGCTGTGCTGGCACACTTTCTCCTTCCTAGACAGAGTGGAAAAGCTTTTCCCTGCCGTGTAGGCGACAAGAGACGCATTAGACGGGCATCCGGAGCTGTCCGAAGGTAAGCGCCTGTTCCCGGCCTCTTTCGGCACAAGCCCCCGCTCCGGAGCGCACCGCGGCCGGCCGGAGGCTCTCTGCCGGCGAAGGTGCCTCGTCTCCGGCAAGGAAGCCTCAGCCGCTTCTCCTGCACACGGAGAGCGTGCTAGCTGCTGAAACGTGAAGAAAGAAGCTGCAGAACACTGGCACTGAGCGTGCAGCTTTCCAGCGGAGAGAAAAAGCTACTTGAACACTCTGCAAGCCTTTCCACTCCCAAAAACATGCACATGGAAGGAGCTGCTGCAAAAGCGATGCTGTGCTCGCTGCTGCTCCTCCTGAAGCTCTGGCTGCTAAATCTGAGGCTTTCCTTCCAATTTCAAGCTGCAAAGCACTTGCTGAATTGCAGGGAACGTCCGGGAGGCATTTGCTGTGCTGGCACACTTTCTCCTTCCTAGACAGAGTGGAAAAGCTTTTCCCTGCCGTGTAGGCGACAAGAGACGCATTAGACGGGCATCCGGAGCTGTCCGAAGGTAAGCGCCTGTTCCCGGCCTCTTTCGGCACAAGCCCCCGCTCCGGAGCGCACCGCGGCCGGCCGGAGGCTCTCTGCCGGCGAAGGTGCCTCGTCTCCGGCAAGGAAGCCTCAGCCGCTTCTCCTGCACACGGAGAGCGTGCTAGCTGCTGAAACGTGAAGAAAGAAGCTGCAGAACACTGGCACTGAGCGTGCAGCTTTCCAGCGGAGAGAAAAAGCTACTTGAACACTCTGCAAGCCTTTCCACTCCCAAAAGCATGCACATGGAAGGAGCTGCTGCAAAAGCGATGCTGTGCTCGCTGCTGCTCCTCCTGAAGCTCTGGCTGCTAAATCTGAGGCTTTCCTTCCAATTTCAAGCTGCAAAGCACTTGCTGAATTGCAGGGAAAGTCCGGGAGGCATTTGCTGTGCTGGCACACTTTCTCCTTCCTAGACAGAGTGGAAAAGCTTTTCCCTGCCGTGTAGGCGACAAGAGACGCATTAGACGGGCATCCGGAGCTGTCCGAAGGTAAGCGCCTGTTCCCGGCCTCTTTCGGCACAAGCCCCCGCTCCGGAGCGCACCGCGGCCGGCCGGAGGCTCTCTGCCGGCGAAGGTGCCTCGTCTCCGGCAAGGAAGCCTCAGCCGCTTCTCCTGCACACGGAGAGCGTGCTAGCTGCTGAAACGTGAAGAAAGAAGCTGCAGAACACTGGCACTGAGCCTGCAGCTTTCCAGCGGAGAGAAAAAGCTACTTTAACACTCTGCAAGCCTTTCCACTCCCAAAAACATGCACATGGAAGGAGCTGCTGCAAAAGCGATGCTGTGCTCGCTGCTGCTCCTCCTGAAGCTCTGGCTGCTAAATCTGAGGCTTTCCTTCCAATTTCAAGCTGCAAAGCACTTGCTGAATTGCAGGGAAAGTCCGGGAGGCATTTGCTGTGCTGGCACACTTTCTCCTTCCTAGACAGAGTGGAAAAGCTTTTCCCTGCCGTGTAGGCGACAAGAGACGCATTAGACGGGCATCCGGAGCTGTCCGAAGGTAAGCGCCTGTTCCCGGCCTCTTTCGGCACAAGCCCCCGCTCCGGAGCGCACCGCGGCCGGCCGGAGGCTCTCTGCCGGCGAAGGTGCCTCGTCTCCGGCAAGGAAGCCTCAGCCGCTTCTCCTGCACACGGAGAGCGTGCTAGCTGCTGAAACGTGAAGAAAGAAGCTGCAGAACACTGGCACTGAGCCTGCAGCTTTCCAGCGGAGAGAAAAAGCTACTTGAACACTCTGCAAGCCTTTCCACTTCCAAAAACATGCACATGGAAGGAGCTGCTGCAAAAGCGATGCTGTGCTCGCTGCTGCTCCTCCTGAAGCTCTGGCTGCTAAATCTGAGGCTTTCCTTCCAATTTCAAGCTGCAAAGCACTTGCTGAATTGCAGGGAAAGTCCGGGAGGCATTTGCTGTGCTGGCACACTTTCTCCTTCCTAGACAGAGTGGAAAAGCTTTTCCCTGCCGTGTAGGCGACAAGAGACGCATTAGACGGGCATCCGGAGCTGTCCGAAGGTAAGCGCCTGTTCCCGGCCTCTTTCGGCACAAGCCCCCGCTCCGGAGCGCACCGCGGCCGGCCGGAGGCTCTCTGCCGGCGAAGGTGCCGCTTCTCCGGCAAGGAAGCCTCAGCCGCTTCTCCTGCACACGGAGAGCGTGCTAGCTGCTGAAACGTGAAGAAAGAAGCTGCAGAACACTGGCACTGAGCGTGCAGCTTTCCAGCGGAGAGAAAAAGCTACTTGAACACTCTGCAAGCCTTTCCACTCCCAAAAACATGCACATGGAAGGAGCTGCTGCAAAAGCGATGCTGTGCTCGCTGCTGCTCCTCCTGAAGCTCTGGCTGCTAAATCTGAGGCTTTCCTTCCAATTTCAAGCTGCAAAGCACTTGCTGAATTGCAGGGAACGTCCGGGAGGCATTTGCTCTGCTGGCACACTTTCTCCTTCCTAGACAGAGTGGAAAAGCTTTTCCCTGCCGTGTAGGCGACAAGAGACGCATTAGACGGGCATCCGGAGCTGTCCGAAGGTAAGCGCCTGTTGCCGGCCTCTTTCGGCACAAGCCCCCGCTCCGGAGCGCACCGCGGCCGGCCGGAGGCTCTCTGCCGGCGAAGGTGCCTCGTCTCCGGCAAGGAAGCCTCAGCCGCTTCTCCTGCACACGGAGAGCGTGCTAGCTGCTGAAACGTGAAGAAAGAAGCTGCAGAACACTGGCACTGAGCCTGCAGCTTTCCAGCGGAGAGAAAAAGCTACTTGAACACTCTGCAAGCCTTTCCACTCCCAAAAGCATGCACATGGAAGGAGCTGCTGCAAAAGCGATGCTGTGCTCGCTGCTGCTCCTCCTGAAGCTCTGGCTGCTAAATCTGAGGCTTTCCTTCCAATTTCAAGCTGCAAAGCACTTGCTGAATTGCAGGGAAAGTCCGGGAGGCATTTGCTCTGCTGGCACACTTTCTCCTTCCTAGACAGAGTGGAAAAGCTTTTCCCTGCCGTGTAGGCGACAAGAGACGCATTAGACGGGCATCCGGAGCTGTCCGAAGGTAAGCGCCTCTTCCCGGCCTCTTTCGGCACAAGCCCCCGCTCCGGAGCGCACCGCGGCCGGCCGGAGGCTCTCTGCCGGCGAAGGTGCCTCGTCTCCGGCAAGGAAGCCTCAGCCGCTTCTCCTGCACACGGAGAGCGTGCTAGCTGCTGAAACGTGAAGAAAGAAGCTGCAGAACACTGGCACTGAGCCTGCAGCTTTCCAGCGGAGAGAAAAAGCTACTTGAACACTCTGCAAGCCTTTCCACTCCCAAAAACATGCACATGGAAGGAGCTGCTGCAAAAGCGATGCTGTGCTCGCTGCTGCTCCTCCTGAAGCTCTGGCTGCTAAATCTGAGGCTTTCCTTCCAATTTCAAGCTGCAAAGCACTTGCTGAATTGCAGGGAACGTCCGGGAGGCATTTGCTCTGCTGGCACACTTTCTCCTTCCTAGACAGAGTGGAAAAGCTTTTCCCTGCCGTGTAGGCGACAAGAGACGCATTAGACGGGCATCCGGAGCTGTCCGAAGGTAAGCGCCTGTTCCCGGCCTCTTTCGGCACAAGCCCCCGCTCCGGAGCGCACCGCGGCCGGCCAGAGGCTCTCTGCCGGCGAAGGTGCCGCTTCTGCGGCAAGGAAGCCTCAGCCGCTTCTCCTGCACACGGAGAGCGTGCTAGCTGCTGAAACGTGAAGAAAGAAGCTGCAGAACACTGGCACTGAGCCTGCAGCTTTCCAGCGGAGAGAAAAAGCTACTTGAACACTCTGCAAGCCTTTCCACTCCCAAAAACATGCACATGGAAGGAGCTGCTGCAAAAGCGATGCTGTGCTCGCTGCTGCTCCTCCTGAAGCTCTGGCTGCTAAATCTGAGGCTTTCCTTCCAATTTCAAGCTGCAAAGCACTTGCTGAATTGCAGGGAACGTCCGGGAGGCATTTGCTGTGCTGGCACACTTTCTCCTTCCTAGACAGAGTGGAAAAGCTTTTCCCTGCCGTGTAGGCGACAAGAGACGCATTAGACGGGCATCCGGAGCTGTCCGAAGGTAAGCGCCTGTTCCCGGCCTCTTTCGGCACAAGCCCCCGCTCCGGAGCGCACCGCGGCCGGCCGGAGGCTCTCTGCCGGCGAAGGTGCCGCTTCTCCGGCAAGGAAGCCTCAGCCGCTTCTCCTGCACACGGAGAGCGTGCTAGCTGCTGAAACGTGAAGAAAGAAGCTGCAGAACACTGGCACTGAGCGTGCAGCTTTCCAGCGGAGAGAAAAAGCTACTTGAACACTCTGCAAGCCTTTCCACTCCCAAAAACATGCACATGGAAGGAGCTGCTGCAAAAGCGATGCTGTGCTCGCTGCTGCTCCTCCTGAAGCTCTGGCTGCTAAATCTGAGGCTTTCCTTCCAATTTCAAGCTGCAAAGCACTTGCTGAATTGCAGGGAACGTCCGGGAGGCATTTGCTCTGCTGGCACTCTTTCTCCTTCCTAGACAGAGTGGAAAAGCTTTTCCCTGCCGTGTAGGCGACAAGAGACGCATTAGACGGGCATCCGGAGCTGTCCGAAGGTAAGCGCCTGTTCCCGGCCTCTTTCGGCACAAGCCCCCGCTCCGGAGCGCACCGCGGCCGGCCAGAGGCTCTCTGCCGGCGAAGGTGCCTCGTCTCCGGCAAGGAAGCCTCAGCCGCTTCTCCTGCACACGGAGAGCGTGCTAGCTGCTGAAACGTGAAGAAAGAAGCTGCAGAACACTGGCACTGAGCGTGCAGCTTTCCAGCGGAGAGAAAAAGCTACTTGAACACTCTGCAAGCCTTTCCACTCCCAAAAACATGCACATGGAAGGAGCTGCTGCAAAAGCGATGCTGTGCTCGCTGCTGCTCCTCCTGAAGCTCTGGCTGCTAAATCTGAGGCTTTCCTTCCAATTTCAAGCTGCAAAGCACTTGCTGAATTGCAGGGAACGTCCGGGAGGCATTTGCTCTGCTGGCACACTTTCTCCTTCCTAGACAGAGTGGAAAAGCTTTTCCCTGCCGTGTAGGCGACAAGAGACGCATTAGACGGGCATCCGGAGCTGTCCGAAGGTAAGCGCCTCTTCCCGGCCTCTTTCGGCACAAGCCCCCGCTCCGGAGCGCACCGCGGCCGGCCGGAGGCTCTCTGCCGGCGAAGGTGCCTCGTCTCCGGCAAGGAAGCCTCAGCCGCTTCTCCTGCACACGGAGAGCGTGCTAGCTGCTGAAACGTGAAGAAAGAAGCTGCAGAACACTGGCACTGAGCCTGCAGCTTTCCAGCGGAGAGAAAAAGCTACTTGAACACTCTGCAAGCCTTTCCACTCCCAAAAACATGCACATGGAAGGAGCTGCTGCAAAAGCGATGCTGTGCTCGCTGCTGCTCCTCCTGAAGCTCTGGCTGCTAAATCTGAGGCTTTCCTTCCAATTTCAAGCTGCAAAGCACTTGCTGAATTGCAGGGAAAGTCCGGGAGGCATTTGCTCTGCTGGCACACTTTCTCCTTCCTAGACAGAGTGGAAAAGCTTTTCCCTGCCGTGTAGGCGACAAGAGACGCATTAGACGGGCATCCGGAGCTGTCCGAAGGTAAGCGCCTGTTCCCGGCCTCTTTCGGCACAAGCCCCCGCTCCGGAGCGCACCGCGGCCGGCCGGAGGCTCTCTGCCGGCGAAGGTGCCTCGTCTCCGGCAAGGAAGCCTCAGCCGCTTCTCCTGCACACGGAGAGCGTGCTAGCTGCTGAAACGCGAAGAAAGAAGCTGCAGAACACTGGCACTGAGCCTGCAGCTTTCCAGCGGAGAGAAAAAGCTACTTGAACACTCTGCAAGCCTTTCCACTCCCAAAAACATGCACATGGAAGGAGCTGCTGCAAAAGCGATGCTGTGCTCGCTGCTGCTCCTCCTGAAGCTCTGGCTGCTAAATCTGAGGCTTTCCTTCCAATTTCAAGCTGCAAAGCACTTGCTGAATTGCAGGGAACGTCCGGGAGGCATTTGCTCTGCTGGCACACTTTCTCCTTCCTAGACAGAGTGGAAAAGCTTTTCCCTGCCGTGTAGGCGACAAGAGACGCATTAGACGGGCATCCGGAGCTGTCCGAAGGTAAGCGCCTGTTCCCGGCCTCTTTCGGCACAAGCCCCCGCTCCGGAGCGCACCGCGGCCGGACAGAGGCTCTCTGCCGGCGAAGGTGCCGCTTCTCCGGCAAGGAAGCCTCAGCCGCTTCTCCTGCACACGGAGAGCGTGCTAGCTGCTGAAACGTGAAGAAAGAAGCTGCAGAACACTGGCACTGAGCCTGCAGCTTTCCAGCGGAGAGAAAAAGCTACTTGAACACTCTGCAAGCCTTTCCACTCCCAAAAACATGCACATGGAAGGAGCTGCTGCAAAAGCGATGCTGTGCTCGCTGCTGCTCCTCCTGAAGCTCTGGCTGCTAAATCTGAGGCTTTCCTTCCAATTTCAAGCTGCAAAGCACTTGCTGAATTGCAGGGAACGTCCGGGAGGCATTTGCTCTGCTGGCACACTTTCTCCTTCCTAGACAGAGTGGAAAAGCTTTTCCCTGCCGTGTAGGCGACAAGAGACGCATTAGACGGGCATCCGGAGCTGTCCGAAGGTAAGCGCCTGTTCCCGGCCTCTTTCGGCACAAGTCCCCGCTCCGGAGCGCACCGCGGCCGGCCGGAGGCTCTCTGCCGGCGAAGGTGCCGCTTCTCCGGCAAGGAAGCCTCAGCCGCTTCTCCTGCACACGGAGAGCGTGCTAGCTGCTGAAACGTGAAGAAAGAAGCTGCAGAACACTGGCACTGAGCGTGCAGCTTTCCAGCGGAGAGAAAAAGCTACTTGAACACTCTGCAAGCCTTTCCACTCCCAAAAACATGCACATGGAAGGAGCTGCTGCAAAAGCGATGCTGTGCTCGCTGCTGCTCCTCCTGAAGCTCTGGCTGCTAAATCTGAGGCTTTCCTTCCAATTTCAAGCTGCAAAGCACTTGCTGAATTGCAGGGAAAGTCCGGGAGGCATTTGCTGTGCTGGCACACTTTCTCCTTCCTAGACAGAGTGGAAAAGCTTTTCCCTGCCGTGTAGGCGACAAGAGACGCATTAGACGGGCATCCGGAGCTGTCCGAAGGTAAGCGCCTGTTCCCGGCCTCTTTCGGCACAAGCCCCCGCTCCGGAGCGCACCGCGGCCGGCCGGAGGCTCTCTGCCGGCGAAGGTGCCTCGTCTCCGGCAAGGAAGCCTCAGCCGCTTCTCCTGCACACGGAGAGCGTGCTAGCTGCTGAAACGTGAAGAAAGAAGCTGCAGAACACTGGCACTGAGCCTGCAGCTTTCCAGCGGAGAGAAAAAGCTACTTGAACACTCTGCAAGCCTTTCCACTTCCAAAAACATGCACATGGAAGGAGCTGCTGCAAAAGCGATGCTGTGCTCGCTGCTGCTCCTCCTGAAGCTCTGGCTGCTAAATCTGAGGCTTTCCTTCCAATTTCAAGCTGCAAAGCACTTGCTGAATTGCAGGGAAAGTCCGGGAGGCATTTGCTGTGCTGGCACACTTTCTCCTTCCTAGACAGAGTGGAAAAGCTTTTCCCTGCCGTGTAGGCGACAAGAGACGCATTAGACGGGCATCCGGAGCTGTCCGAAGGTAAGCGCCTGTTCCCGGCCTCTTTCGGCACAAGCCCCCGCTCCGGAGCGCACCGCGGCCGGCCGGAGGCTCTCTGCCGGCGAAGGTGCCTCGTCTCCGGCAAGGAAGCCTCAGCCGCTTCTCCTGCACACGGAGAGCGTGCTAGCTGCTGAAACGTGAAGAAAGAAGCTGCAGAACACTGGCACTGAGCCTGCAGCTTTCCAGCGGAGAGAAAAAGCTACTTTAACACTCTGCAAGCCTTTCCACTCCCAAAAACATGCACATGGAAGGAGCTGCTGCAAAAGCGATGCTGTGCTCGCTGCTGCTCCTCCTGAAGCTCTGGCTGCTAAATCTGAGGCTTTCCTTCCAATTTCAAGCTGCAAAGCACTTGCTGAATTGCAGGGAAAGTCCGGGAGGCATTTGCTGTGCTGGCACACTTTCTCCTTCCTAGACAGAGTGGAAAAGCTTTTCCCTGCCGTGTAGGCGACAAGAGACGCATTAGACGGGCATCCGGAGCTGTCCGAAGGTAAGCGCCTGTTCCCGGCCTCTTTCGGCACAAGCCCCCGCTCCGGAGCGCACCGCGGCCGGCCGGAGGCTCTCTGCCGGCGAAGGTGCCTCGTCTCCGGCAAGGAAGCCTCAGCCGCTTCTCCTGCACACGGAGAGCGTGCTAGCTGCTGAAACGTGAAGAAAGAAGCTGCAGAACACTGGCACTGAGCCTGCAGCTTTCCAGCGGAGAGAAAAAGCTACTTGAACACTCTGCAAGCCTTTCCACTTCCAAAAACATGCACATGGAAGGAGCTGCTGCAAAAGCGATGCTGTGCTCGCTGCTGCTCCTCCTGAAGCTCTGGCTGCTAAATCTGAGGCTTTCCTTCCAATTTCAAGCTGCAAAGCACTTGCTGAATTGCAGGGAAAGTCCGGGAGGCATTTGCTGTGCTGGCACACTTTCTCCTTCCTAGACAGAGTGGAAAAGCTTTTCCCTGCCGTGTAGGCGACAAGAGACGCATTAGACGGGCATCCGGAGCTGTCCGAAGGTAAGCGCCTGTTCCCGGCCTCTTTCGGCACAAGCCCCCGCTCCGGAGCGCACCGCGGCCGGCCGGAGGCTCTCTGCCGGCGAAGGTGCCGCTTCTCCGGCAAGGAAGCCTCAGCCGCTTCTCCTGCACACGGAGAGCGTGCTAGCTGCTGAAACGTGAAGAAAGAAGCTGCAGAACACTGGCACTGAGCGTGCAGCTTTCCAGCGGAGAGAAAAAGCTACTTGAACACTCTGCAAGCCTTTCCACTCCCAAAAACATGCACATGGAAGGAGCTGCTGCAAAAGCGATGCTGTGCTCGCTGCTGCTCCTCCTGAAGCTCTGGCTGCTAAATCTGAGGCTTTCCTTCCAATTTCAAGCTGCAAAGCACTTGCTGAATTGCAGGGAACGTCCGGGAGGCATTTGCTCTGCTGGCACACTTTCTCCTTCCTAGACAGAGTGGAAAAGCTTTTCCCTGCCGTGTAGGCGACAAGAGACGCATTAGACGGGCATCCGGAGCTGTCCGAAGGTAAGCGCCTGTTGCCGGCCTCTTTCGGCACAAGCCCCCGCTCCGGAGCGCACCGCGGCCGGCCGGAGGCTCTCTGCCGGCGAAGGTGCCTCGTCTCCGGCAAGGAAGCCTCAGCCGCTTCTCCTGCACACGGAGAGCGTGCTAGCTGCTGAAACGTGAAGAAAGAAGCTGCAGAACACTGGCACTGAGCCTGCAGCTTTCCAGCGGAGAGAAAAAGCTACTTGAACACTCTGCAAGCCTTTCCACTCCCAAAAGCATGCACATGGAAGGAGCTGCTGCAAAAGCGATGCTGTGCTCGCTGCTGCTCCTCCTGAAGCTCTGGCTGCTAAATCTGAGGCTTTCCTTCCAATTTCAAGCTGCAAAGCACTTGCTGAATTGCAGGGAAAGTCCGGGAGGCATTTGCTCTGCTGGCACACTTTCTCCTTCCTAGACAGAGTGGAAAAGCTTTTCCCTGCCGTGTAGGCGACAAGAGACGCATTAGACGGGCATCCGGAGCTGTCCGAAGGTAAGCGCCTCTTCCCGGCCTCTTTCGGCACAAGCCCCCGCTCCGGAGCGCACCGCGGCCGGCCGGAGGCTCTCTGCCGGCGAAGGTGCCTCGTCTCCGGCAAGGAAGCCTCAGCCGCTTCTCCTGCACACGGAGAGCGTGCTAGCTGCTGAAACGTGAAGAAAGAAGCTGCAGAACACTGGCACTGAGCCTGCAGCTTTCCAGCGGAGAGAAAAAGCTACTTGAACACTCTGCAAGCCTTTCCACTCCCAAAAACATGCACATGGAAGGAGCTGCTGCAAAAGCGATGCTGTGCTCGCTGCTGCTCCTCCTGAAGCTCTGGCTGCTAAATCTGAGGCTTTCCTTCCAATTTCAAGCTGCAAAGCACTTGCTGAATTGCAGGGAACGTCCGGGAGGCATTTGCTCTGCTGGCACACTTTCTCCTTCCTAGACAGAGTGGAAAAGCTTTTCCCTGCCGTGTAGGCGACAAGAGACGCATTAGACGGGCATCCGGAGCTGTCCGAAGGTAAGCGCCTGTTCCCGGCCTCTTTCGGCACAAGCCCCCGCTCCGGAGCGCACCGCGGCCGGCCAGAGGCTCTCTGCCGGCGAAGGTGCCGCTTCTGCGGCAAGGAAGCCTCAGCCGCTTCTCCTGCACACGGAGAGCGTGCTAGCTGCTGAAACGTGAAGAAAGAAGCTGCAGAACACTGGCACTGAGCCTGCAGCTTTCCAGCGGAGAGAAAAAGCTACTTGAACACTCTGCAAGCCTTTCCACTCCCAAAAACATGCACATGGAAGGAGCTGCTGCAAAAGCGATGCTGTGCTCGCTGCTGCTCCTCCTGAAGCTCTGGCTGCTAAATCTGAGGCTTTCCTTCCAATTTCAAGCTGCAAAGCACTTGCTGAATTGCAGGGAACGTCCGGGAGGCATTTGCTGTGCTGGCACACTTTCTCCTTCCTAGACAGAGTGGAAAAGCTTTTCCCTGCCGTGTAGGCGACAAGAGACGCATTAGACGGGCATCCGGAGCTGTCCGAAGGTAAGCGCCTGTTCCCGGCCTCTTTCGGCACAAGCCCCCGCTCCGGAGCGCACCGCGGCCGGCCGGAGGCTCTCTGCCGGCGAAGGTGCCGCTTCTCCGGCAAGGAAGCCTCAGCCGCTTCTCCTGCACACGGAGAGCGTGCTAGCTGCTGAAACGTGAAGAAAGAAGCTGCAGAACACTGGCACTGAGCGTGCAGCTTTCCAGCGGAGAGAAAAAGCTACTTGAACACTCTGCAAGCCTTTCCACTCCCAAAAACATGCACATGGAAGGAGCTGCTGCAAAAGCGATGCTGTGCTCGCTGCTGCTCCTCCTGAAGCTCTGGCTGCTAAATCTGAGGCTTTCCTTCCAATTTCAAGCTGCAAAGCACTTGCTGAATTGCAGGGAACGTCCGGGAGGCATTTGCTCTGCTGGCACTCTTTCTCCTTCCTAGACAGAGTGGAAAAGCTTTTCCCTGCCGTGTAGGCGACAAGAGACGCATTAGACGGGCATCCGGAGCTGTCCGAAGGTAAGCGCCTGTTCCCGGCCTCTTTCGGCACAAGCCCCCGCTCCGGAGCGCACCGCGGCCGGCCAGAGGCTCTCTGCCGGCGAAGGTGCCTCGTCTCCGGCAAGGAAGCCTCAGCCGCTTCTCCTGCACACGGAGAGCGTGCTAGCTGCTGAAACGTGAAGAAAGAAGCTGCAGAACACTGGCACTGAGCGTGCAGCTTTCCAGCGGAGAGAAAAAGCTACTTGAACACTCTGCAAGCCTTTCCACTCCCAAAAACATGCACATGGAAGGAGCTGCTGCAAAAGCGATGCTGTGCTCGCTGCTGCTCCTCCTGAAGCTCTGGCTGCTAAATCTGAGGCTTTCCTTCCAATTTCAAGCTGCAAAGCACTTGCTGAATTGCAGGGAACGTCCGGGAGGCATTTGCTCTGCTGGCACACTTTCTCCTTCCTAGACAGAGTGGAAAAGCTTTTCCCTGCCGTGTAGGCGACAAGAGACGCATTAGACGGGCATCCGGAGCTGTCCGAAGGTAAGCGCCTCTTCCCGGCCTCTTTCGGCACAAGCCCCCGCTCCGGAGCGCACCGCGGCCGGCCGGAGGCTCTCTGCCGGCGAAGGTGCCTCGTCTCCGGCAAGGAAGCCTCAGCCGCTTCTCCTGCACACGGAGAGCGTGCTAGCTGCTGAAACGTGAAGAAAGAAGCTGCAGAACACTGGCACTGAGCCTGCAGCTTTCCAGCGGAGAGAAAAAGCTACTTGAACACTCTGCAAGCCTTTCCACTCCCAAAAACATGCACATGGAAGGAGCTGCTGCAAAAGCGATGCTGTGCTCGCTGCTGCTCCTCCTGAAGCTCTGGCTGCTAAATCTGAGGCTTTCCTTCCAATTTCAAGCTGCAAAGCACTTGCTGAATTGCAGGGAAAGTCCGGGAGGCATTTGCTCTGCTGGCACACTTTCTCCTTCCTAGACAGAGTGGAAAAGCTTTTCCCTGCCGTGTAGGCGACAAGAGACGCATTAGACGGGCATCCGGAGCTGTCCGAAGGTAAGCGCCTGTTCCCGGCCTCTTTCGGCACAAGCCCCCGCTCCGGAGCGCACCGCGGCCGGCCGGAGGCTCTCTGCCGGCGAAGGTGCCTCGTCTCCGGCAAGGAAGCCTCAGCCGCTTCTCCTGCACACGGAGAGCGTGCTAGCTGCTGAAACGCGAAGAAAGAAGCTGCAGAACACTGGCACTGAGCCTGCAGCTTTCCAGCGGAGAGAAAAAGCTACTTGAACACTCTGCAAGCCTTTCCACTCCCAAAAACATGCACATGGAAGGAGCTGCTGCAAAAGCGATGCTGTGCTCGCTGCTGCTCCTCCTGAAGCTCTGGCTGCTAAATCTGAGGCTTTCCTTCCAATTTCAAGCTGCAAAGCACTTGCTGAATTGCAGGGAACGTCCGGGAGGCATTTGCTCTGCTGGCACACTTTCTCCTTCCTAGACAGAGTGGAAAAGCTTTTCCCTGCCGTGTAGGCGACAAGAGACGCATTAGACGGGCATCCGGAGCTGTCCGAAGGTAAGCGCCTGTTCCCGGCCTCTTTCGGCACAAGCCCCCGCTCCGGAGCGCACCGCGGCCGGACAGAGGCTCTCTGCCGGCGAAGGTGCCGCTTCTCCGGCAAGGAAGCCTCAGCCGCTTCTCCTGCACACGGAGAGCGTGCTAGCTGCTGAAACGTGAAGAAAGAAGCTGCAGAACACTGGCACTGAGCCTGCAGCTTTCCAGCGGAGAGAAAAAGCTACTTGAACACTCTGCAAGCCTTTCCACTCCCAAAAACATGCACATGGAAGGAGCTGCTGCAAAAGCGATGCTGTGCTCGCTGCTGCTCCTCCTGAAGCTCTGGCTGCTAAATCTGAGGCTTTCCTTCCAATTTCAAGCTGCAAAGCACTTGCTGAATTGCAGGGAACGTCCGGGAGGCATTTGCTCTGCTGGCACACTTTCTCCTTCCTAGACAGAGTGGAAAAGCTTTTCCCTGCCGTGTAGGCGACAAGAGACGCATTAGACGGGCATCCGGAGCTGTCCGAAGGTAAGCGCCTGTTCCCGGCCTCTTTCGGCACAAGTCCCCGCTCCGGAGCGCACCGCGGCCGGCCGGAGGCTCTCTGCCGGCGAAGGTGCCGCTTCTCCGGCAAGGAAGCCTCAGCCGCTTCTCCTGCACACGGAGAGCGTGCTAGCTGCTGAAACGTGAAGAAAGAAGCTGCAGAACACTGGCACTGAGCGTGCAGCTTTCCAGCGGAGAGAAAAAGCTACTTGAACACTCTGCAAGCCTTTCCACTCCCAAAAACATGCACATGGAAGGAGCTGCTGCAAAAGCGATGCTGTGCTCGCTGCTGCTCCTCCTGAAGCTCTGGCTGCTAAATCTGAGGCTTTCCTTCCAATTTCAAGCTGCAAAGCACTTGCTGAATTGCAGGGAAAGTCCGGGAGGCATTTGCTGTGCTGGCACACTTTCTCCTTCCTAGACAGAGTGGAAAAGCTTTTCCCTGCCGTGTAGGCGACAAGAGACGCATTAGACGGGCATCCGGAGCTGTCCGAAGGTAAGCGCCTGTTGCCGGCCTCTTTCGTCACAAGCCCCCGCTCCGGAGCGCACCGCGGCCGGCCGGAGGCTCTCTGCCGGCGAAGGTGCCTCGTCTCCGGCAAGGAAGCCTCAGCCGCTTCTCCTGCACACGGAGAGCGTGCTAGCTGCTGAAACGTGAAGAAAGAAGCTGCAGAACACTGGCACTGAGCGTGCAGCTTTCCAGCGGAGAGAAAAAGCTACTTGAACACTCTGCAAGCCTTTCCACTCCCAAAAACATGCACATGGAAGGAGCTGCTGCAAAAGCGATGCTGTGCTCGCTGCTGCTCCTCCTGAAGCTCTGGCTGCTAAATCTGAGGCTTTCCTTCCAATTTCAAGCTGCAAAGCACTTGCTGAATTGCAGGGAACGTCCGGGAGGCATTTGCTCTGCTGGCACACTTTCTCCTTCCTAGACAGAGTGGAAAAGCTTTTCCCTGCCGTGTAGGCGACAAGAGACGCATTAGACGGGCATCCGGAGCTGTCCGAAGGTAAGCGCCTCTTCCCGGCCTCTTTCGGCACAAGCCCCCGCTCCGGAGCGCACCGCGGCCGGCCGGAGGCTCTCTGCCGGCGAAGGTGCCTCGTCTCCGGCAAGGAAGCCTCAGCCGCTTCTCCTGCACACGGAGAGCGTGCTAGCTGCTGAAACGTGAAGAAAGAAGCTGCAGAACACTGGCACTGAGCCTGCAGCTTTCCAGCGGAGAGAAAAAGCTACTTGAACACTCTGCAAGCCTTTCCACTCCCAAAAACATGCACATGGAAGGAGCTGCTGCAAAAGCGATGCTGTGCTCGCTGCTGCTCCTCCTGAAGCTCTGGCTGCTAAATCTGAGGCTTTCCTTCCAATTTCAAGCTGCAAAGCACTTGCTGAATTGCAGGGAAAGTCCGGGAGGCATTTGCTGTGCTGGCACACTTTCTCCTTCCTAGACAGAGTGGAAAAGCTTTTCCCTGCCGTGTAGGCGACAAGAGACGCATTAGACGGGCATCCGGAGCTGTCCGAAGGTAAGCGCCTGTTCCCGGCCTCTTTCGGCACAAGCCCCCGCTCCGGAGCGCACCGCGGCCGGCCGGAGGCTCTCTGCCGGCGAAGGTGCCTCGTCTCCGGCAAGGAAGCCTCAGCCGCTTCTCCTGCACACGGAGAGCGTGCTAGCTGCTGAAACGTGAAGAAAGAAGCTGCAGAACACTGGCACTGAGCCTGCAGCTTTCCAGCGGAGAGAAAAAGCTACTTGAACACTCTGCAAGCCTTTCCACTCCCAAAAACATGCACATGGAAGGAGCTGCTGCAAAAGCGATGCTGTGCTCGCTGCTGCTCCTCCTGAAGCTCTGGCTGCTAAATCTGAGGCTTTCCTTCCAATTTCAAGCTGCAAAGCACTTGCTGAATTGCAGGGAAAGTCCGGGAGGCATTTGCTGTGCTGGCACACTTTCTCCTTCCTAGACAGAGTGGAAAAGCTTTTCCCTGCCGTGTAGGCGACAAGAGACGCATTAGACGGGCATCCGGAGCTGTCCGAAGGTAAGCGCCTGTTCCCGGCCTCTTTCGGCACAAGCCCCCGCTCCGGAGCGCACCGCGGCCGGCCGGAGGCTCTCTGCCGGCGAAGGTGCCTCGTCTCCGGCAAGGAAGCCTCAGCCGCTTCTCCTGCACACGGAGAGCGTGCTAGCTGCTGAAACGTGAAGAAAGAAGCTGCAGAACACTGGCACTGAGCGTGCAGCTTTCCAGCGGAGAGAAAAAGCTACTTGAACACTCTGCAAGCCTTTCCACTCCCAAAAACATGCACATGGAAGGAGCTGCTGCAAAAGCGATGCTGTGCTCGCTGCTGCTCCTCCTGAAGCTCTGGCTGCTAAATCTGAGGCTTTCCTTCCAATTTCAAGCTGCAAAGCACTTGCTGAATTGCAGGGAAAGTCCGGGAGGCATTTGCTCTGCTGGCACACTTTCTCCTTCCTAGACAGAGTGGAAAAGCTTTTCCCTGCCGTGTAGGCGACAAGAGACGCATTAGACGGGCATCCGGAGCTGTCCGAAGGTAAGCGCCTGTTCCCGGCCTCTTTCGGCACAAGCCCCCGCTCCGGAGCGCACCGCGGCCGGCCGGAGGCTCTCTGCCGGCGAAGGTGCCTCGTCTCCGGCAAGGAAGCCTCAGCCGCTTCTCCTGCACACGGAGAGCGTGCTAGCTGCTGAAACGTGAAGAAAGAAGCTGCAGAACACTGGCACTGAGCGTGCAGCTTTCCAGCGGAGAGAAAAAGCTACTTGAACACTCTGCAAGCCTTTCCACTCCCAAAAACATGCACATGGAAGGAGCTGCTGCAAAAGCGATGCTGTGCTCGCTGCTGCTCCTCCTGAAGCTCTGGCTGCTAAATCTGAGGCTTTCCTTCCAATTTCAAGCTGCAAAGCACTTGCTGAATTGCAGGGAACGTCCGGGAGGCATTTGCTGTGCTGGCACACTTTCTCCTTCCTAGACAGAGTGGAAAAGCTTTTCCCTGCCGTGTAGGCGACAAGAGACGCATTAGACGGGCATCCGGAGCTGTCCGAAGGTAAGCGCCTGTTCCCGGCCTCTTTCGGCACAAGCCCCCGCTCCGGAGCGCACCGCGGCCGGCCGGAGGCTCTCTGCCGGCGAAGGTGCCTCGTCTCCGGCAAGGAAGCCTCAGCCGCTTCTCCTGCACACGGAGAGCGTGCTAGCTGCTGAAACGTGAAGAAAGAAGCTGCAGAACACTGGCACTGAGCCTGCAGCTTTCCAGCGGAGAGAAAAAGCTACTTGAACACTCTGCAACCCTTTCCACTCCCAAAAGCATGCACATGGAAGGAGCTGCTGCAAAAGCGATGCTGTGCTCGCTGCTGCTCCTCCTGAAGCTCTGGCTGCTAAATCTGAGGCTTTCCTTCCAATTTCAAGCTGCAAAGCACTTGCTGAATTGCAGGGAACGTCCGGGAGGCATTTGCTGTGCTGGCACACTTTCTCCTTCCTAGACAGAGTGGAAAAGCTTTTCCCTGCCGTGTAGGCGACAAGAGACGCATTAGACGGGCATCCGGAGCTGTCCGAAGGTAAGCGCCTGTTGCCGGCCTCTTTCGGCACAAGCCCCCGCTCCGGAGCGCACCGCGGCCGGCCGGAGGCTCTCTGCCGGCGAAGGTGCCTCGTCTCCGGCAAGGAAGCCTCAGCCGCTTCTCCTGCACACGGAGAGCGTGCTAGCTGCTGAAACGTGAAGAAAGAAGCTGCAGAACACTGGCACTGAGCGTGCAGCTTTCCAGCGGAGAGAAAAAGCTACTTGAACACTCTGCAAGCCTTTCCACTCCCAAAAACATGCACATGGAAGGAGCTGCTGCAAAAGCGATGCTGTGCTCGCTGCTGCTCCTCCTGAAGCTCTGGCTGCTAAATCTGAGGCTTTCCTTCCAATTTCAAGCTGCAAAGCACTTGCTGAATTGCAGGGAACGTCCGGGAGGCATTTGCTGTGCTGGCACACTTTCTCCTTCCTAGACAGAGTGGAAAAGCTTTTCCCTGCCGTGTAGGCGACAAGAGACGCATTAGACGGGCATCCGGAGCTGTCCGAAGGTAAGCGCCTGTTCCCGGCCTCTTTCGGCACAAGCCCCCGCTCCGGAGCGCACCGCGGCCGGCCGGAGGCTCTCTGCCGGCGAAGGTGCCTCGTCTCCGGCAAGGAAGCCTCAGCCGCTTCTCCTGCACACGGAGAGCGTGCTAGCTGCTGAAACGTGAAGAAAGAAGCTGCAGAACACTGGCACTGAGCCTGCAGCTTTCCAGCGGAGAGAAAAAGCTACTTGAACACTCTGCAAGCCTTTCCACTCCCAAAAGCATGCACATGGAAGGAGCTGCTGCAAAAGCGATGCTGTGCTCGCTGCTGCTCCTCCTGAAGCTCTGGCTGCTAAATCTGAGGCTTTCCTTCCAATTTCAAGCTGCAAAGCACTTGCTGAATTGCAGGGAAAGTCCGGGAGGCATTTGCTGTGCTGGCACACTTTCTCCTTCCTAGACAGAGTGGAAAAGCTTTTCCCTGCCGTGTAGGCGACAAGAGACGCATTAGACGGGCATCCGGAGCTGTCCGAAGGTAAGCGCCTGTTCCCGGCCTCTTTCGGCACAAGCCCCCGCTCCGGAGCGCACCGCGGCCGGCCGGAGGCTCTCTGCCGGCGAAGGTGCCTCGTCTCCGGCAAGGAAGCCTCAGCCGCTTCTCCTGCACACGGAGAGCGTGCTAGCTGCTGAAACGTGAAGAAAGAAGCTGCAGAACACTGGCACTGAGCCTGCAACTTTCCAGCGGAGAGAAAAAGCTACTTGAACACTCTGCAAGCCTTTCCACTCCCAAAAACATGCACATGGAAGGAGCTGCTGCAAAAGCGATGCTGTGCTCGCTGCTGCTCCTCCTGAAGCTCTGGCTGCTAAATCTGAGGCTTTCCTTCCAATTTCAAGCTGCAAAGCACTTGCTGAATTGCAGGGAAAGTCCGGGAGGCATTTGCTCTGCTGGCACACTTTCTCCTTCCTAGACAGAGTGGAAAAGCTTTTCCCTGCCGTGTAGGCGACAAGAGACGCATTAGACGGGCATCCGGAGCTGTCCGAAGGTAAGCGCCTGTTCCCGGCCTCTTTCGGCACAAGCCCCCGCTCCGGAGCGCACCGCGGCCGGCCGGAGGCTCTCTGCCGGCGAAGGTGCCTCGTCTCCGGCAAGGAAGCCTCAGCCGCTTCTCCTGCACACGGAGAGCGTGCTAGCTGCTGAAACGTGAAGAAAGAAGCTGCAGAACACTGGCACTGAGCGTGCAGCTTTCCAGCGGAGAGAAAAAGCTACTTGAACACTCTGCAAGCCTTTCCACTTCCAAAAACATGCACATGGAAGGAGCTGCTGCAAAAGCGATGCTGTGCTCGCTGCTGCTCCTCCTGAAGCTCTGGCTGCTAAATCTGAGGCTTTCCTTCCAATTTCAAGCTGCAAAGCACTTGCTGAATTGCAGGGAAAGTCCGGGAGGCATTTGCTCTGCTGGCACACTTTCTCCTTCCTAGACAGAGTGGAAAAGCTTTTCCCTGCCGTGTAGGCGACAAGAGACGCATTAGACGGGCATCCGGAGCTGTCCGAAGGTAAGCGCCTGTTCCCGGCCTCTTTCGGCACAAGCCCCCGCTCCGGAGCGCACCGCGGCCGGCCGGAGGCTCTCTGCCGGCGAAGGTGCCGCTTCTCCGGCAAGGAAGCCTCAGCCGCTTCTCCTGCACACGGAGAGCGTGCTAGCTGCTGAAACGTGAAGAAAGAAGCTGCAGAACACTGGCACTGAGCGTGCAGCTTTCCAGCGGAGAGAAAAAGCTACTTGAACACTCTGCAAGCCTTTCCACTCCCAAAAACATGCACATGGAAGGAGCTGCTGCAAAAGCGATGCTGTGCTCGCTGCTGCTCCTCCTGAAGCTCTGGCTGCTAAATCTGAGGCTTTCCTTCCAATTTCAAGCTGCAAAGCACTTGCTGAATTGCAGGGAACGTCCGGGAGGCATTTGCTCTGCTGGCACACTTTCTCCTTCCTAGACAGAGTGGAAAAGCTTTTCCCTGCCGTGTAGGCGACAAGAGACGCATTAGACGGGCATCCGGAGCTGTCCGAAGGTAAGCGCCTGTTGCCGGCCTCTTTCGGCACTAGCCCCCGCTCCGGAGCGCACCGCGGCCGGCCGGAGGCTCTCTGCCGGCGAAGGTGCCTCGTCTCCGGCAAGGAAGCCTCAGCCGCTTCTCCTGCACACGGAGAGCGTGCTAGCTGCTGAAACGTGAAGAAAGAAGCTGCAGAACACTGGCACTGAGCCTGCAGCTTTCCAGCGGAGAGAAAAAGCTACTTGAACACTCTGCAAGCCTTTCCACTCCCAAAAACATGCACATGGAAGGAGCTGCTGCAAAAGCGATGCTGTGCTCGCTGCTGCTCCTCCTGAAGCTCTGGCTGCTAAATCTGAGGCTTTCCTTCCAATTTCAAGCTGCAAAGCACTTGCTGAATTGCAGGG
This sequence comes from Fringilla coelebs, assembly GCF_963513975.1. Classification (NCBI taxonomy): domain Eukaryota; kingdom Metazoa; phylum Chordata; class Aves; order Passeriformes; family Fringillidae; genus Fringilla; species Fringilla coelebs. The sequence continues at coordinate 134,323 of NW_028167439.1, read as the reverse complement.
AAAGTCCGGGAGGCATTTGCTGTGCTGGCACACTTTCTCCTTCCTAGACAGAGTGGAAAAGCTTTTCCCTGCCGTGTAGGCGACAAGAGACGCATTAGACGGGCATCCGGAGCTGTCCGAAGGTAAGCGCCTGTTGCCGGCCTCTTTCGGCACAAGCCCCCGCTCCGGAGCGCACCGCGGCCGGCCGGAGGCTCTCTGCCGGCGAAGGTGCCTCGTCTCCGGCAAGGAAGCCTCAGCCGCTTCTCCTGCACACGGAGAGCGTGCTAGCTGCTGAAACGTGAAGAAAGAAGCTGCAGAACACTGGCACTGAGCCTGCAGCTTTCCAGCGGAGAGAAAAAGCTACTTGAACACTCTGCAAGCCTTTCCACTCCCAAAAACATGCACATGGAAGGAGCTGCTGCAAAAGCGATGCTGTGCTCGCTGCTGCTCCTCCTGAAGCTCTGGCTGCTAAATCTGAGGCTTTCCTTCCAATTTCAAGCTGCAAAGCACTTGCTGAATTGCAGGGAAAGTCCGGGAGGCATTTGCTCTGCTGGCACACTTTCTCCTTCCTAGACAGAGTGGAAAAGCTTTTCCCTGCCGTGTAGGCGACAAGAGACGCATTAGACGGGCATCCGGAGCTGTCCGAAGGTAAGCGCCTGTTCCCGGCCTCTTTCGGCACAAGCCCCCGCTCCGGAGCGCACCGCGGCCGGCCGGAGGCTCTCTGCCGGCGAAGGTGCCTCGTCTCCGGCAAGGAAGCCTCAGCCGCTTCTCCTGCACACGGAGAGCGTGCTAGCTGCTGAAACGTGAAGAAAGAAGCTGCAGAACACTGGCACTGAGCGTGCAGCTTTCCAGCGGAGAGAAAAAGCTACTTGAACACTCTGCAAGCCTTTCCACTCCCAAAAACATGCACATGGAAGGAGCTGCTGCAAAAGCGATGCTGTGCTCGCTGCTGCTCCTCCTGAAGCTCTGGCTGCTAAATCTGAGGCTTTCCTTCCAATTTCAAGCTGCAAAGCACTTGCTGAATTGCAGGGAACGTCCGGGAGGCATTTGCTGTGCTGGCACACTTTCTCCTTCCTAGACAGAGTGGAAAAGCTTTTCCCTGCCGTGTAGGCGACAAGAGACGCATTAGACGGGCATCCGGAGCTGTCCGAAGGTAAGCGCCTGTTCCCGGCCTCTTTCGGCACAAGCCCCCGCTCCGGAGCGCACCGCGGCCGGCCGGAGGCTCTCTGCCGGCGAAGGTGCCTCGTCTCCGGCAAGGAAGCCTCAGCCGCTTCTCCTGCACACGGAGAGCGTGCTAGCTGCTGAAACGTGAAGAAAGAAGCTGCAGAACACTGGCACTGAGCCTGCAGCTTTCCAGCGGAGAGAAAAAGCTACTTGAACACTCTGCAACCCTTTCCACTCCCAAAAGCATGCACATGGAAGGAGCTGCTGCAAAAGCGATGCTGTGCTCGCTGCTGCTCCTCCTGAAGCTCTGGCTGCTAAATCTGAGGCTTTCCTTCCAATTTCAAGCTGCAAAGCACTTGCTGAATTGCAGGGAACGTCCGGGAGGCATTTGCTGTGCTGGCACACTTTCTCCTTCCTAGACAGAGTGGAAAAGCTTTTCCCTGCCGTGTAGGCGACAAGAGACGCATTAGACGGGCATCCGGAGCTGTCCGAAGGTAAGCGCCTGTTCCCGGCCTCTTTCGGCACAAGCCCCCGCTCCGGAGCGCACCGCGGCCGGCCGGAGGCTCTCTGCCGGCGAAGGTGCCTCGTCTCCGGCAAGGAAGCCTCAGCCGCTTCTCCTGCACACGGAGAGCGTGCTAGCTGCTGAAACGTGAAGAAAGAAGCTGCAGAACACTGGCACTGAGCGTGCAGCTTTCCAGCGGAGAGAAAAAGCTACTTGAACACTCTGCAAGCCTTTCCACTCCCAAAAACATGCACATGGAAGGAGCTGCTGCAAAAGCGATGCTGTGCTCGCTGCTGCTCCTCCTGAAGCTCTGGCTGCTAAATCTGAGGCTTTCCTTCCAATTTCAAGCTGCAAAGCACTTGCTGAATTGCAGGGAACGTCCGGGAGGCATTTGCTCTGCTGGCACACTTTCTCCTTCCTAGACAGAGTGGAAAAGCTTTTCCCTGCCGTGTAGGCGACAAGAGACGCATTAGACGGGCATCCGGAGCTGTCCGAAGGTAAGCGCCTGTTCCCGGCCTCTTTCGGCACAAGCCCCCGCTCCGGAGCGCACCGCGGCCGGCCGGAGGCTCTCTGCCGGCGAAGGTGCCTCGTCTCCGGCAAGGAAGCCTCAGCCGCTTCTCCTGCACACGGAGAGCGTGCTAGCTGCTGAAACGTGAAGAAAGAAGCTGCAGAACACTGGCACTGAGCCTGCAGCTTTCCAGCGGAGAGAAAAAGCTACTTGAACACTCTGCAAGCCTTTCCACTCCCAAAAACATGCACATGGAAGGAGCTGCTGCAAAAGCGATGCTGTGCTCGCTGCTGCTCCTCCTGAAGCTCTGGCTGCTAAATCTGAGGCTTTCCTTCCAATTTCAAGCTGCAAAGCACTTGCTGAATTGCAGGGAACGTCCGGGAGGCATTTGCTGTGCTGGCACACTTTCTCCTTCCTAGACAGAGTGGAAAAGCTTTTCCCTGCCGTGTAGGCGACAAGAGACGCATTAGACGGGCATCCGGAGCTGTCCGAAGGTAAGCGCCTGTTGCCGGCCTCTTTCGGCACAAGCCCCCGCTCCGGAGCGCACCGCGGCCGGCCGGAGGCTCTCTGCCGGCGAAGGTGCCTCGTCTCCGGCAAGGAAGCCTCAGCCGCTTCTCCTGCACACGGAGAGCGTGCTAGCTGCTGAAACGTGAAGAAAGAAGCTGCAGAACACTGGCACTGAGCCTGCAGCTTTCCAGCGGAGAGAAAAAGCTACTTGAACACTCTGCAAGCCTTTCCACTCCCAAAAACATGCACATGGAAGGAGCTGCTGCAAAAGCGATGCTGTGCTCGCTGCTGCTCCTCCTGAAGCTCTGGCTGCTAAATCTGAGGCTTTCCTTCCAATTTCAAGCTGCAAAGCACTTGCTGAATTGCAGGGAAAGTCCGGGAGGCATTTGCTGTGCTGGCACACTTTCTCCTTCCTAGACAGAGTGGAAAAGCTTTTCCCTGCCGTGTAGGCGACAAGAGACGCATTAGACGGGCATCCGGAGCTGTCCGAAGGTAAGCGCCTGTTCCCGGCCTCTTTCGGCACAAGCCCCCGCTCCGGAGCGCACCGCGGCCGGCCGGAGGCTCTCTGCCGGCGAAGGTGCCTCGTCTCCGGCAAGGAAGCCTCAGCCGCTTCTCCTGCACACGGAGAGCGTGCTAGCTGCTGAAACGTGAAGAAAGAAGCTGCAGAACACTGGCACTGAGCCTGCAGCTTTCCAGCGGAGAGAAAAAGCTACTTGAACACTCTGCAAGCCTTTCCACTCCCAAAAACATGCACATGGAAGGAGCTGCTGCAAAAGCGATGCTGTGCTCGCTGCTGCTCCTCCTGAAGCTCTGGCTGCTAAATCTGAGGCTTTCCTTCCAATTTCAAGCTGCAAAGCACTTGCTGAATTGCAGGGAAAGTCCGGGAGGCATTTGCTGTGCTGGCACACTTTCTCCTTCCTAGACAGAGTGGAAAAGCTTTTCCCTGCCGTGTAGGCGACAAGAGACGCATTAGACGGGCATCCGGAGCTGTCCGAAGGTAAGCGCCTGTTCCCGGCCTCTTTCGGCACAAGCCCCCGCTCCGGAGCGCACCGCGGCCGGCCGGAGGCTCTCTGCCGGCGAAGGTGCCTCGTCTCCGGCAAGGAAGCCTCAGCCGCTTCTCCTGCACACGGAGAGCGTGCTAGCTGCTGAAACGTGAAGAAAGAAGCTGCAGAACACTGGCACTGAGCGTGCAGCTTTCCAGCGGAGAGAAAAAGCTACTTGAACACTCTGCAAGCCTTTCCACTCCCAAAAACATGCACATGGAAGGAGCTGCTGCAAAAGCGATGCTGTGCTCGCTGCTGCTCCTCCTGAAGCTCTGGCTGCTAAATCTGAGGCTTTCCTTCCAATTTCAAGCTGCAAAGCACTTGCTGAATTGCAGGGAAAGTCCGGGAGGCATTTGCTCTGCTGGCACACTTTCTCCTTCCTAGACAGAGTGGAAAAGCTTTTCCCTGCCGTGTAGGCGACAAGAGACGCATTAGACGGGCATCCGGAGCTGTCCGAAGGTAAGCGCCTGTTCCCGGCCTCTTTCGGCACAAGCCCCCGCTCCGGAGCGCACCGCGGCCGGCCGGAGGCTCTCTGCCGGCGAAGGTGCCTCGTCTCCGGCAAGGAAGCCTCAGCCGCTTCTCCTGCACACGGAGAGCGTGCTAGCTGCTGAAACGTGAAGAAAGAAGCTGCAGAACACTGGCACTGAGCGTGCAGCTTTCCAGCGGAGAGAAAAAGCTACTTGAACACTCTGCAAGCCTTTCCACTCCCAAAAACATGCACATGGAAGGAGCTGCTGCAAAAGCGATGCTGTGCTCGCTGCTGCTCCTCCTGAAGCTCTGGCTGCTAAATCTGAGGCTTTCCTTCCAATTTCAAGCTGCAAAGCACTTGCTGAATTGCAGGGAAAGTCCGGGATGCATTTGCTCTGCTGGCACACTTTCTCCTTCCTAGACAGAGTGGAAAAGCTTTTCCCTGCCGTGTAGGCGACAAGAGACGCATTAGACGGGCATCCGGAGCTGTCCGAAGGTAAGCGCCTCTTCCCGGCCTCTTTCGGCACAAGCCCCCGCTCCGGAGCGCACCGCGGCCGGCCGGAGGCTCTCTGCCGGCGAAGGTGCCTCGTCTCCGGCAAGGAAGCCTCAGCCGCTTCTCCTGCACACGGAGAGCGTGCTAGCTGCTGAAACGTGAAGAAAGAAGCTGCAGAACACTGGCACTGAGCCTGCAGCTTTCCAGCGGAGAGAAAAAGCTACTTGAACACTCTGCAACCCTTTCCACTCCCAAAAACATGCACATGGAAGGAGCTGCTGCAAAAGCGATGCTGTGCTCGCTGCTGCTCCTCCTGAAGCTCTGGCTGCTAAATCTGAGGCTTTCCTTCCAATTTCAAGCTGCAAAGCACTTGCTGAATTGCAGGGAAAGTCCGGGAGGCATTTGCTCTGCTGGCACACTTTCTCCTTCCTAGACAGAGTGGAAAAGCTTTTCCCTGCCGTGTAGGCGACAAGAGACGCATTAGACGGGCATCCGGAGCTGTCCGAAGGTAAGCGCCTGTTCCCGGCCTCTTTCGGCACAAGCCCCCGCTCCGGAGCGCACCGCGGCCGGCCGGAGGCTCTCTGCCGGCGAAGGTGCCTCGTCTCCGGCAAGGAAGCCTCAGCCGCTTCTCCTGCACACGGAGAGCGTGCTAGCTGCTGAAACGTGAAGAAAGAAGCTGCAGAACACTGGCACTGAGCGTGCAGCTTTCCAGCGGAGAGAAAAAGCTACTTGAACACTCTGCAAGCCTTTCCACTCCCAAAAACATGCACATGGAAGGAGCTGCTGCAAAAGCGATGCTGTGCTCGCTGCTGCTCCTCCTGAAGCTCTGGCTGCTAAATCTGAGGCTTTCCTTCCAATTTCAAGCTGCAAAGCACTTGCTGAATTGCAGGGAAAGTCCGGGAGGCATTTGCTCTGCTGGCACACTTTCTCCTTCCTAGACAGAGTGGAAAAGCTTTTCCCTGCCGTGTAGGCGACAAGAGACGCATTAGACGGGCATCCGGAGCTGTCCGAAGGTAAGCGCCTCTTCCCGGCCTCTTTCGGCACAAGCCCCCGCTCCGGAGCGCACCGCGGCCGGCCGGAGGCTCTCTGCCGGCGAAGGTGCCTCGTCTCCGGCAAGGAAGCCTCAGCCGCTTCTCCTGCACACGGAGAGCGTGCTAGCTGCTGAAACGTGAAGAAAGAAGCTGCAGAACACTGGCACTGAGCCTGCAGCTTTCCAGCGGAGAGAAAAAGCTACTTGAACACTCTGCAACCCTTTCCACTCCCAAAAACATGCACATGGAAGGAGCTGCTGCAAAAGCGATGCTGTGCTCGCTGCTGCTCCTCCTGAAGCTCTGGCTGCTAAATCTGAGGCTTTCCTTCCAATTTCAAGCTGCAAAGCACTTGCTGAATTGCAGGGAAAGTCCGGGAGGCATTTGCTCTGCTGGCACACTTTCTCCTTCCTAGACAGAGTGGAAAAGCTTTTCCCTGCCGTGTAGGCGACAAGAGACGCATTAGACGGGCATCCGGAGCTGTCCGAAGGTAAGCGCCTGTTCCCGGCCTCTTTCGGCACAAGCCCCCGCTCCGGAGCGCACCGCGGCCGGCCGGAGGCTCTCTGCCGGCGAAGGTGCCGCTTCTCCGGCAAGGAAGCCTCAGCCGCTTCTCCTGCACACGGAGAGCGTGCTAGCTGCTGAAACGTGAAGAAAGAAGCTGCAGAACACTGGCACTGAGCGTGCAGCTTTCCAGCGGAGAGAAAAAGCTACTTGAACACTCTGCAAGCCTTTCCACTCCCAAAAACATGCACATGGAAGGAGCTGCTGCAAAAGCGATGCTGTGCTCGCTGCTGCTCCTCCTGAAGCTCTGGCTGCTAAATCTGAGGCTTTCCTTCCAATTTCAAGCTGCAAAGCACTTGCTGAATTGCAGGGAACGTCCGGGAGGCATTTGCTCTGCTGGCACACTTTCTCCTTCCTAGACAGAGTGGAAAAGCTTTTCCCTGCCGTGTAGGCGACAAGAGACGCATTAGACGGGCATCCGGAGCTGTCCGAAGGTAAGCGCCTCTTCCCGGCCTCTTTCGGCACAAGCCCCCGCTCCGGAGCGCACCGCGGCCGGCCATAGGCTCTCTGCCGGCGAAGGTGCCGCTTCTCCGGCAAGGAAGCCTCAGCCGCTTCTCCTGCACACGGAGAGCGTGCAAGCTGCTGAAACGTGAAGAAAGAAGCTGCAGAACACTGGCACTGAGCCTGCAGCTTTCCAGCGGAGAGAAAAAGCTACTTGAACACTCTGCAAGCCTTTCCACTCCCAAAAACATGCACATGGAAGGAGCTGCTGCAAAAGCGATGCTGTGCTCGCTGCTGCTCCTCCTGAAACTCTGGCTGCTAAATCTGAGGCTTTCCTTCCAGTTTCAAGCTGCAAAGCACTTGCTGAATTGCAGGGAAAGTCCGGGAGGCATTTGCTCTGCTGGCACACTTTCTCCTTCCTAGACAGAGTGGAAAAACTTTTCCCTGCCGTGTAGGCGACAAGAGACGCATTAGACGGGCATCCGGAGCTGTCCGAAGGTAAGCGCCTGTTCCCGGCCTCTTTCGGCACAAGCCCCCGCTCCGGAGCGCACCGCGGCCGGCCGGAGGCTCTCTGCCGGCGAAGGTGCCTCGTCTCCGGCAAGGAAGCCTCAGCCGCTTCTCCTGCACACGGAGAGCGTGCTAGCTGCTGAAACGTGAAGAAAGAAGCTGCAGAACACTGGCACTGAGCGTGCAGCTTTCCAGCGGAGAGAAAAAGCTACTTGAACACTCTGCAAGCCTTTCCACTCCCAAAAACATGCACATGGAAGGAGCTGCTGCAAAAGCGATGCTGTGCTCGCTGCTGCTCCTCCTGAAGCTCTGGCTGCTAAATCTGAGGCTTTCCTTCCAATTTCAAGCTGCAAAGCACTTGCTGAATTGCAGGGAAAGTCCGGGATGCATTTGCTCTGCTGGCACACTTTCTCCTTCCTAGACAGAGTGGAAAAGCTTTTCCCTGCCGTGTAGGCGACAAGAGACGCATTAGACGGGCATCCGGAGCTGTCCGAAGGTAAGCGCCTCTTCCCGGCCTCTTTCGGCACAAGCCCCCGCTCCGGAGCGCACCGCGGCCGGCCGGAGGCTCTCTGCCGGCGAAGGTGCCTCGTCTCCGGCAAGGAAGCCTCAGCCGCTTCTCCTGCACACGGAGAGCGTGCTAGCTGCTGAAACGTGAAGAAAGAAGCTGCAGAACACTGGCACTGAGCCTGCAGCTTTCCAGCGGAGAGAAAAAGCTACTTGAACACTCTGCAACCCTTTCCACTCCCAAAAACATGCACATGGAAGGAGCTGCTGCAAAAGCGATGCTGTGCTCGCTGCTGCTCCTCCTGAAGCTCTGGCTGCTAAATCTGAGGCTTTCCTTCCAATTTCAAGCTGCAAAGCACTTGCTGAATTGCAGGGAACGTCCGGGAGGCATTTGCTCTGCTGGCACACTTTCTCCTTCCTAGACAGAGTGGAAAAGCTTTTCCCTGCCGTGTAGGCGACAAGAGACGCATTAGACGGGCATCCGGAGCTGTCCGAAGGTAAGCGCCTGTTCCCGGCCTCTTTCGGCACAAGCCCCCGCTCCGGAGCGCACCGCGGCCGGCCGGAGGCTCTCTGCCGGCGAAGGTGCCGCTTCTCCGGCAAGGAAGCCTCAGCCGCTTCTCCTGCACACGGAGAGCGTGCTAGCTGCTGAAACGTGAAGAAAGAAGCTGCAGAACACTGGCACTGAGCCTGCAGCTTTCCAGCGGAGAGAAAAAGCTACTTGAACACTCTGCAAGCCTTTCCACTCCCAAAAACATGCACATGGAAGGAGCTGCTGCAAAAGCGATGCTGTGCTCGCTGCTGCTCCTCCTGAAGCTCTGGCTGCTAAATCTGAGGCTTTCCTTCCAATTTCAAGCTGCAAAGCACTTGCTGAATTGCAGGGAAAGTCCGGGAGGCATTTGCTCTGCTGGCACACTTTCTCCTTCCTAGACAGAGTGGAAAAGCTTTTCCCTGCCGTGTAGGCGACAAGAGACGCATTAGACGGGCATCCGGAGCTGTCCGAAGGTAAGCGCCTGTTCCCGGCCTCTTTCGGCACAAGCCCCCGCTCCGGAGCGCACCGCGGCCGGCCGGAGGCTCTCTGCCGGCGAAGGTGCCTCGTCTCCGGCAAGGAAGCCTCAGCCGCTTCTCCTGCACACGGAGAGCGTGCTAGCTGCTGAAACGTGAAGAAAGAAGCTGCAGAACACTGGCACTGAGCGTGCAGCTTTCCAGCGGAGAGAAAAAGCTACTTGAACACTCTGCAAGCCTTTCCACTCCCAAAAACATGCACATGGAAGGAGCTGCTGCAAAAGCGATGCTGTGCTCGCTGCTGCTCCTCCTGAAGCTCTGGCTGCTAAATCTGAGGCTTTCCTTCCAATTTCAAGCTGCAAAGCACTTGCTGAATTGCAGGGAACGTCCGGGAGGCATTTGCTCTGCTGGCACACTTTCTCCTTCCTAGACAGAGTGGAAAAGCTTTTCCCTGCCGTGTAGGCGACAAGAGACGCATTAGACGGGCATCCGGAGCTGTCCGAAGGTAAGCGCCTCTTCCCGGCCTCTTTCGGCACAAGCCCCCGCTCCGGAGCGCACCGCGGCCGGCCGGAGGCTCTCTGCCGGCGAAGGTGCCTCGTCTCCGGCAAGGAAGCCTCAGCCGCTTCTCCTGCACACGGAGAGCGTGCTAGCTGCTGAAACGTGAAGAAAGAAGCTGCAGAACACTGGCACTGAGCCTGCAGCTTTCCAGCGGAGAGAAAAAGCTACTTGAACACTCTGCAACCCTTTCCACTCCCAAAAACATGCACATGGAAGGAGCTGCTGCAAAAGCGATGCTGTGCTCGCTGCTGCTCCTCCTGAAGCTCTGGCTGCTAAATCTGAGGCTTTCCTTCCAATTTCAAGCTGCAAAGCACTTGCTGAATTGCAGGGAACGTCCGGGAGGCATTTGCTCTGCTGGTACACTTTCTCCTTCCTAGACAGAGTGGAAAAGCTTTTCCCTGCCGTGTAGGCGACAAGAGACGCATTAGACGGGCATCCGGAGCTGTCCGAAGGTAAGCGCCTGTTCCCGGCCTCTTTCGGCACAAGCCCCCGCTCCGGAGCGCACCGCGGCCGGCCGGAGGCTCTCTGCCGGCGAAGGTGCCTCGTCTCCGGCAAGGAAGCCTCAGCCGCTTCTCCTGCACACGGAGAGCGTGCTAGCTGCTGAAACGTGAAGAAAGAAGCTGCAGAACACTGGCACTGAGCCTGCAGCTTTCCAGCGGAGAGAAAAAGCTACTTGAACACTCTGCAAGCCTTTCCACTCCCAAAAACATGCACATGGAAGGAGCTGCTGCAAAAGCGATGCTGTGCTCGCTGCTGCTCCTCCTGAAGCTCTGGCTGCTAAATCTGAGGCTTTCCTTCCAATTTCAAGCTGCAAAGCACTTGCTGAATTGCAGGGAAAGTCCGGGATGCATTTGCTCTGCTGGCACACTTTCTCCTTCCTAGACAGAGTGGAAAAGCTTTTCCCTGCCGTGTAGGCGACAAGAGACGCATTAGACGGGCATCCGGAGCTGTCCGAAGGTAAGCGCCTGTTCCCGGCCTCTTTCGGCACAAGCCCCCGCTCCGGAGCGCACCGCGGCCGGCCGGAGGCTCTCTGCCGGCGAAGGCGCCTCGTCTCCGGCAAGGAAGCCTCAGCCGCTTCTCCTGCACACGGAGAGCGTGCTAGCTGCTGAAACGTGAAGAAAGAAGCTGCAGAACACTGGCACTGAGCGTGCAGCTTTCCAGCGGAGAGAAAAAGCTACTTGAACACTCTGCAAGCCTTTCCACTCCCAAAAACATGCACATGGAAGGAGCTGCTGCAAAAGCGATGCTGTGCTCGCTGCTGCTCCTCCTGAAGCTCTGGCTGCTAAATCTGAGGCTTTCCTTCCAATTTCAAGCTGCAAAGCACTTGCTGAATTGCAGGGAAAGTCCGGGAGGCATTTGCTGTGCTGGCACACTTTCTCCTTCCTAGACAGAGTGGAAAAGCTTTTCCCTGCCGTGTAGGCGACAAGAGACGCATTAGACGGGCATCCGGAGCTGTCCGAAGGTAAGCGCCTCTTCCCGGCCTCTTTCGGCACAAGCCCCCGCTCCGGAGCGCACCGCGGCCGGCCGGAGGCTCTCTGCCGGCGAAGGTGCCTCGTCTCCGGCAAGGAAGCCTCAGCCGCTTCTCCTGCACACGGAGAGCGTGCTAGGTGCTGAAACGTGAAGAAAGAAGCTGCAGAACACTGGCACTGAGCGTGCAGCTTTCCAGCGGAGAGAAAAAGCTACTTGAACACTCTGCAAGCCTTTCCACTCCCAAAAACATGCACATGGAAGGAGCTGCTGCAAAAGCGATGCTGTGCTCGCTGCTGCTCCTCCTGAAGCTCTGGCTGCTAAATCTGAGGCTTTCCTTCCAATTTCAAGCTGCAAAGCACTTGCTGAATTGCAGGGAAAGTCCGGGAGGCATTTGCTCTGCTGGCACACTTTCTCCTTCCTAGACAGAGTGGAAAAGCTTTTCCCTGCCGTGTAGGCGACAAGAGACGCATTAGACGGGCATCCGGAGCTGTCCGAAGGTAAGCGCCTGTTCCCGGCCTCTTTCGGCACAAGCCCCCGCTCCGGAGCGCACCGCGGCCGGCCGGAGGCTCTCTGCCGGCGAAGGTGCCGCTTCTCCGGCAAGGAAGCCTCAGCCGCTTCTCCTGCACACGGAGAGCGTGCTAGCTGCTGAAACGTGAAGAAAGAAGCTGCAGAACACTGGCACTGAGCGTGCAGCTTTCCAGCGGAGAGAAAAAGCTACTTGAACACTCTGCAAGCCTTTCCACTCCCAAAAACATGCACATGGAAGGAGCTGCTGCAAAAGCGATGCTGTGCTCGCTGCTGCTCCTCCTGAAGCTCTGGCTGCTAAATCTGAGGCTTTCCTTCCAATTTCAAGCTGCAAAGCACTTGCTGAATTGCAGGGAAAGTCCGGGAGGCATTTGCTCTGCTGGCACACTTTCTCCTTCCTAGACAGAGTGGAAAAGCTTTTCCCTGCCGTGTAGGCGACAAGAGACGCATTAGACGGGCATCCGGAGCTGTCCGAAGGTAAGCGCCTGTTCCCGGCCTCTTTCGGCACAAGCCCCCGCTCCGGAGCGCACCGCGGCCGGCCGGAGGCTCTCTGCCGGCGAAGGTGCCGCTTCTCCGGCAAGGAAGCCTCAGCCGCTTCTCCTGCACACGGAGAGCGTGCTAGGTGCTGAAACGTGAAGAAAGAAGCTGCAGAACACTGGCACTGAGCGTGCAGCTTTCCAGCGGAGAGAAAAAGCTACTTGAACACTCTGCAACCCTTTCCACTCCCAAAAACATGCACATGGAAGGAGCTGCTGCAAAAGCGATGCTGTGCTCGCTGCTGCTCCTCCTGAAGCTCTGGCTGCTAAATCTGAGGCTTTCCTTCCAATTTCAAGCTGCAAAGCACTTGCTGAATTGCAGGGAAAGTCCGGGAGGCATTTGCTCTGCTGGCACACTTTCTCCTTCCTAGACAGAGTGGAAAAGCTTTTCCCTGCCGTGTAGGCGACAAGAGACGCATTAGACGGGCATCCGGAGCTGTCCGAAGGTAAGCGCCTGTTCCCGGCCTCTTTCGGCACAAGCCCCCGCTCCGGAGCGCACCGCGGCCGGCCGGAGGCTCTCTGCCGGCGAAGGTGCCTCGTCTCCGGCAAGGAAGCCTCAGCCGCTTCTCCTGCACACGGAGAGCGTGCTAGCTGCTGAAACGTGAAGAAAGAAGCTGCAGAACACTGGCACTGAGCGTGCAGCTTTCCAGCGGAGAGAAAAAGCTACTTGAACACTCTGCAAGCCTTTCCACTCCCAAAAACATGCACATGGAAGGAGCTGCTGCAAAAGCGATGCTGTGCTCGCTGCTGCTCCTCCTGAAGCTCTGGCTGCTAAATCTGAGGCTTTCCTTCCAATTTCAAGCTGCAAAGCACTTGCTGAATTGCAGGGAAAGTCCGGGAGGCATTTGCTGTGCTGGCACACTTTCTCCTTCCTAGACAGAGTGGAAAAGCTTTTCCCTGCCGTGTAGGCGACAAGAGACGCATTAGACGGGCATCCGGAGCTGTCCGAAGGTAAGCGCCTCTTCCCGGCCTCTTTCGGCACAAGCCCCCGCTCCGGAGCGCACCGCGGCCGGCCGGAGGCTCTCTGCCGGCGAAGGTGCCTCGTCTCCGGCAAGGAAGCCTCAGCCGCTTCTCCTGCACACGGAGAGCGTGCTAGCTGCTGAAACGTGAAGAAAGAAGCTGCAGAACACTGGCACTGAGCGTGCAGCTTTCCAGCGGAGAGAAAAAGCTACTTGAACACTCTGCAAGCCTTTCCACTCCCAAAAACATGCACATGGAAGGAGCTGCTGCAAAAGCGATGCTGTGCTCGCTGCTGCTCCTCCTGAAGCTCTGGCTGCTAAATCTGAGGCTTTCCTTCCAATTTCAAGCTGCAAAGCACTTGCTGAATTGCAGGGAAAGTCCGGGAGGCATTTGCTGTGCTGGCACACTTTCTCCTTCCTAGACAGAGTGGAAAAGCTTTTCCCTGCCGTGTAGGCGACAAGAGACGCATTAGACGGGCATCCGGAGCTGTCCGAAGGTAAGCGCCTGTTCCCGGCCTCTTTCGGCACAAGCCCCCGCTCCGGAGCGCACCGCGGCCGGCCGGAGGCTCTCTGCCGGCGAAGGTGCCTCGTCTCCGGCAAGGAAGCCTCAGCCGCTTCTCCTGCACACGGAGAGCGTGCTAGCTGCTGAAACGTGAAGAAAGAAGCTGCAGAACACTGGCACTGAGCCTGCAGCTTTCCAGCGGAGAGAAAAAGCTACTTGAACACTCTGCAAGCCTTTCCACTCCCAAAAACATGCACATGGAAGGAGCTGCTGCAAAAGCGATGCTGTGCTCGCTGCTGCTCCTCCTGAAGCTCTGGCTGCTAAATCTGAGGCTTTCCTTCCAATTTCAAGCTGCAAAGCACTTGCTGAATTGCAGGGAACGTCCGGGAGGAATTTGCTCTGCTGGCACACTTTCTCCTTCCTAGACAGAGTGGAAAAGCTTTTCCCTGCCGTGTAGGCGACAAGAGACGCATTAGACGGGCATCCGGAGCTGTCCGAAGGTAAGCGCCTCTTCCCGGCCTCTTTCGGCACAAGCCCCCGCTCCGGAGCGCACCGCGGCCGGCCATAGGCTCTCTGCCGGCGAAGGTGCCGCTTCTCCGGCAAGGAAGCCTCAGCCGCTTCTCCTGCACACGGAGAGCGTGCAAGCTGCTGAAACGTGAAGAAAGAAGCTGCAGAACACTGGCACTGAGCCTGCAGCTTTCCAGCGGAGAGAAAAAGCTACTTGAACACTCTGCAAGCCTTTCCACTCCCAAAAACATGCACATGGAAGGAGCTGCTGCAAAAGCGATGCTGTGCTCGCTGCTGCTCCTCCTGAAACTCTGGCTGCTAAATCTGAGGCTTTCCTTCCAATTTCAAGCTGCAAAGCACTTGCTGAATTGCAGGGAAAGTCCGGGAGGCATTTGCTCTGCTGGCACACTTTCTCCTTCCTAGACAGAGTGGAAAAGCTTTTCCCTGCCGTGTAGGCGACAAGAGACGCATTAGACGGGCATCCGGAGCTGTCCGAAGGTAAGCGCCTGTTCCCGGCCTCTTTCGGCACAAGCCCCCGCTCCGGAGCGCACCGCGGCCGGCCGGAGGCTCTCTGCCGGCGAAGGTGCCTCGTCTCCGGCAAGGAAGCCTCAGCCGCTTCTCCTGCACACGGAGAGCGTGCTAGCTGCTGAAACGTGAAGAAAGAAGCTGCAGAACACTGGCACTGAGCCTGCAGCTTTCCAGCGGAGAGAAAAAGCTACTTGAACACTCTGCAAGCCTTTCCACTCCCAAAAACATGCACATGGAAGGAGCTGCTGCAAAAGCGATGCTGTGCTCGCTGCTGCTCCTCCTGAAGCTCTGGCTGCTAAATCTGAGGCTTTCCTTCCAATTTCAAGCTGCAAAGCACTTGCTGAATTGCAGGGAACGTCCGGGAGGCATTTGCTGTGCTGGCACACTTTCTCCTTCCTAGACAGAGTGGAAAAGCTTTTCCCTGCCGTGTAGGCGACAAGAGACGCATTAGACGGGCATCCGGAGCTGTCCGAAGGTAAGCGCCTGTTCCCGGCCTCTTTCGGCACAAGCCCCCGCTCCGGAGCGCACCGCGGCCGGCCATAGGCTCTCTGCCGGCGAAGGTGCCGCTTCTCCGGCAAGGAAGCCTCAGCCGCTTCTCCTGCACACGGAGAGCGTGCAAGCTGCTGAAACGTGAAGAAAGAAGCTGCAGAACACTGGCACTGAGCCTGCAGCTTTCCAGCGGAGAGAAAAAGCTACTTGAACACTCTGCAAGCCTTTCCACTCCCAAAAACATGCACATGGAAGGAGCTGCTGCAAAAGCGATGCTGTGCTCGCTGCTGCTCCTCCTGAAACTCTGGCTGCTAAATCTGAGGCTTTCCTTCCAATTTCAAGCTGCAAAGCACTTGCTGAATTGCAGGGAAAGTCCGGGAGGCATTTGCTCTGCTGGCACACTTTCTCCTTCCTAGACAGAGTGGAAAAGCTTTTCCCTGCCGTGT
This sequence comes from Fringilla coelebs, assembly GCF_963513975.1. Taxonomy (NCBI): domain Eukaryota; kingdom Metazoa; phylum Chordata; class Aves; order Passeriformes; family Fringillidae; genus Fringilla; species Fringilla coelebs. The sequence continues at coordinate 119,096 of NW_028167439.1, read as the reverse complement.
AGGCGACAAGAGACGCATTAGACGGGCATCCGGAGCTGTCCGAAGGTAAGCGCCTGTTCCCGGCCTCTTTCGGCACAAGCCCCCGCTCCGGAGCGCACCGCGGCCGGCCGGAGGCTCTCTGCCGGCGAAGGTGCCTCGTCTCCGGCAAGGAAGCCTCAGCCGCTTCTCCTGCACACGGAGAGCGTGCTAGCTGCTGAAACGTGAAGAAAGAAGCTGCAGAACACTGGCACTGAGCGTGCAGCTTTCCAGCGGAGAGAAAAAGCTACTTGAACACTCTGCAAGCCTTTCCACTCCCAAAAACATGCACATGGAAGGAGCTGCTGCAAAAGCGATGCTGTGCTCGCTGCTGCTCCTCCTGAAGCTCTGGCTGCTAAATCTGAGGCTTTCCTTCCAATTTCAAGCTGCAAAGCACTTGCTGAATTGCAGGGAAAGTCCGGGATGCATTTGCTCTGCTGGCACACTTTCTCCTTCCTAGACAGAGTGGAAAAGCTTTTCCCTGCCGTGTAGGCGACAAGAGACGCATTAGACGGGCATCCGGAGCTGTCCGAAGGTAAGCGCCTCTTCCCGGCCTCTTTCGGCACAAGCCCCCGCTCCGGAGCGCACCGCGGCCGGCCAGAGGCTCTCTGCCGGCGAAGGTGCCGCTTCTCCGGCAAGGAAGCCTCAGCCGCTTCTCCTGCACACGGAGAGCGTGCTAGCTGCTGAAACGTGAAGAAAGAAGCTGCAGAACACTGGCACTGAGCCTGCAGCTTTCCAGCGGAGAGAAAAAGCTACTTGAACACTCTGCAAGCCTTTCCACTCCCAAAAACATGCACATGGAAGGAGCTGCTGCAAAAGCGATGCTGTGCTCGCTGCTGCTCCTCCTGAAGCTCTGGCTGCTAAATCTGAGGCTTTCCTTCCAATTTCAAGCTGCAAAGCACTTGCTGAATTGCAGGAAAAGTCCGGGAGGCATTTGCTGTGCTGGCACACTTTCTCCTTCCTAGACAGAGTGGAAAAGCTTTTCCCTGCCGTGTAGGCGACAAGAGACGCATTAGACGGGCATCCGGAGCTGTCCGAAGGTAAGCGCCTGTTCCCGGCCTCTTTCGGCACAAGCCCCCGCTCCGGAGCGCACCGCGGCCGGCCGGAGGCTCTCTGCCGGCGAAGGTGCCTCGTCTCCGGCAAGGAAGCCTCAGCCGCTTCTCCTGCACACGGAGAGCGTGCTAGCTGCTGAAACGTGAAGAAAGAAGCTGCAGAACACTGGCACTGAGCCTGCAGCTTTCCAGCGGAGAGAAAAAGCTACTTGAACACTCTGCAAGCCTTTCCACTCCCAAAAACATGCACATGGAAGGAGCTGCTGCAAAAGCGATGCTGTGCTCGCTGCTGCTCCTCCTGAAGCTCTGGCTGCTAAATCTGAGGCTTTCCTTCCAATTTCAAGCTGCAAAGCACTTGCTGAATTGCAGGGAAAGTCCGGGAGGCATTTGCTCTGCTGGCACACTTTCTCCTTCCTAGACAGAGTGGAAAAGCTTTTCCCTGCCGTGTAGGCGACAAGAGACGCATTAGACGGGCATCCGGAGCTGTCCGAAGGTAAGCGCCTGTTCCCGGCCTCTTTCGGCACAAGCCCCCGCTCCGGAGCGCACCGCGGCCGGCCGGAGGCTCTCTGCCGGCGAAGGTGCCTCGTCTCCGGCAAGGAAGCCTCAGCCGCTTCTCCTGCACACGGAGAGCGTGCTAGCTGCTGAAACGTGAAGAAAGAAGCTGCAGAACACTGGCACTGAGCGTGCAGCTTTCCAGCGGAGAGAAAAAGCTACTTGAACACTCTGCAAGCCTTTCCACTCCCAAAAACATGCACATGGAAGGAGCTGCTGCAAAAGCGATGCTGTGCTCGCTGCTGCTCCTCCTGAAGCTCTGGCTGCTAAATCTGAGGCGTTCCTTCCAATTTCAAGCTGCAAAGCACTTGCTGAATTGCAGGGAAAGTCCGGGAGGCATTTGCTCTGCTGGCACACTTTCTCCTTCCTAGACAGAGTGGAAAAGCTTTTCCCTGCCGTGTAGGCGACAAGAGACGCATTAGACGGGCATCCGGAGCTGTCCGAAGGTAAGCGCCTCTTCCCGGCCTCTTTCGGCACAAGCCCCCGCTCCGGAGCGCACCGCGGCCGGCCGGAGGCTCTCTGCCGGCGAAGGTGCCTCGTCTCCGGCAAGGAAGCCTCAGCCGCTTCTCCTGCACACGGAGAGCGTGCTAGCTGCTGAAACGTGAAGAAAGAAGCTGCAGAACACTGGCACTGAGCCTGCAGCTTTCCAGCGGAGAGAAAAAGCTACTTGAACACTCTGCAACCCTTTCCACTCCCAAAAACATGCACATGGAAGGAGCTGCTGCAAAAGCGATGCTGTGCTCGCTGCTGCTCCTCCTGAAGCTCTGGCTGCTAAATCTGAGGCTTTCCTTCCAATTTCAAGCTGCAAAGCACTTGCTGAATTGCAGGGAAAGTCCGGGAGGCATTTGCTCTGCTGGCACACTTTCTCCTTCCTAGACAGAGTGGAAAAGCTTTTCCCTGCCGTGTAGGCGACAAGAGACGCATTAGACGGGCATCCGGAGCTGTCCGAAGGTAAGCGCCTGTTCCCGGCCTCTTTCGGCACAAGCCCCCGCTCCGGAGCGCACCGCGGCCGGCCGGAGGCTCTCTGCCGGCGAAGGTGCCGCTTCTCCGGCAAGGAAGCCTCAGCCGCTTCTCCTGCACACGGAGAGCGTGCTAGCTGCTGAAACGTGAAGAAAGAAGCTGCAGAACACTGGCACTGAGCGTGCAGCTTTCCAGCGGAGAGAAAAAGCTACTTGAACACTCTGCAAGCCTTTCCACTCCCAAAAACATGCACATGGAAGGAGCTGCTGCAAAAGCGATGCTGTGCTCGCTGCTGCTCCTCCTGAAGCTCTGGCTGCTAAATCTGAGGCTTTCCTTCCAATTTCAAGCTGCAAAGCACTTGCTGAATTGCAGGGAACGTCCGGGAGGCATTTGCTCTGCTGGCACACTTTCTCCTTCCTAGACAGAGTGGAAAAGCTTTTCCCTGCCGTGTAGGCGACAAGAGACGCATTAGACGGGCATCCGGAGCTGTCCGAAGGTAAGCGCCTCTTCCCGGCCTCTTTCGGCACAAGCCCCCGCTCCGGAGCGCACCGCGGCCGGCCATAGGCTCTCTGCCGGCGAAGGTGCCGCTTCTCCGGCAAGGAAGCCTCAGCCGCTTCTCCTGCACACGGAGAGCGTGCAAGCTGCTGAAACGTGAAGAAAGAAGCTGCAGAACACTGGCACTGAGCCTGCAGCTTTCCAGCGGAGAGAAAAAGCTACTTGAACACTCTGCAAGCCTTTCCACTCCCAAAAACATGCACATGGAAGGAGCTGCTGCAAAAGCGATGCTGTGCTCGCTGCTGCTCCTCCTGAAACTCTGGCTGCTAAATCTGAGGCTTTCCTTCCAATTTCAAGCTGCAAAGCACTTGCTGAATTGCAGGGAAAGTCCGGGAGGCATTTGCTCTGCTGGCACACTTTCTCCTTCCTAGACAGAGTGGAAAAACTTTTCCCTGCCGTGTAGGCGACAAGAGACGCATTAGACGGGCATCCGGAGCTGTCCGAAGGTAAGCGCCTGTTCCCGGCCTCTTTCGGCACAAGCCCCCGCTCCGGAGCGCACCGCGGCCGGCCGGAGGCTCTCTGCCGGCGAAGGTGCCTCGTCTCCGGCAAGGAAGCCTCAGCCGCTTCTCCTGCACACGGAGAGCGTGCTAGCTGCTGAAACGTGAAGAAAGAAGCTGCAGAACACTGGCACTGAGCGTGCAGCTTTCCAGCGGAGAGAAAAAGCTACTTGAACACTCTGCAAGCCTTTCCACTCCCAAAAACATGCACATGGAAGGAGCTGCTGCAAAAGCGATGCTGTGCTCGCTGCTGCTCCTCCTGAAGCTCTGGCTGCTAAATCTGAGGCTTTCCTTCCAATTTCAAGCTGCAAAGCACTTGCTGAATTGCAGGGAAAGTCCGGGATGCATTTGCTCTGCTGGCACACTTTCTCCTTCCTAGACAGAGTGGAAAAGCTTTTCCCTGCCGTGTAGGCGACAAGAGACGCATTAGACGGGCATCCGGAGCTGTCCGAAGGTAAGCGCCTCTTCCCGGCCTCTTTCGGCACAAGCCCCCGCTCCGGAGCGCACCGCGGCCGGCCGGAGGCTCTCTGCCGGCGAAGGTGCCTCGTCTCCGGCAAGGAAGCCTCAGCCGCTTCTCCTGCACACGGAGAGCGTGCTAGCTGCTGAAACGTGAAGAAAGAAGCTGCAGAACACTGGCACTGAGCGTGCAGCTTTCCAGCGGAGAGAAAAAGCTACTTGAACACTCTGCAAGCCTTTCCACTCCCAAAAACATGCACATGGAAGGAGCTGCTGCAAAAGCGATGCTGTGCTCGCTGCTGCTCCTCCTGAAGCTCTGGCTGCTAAATCTGAGGCGTTCCTTCCAATTTCAAGCTGCAAAGCACTTGCTGAATTGCAGGGAAAGTCCGGGAGGCATTTGCTCTGCTGGCACACTTTCTCCTTCCTAGACAGAGTGGAAAAGCTTTTCCCTGCCGTGTAGGCGACAAGAGACGCATTAGACGGGCATCCGGAGCTGTCCGAAGGTAAGCGCCTCTTCCCGGCCTCTTTCGGCACAAGCCCCCGCTCCGGAGCGCACCGCGGCCGGCCGGAGGCTCTCTGCCGGCGAAGGTGCCTCGTCTCCGGCAAGGAAGCCTCAGCCGCTTCTCCTGCACACGGAGAGCGTGCTAGCTGCTGAAACGTGAAGAAAGAAGCTGCAGAACACTGGCACTGAGCCTGCAGCTTTCCAGCGGAGAGAAAAAGCTACTTGAACACTCTGCAAGCCTTTCCACTCCCAAAAACATGCACATGGAAGGAGCTGCTGCAAAAGCGATGCTGTGCTCGCTGCTGCTCCTCCTGAAGCTCTGGCTGCTAAATCTGAGGCTTTCCTTCCAATTTCAAGCTGCAAAGCACTTGCTGAATTGCAGGGAAAGTCCGGGAGGCATTTGCTCTGCTGGCACACTTTCTCCTTCCTAGACAGAGTGGAAAAGCTTTTCCCTGCCGTGTAGGCGACAAGAGACGCATTAGACGGGCATCCGGAGCTGTCCGAAGGTAAGCGCCTCTTCCCGGCCTCTTTCGGCACAAGCCCCCGCTCCGGAGCGCACCGCGGCCGGCCGGAGGCTCTCTGCCGGCGAAGGTGCCTCGTCTCCGGCAAGGAAGCCTCAGCCGCTTCTCCTGCACACGGAGAGCGTGCTAGCTGCTGAAACGTGAAGAAAGAAGCTGCAGAACACTGGCACTGAGCCTGCAGCTTTCCAGCGGAGAGAAAAAGCTACTTGAACACTCTGCAAGCCTTTCCACTCCCAAAAACATGCACATGGAAGGAGCTGCTGCAAAAGCGATGCTGTGCTCGCTGCTGCTCCTCCTGAAGCTCTGGCTGCTAAATCTGAGGCTTTCCTTCCAATTTCAAGCTGCAAAGCACTTGCTGAATTGCAGGGAACGTCCGGGAGGCATTTGCTCTGCTGGCACACTTTCTCCTTCCTAGACAGAGTGGAAAAGCTTTTCCCTGCCGTGTAGGCGACAAGAGACGCATTAGACGGGCATCCGGAGCTGTCCGAAGGTAAGCGCCTCTTCCCGGCCTCTTTCGGCACAAGCCCCCGCTCCGGAGCGCACCGCGGCCGGCCGGAGGCTCTCTGCCGGCGAAGGTGCCGCTTCTCCGGCAAGGAAGCCTCAGCCGCTTCTCCTGCACACGGAGAGCGTGCAAGCTGCTGAAACGTGAAGAAAGAAGCTGCAGAACACTGGCACTGAGCCTGCAGCTTTCCAGCGGAGAGAAAAAGCTACTTGAACACTCTGCAAGCCTTTCCACTCCCAAAAACATGCACATGGAAGGAGCTGCTGCAAAAGCGATGCTGTGCTCGCTGCTGCTCCTCCTGAAGCTCTGGCTGCTAAATCTGAGGCTTTCCTTCCAATTTCAAGCTGCAAAGCACTTGCTGAATTGCAGGGAAAGTCCGGGAGGCATTTGCTCTGCTGGCACACTTTCTCCTTCCTAGACAGAGTGGAAAAGCTTTTCCCTGCCGTGTAGGCGACAAGAGACGCATTAGACGGGCATCCGGAGCTGTCCGAAGGTAAGCGCCTGTTCCCGGCCTCTTTCGGCACAAGCCCCCGCTCCGGAGCGCACCGCGGCCGGCCGGAGGCTCTCTGCCGGCGAAGGTGCCTCGTCTCCGGCAAGGAAGCCTCAGCCGCTTCTCCTGCACACGGAGAGCGTGCTAGCTGCTGAAACGTGAAGAAAGAAGCTGCAGAACACTGGCACTGAGCGTGCAGCTTTCCAGCGGAGAGAAAAAGCTACTTGAACACTCTGCAAGCCTTTCCACTCCCAAAAACATGCACATGGAAGGAGCTGCTGCAAAAGCGATGCTGTGCTCGCTGCTGCTCCTCCTGAAGCTCTGGCTGCTAAATCTGAGGCTTTCCTTCCAATTTCAAGCTGCAAAGCACTTGCTGAATTGCAGGGAAAGTCCGGGAGGCATTTGCTCTGCTGGCACACTTTCTCCTTCCTAGACAGAGTGGAAAAGCTTTTCCCTGCCGTGTAGGCGACAAGAGACGCATTAGACGGGCATCCGGAGCTGTCCGAAGGTAAGCGCCTCTTCCCGGCCTCTTTCGGCACAAGCCCCCGCTCCGGAGCGCACCGCGGCCGGCCGGAGGCTCTCTGCCGGCGAAGGTGCCTCGTCTCCGGCAAGGAAGCCTCAGCCGCTTCTCCTGCACACGGAGAGCGTGCTAGCTGCTGAAACGTGAAGAAAGAAGCTGCAGAACACTGGCACTGAGCCTGCAGCTTTCCAGCGGAGAGAAAAAGCTACTTGAACACTCTGCAAGCCTTTCCACTCCCAAAAACATGCACATGGAAGGAGCTGCTGCAAAAGCGATGCTGTGCTCGCTGCTGCTCCTCCTGAAGCTCTGGCTGCTAAATCTGAGGCTTTCCTTCCAATTTCAAGCTGCAAAGCACTTGCTGAATTGCAGGGAAAGTCCGGGAGGCATTTGCTCTGCTGGCACACTTTCTCCTTCCTAGACAGAGTGGAAAAGCTTTTCCCTGCCGTGTAGGCGACAAGAGACGCATTAGACGGGCATCCGGAGCTGTCCGAAGGTAAGCGCCTGTTCCCGGCCTCTTTCGGCACAAGCCCCCGCTCCGGAGCGCACCGCGGCCGGCCGGAGGCTCTCTGCCGGCGAAGGTGCCGCTTCTCCGGCAAGGAAGCCTCAGCCGCTTCTCCTGCACACGGAGAGCGTGCTAGCTGCTGAAACGTGAAGAAAGAAGCTGCAGAACACTGGCACTGAGCGTGCAGCTTTCCAGCGGAGAGAAAAAGCTACTTGAACACTCTGCAAGCCTTTCCACTCCCAAAAACATGCACATGGAAGGAGCTGCTGCAAAAGCGATGCTGTGCTCGCTGCTGCTCCTCCTGAAGCTCTGGCTGCTAAATCTGAGGCTTTCCTTCCAATTTCAAGCTGCAAAGCACTTGCTGAATTGCAGGGAACGTCCGGGAGGCATTTGCTCTGCTGGCACACTTTCTCCTTCCTAGACAGAGTGGAAAAGCTTTTCCCTGCCGTGTAGGCGACAAGAGACGCATTAGACGGGCATCCGGAGCTGTCCGAAGGTAAGCGCCTCTTCCCGGCCTCTTTCGGCACAAGCCCCCGCTCCGGAGCGCACCGCGGCCGGCCATAGGCTCTCTGCCGGCGAAGGTGCCGCTTCTCCGGCAAGGAAGCCTCAGCCGCTTCTCCTGCACACGGAGAGCGTGCAAGCTGCTGAAACGTGAAGAAAGAAGCTGCAGAACACTGGCACTGAGCCTGCAGCTTTCCAGCGGAGAGAAAAAGCTACTTGAACACTCTGCAAGCCTTTCCACTCCCAAAAACATGCACATGGAAGGAGCTGCTGCAAAAGCGATGCTGTGCTCGCTGCTGCTCCTCCTGAAACTCTGGCTGCTAAATCTGAGGCTTTCCTTCCAATTTCAAGCTGCAAAGCACTTGCTGAATTGCAGGGAAAGTCCGGGAGGCATTTGCTCTGCTGGCACACTTTCTCCTTCCTAGACAGAGTGGAAAAACTTTTCCCTGCCGTGTAGGCGACAAGAGACGCATTAGACGGGCATCCGGAGCTGTCCGAAGGTAAGCGCCTGTTCCCGGCCTCTTTCGGCACAAGCCCCCGCTCCGGAGCGCACCGCGGCCGGCCGGAGGCTCTCTGCCGGCGAAGGTGCCTCGTCTCCGGCAAGGAAGCCTCAGCCGCTTCTCCTGCACACGGAGAGCGTGCTAGCTGCTGAAACGTGAAGAAAGAAGCTGCAGAACACTGGCACTGAGCGTGCAGCTTTCCAGCGGAGAGAAAAAGCTACTTGAACACTCTGCAAGCCTTTCCACTCCCAAAAACATGCACATGGAAGGAGCTGCTGCAAAAGCGATGCTGTGCTCGCTGCTGCTCCTCCTGAAGCTCTGGCTGCTAAATCTGAGGCTTTCCTTCCAATTTCAAGCTGCAAAGCACTTGCTGAATTGCAGGGAAAGTCCGGGATGCATTTGCTCTGCTGGCACACTTTCTCCTTCCTAGACAGAGTGGAAAAGCTTTTCCCTGCCGTGTAGGCGACAAGAGACGCATTAGACGGGCATCCGGAGCTGTCCGAAGGTAAGCGCCTCTTCCCGGCCTCTTTCGGCACAAGCCCCCGCTCCGGAGCGCACCGCGGCCGGCCGGAGGCTCTCTGCCGGCGAAGGTGCCTCGTCTCCGGCAAGGAAGCCTCAGCCGCTTCTCCTGCACACGGAGAGCGTGCTAGCTGCTGAAACGTGAAGAAAGAAGCTGCAGAACACTGGCACTGAGCCTGCAGCTTTCCAGCGGAGAGAAAAAGCTACTTGAACACTCTGCAACCCTTTCCACTCCCAAAAACATGCACATGGAAGGAGCTGCTGCAAAAGCGATGCTGTGCTCGCTGCTGCTCCTCCTGAAGCTCTGGCTGCTAAATCTGAGGCTTTCCTTCCAATTTCAAGCTGCAAAGCACTTGCTGAATTGCAGGGAAAGTCTGGGAGGCATTTGCTCTGCTGGCACACTTTCTCCTTCCTAGACAGAGTGGAAAAGCTTTTCCCTGCCGTGTAGGCGACAAGAGACGCATTAGACGGGCATCCGGAGCTGTCCGAAGGTAAGCGCCTGTTCCCGGCCTCTTTCGGCACAAGCCCCCGCTCCGGAGCGCACCGCGGCCGGCCGGAGGCTCTCTGCCGGCGAAGGTGCCGCTTCTCCGGCAAGGAAGCCTCAGCCGCTTCTCCTGCACACGGAGAGCGTGCTAGCTGCTGAAACGTGAAGAAAGAAGCTGCAGAACACTGGCACTGAGCCTGCAGCTTTCCAGCGGAGAGAAAAAGCTACTTGAACACTCTGCAAGCCTTTCCACTCCCAAAAACATGCACATGGAAGGAGCTGCTGCAAAAGCGATGCTGTGCTCGCTGCTGCTCCTCCTGAAGCTCTGGCTGCTAAATCTGAGGCTTTCCTTCCAATTTCAAGCTGCAAAGCACTTGCTGAATTGCAGGGAAAGTCTGGGAGGCATTTGCTCTGCTGGCACACTTTCTCCTTCCTAGACAGAGTGGAAAAGCTTTTCCCTGCCGTGTAGGCGACAAGAGACGCATTAGACGGGCATCCGGAGCTGTCCGAAGGTAAGCGCCTGTTCCCGGCCTCTTTCGGCACAAGCCCCCGCTCCGGAGCGCACCGCGGCCGGCCGGAGGCTCTCTGCCGGCGAAGGTGCCGCTTCTCCGGCAAGGAAGCCTCAGCCGCTTCTCCTGCACACGGAGAGCGTGCTAGCTGCTGAAACGTGAAGAAAGAAGCTGCAGAACACTGGCACTGAGCCTGCAGCTTTCCAGCGGAGAGAAAAAGCTACTTGAACACTCTGCAAGCCTTTCCACTCCCAAAAACATGCACATGGAAGGAGCTGCTGCAAAAGCGATGCTGTGCTCGCTGCTGCTCCTCCTGAAGCTCTGGCTGCTAAATCTGAGGCTTTCCTTCCAATTTCAAGCTGCAAAGCACTTGCTGAATTGCAGGGAAAGTCCGGGAGGCATTTGCTCTGCTGGCACACTTTCTCCTTCCTAGACAGAGTGGAAAAGCTTTTCCCTGCCGTGTAGGCGACAAGAGACGCATTAGACGGGCATCCGGAGCTGTCCGAAGGTAAGCGCCTGTTCCCGGCCTCTTTCGGCACAAGCCCCCGCTCCGGAGCGCACCGCGGCCGGCCGGAGGCTCTCTGCCGGCGAAGGTGCCTCGTCTCCGGCAAGGAAGCCTCAGCCGCTTCTCCTGCACACGGAGAGCGTGCTAGCTGCTGAAACGTGAAGAAAGAAGCTGCAGAACACTGGCACTGAGCGTGCAGCTTTCCAGCGGAGAGAAAAAGCTACTTGAACACTCTGCAAGCCTTTCCACTCCCAAAAACATGCACATGGAAGGAGCTGCTGCAAAAGCGATGCTGTGCTCGCTGCTGCTCCTCCTGAAGCTCTGGCTGCTAAATCTGAGGCTTTCCTTCCAATTTCAAGCTGCAAAGCACTTGCTGAATTGCAGGGAACGTCCGGGAGGCATTTGCTCTGCTGGCACACTTTCTCCTTCCTAGACAGAGTGGAAAAGCTTTTCCCTGCCGTGTAGGCGACAAGAGACGCATTAGACGGGCATCCGGAGCTGTCCGAAGGTAAGCGCCTCTTCCCGGCCTCTTTCGGCACAAGCCCCCGCTCCGGAGCGCACCGCGGCCGGCCGGAGGCTCTCTGCCGGCGAAGGTGCCTCGTCTCCGGCAAGGAAGCCTCAGCCGCTTCTCCTGCACACGGAGAGCGTGCTAGCTGCTGAAACGTGAAGAAAGAAGCTGCAGAACACTGGCACTGAGCGTGCAGCTTTCCAGCGGAGAGAAAAAGCTACTTGAACACTCTGCAAGCCTTTCCACTCCCAAAAACATGCACATGGAAGGAGCTGCTGCAAAAGCGATGCTGTGCTCGCTGCTGCTCCTCCTGAAGCTCTGGCTGCTAAATCTGAGGCTTTCCTTCCAATTTCAAGCTGCAAAGCACTTGCTGAATTGCAGGGAACGTCCGGGAGGCATTTGCTCTGCTGGTACACTTTCTCCTTCCTAGACAGAGTGGAAAAGCTTTTCCCTGCCGTGTAGGCGACAAGAGACGCATTAGACGGGCATCCGGAGCTGTCCGAAGGTAAGCGCCTGTTCCCGGCCTCTTTCGGCACAAGCCCCCGCTCTGGAGCGCACCGCGGCCGGCCGGAGGCTCTCTGCCGGCGAAGGTGCCTCGTCTCCGGCAAGGAAGCCTCAGCCGCTTCTCCTGCACACGGAGAGCGTGCTAGCTGCTGAAACGTGAAGAAAGAAGCTGCAGAACACTGGCACTGAGCCTGCAGCTTTCCAGCGGAGAGAAAAAGCTACTTGAACACTCTGCAAGCCTTTCCACTCCCAAAAACATGCACATGGAAGGAGCTGCTGCAAAAGCGATGCTGTGCTCGCTGCTGCTCCTCCTGAAGCTCTGGCTGCTAAATCTGAGGCTTTCCTTCCAATTTCAAGCTGCAAAGCACTTGCTGAATTGCAGGGAAAGTCCGGGATGCATTTGCTCTGCTGGCACACTTTCTCCTTCCTAGACAGAGTGGAAAAGCTTTTCCCTGCCGTGTAGGCGACAAGAGACGCATTAGACGGGCATCCGGAGCTGTCCGAAGGTAAGCGCCTGTTCCCGGCCTCTTTCGGCACAAGCCCCCGCTCCGGAGCGCACCGCGGCCGGCCGGAGGCTCTCTGCCGGCGAAGGCGCCTCGTCTCCGGCAAGGAAGCCTCAGCCGCTTCTCCTGCACACGGAGAGCGTGCTAGCTGCTGAAACGTGAAGAAAGAAGCTGCAGAACACTGGCACTGAGCGTGCAGCTTTCCAGCGGAGAGAAAAAGCTACTTGAACACTCTGCAAGCCTTTCCACTCCCAAAAAATGCACATGGAAGGAGCTGCTGCAAAAGCGATGCTGTGCTCGCTGCTGCTCCTCCTGAAGCTCTGGCTGCTAAATCTGAGGCTTTCCTTCCAATTTCAAGCTGCAAAGCACTTGCTGAATTGCAGGGAAAGTCCGGGAGGCATTTGCTCTGCTGGCACACTTTCTCCTTCCTAGACAGAGTGGAAAAGCTTTTCCCTGCCGTGTAGGCGACAAGAGACGCATTAGACGGGCATCCGGAGCTGTCCGAAGGTAAGCGCCTGTTCCCGGCCTCTTTCGGCACAAGCCCCCGCTCCGGAGCGCACCGCGGCCGGCCGGAGGCTCTCTGCCGGCGAAGGTGCCTCGTCTCCGGCAAGGAAGCCTCAGCCGCTTCTCCTGCACACGGAGAGCGTGCTAGGTGCTGAAACGTGAAGAAAGAAGCTGCAGAACACTGGCACTGAGCGTGCAGCTTTCCAGCGGAGAGAAAAAGCTACTTGAACACTCTGCAAGCCTTTCCACTCCCAAAAACATGCACATGGAAGGAGCTGCTGCAAAAGCGATGCTGTGCTCGCTGCTGCTCCTCCTGAAGCTCTGGCTGCTAAATCTGAGGCTTTCCTTCCAATTTCAAGCTGCAAAGCACTTGCTGAATTGCAGGGAAAGTCCGGGAGGCATTTGCTCTGCTGGCACACTTTCTCCTTCCTAGACAGAGTGGAAAAGCTTTTCCCTGCCGTGTAGGCGACAAGAGACGCATTAGACGGGCATCCGGAGCTGTCCGAAGGTAAGCGCCTGTTCCCGGCCTCTTTCGGCACAAGCCCCCGCTCCGGAGCGCACCGCGGCCGGCCGGAGGCTCTCTGCCGGCGAAGGTGCCGCTTCTCCGGCAAGGAAGCCTCAGCCGCTTCTCCTGCACACGGAGAGCGTGCTAGCTGCTGAAACGTGAAGAAAGAAGCTGCAGAACACTGGCACTGAGCGTGCAGCTTTCCAGCGGAGAGAAAAAGCTACTTGAACACTCTGCAAGCCTTTCCACTCCCAAAAACATGCACATGGAAGGAGCTGCTGCAAAAGCGATGCTGTGCTCGCTGCTGCTCCTCCTGAAGCTCTGGCTGCTAAATCTGAGGCTTTCCTTCCAATTTCAAGCTGCAAAGCACTTGCTGAATTGCAGGGAACGTCCGGGAGGCATTTGCTCTGCTGGCACACTTTCTCCTTCCTAGACAGAGTGGAAAAGCTTTTCCCTGCCGTGTAGGCGACAAGAGACGCATTAGACGGGCATCCGGAGCTGTCCGAAGGTAAGCGCCTGTTCCCGGCCTCTTTCGGCACAAGCCCCCGCTCCGGAGCGCACCGCGGCCGGCCGGAGGCTCTCTGCCGGCGAAGGTGCCGCTTCTCCGGCAAGGAAGCCTCAGCCGCTTCTCCTGCACACGGAGAGCGTGCTAGGTGCTGAAACGTGAAGAAAGAAGCTGCAGAACACTGGCACTGAGCGTGCAGCTTTCCAGCGGAGAGAAAAAGCTACTTGAACACTCTGCAAGCCTTTCCACTCCCAAAAACATGCACATGGAAGGAGCTGCTGCAAAAGCGATGCTGTGCTCGCTGCTGCTCCTCCTGAAGCTCTGGCTGCTAAATCTGAGGCTTTCCTTCCAATTTCAAGCTGCAAAGCACTTGCTGAATTGCAGGGAAAGTCCGGGAGGCATTTGCTGTGCTGGCACACTTTCTCCTTCCTAGACAGAGTGGAAAAGCTTTTCCCTGCCGTGTAGGCGACAAGAGACGCATTAGACGGGCATCCGGAGCTGTCCGAAGGTAAGCGCCTCTTCCCGGCCTCTTTCGGCACAAGCCCCCGCTCCGGAGCGCACCGCGGCCGGCCGGAGGCTCTCTGCCGGCGAAGGTGCCTCGTCTCCGGCAAGGAAGCCTCAGCCGCTTCTCCTGCACACGGAGAGCGTGCTAGCTGCTGAAACGTGAAGAAAGAAGCTGCAGAACACTGGCACTGAGCGTGCAGCTTTCCAGCGGAGAGAAAAAGCTACTTGAACACTCTGCAAGCCTTTCCACTCCCAAAAACATGCACATGGAAGGAGCTGCTGCAAAAGCGATGCTGTGCTCGCTGCTGCTCCTCCTGAAGCTCTGGCTGCTAAATCTGAGGCTTTCCTTCCAATTTCAAGCTGCAAAGCACTTGCTGAATTGCAGGGAAAGTCCGGGAGGCATTTGCTGTGCTGGCACACTTTCTCCTTCCTAGACAGAGTGGAAAAGCTTTTCCCTGCCGTGTAGGCGACAAGAGACGCATTAGACGGGCATCCGGAGCTGTCCGAAGGTAAGCGCCTGTTCCCGGCCTCTTTCGGCACAAGCCCCCGCTCCGGAGCGCACCGCGGCCGGCCGGAGGCTCTCTGCCGGCGAAGGTGCCTCGTCTCCGGCAAGGAAGCCTCAGCCGCTTCTCCTGCACACGGAGAGCGTGCTAGCTGCTGAAACGTGAAGAAAGAAGCTGCAGAACACTGGCACTGAGCGTGCAGCTTTCCAGCGGAGAGAAAAAGCTACTTGAACACTCTGCAAGCCTTTCCACTCCCAAAAACATGCACATGGAAGGAGCTGCTGCAAAAGCGATGCTGTGCTCGCTGCTGCTCCTCCTGAAGCTCTGGCTGCTAAATCTGAGGCTTTCCTTCCAATTTCAAGCTGCAAAGCACTTGCTGAATTGCAGGGAAAGTCCGGGAGGCATTTGCTGTGCTGGCACACTTTCTCCTTCCTAGACAGAGTGGAAAAGCTTTTCCCTGCCGTGTAGGCGACAAGAGACGCATTAGACGGGCATCCGGAGCTGTCCGAAGGTAAGCGCCTGTTCCCGGCCTCTTTCGGCACAAGCCCCCGCTCCGGAGCGCACCGCGGCCGGCCGGAGGCTCTCTGCCGGCGAAGGTGCCTCGTCTCCGGCAAGGAAGCCTCAGCCGCTTCTCCTGCACACGGAGAGCGTGCTAGCTGCTGAAACGTGAAGAAAGAAGCTGCAGAACACTGGCACTGAGCGTGCAGCTTTCCAGCGGAGAGAAAAAGCTACTTGAACACTCTGCAAGCCTTTCCACTCCCAAAAACATGCACATGGAAGGAGCTGCTGCAAAAGCGATGCTGTGCTCGCTGCTGCTCCTCCTGAAGCTCTGGCTGCTAAATCTGAGGCTTTCCTTCCAATTTCAAGCTGCAAAGCACTTGCTGAATTGCAGGGAACGTCCGGGAGGCATTTGCTCTGCTGGCACACTTTCTCCTTCCTAGACAGAGTGGAAAAGCTTTTCCCTGCCGTGTAGGCGACAAGAGACGCATTAGACGGGCATCCGGAGCTGTCCGAAGGTAAGCGCCTCTTCCCGGCCTCTTTCGGCACAAGCCCCCGCTCCGGAGCGCACCGCGGCCGGCCATAGGCTCTCTGCCGGCGAAGGTGCCGCTTCTCCGGCAAGGAAGCCTCAGCCGCTTCTCCTGCACACGGAGAGCGTGCAAGCTGCTGAAACGTGAAGAAAGAAGCTGCAGAACACTGGCACTGAGCCTGCAGCTTTCCAGCGGAGAGAAAAAGCTACTTGAACACTCTGCAAGCCTTTCCACTCCCAAAAACATGCACATGGAAGGAGCTGCTGCAAAAGCGATGCTGTGCTCGCTGCTGCTCCTCCTGAAACTCTGGCTGCTAAATCTGAGGCTTTCCTTCCAATTTCAAGCTGCAAAGCACTTGCTGAATTGCAGGGAAAGTCCGGGAGGCATTTGCTCTGCTGGCACACTTTCTCCTTCCTAGACAGAGTGGAAAAGCTTTTCCCTGCCGTGTAGGCGACAAGAGACGCATTAGACGGGCATCCGGAGCTGTCCGAAGGTAAGCGCCTGTTCCCGGCCTCTTTCGGCACAAGCCCCCGCTCCGGAGCGCACCGCGGCCGGCCGGAGGCTCTCTGCCGGCGAAGGTGCCTCGTCTCCGGCAAGGAAGCCTCAGCCGCTTCTCCTGCACACGGAGAGCGTGCTAGCTGCTGAAACGTGAAGAAAGAAGCTGCAGAACACTGGCACTGAGCCTGCAGCTTTCCAGCGGAGAGAAAAAGCTACTTGAACACTCTGCAAGCCTTTCCACTCCCAAAAACATGCACATGGAAGGAGCTGCTGCAAAAGCGATGCTGTGCTCGCTGCTGCTCCTCCTGAAGCTCTGGCTGCTAAATCTGAGGCTTTCCTTCCAATTTCAAGCTGCAAAGCACTTGCTGAATTGCAGGGAACGTCCGGGAGGCATTTGCTGTGCTGGCACACTTTCTCCTTCCTAGACAGAGTGGAAAAGCTTTTCCCTGCCGTGTAGGCGACAAGAGACGCATTAGACGGGCATCCGGAGCTGTCCGAAGGTAAGCGCCTGTTCCCGGCCTCTTTCGGCACAAGCCCCCGCTCCGGAGCGCACCGCGGCCGGCCATAGGCTCTCTGCCGGCGAAGGTGCCGCTTCTCCGGCAAGGAAGCCTCAGCCGCTTCTCCTGCACACGGAGAGCGTGCAAGCTGCTGAAACGTGAAGAAAGAAGCTGCAGAACACTGGCACTGAGCCTGCAGCTTTCCAGCGGAGAGAAAAAGCTACTTGAACACTCTGCAAGCCTTTCCACTCCCAAAAACATGCACATGGAAGGAGCTGCTGCAAAAGCGATGCTGTGCTCGCTGCTGCTCCTCCTGAAACTCTGGCTGCTAAATCTGAGGCTTTCCTTCCAATTTCAAGCTGCAAAGCACTTGCTGAATTGCAGGGAAAGTCCGGGAGGCATTTGCTCTGCTGGCACACTTTCTCCTTCCTAGACAGAGTGGAAAAGCTTTTCCCTGCCGTGTAGGCGACAAGAGACGCATTAGACGGGCATCCGGAGCTGTCCGAAGGTAAGCGCCTGTTCCCGGCCTCTTTCGGCACAAGCCCCCGCTCCGGAGCGCACCGCGGCCGGCCGGAGGCTCTCTGCCGGCGAAGGTGCCTCGTCTCCGGCAAGGAAGCCTCAGCCGCTTCTCCTGCACACGGAGAGCGTGCTAGCTGCTGAAACGTGAAGAAAGAAGCTGCAGAACACTGGCACTGAGCGTGCAGCTTTCCAGCGGAGAGAAAAAGCTACTTGAACACTCTGCAAGCCTTTCCACTCCCAAAAACATGCACATGGAAGGAGCTGCTGCAAAAGCGATGCTGTGCTCGCTGCTGCTCCTCCTGAAGCTCTGGCTGCTAAATCTGAGGCTTTCCTTCCAATTTCAAGCTGCAAAGCACTTGCTGAATTGCAGGGAAAGTCCGGGATGCATTTGCTCTGCTGGCACACTTTCTCCTTCCTAGACAGAGTGGAAAAGCTTTTCCCTGCCGTGTAGGCGACAAGAGACGCATTAGACGGGCATCCGGAGCTGTCCGAAGGTAAGCGCCTCTTCCCGGCCTCTTTCGGCACAAGCCCCCGCTCCGGAGCGCACCGCGGCCGGCCGGAGGCTCTCTGCCGGCGAAGGTGCCTCGTCTCCGGCAAGGAAGCCTCAGCCGCTTCTCCTGCACACGGAGAGCGTGCTAGCTGCTGAAACGTGAAGAAAGAAGCTGCAGAACACTGGCACTGAGCGTGCAGCTTTCCAGCGGAGAGAAAAAGCTACTTGAACACTCTGCAAGCCTTTCCACTCCCAAAAACATGCACATGGAAGGAGCTGCTGCAAAAGCGATGCTGTGCTCGCTGCTGCTCCTCCTGAAGCTCTGGCTGCTAAATCTGAGGCTTTCCTTCCAATTTCAAGCTGCAAAGCACTTGCTGAATTGCAGGGAACGTCCGGGAGGCATTTGCTCTGCTGGCACACTTTCTCCTTCCTAGACAGAGTGGAAAAGCTTTTCCCTGCCGTGTAGGCGACAAGAGACGCATTAGACGGGCATCCGGAGCTGTCCGAAGGTAAGCGCCTGTTCCCGGCCTCTTTCGGCACAAGCCCCCGCTCCGGAGCGCACCGCGGCCGGCCGGAGGCTCTCTGCCGGCGAAGGTGCCGCTTCTCCGGCAAGGAAGCCTCAGCCGCTTCTCCTGCACACGGAGAGCGTGCTAGGTGCTGAAACGTGAAGAAAGAAGCTGCAGAACACTGGCACTGAGCGTGCAGCTTTCCAGCGGAGAGAAAAAGCTACTTGAACACTCTGCAAGCCTTTCCACTCCCAAAAACATGCACATGGAAGGAGCTGCTGCAAAAGCGATGCTGTGCTCGCTGCTGCTCCTCCTGAAGCTCTGGCTGCTAAATCTGAGGCTTTCCTTCCAATTTCAAGCTGCAAAGCACTTGCTGAATTGCAGGGAAAGTCCGGGAGGCATTTGCTGTGCTGGCACACTTTCTCCTTCCTAGACAGAGTGGAAAAGCTTTTCCCTGCCGTGTAGGCGACAAGAGACGCATTAGACGGGCATCCGGAGCTGTCCGAAGGTAAGCGCCTCTTCCCGGCCTCTTTCGGCACAAGCCCCCGCTCCGGAGCGCACCGCGGCCGGCCGGAGGCTCTCTGCCGGCGAAGGTGCCTCGTCTCCGGCAAGGAAGCCTCAGCCGCTTCTCCTGCACACGGAGAGCGTGCTAGCTGCTGAAACGTGAAGAAAGAAGCTGCAGAACACTGGCACTGAGCGTGCAGCTTTCCAGCGGAGAGAAAAAGCTACTTGAACACTCTGCAAGCCTTTCCACTCCCAAAAACATGCACATGGAAGGAGCTGCTGCAAAAGCGATGCTGTGCTCGCTGCTGCTCCTCCTGAAGCTCTGGCTGCTAAATCTGAGGCTTTCCTTCCAATTTCAAGCTGCAAAGCACTTGCTGAATTGCAGGGAAAGTCCGGGAGGCATTTGCTCTGCTGGCACACTTTCTCCTTCCTAGACAGAGTGGAAAAGCTTTTCCCTGCCGTGTAGGCGACAAGAGACGCATTAGACGGGCATCCGGAGCTGTCCGAAGGTAAGCGCCTGTTCCCGGCCTCTTTCGGCACAAGCCCCCGCTCCGGAGCGCACCGCGGCCGGCCGGAGGCTCTCTGCCGGCGAAGGTGCCTCGTCTCCGGCAAGGAAGCCTCAGCCGCTTCTCCTGCACACGGAGAGCGTGCTAGCTGCTGAAACGTGAAGAAAGAAGCTGCAGAACACTGGCACTGAGCGTGCAGCTTTCCAGCGGAGAGAAAAAGCTACTTGAACACTCTGCAAGCCTTTCCACTCCCAAAAACATGCACATGGAAGGAGCTGCTGCAAAAGCGATGCTGTGCTCGCTGCTGCTCCTCCTGAAGCTCTGGCTGCTAAATCTGAGGCTTTCCTTCCAATTTCAAGCTGCAAAGCACTTGCTGAATTGCAGGGAAAGTCCGGGAGGCATTTGCTGTGCTGGCACACTTTCTCCTTCCTAGACAGAGTGGAAAAGCTTTTCCCTGCCGTGTAGGCGACAAGAGACGCATTAGACGGGCATCCGGAGCTGTCCGAAGGTAAGCGCCTGTTCCCGGCCTCTTTCGGCACAAGCCCCCGCTCCGGAGCGCACCGCGGCCGGCCGGAGGCTCTCTGCCGGCGAAGGTGCCTCGTCTCCGGCAAGGAAGCCTCAGCCGCTTCTCCTGCACACGGAGAGCGTGCTAGCTGCTGAAACGTGAAGAAAGAAGCTGCAGAACACTGGCACTGAGCCTGCAGCTTTCCAGCGGAGAGAAAAAGCTACTTGAACACTCTGCAAGCCTTTCCACTCCCAAAAACATGCACATGGAAGGAGCTGCTGCAAAAGCGATGCTGTGCTCGCTGCTGCTCCTCCTGAAGCTCTGGCTGCTAAATCTGAGGCTTTCCTTCCAATTTCAAGCTGCAAAGCACTTGCTGAATTGCAGGGAACGTCCGGGAGGCATTTGCTCTGCTGGCACACTTTCTCCTTCCTAGACAGAGTGGAAAAGCTTTTCCCTGCCGTGTAGGCGACAAGAGACGCATTAGACGGGCATCCGGAGCTGTCCGAAGGTAAGCGCCTCTTCCCGGCCTCTTTCGGCACAAGCCCCCGCTCCGGAGCGCACCGCGGCCGGCCATAGGCTCTCTGCCGGCGAAGGTGCCGCTTCTCCGGCAAGGAAGCCTCAGCCGCTTCTCCTGCACACGGAGAGCGTGCAAGCTGCTGAAACGTGAAGAAAGAAGCTGCAGAACACTGGCACTGAGCCTGCAGCTTTCCAGCGGAGAGAAAAAGCTACTTGAACACTCTGCAAGCCTTTCCACTCCCAAAAACATGCACATGGAAGGAGCTGCTGCAAAAGCGATGCTGTGCTCGCTGCTGCTCCTCCTGAAACTCTGGCTGCTAAATCTGAGGCTTTCCTTCCAATTTCAAGCTGCAAAGCACTTGCTGAATTGCAGGGAAAGTCCGGGAGGCATTTGCTCTGCTGGCACACTTTCTCCTTCCTAGACAGAGTGGAAAAGCTTTTCCCTGCCGTGTAGGCGACAAGAGACGCATTAGACGGGCATCCGGAGCTGTCCGAAGGTAAGCGCCTGTTCCCGGCCTCTTTCGGCACAAGCCCCCGCTCCGGAGCGCACCGCGGCCGGCCGGAGGCTCTCTGCCGGCGAAGGTGCCTCGTCTCCGGCAAGGAAGCCTCAGCCGCTTCTCCTGCACACGGAGAGCGTGCTAGCTGCTGAAACGTGAAGAAAGAAGCTGCAGAACACTGGCACTGAGCCTGCAGCTTTCCAGCGGAGAGAAAAAGCTACTTGAACACTCTGCAAGCCTTTCCACTCCCAAAAACATGCACATGGAAGGAGCTGCTGCAAAAGCGATGCTGTGCTCGCTGCTGCTCCTCCTGAAGCTCTGGCTGCTAAATCTGAGGCTTTCCTTCCAATTTCAAGCTGCAAAGCACTTGCTGAATTGCAGGGAACGTCCGGGAGGCATTTGCTGTGCTGGCACACTTTCTCCTTCCTAGACAGAGTGGAAAAGCTTTTCCCTGCCGTGTAGGCGACAAGAGACGCATTAGACGGGCATCCGGAGCTGTCCGAAGGTAAGCGCCTGTTCCCGGCCTCTTTCGGCACAAGCCCCCGCTCCGGAGCGCACCGCGGCCGGCCATAGGCTCTCTGCCGGCGAAGGTGCCGCTTCTCCGGCAAGGAAGCCTCAGCCGCTTCTCCTGCACACGGAGAGCGTGCAAGCTGCTGAAACGTGAAGAAAGAAGCTGCAGAACACTGGCACTGAGCCTGCAGCTTTCCAGCGGAGAGAAAAAGCTACTTGAACACTCTGCAAGCCTTTCCACTCCCAAAAACATGCACATGGAAGGAGCTGCTGCAAAAGCGATGCTGTGCTCGCTGCTGCTCCTCCTGAAACTCTGGCTGCTAAATCTGAGGCTTTCCTTCCAATTTCAAGCTGCAAAGCACTTGCTGAATTGCAGGGAAAGTCCGGGAGGCATTTGCTCTGCTGGCACACTTTCTCCTTCCTAGACAGAGTGGAAAAGCTTTTCCCTGCCGTGTAGGCGACAAGAGACGCATTAGACGGGCATCCGGAGCTGTCCGAAGGTAAGCGCCTGTTCCCGGCCTCTTTCGGCACAAGCCCCCGCTCCGGAGCGCACCGCGGCCGGCCGGAGGCTCTCTGCCGGCGAAGGTGCCTCGTCTCCGGCAAGGAAGCCTCAGCCGCTTCTCCTGCACACGGAGAGCGTGCTAGCTGCTGAAACGTGAAGAAAGAAGCTGCAGAACACTGGCACTGAGCGTGCAGCTTTCCAGCGGAGAGAAAAAGCTACTTGAACACTCTGCAAGCCTTTCCACTCCCAAAAACATGCACATGGAAGGAGCTGCTGCAAAAGCGATGCTGTGCTCGCTGCTGCTCCTCCTGAAGCTCTGGCTGCTAAATCTGAGGCTTTCCTTCCAATTTCAAGCTGCAAAGCACTTGCTGAATTGCAGGGAAAGTCCGGGATGCATTTGCTCTGCTGGCACACTTTCTCCTTCCTAGACAGAGTGGAAAAGCTTTTCCCTGCCGTGTAGGCGACAAGAGACGCATTAGACGGGCATCCGGAGCTGTCCGAAGGTAAGCGCCTCTTCCCGGCCTCTTTCGGCACAAGCCCCCGCTCCGGAGCGCACCGCGGCCGGCCGGAGGCTCTCTGCCGGCGAAGGTGCCTCGTCTCCGGCAAGGAAGCCTCAGCCGCTTCTCCTGCACACGGAGAGCGTGCTAGCTGCTGAAACGTGAAGAAAGAAGCTGCAGAACACTGGCACTGAGCGTGCAGCTTTCCAGCGGAGAGAAAAAGCTACTTGAACACTCTGCAAGCCTTTCCACTCCCAAAAACATGCACATGGAAGGAGCTGCTGCAAAAGCGATGCTGTGCTCGCTGCTGCTCCTCCTGAAGCTCTGGCTGCTAAATCTGAGGCTTTCCTTCCAATTTCAAGCTGCAAAGCACTTGCTGAATTGCAGGGAAAGTCTGGGAGGCATTTGCTCTGCTGGCACACTTTCTCCTTCCTAGACAGAGTGGAAAAGCTTTTCCCTGCCGTGTAGGCGACAAGAGACGCATTAGACGGGCATCCGGAGCTGTCCGAAGGTAAGCGCCTGTTCCCGGCCTCTTTCGGCACAAGCCCCCGCTCCGGAGCGCACCGCGGCCGGCCGGAGGCTCTCTGCCGGCGAAGGTGCCGCTTCTCCGGCAAGGAAGCCTCAGCCGCTTCTCCTGCACACGGAGAGCGTGCTAGCTGCTGAAACGTGAAGAAAGAAGCTGCAGAACACTGGCACTGAGCGTGCAGCTTTCCAGCGGAGAGAAAAAGCTACTTGAACACTCTGCAAGCCTTTCCACTCCCAAAAACATGCACATGGAAGGAGCTGCTGCAAAAGCGATGCTGTGCTCGCTGCTGCTCCTCCTGAAGCTCTGGCTGCTAAATCTGAGGCTTTCCTTCCAATTTCAAGCTGCAAAGCACTTGCTGAATTGCAGGGAAAGTCCGGGAGGCATTTGCTCTGCTGGCACACTTTCTCCTTCCTAGACAGAGTGGAAAAGCTTTTCCCTGCCGTGTAGGCGACAAGAGACGCATTAGACGGGCATCCGGAGCTGTCCGAAGGTAAGCGCCTGTTCCCGGCCTCTTTCGGCACAAGCCCCCGCTCCGGAGCGCACCGCGGCCGGCCGGAGGCTCTCTGCCGGCGAAGGTGCCTCGTCTCCGGCAAGGAAGCCTCAGCCGCTTCTCCTGCACACGGAGAGCGTGCTAGCTGCTGAAACGTGAAGAAAGAAGCTGCAGAACACTGGCACTGAGCGTGCAGCTTTCCAGCGGAGAGAAAAAGCTACTTGAACACTCTGCAAGCCTTTCCACTCCCAAAAACATGCACATGGAAGGAGCTGCTGCAAAAGCGATGCTGTGCTCGCTGCTGCTCCTCCTGAAGCTCTGGCTGCTAAATCTGAGGCTTTCCTTCCAATTTCAAGCTGCAAAGCACTTGCTGAATTGCAGGGAACGTCCGGGAGGCATTTGCTCTGCTGGCACACTTTCTCCTTCCTAGACAGAGTGGAAAAGCTTTTCCCTGCCGTGTAGGCGACAAGAGACGCATTAGACGGGCATCCGGAGCTGTCCGAAGGTAAGCGCCTCTTCCCGGCCTCTTTCGGCACAAGCCCCCGCTCCGGAGCGCACCGCGGCCGGCCGGAGGCTCTCTGCCGGCGAAGGTGCCTCGTCTCCGGCAAGGAAGCCTCAGCCGCTTCTCCTGCACACGGAGAGCGTGCTAGCTGCTGAAACGTGAAGAAAGAAGCTGCAGAACACTGGCACTGAGCCTGCAGCTTTCCAGCGGAGAGAAAAAGCTACTTGAACACTCTGCAAGCCTTTCCACTCCCAAAAACATGCACATGGAAGGAGCTGCTGCAAAAGCGATGCTGTGCTCGCTGCTGCTCCTCCTGAAGCTCTGGCTGCTAAATCTGAGGCTTTCCTTCCAATTTCAAGCTGCAAAGCACTTGCTGAATTGCAGGGAACGTCCGGGAGGCATTTGCTCTGCTGGCACACTTTCTCCTTCCTAGACAGAGTGGAAAAGCTTTTCCCTGCCGTGTAGGCGACAAGAGACGCATTAGACGGGCATCCGGAGCTGTCCGAAGGTAAGCGCCTCTTCCCGGCCTCTTTCGGCACAAGCCCCCGCTCCGGAGCGCACCGCGGCCGGCCGGAGGCTCTCTGCCGGCGAAGGTGCCTCGTCTCCGGCAAGGAAGCCTCAGCCGCTTCTCCTGCACACGGAGAGCGTGCTAGCTGCTGAAACGTGAAGAAAGAAGCTGCAGAACACTGGCACTGAGCGTGCAGCTTTCCAGCGGAGAGAAAAAGCTACTTGAACACTCTGCAAGCCTTTCCACTCCCAAAAACATGCACATGGAAGGAGCTGCTGCAAAAGCGATGCTGTGCTCGCTGCTGCTCCTCCTGAAGCTCTGGCTGCTAAATCTGAGGCTTTCCTTCCAATTTCAAGCTGCAAAGCACTTGCTGAATTGCAGGGAACGTCCGGGAGGCATTTGCTCTGCTGGTACACTTTCTCCTTCCTAGACAGAGTGGAAAAGCTTTTCCCTGCCGTGTAGGCGACAAGAGACGCATTAGACGGGCATCCGGAGCTGTCCGAAGGTAAGCGCCTGTTCCCGGCCTCTTTCGGCACAAGCCCCCGCTCCGGAGCGCACCGCGGCCGGCCGGAGGCTCTCTGCCGGCGAAGGTGCCTCGTCTCCGGCAAGGAAGCCTCAGCCGCTTCTCCTGCACACGGAGAGCGTGCTAGCTGCTGAAACGTGAAGAAAGAAGCTGCAGAACACTGGCACTGAGCCTGCAGCTTTCCAGCGGAGAGAAAAAGCTACTTGAACACTCTGCAAGCCTTTCCACTCCCAAAAACATGCACATGGAAGGAGCTGCTGCAAAAGCGATGCTGTGCTCGCTGCTGCTCCTCCTGAAGCTCTGGCTGCTAAATCTGAGGCTTTCCTTCCAATTTCAAGCTGCAAAGCACTTGCTGAATTGCAGGGAAAGTCCGGGATGCATTTGCTCTGCTGGCACACTTTCTCCTTCCTAGACAGAGTGGAAAAGCTTTTCCCTGCCGTGTAGGCGACAAGAGACGCATTAGACGGGCATCCGGAGCTGTCCGAAGGTAAGCGCCTCTTCCCGGCCTCTTTCGGCACAAGCCCCCGCTCCGGAGCGCACTGCGGCCGGCCGGAGGCTCTCTGCCGGCGAAGGCGCCGCTTCTCCGGCAAGGAAGCCTCAGCCGCTTCTCCTGCACACGGAGAGCGTGCTAGCTGCTGAAACGTGAAGAAAGAAGCTGCAGAACACTGGCACTGAGCGTGCAGCTTTCCAGCGGAGAGAAAAAGCTACTTGAACACTCTGCAAGCCTTTCCACTCCCAAAAACATGCACATGGAAGGAGCTGCTGCAAAAGCGATGCTGTGCTCGCTGCTGCTCCTCCTGAAGCTCTGGCTGCTAAATCTGAGGCTTTCCTTCCAATTTCAAGCTGCAAAGCACTTGCTGAATTGCAGGGAAAGTCCAGGAGGCATTTGCTGTGCTGGCACACTTTCTCCTTCCTAGACAGAGTGGAAAAGCTTTTCCCTGCCGTGTAGGCGACAAGAGACGCATTAGACGGGCATCCGGAGCTGTCCGAAGGTAAGCGCCTGTTGCCGGCCTCTTTCGGCACAAGCCCCCGCTCCGGAGCGCACCGCGGCCGGCCGGAGGCTCTCTGCCGGCGAAGGTGCCTCGTCTCCGGCAAGGAAGCCTCAGCCGCTTCTCCTGCACACGGAGAGCGTGCTAGGTGCTGAAACGTGAAGAAAGAAGCTGCAGAACACTGGCACTGAGCGTGCAGCTTTCCAGCGGAGAGAAAAAGCTACTTGAACACTCTGCAAGCCTTTCCACTCCCAAAAACATGCACATGGAAGGAGCTGCTGCAAAAGCGATGCTGTGCTCGCTGCTGCTCCTCCTGAAGCTCTGGCTGCTAAATCTGAGGCTTTCCTTCCAATTTCAAGCTGCAAAGCACTTGCTGAATTGCAGGGAAAGTCCGGGAGGCATTTGCTCTGCTGGCACACTTTCTCCTTCCTAGACAGAGTGGAAAAGCTTTTCCCTGCCGTGTAGGCGACAAGAGACGCATTAGACGGGCATCCGGAGCTGTCCGAAGGTAAGCGCCTGTTCCCGGCCTCTTTCGGCACAAGCCCCCGCTCCGGAGCGCACCGCGGCCGGCCGGAGGCTCTCTGCCGGCGAAGGTGCCGCTTCTCCGGCAAGGAAGCCTCAGCCGCTTCTCCTGCACACGGAGAGCGTGCTAGCTGCTGAAACGTGAAGAAAGAAGCTGCAGAACACTGGCACTGAGCGTGCAGCTTTCCAGCGGAGAGAAAAAGCTACTTGAACACTCTGCAAGCCTTTCCACTCCCAAAAACATGCACATGGAAGGAGCTGCTGCAAAAGCGATGCTGTGCTCGCTGCTGCTCCTCCTGAAGCTCTGGCTGCTAAATCTGAGGCTTTCCTTCCAATTTCAAGCTGCAAAGCACTTGCTGAATTGCAGGGAAAGTCCGGGAGGCATTTGCTCTGCTGGCACACTTTCTCCTTCCTAGACAGAGTGGAAAAGCTTTTCCCTGCCGTGTAGGCGACAAGAGACGCATTAGACGGGCATCCGGAGCTGTCCGAAGGTAAGCGCCTGTTGCCGGCCTCTTTCGGCACAAGCCCCCGCTCCGGAGCGCACCGCGGCCGGCCGGAGGCTCTCTGCCGGCGAAGGTGCCGCTTCTCCGGCAAGGAAGCCTCAGCCGCTTCTCCTGCACACGGAGAGCGTGCTAGGTGCTGAAACGTGAAGAAAGAAGCTGCAGAACACTGGCACTGAGCGTGCAGCTTTCCAGCGGAGAGAAAAAGCTACTTGAACACTCTGCAAGCCTTTCCACTCCCAAAAACATGCACATGGAAGGAGCTGCTGCAAAAGCGATGCTGTGCTCGCTGCTGCTCCTCCTGAAGCTCTGGCTGCTAAATCTGAGGCTTTCCTTCCAATTTCAAGCTGCAAAGCACTTGCTGAATTGCAGGGAAAGTCCGGGAGGCATTTGCTGTGCTGGCACACTTTCTCCTTCCTAGACAGAGTGGAAAAGCTTTTCCCTGCCGTGTAGGCGACAAGAGACGCATTAGACGGGCATCCGGAGCTGTCCGAAGGTAAGCGCCTGTTCCCGGCCTCTTTCGGCACAAGCCCCCGCTCCGGAGCGCACCGCGGCCGGCCGGAGGCTCTCTGCCGGCGAAGGTGCCTCGTCTCCGGCAAGGAAGCCTCAGCCGCTTCTCCTGCACACGGAGAGCGTGCTAGCTGCTGAAACGTGAAGAAAGAAGCTGCAGAACACTGGCACTGAGCGTGCAGCTTTCCAGCGGAGAGAAAAAGCTACTTGAACACTCTGCAAGCCTTTCCACTCCCAAAAACATGCACATGGAAGGAGCTGCTGCAAAAGCGATGCTGTGCTCGCTGCTGCTCCTCCTGAAGCTCTGGCTGCTAAATCTGAGGCTTTCCTTCCAATTTCAAGCTGCAAAGCACTTGCTGAATTGCAGGGAACGTCCGGGAGGCATTTGCTCTGCTGGCACACTTTCTCCTTCCTAGACAGAGTGGAAAAGCTTTTCCCTGCCGTGTAGGCGACAAGAGACGCATTAGACGGGCATCCGGAGCTGTCCGAAGGTAAGCGCCTCTTCCCGGCCTCTTTCGGCACAAGCCCCCGCTCCGGAGCGCACCGCGGCCGGCCGGAGGCTCTCTGCCGGCGAAGGTGCCTCGTCTCCGGCAAGGAAGCCTCAGCCGCTTCTCCTGCACACGGAGA
This sequence comes from Fringilla coelebs, assembly GCF_963513975.1. Taxonomy (NCBI): domain Eukaryota; kingdom Metazoa; phylum Chordata; class Aves; order Passeriformes; family Fringillidae; genus Fringilla; species Fringilla coelebs. The sequence continues at coordinate 91,646 of NW_028167439.1, read as the reverse complement.
GCGTGCTAGCTGCTGAAACGTGAAGAAAGAAGCTGCAGAACACTGGCACTGAGCCTGCAGCTTTCCAGCGGAGAGAAAAAGCTACTTGAACACTCTGCAACCCTTTCCACTCCCAAAAACATGCACATGGAAGGAGCTGCTGCAAAAGCGATGCTGTGCTCGCTGCTGCTCCTCCTGAAGCTCTGGCTGCTAAATCTGAGGCTTTCCTTCCAATTTCAAGCTGCAAAGCACTTGCTGAATTGCAGGGAACGTCCGGGAGGCATTTGCTCTGCTGGTACACTTTCTCCTTCCTAGACAGAGTGGAAAAGCTTTTCCCTGCCGTGTAGGCGACAAGAGACGCATTAGACGGGCATCCGGAGCTGTCCGAAGGTAAGCGCCTGTTCCCGGCCTCTTTCGGCACAAGCCCCCGCTCCGGAGCGCACCGCGGCCGGCCGGAGGCTCTCTGCCGGCGAAGGTGCCTCGTCTCCGGCAAGGAAGCCTCAGCCGCTTCTCCTGCACACGGAGAGCGTGCTAGCTGCTGAAACGTGAAGAAAGAAGCTGCAGAACACTGGCACTGAGCCTGCAGCTTTCCAGCGGAGAGAAAAAGCTACTTGAACACTCTGCAAGCCTTTCCACTCCCAAAAACATGCACATGGAAGGAGCTGCTGCAAAAGCGATGCTGTGCTCGCTGCTGCTCCTCCTGAAGCTCTGGCTGCTAAATCTGAGGCTTTCCTTCCAATTTCAAGCTGCAAAGCACTTGCTGAATTGCAGGGAAAGTCCGGGATGCATTTGCTCTGCTGGCACACTTTCTCCTTCCTAGACAGAGTGGAAAAGCTTTTCCCTGCCGTGTAGGCGACAAGAGACGCATTAGACGGGCATCCGGAGCTGTCCGAAGGTAAGCGCCTGTTCCCGGCCTCTTTCGGCACAAGCCCCCGCTCCGGAGCGCACCGCGGCCGGCCGGAGGCTCTCTGCCGGCGAAGGCGCCGCTTCTCCGGCAAGGAAGCCTCAGCCGCTTCTCCTGCACACGGAGAGCGTGCTAGCTGCTGAAACGTGAAGAAAGAAGCTGCAGAACACTGGCACTGAGCGTGCAGCTTTCCAGCGGAGAGAAAAAGCTACTTGAACACTCTGCAAGCCTTTCCACTCCCAAAAACATGCACATGGAAGGAGCTGCTGCAAAAGCGATGCTGTGCTCGCTGCTGCTCCTCCTGAAGCTCTGGCTGCTAAATCTGAGGCTTTCCTTCCAATTTCAAGCTGCAAAGCACTTGCTGAATTGCAGGGAAAGTCCGGGAGGCATTTGCTGTGCTGGCACACTTTCTCCTTCCTAGACAGAGTGGAAAAGCTTTTCCCTGCCGTGTAGGCGACAAGAGACGCATTAGACGGGCATCCGGAGCTGTCCGAAGGTAAGCGCCTGTTCCCGGCCTCTTTCGGCACAAGCCCCCGCTCCGGAGCGCACCGCGGCCGGCCGGAGGCTCTCTGCCGGCGAAGGTGCCTCGTCTCCGGCAAGGAAGCCTCAGCCGCTTCTCCTGCACACGGAGAGCGTGCTAGGTGCTGAAACGTGAAGAAAGAAGCTGCAGAACACTGGCACTGAGCGTGCAGCTTTCCAGCGGAGAGAAAAAGCTACTTGAACACTCTGCAAGCCTTTCCACTCCCAAAAACATGCACATGGAAGGAGCTGCTGCAAAAGCGATGCTGTGCTCGCTGCTGCTCCTCCTGAAGCTCTGGCTGCTAAATCTGAGGCTTTCCTTCCAATTTCAAGCTGCAAAGCACTTGCTGAATTGCAGGGAAAGTCCGGGAGGCATTTGCTCTGCTGGCACACTTTCTCCTTCCTAGACAGAGTGGAAAAGCTTTTCCCTGCCGTGTAGGCGACAAGAGACGCATTAGACGGGCATCCGGAGCTGTCCGAAGGTAAGCGCCTGTTCCCGGCCTCTTTCGGCACAAGCCCCCGCTCCGGAGCGCACCGCGGCCGGCCGGAGGCTCTCTGCCGGCGAAGGTGCCGCTTCTCCGGCAAGGAAGCCTCAGCCGCTTCTCCTGCACACGGAGAGCGTGCTAGCTGCTGAAACGTGAAGAAAGAAGCTGCAGAACACTGGCACTGAGCGTGCAGCTTTCCAGCGGAGAGAAAAAGCTACTTGAACACTCTGCAAGCCTTTCCACTCCCAAAAACATGCACATGGAAGGAGCTGCTGCAAAAGCGATGCTGTGCTCGCTGCTGCTCCTCCTGAAGCTCTGGCTGCTAAATCTGAGGCTTTCCTTCCAATTTCAAGCTGCAAAGCACTTGCTGAATTGCAGGGAAAGTCCGGGAGGCATTTGCTCTGCTGGCACACTTTCTCCTTCCTAGACAGAGTGGAAAAGCTTTTCCCTGCCGTGTAGGCGACAAGAGACGCATTAGACGGGCATCCGGAGCTGTCCGAAGGTAAGCGCCTGTTCCCGGCCTCTTTCGGCACAAGCCCCCGCTCCGGAGCGCACCGCGGCCGGCCGGAGGCTCTCTGCCGGCGAAGGTGCCGCTTCTCCGGCAAGGAAGCCTCAGCCGCTTCTCCTGCACACGGAGAGCGTGCTAGGTGCTGAAACGTGAAGAAAGAAGCTGCAGAACACTGGCACTGAGCGTGCAGCTTTCCAGCGGAGAGAAAAAGCTACTTGAACACTCTGCAAGCCTTTCCACTCCCAAAAACATGCACATGGAAGGAGCTGCTGCAAAAGCGATGCTGTGCTCGCTGCTGCTCCTCCTGAAGCTCTGGCTGCTAAATCTGAGGCTTTCCTTCCAATTTCAAGCTGCAAAGCACTTGCTGAATTGCAGGGAAAGTCCGGGAGGCATTTGCTCTGCTGGCACACTTTCTCCTTCCTAGACAGAGTGGAAAAGCTTTTCCCTGCCGTGTAGGCGACAAGAGACGCATTAGACGGGCATCCGGAGCTGTCCGAAGGTAAGCGCCTCTTCCCGGCCTCTTTCGGCACAAGCCCCCGCTCCGGAGCGCACCGCGGCCGGCCGGAGGCTCTCTGCCGGCGAAGGTGCCTCGTCTCCGGCAAGGAAGCCTCAGCCGCTTCTCCTGCACACGGAGAGCGTGCTAGCTGCTGAAACGTGAAGAAAGAAGCTGCAGAACACTGGCACTGAGCCTGCAGCTTTCCAGCGGAGAGAAAAAGCTACTTGAACACTCTGCAAGCCTTTCCACTCCCAAAAACATGCACATGGAAGGAGCTGCTGCAAAAGCGATGCTGTGCTCGCTGCTGCTCCTCCTGAAGCTCTGGCTGCTAAATCTGAGGCTTTCCTTCCAATTTCAAGCTGCAAAGCACTTGCTGAATTGCAGGGAAAGTCCGGGAGGCATTTGCTCTGCTGGCACACTTTCTCCTTCCTAGACAGAGTGGAAAAGCTTTTCCCTGCCGTGTAGGCGACAAGAGACGCATTAGACGGGCATCCGGAGCTGTCCGAAGGTAAGCGCCTGTTGCCGGCCTCTTTCGGCACAAGCCCCCGCTCCGGAGCGCACCGCAGCCGGCCGGAAGCTCTCTGCCGGCGAAGGTGCCGCTTCTCCGGCAAGGAAGCCTCAGCCGCTTCTCCTGCACACGGAGAGCGTGCTAGCTGCTGAAACGTGAAGAAAGAAGCTGCAGAACACTGGCACTGAGCGTGCAGCTTTCCAGCGGAGAGAAAAAGCTACTTGAACACTCTGCAAGCCTTTCCACTCCCAAAAACATGCACATGGAAGGAGCTGCTGCAAAAGCGATGCTGTGCTCGCTGCTGCTCCTCCTGAAGCTCTGGCTGCTAAATCTGAGGCTTTCCTTCCAATTTCAAGCTGCAAAGCACTTGCTGAATTGCAGGGAAAGTCCGGGAGGCATTTGCTGTGCTGGCACACTTTCTCCTTCCTAGACAGAGTGGAAAAGCTTTTCCCTGCCGTGTAGGCGACAAGAGACGCATTAGACGGGCATCCGGAGCTGTCCGAAGGTAAGCGCCTGTTGCCGGCCTCTTTCGGCACAAGCCCCCGCTCCGGAGCGCACCGCGGCCGGCCGGAGGCTCTCTGCCGGCGAAGGTGCCTCGTCTCCGGCAAGGAAGCCTCAGCCGCTTCTCCTGCACACGGAGAGCGTGCTAGGTGCTGAAACGTGAAGAAAGAAGCTGCAGAACACTGGCACTGAGCGTGCAGCTTTCCAGCGGAGAGAAAAAGCTACTTGAACACTCTGCAAGCCTTTCCACTCCCAAAAACATGCACATGGAAGGAGCTGCTGCAAAAGCGATGCTGTGCTCGCTGCTGCTCCTCCTGAAGCTCTGGCTGCTAAATCTGAGGCTTTCCTTCCAATTTCAAGCTGCAAAGCACTTGCTGAATTGCAGGGAAAGTCCGGGAGGCATTTGCTCTGCTGGCACACTTTCTCCTTCCTAGACAGAGTGGAAAAGCTTTTCCCTGCCGTGTAGGCGACAAGAGACGCATTAGACGGGCATCCGGAGCTGTCCGAAGGTAAGCGCCTGTTCCCGGCCTCTTTCGGCACAAGCCCCCGCTCCGGAGCGCACCGCAGCCGGCCGGAAGCTCTCTGCCGGCGAAGGTGCCGCTTCTCCGGCAAGGAAGCCTCAGCCGCTTCTCCTGCACACGGAGAGCGTGCTAGCTGCTGAAACGTGAAGAAAGAAGCTGCAGAACACTGGCACTGAGCCTGCAGCTTTCCAGCGGAGAGAAAAAGCTACTTGAACACTCTGCAAGCCTTTCCACTCCCAAAAACATGCACATGGAAGGAGCTGCTGCAAAAGCGATGCTGTGCTCGCTGCTGCTCCTCCTGAAGCTCTGGCTGCTAAATCTGAGGCTTTCCTTCCAATTTCAAGCTGCAAAGCACTTGCTGAATTGCAGGGAACGTCCGGGAGGCATTTGCTCTGCTGGCACACTTTCTCCTTCCTAGACAGAGTGGAAAAGCTTTTCCCTGCCGTGTAGGCGACAAGAGACGCATTAGACGGGCATCCGGAGCTGTCCGAAGGTAAGCGCCTGTTCCCGGCCTCTTTCGGCACAAGCCCCCGCTCCGGAGCGCACCGCGGCCGGCCGGAGGCTCTCTGCCGGCGAAGGTGCCTCGTCTCCGGCAAGGAAGCCTCAGCCGCTTCTCCTGCACACGGAGAGCGTGCTAGGTGCTGAAACGTGAAGAAAGAAGCTGCAGAACACTGGCACTGAGCGTGCAGCTTTCCAGCGGAGAGAAAAAGCTACTTGAACACTCTGCAAGCCTTTCCACTCCCAAAAACATGCACATGGAAGGAGCTGCTGCAAAAGCGATGCTGTGCTCGCTGCTGCTCCTCCTGAAGCTCTGGCTGCTAAATCTGAGGCTTTCCTTCCAATTTCAAGCTGCAAAGCACTTGCTGAATTGCAGGGAAAGTCCGGGAGGCATTTGCTCTGCTGGCACACTTTCTCCTTCCTAGACAGAGTGGAAAAGCTTTTCCCTGCCGTGTAGGCGACAAGAGACGCATTAGACGGGCATCCGGAGCTGTCCGAAGGTAAGCGCCTGTTCCCGGCCTCTTTCGGCACAAGCCCCCGCTCCGGAGCGCACCGCGGCCGGCCGGAGGCTCTCTGCCGGCGAAGGTGCCTCGTCTCCGGCAAGGAAGCCTCAGCCGCTTCTCCTGCACACGGAGAGCGTGCTAGGTGCTGAAACGTGAAGAAAGAAGCTGCAGAACACTGGCACTGAGCGTGCAGCTTTCCAGCGGAGAGAAAAAGCTACTTGAACACTCTGCAAGCCTTTCCACTCCCAAAAACATGCACATGGAAGGAGCTGCTGCAAAAGCGATGCTGTGCTCGCTGCTGCTCCTCCTGAAGCTCTGGCTGCTAAATCTGAGGCTTTCCTTCCAATTTCAAGCTGCAAAGCACTTGCTGAATTGCAGGGAAAGTCCGGGAGGCATTTGCTCTGCTGGCACACTTTCTCCTTCCTAGACAGAGTGGAAAAGCTTTTCCCTGCCGTGTAGGCGACAAGAGACGCATTAGACGGGCATCCGGAGCTGTCCGAAGGTAAGCGCCTGTTCCCGGCCTCTTTCGGCACAAGCCCCCGCTCCGGAGCGCACCGCGGCCGGCCGGAGGCTCTCTGCCGGCGAAGGTGCCGCTTCTCCGGCAAGGAAGCCTCAGCCGCTTCTCCTGCACACGGAGAGCGTGCTAGCTGCTGAAACGTGAAGAAAGAAGCTGCAGAACACTGGCACTGAGCGTGCAGCTTTCCAGCGGAGAGAAAAAGCTACTTGAACACTCTGCAAGCCTTTCCACTCCCAAAAACATGCACATGGAAGGAGCTGCTGCAAAAGCGATGCTGTGCTCGCTGCTGCTCCTCCTGAAGCTCTGGCTGCTAAATCTGAGACTTTCCTTCCAATTTCAAGCTGCAAAGCACTTGCTGAATTGCAGGGAACGTCCGGGAGGCATTTGCTGTGCTGGCACACTTTCTCCTTCCTAGACAGAGTGGAAAAGCTTTTCCCTGCCGTGTAGGCGACAAGAGACGCATTAGACGGGCATCCGGAGCTGTCCGAAGGTAAGCGCCTGTTCCCGGCCTCTTTCGGCACAAGCCCCCGCTCCGGAGCGCACCGCGGCCGGCCGGAGGCTCTCTGCCGGCGAAGGTGCCTCGTCTCCGGCAAGGAAGCCTCAGCCGCTTCTCCTGCACACGGAGAGCGTGCTAGCTGCTGAAACGTGAAGAAAGAAGCTGCAGAACACTGGCACTGAGCGTGCAGCTTTCCAGCGGAGAGAAAAAGCTACTTGAACACTCTGCAAGCCTTTCCACTCCCAAAAACATGCACATGGAAGGAGCTGCTGCAAAAGCGATGCTGTGCTCGCTGCTGCTCCTCCTGAAGCTCTGGCTGCTAAATCTGAGGCTTTCCTTCCAATTTCAAGCTGCAAAGCACTTGCTGAATTGCAGGGAAAGTCCGGGAGGCATTTGCTCTGCTGGCACACTTTCTCCTTCCTAGACAGAGTGGAAAAGCTTTTCCCTGCCGTGTAGGCGACAAGAGACGCATTAGACGGGCATCCGGAGCTGTCCGAAGGTAAGCGCCTGTTGCCGGCCTCTTTCGGCACAAGCCCCCGCTCCGGAGCGCACCGCGGCCGGCCGGAGGCTCTCTGCCGGCGAAGGTGCCTCGTCTCCGGCAAGGAAGCCTCAGCCGCTTCTCCTGCACACGGAGAGCGTGCTAGGTGCTGAAACGTGAAGAAAGAAGCTGCAGAACACTGGCACTGAGCCTGCAGCTTTCCAGCGGAGAGAAAAAGCTACTTGAACACTCTGCAAGCCTTTCCACTCCCAAAAACATGCACATGGAAGGAGCTGCTGCAAAAGCGATGCTGTGCTCGCTGCTGCTCCTCCTGAAGCTCTGGCTGCTAAATCTGAGGCTTTCCTTCCAATTTCAAGCTGCAAAGCACTTGCTGAATTGCAGGGAAAGTCCGGGAGGCATTTGCTCTGCTGGCACACTTTCTCCTTCCTAGACAGAGTGGAAAAGCTTTTCCCTGCCGTGTAGGCGACAAGAGACGCATTAGACGGGCATCCGGAGCTGTCCGAAGGTAAGCGCCTGTTGCCGGCCTCTTTCGGCACAAGCCCCCGCTCCGGAGCGCACCGCAGCCGGCCGGAAGCTCTCTGCCGGCGAAGGTGCCGCTTCTCCGGCAAGGAAGCCTCAGCCGCTTCTCCTGCACACGGAGAGCGTGCTAGCTGCTGAAACGTGAAGAAAGAAGCTGCAGAACACTGGCACTGAGCGTGCAGCTTTCCAGCGGAGAGAAAAAGCTACTTGAACACTCTGCAAGCCTTTCCACTCCCAAAAACATGCACATGGAAGGAGCTGCTGCAAAAGCGATGCTGTGCTCGCTGCTGCTCCTCCTGAAGCTCTGGCTGCTAAATCTGAGGCTTTCCTTCCAATTTCAAGCTGCAAAGCACTTGCTGAATTGCAGGGAAAGTCCGGGAGGCATTTGCTGTGCTGGCACACTTTCTCCTTCCTAGACAGAGTGGAAAAGCTTTTCCCTGCCGTGTAGGCGACAAGAGACGCATTAGACGGGCATCCGGAGCTGTCCGAAGGTAAGCGCCTGTTCCCGGCCTCTTTCGGCACAAGCCCCCGCTCCGGAGCGCACCGCGGCCGGCCGGAGGCTCTCTGCCGGCGAAGGTGCCTCGTCTCCGGCAAGGAAGCCTCAGCCGCTTCTCCTGCACACGGAGAGCGTGCTAGGTGCTGAAACGTGAAGAAAGAAGCTGCAGAACACTGGCACTGAGCGTGCAGCTTTCCAGCGGAGAGAAAAAGCTACTTGAACACTCTGCAAGCCTTTCCACTCCCAAAAACATGCACATGGAAGGAGCTGCTGCAAAAGCGATGCTGTGCTCGCTGCTGCTCCTCCTGAAGCTCTGGCTGCTAAATCTGAGGCTTTCCTTCCAATTTCAAGCTGCAAAGCACTTGCTGAATTGCAGGGAAAGTCCGGGAGGCATTTGCTCTGCTGGCACACTTTCTCCTTCCTAGACAGAGTGGAAAAGCTTTTCCCTGCCGTGTAGGCGACAAGAGACGCATTAGACGGGCATCCGGAGCTGTCCGAAGGTAAGCGCCTGTTCCCGGCCTCTTTCGGCACAAGCCCCCGCTCCGGAGCGCACCGCGGCCGGCCGGAGGCTCTCTGCCGGCGAAGGTGCCTCGTCTCCGGCAAGGAAGCCTCAGCCGCTTCTCCTGCACACGGAGAGCGTGCTAGGTGCTGAAACGTGAAGAAAGAAGCTGCAGAACACTGGCACTGAGCCTGCAGCTTTCCAGCGGAGAGAAAAAGCTACTTGAACACTCTGCAAGCCTTTCCACTCCCAAAAACATGCACATGGAAGGAGCTGCTGCAAAAGCGATGCTGTGCTCGCTGCTGCTCCTCCTGAAGCTCTGGCTGCTAAATCTGAGGCTTTCCTTCCAATTTCAAGCTGCAAAGCACTTGCTGAATTGCAGGGAACGTCCGGGAGGCATTTGCTCTGCTGGCACACTTTCTCCTTCCTAGACAGAGTGGAAAAGCTTTTCCCTGCCGTGTAGGCGACAAGAGACGCATTAGACGGGCATCCGGAGCTGTCCGAAGGTAAGCGCCTGTTCCCGGCCTCTTTCGGCACAAGCCCCCGCTCCGGAGCGCACCGCGGCCGGCCGGAGGCTCTCTGCCGGCGAAGGTGCCTCGTCTCCGGCAAGGAAGCCTCAGCCGCTTCTCCTGCACACGGAGAGCGTGCTAGGTGCTGAAACGTGAAGAAAGAAGCTGCAGAACACTGGCACTGAGCGTGCAGCTTTCCAGCGGAGAGAAAAAGCTACTTGAACACTCTGCAAGCCTTTCCACTCCCAAAAACATGCACATGGAAGGAGCTGCTGCAAAAGCGATGCTGTGCTCGCTGCTGCTCCTCCTGAAGCTCTGGCTGCTAAATCTGAGGCTTTCCTTCCAATTTCAAGCTGCAAAGCACTTGCTGAATTGCAGGGAAAGTCCGGGAGGCATTTGCTCTGCTGGCACACTTTCTCCTTCCTAGACAGAGTGGAAAAGCTTTTCCCTGCCGTGTAGGCGACAAGAGACGCATTAGACGGGCATCCGGAGCTGTCCGAAGGTAAGCGCCTGTTCCCGGCCTCTTTCGGCACAAGCCCCCGCTCCGGAGCGCACCGCGGCCGGCCGGAGGCTCTCTGCCGGCGAAGGTGCCTCGTCTCCGGCAAGGAAGCCTCAGCCGCTTCTCCTGCACACGGAGAGCGTGCTAGGTGCTGAAACGTGAAGAAAGAAGCTGCAGAACACTGGCACTGAGCGTGCAGCTTTCCAGCGGAGAGAAAAAGCTACTTGAACACTCTGCAAGCCTTTCCACTCCCAAAAACATGCACATGGAAGGAGCTGCTGCAAAAGCGATGCTGTGCTCGCTGCTGCTCCTCCTGAAGCTCTGGCTGCTAAATCTGAGGCTTTCCTTCCAATTTCAAGCTGCAAAGCACTTGCTGAATTGCAGGGAAAGTCCGGGAGGCATTTGCTGTGCTGGCACACTTTCTCCTTCCTAGACAGAGTGGAAAAGCTTTTCCCTGCCGTGTAGGCGACAAGAGACGCATTAGACGGGCATCCGGAGCTGTCCGAAGGTAAGCGCCTGTTCCCGGCCTCTTTCGGCACAAGCCCCCGCTCCGGAGCGCACCGCGGCCGGCCGGAGGCTCTCTGCCGGCGAAGGTGCCGCTTCTCCGGCAAGGAAGCCTCAGCCGCTTCTCCTGCACACGGAGAGCGTGCTAGCTGCTGAAACGTGAAGAAAGAAGCTGCAGAACACTGGCACTGAGCCTGCAGCTTTCCAGCGGAGAGAAAAAGCTACTTGAACACTCTGCAAGCCTTTCCACTCCCAAAAACATGCACATGGAAGGAGCTGCTGCAAAAGCGATGCTGTGCTCGCTGCTGCTCCTCCTGAAGCTCTGGCTGCTAAATCTGAGACTTTCCTTCCAATTTCAAGCTGCAAAGCACTTGCTGAATTGCAGGGAACGTCCGGGAGGCATTTGCTGTGCTGGCACACTTTCTCCTTCCTAGACAGAGTGGAAAAGCTTTTCCCTGCCGTGTAGGCGACAAGAGACGCATTAGACGGGCATCCGGAGCTGTCCGAAGGTAAGCGCCTGTTCCCGGCCTCTTTCGGCACAAGCCCCCGCTCCGGAGCGCACCGCGGCCGGCCGGAGGCTCTCTGCCGGCGAAGGTGCCTCGTCTCCGGCAAGGAAGCCTCAGCCGCTTCTCCTGCACACGGAGAGCGTGCTAGCTGCTGAAACGTGAAGAAAGAAGCTGCAGAACACTGGCACTGAGCGTGCAGCTTTCCAGCGGAGAGAAAAAGCTACTTGAACACTCTGCAAGCCTTTCCACTCCCAAAAACATGCACATGGAAGGAGCTGCTGCAAAAGCGATGCTGTGCTCGCTGCTGCTCCTCCTGAAGCTCTGGCTGCTAAATCTGAGGCTTTCCTTCCAATTTCAAGCTGCAAAGCACTTGCTGAATTGCAGGGAAAGTCCGGGAGGCATTTGCTCTGCTGGCACACTTTCTCCTTCCTAGACAGAGTGGAAAAGCTTTTCCCTGCCGTGTAGGCGACAAGAGACGCATTAGACGGGCATCCGGAGCTGTCCGAAGGTAAGCGCCTGTTCCCGGCCTCTTTCGGCACAAGCCCCCGCTCCGGAGCGCACCGCGGCCGGCCGGAGGCTCTCTGCCGGCGAAGGTGCCTCGTCTCCGGCAAGGAAGCCTCAGCCGCTTCTCCTGCACACGGAGAGCGTGCTAGCTGCTGAAACGTGAAGAAAGAAGCTGCAGAACACTGGCACTGAGCGTGCAGCTTTCCAGCGGAGAGAAAAAGCTACTTGAACACTCTGCAAGCCTTTCCACTCCCAAAAACATGCACATGGAAGGAGCTGCTGCAAAAGCGATGCTGTGCTCGCTGCTGCTCCTCCTGAAGCTCTGGCTGCTAAATCTGAGGCTTTCCTTCCAATTTCAAGCTGCAAAGCACTTGCTGAATTGCAGGGAAAGTCCGGGAGGCATTTGCTCTGCTGGCACACTTTCTCCTTCCTAGACAGAGTGGAAAAGCTTTTCCCTGCCGTGTAGGCGACAAGAGACGCATTAGACGGGCATCCGGAGCTGTCCAAAGGTAAGCGCCTGTTCCCGGCCTCTTTCGGCACAAGCCCCCGCTCCGGAGCGCACCGCGGCCGGCCGGAGGCTCTCTGCCGGCGAAGGTGCCGCTTCTCCGGCAAGGAAGCCTCAGCCGCTTCTCCTGCACACGGAGAGCGTGCTAGCTGCTGAAACGTGATGAAAGAAGCTGCAGAACACTGGCACTGAGCGTGCAGCTTTCCAGCGGAGAGAAAAAGCTACTTGAACACTCTGCAAGCCTTTCCACTCCCAAAAACATGCACATGGAAGGAGCTGCTGCAAAAGCGATGCTGTGCTCGCTGCTGCTCCTCCTGAAGCTCTGGCTGCTAAATCTGAGGCTTTCCTTCCAATTTCAAGCTGCAAAGCACTTGCTGAATTGCAGGGAACGTCCGGGAGGCATTTGCTCTGCTGGCACACTTTCTCCTTCCTAGACAGAGTGGAAAAGCTTTTCCCTGCCGTGTAGGCGACAAGAGACGCATTAGACGGGCATCCGGAGCTGTCCGAAGGTAAGCGCCTGTTCCCGGCCTCTTTCGGCACAAGCCCCCGCTCCGGAGCGCACCGCGGCCGGCCGGAGGCTCTCTGCCGGCGAAGGTGCCTCGTCTCCGGCAAGGAAGCCTCAGCCGCTTCTCCTGCACACGGAGAGCGTGCTAGCTGCTGAAACGTGAAGAAAGAAGCTGCAGAACACTGGCACTGAGCGTGCAGCTTTCCAGCGGAGAGAAAAAGCTACTTGAACACTCTGCAAGCCTTTCCACTCCCAAAAACATGCACATGGAAGGAGCTGCTGCAAAAGCGATGCTGTGCTCGCTGCTGCTCCTCCTGAAGCTCTGGCTGTTAAATCTGAGGCTTTCCTTCCAATTTCAAGCTGCAAAGCACTTGCTGAATTGCAGGGAAAGTCCGGGAGGCATTTGCTCTGCTGGCACACTTTCTCCTTCCTAGACAGAGTGGAAAAGCTTTTCCCTGCCGTGTAGGCGACAAGAGACGCATTAGACGGGCATCCGGAGCTGTCCGAAGGTAAGCGCCTGTTCCCGGCCTCTTTCGGCACAAGCCCCCGCTCCGGAGCGCACCGCGGCCGGCCGGAGGCTCTCTGCCGGCGAAGGTGCCTCGTCTCCGGCAAGGAAGCCTCAGCCGCTTCTCCTGCACACGGAGAGCGTGCTAGCTGCTGAAACGTGAAGAAAGAAGCTGCAGAACACTGGCACTGAGCGTGCAGCTTTCCAGCGGAGAGAAAAAGCTACTTGAACACTCTGCAAGCCTTTCCACTCCCAAAAACATGCACATGGAAGGAGCTGCTGCAAAAGCGATGCTGTGCTCGCTGCTGCTCCTCCTGAAGCTCTGGCTGCTAAATCTGAGGCTTTCCTTCCAATTTCAAGCTGCAAAGCACTTGCTGAATTGCAGGGAAAGTCCGGGAGGCATTTGCTCTGCTGGCACACTTTCTCCTTCCTAGACAGAGTGGAAAAGCTTTTCCCTGCCGTGTAGGCGACAAGAGACGCATTAGACGGGCATCCGGAGCTGTCCGAAGGTAAGCGCCTGTTCCCGGCCTCTTTCGGCACAAGCCCCCGCTCCGGAGCGCACCGCGGCCGGCCGGAGGCTCTCTGCCGGCGAAGGTGCCGCTTCTCCCGCAAGGAAGCCTCAGCCGCTTCTCCTGCACACGGAGAGCGTGCTAGCTGCTGAAACGTGAAGAAAGAAGCTGCAGAACACTGGCACTGAGCGTGCAGCTTTCCAGCGGAGAGAAAAAGCTACTTGAACACTCTGCAAGCCTTTCCACTCCCAAAAACATGCACATGGAAGGAGCTGCTGCAAAAGCGATGCTGTGCTCGCTGCTGCTCCTCCTGAAGCTCTGGCTGCTAAATCTGAGGCTTTCCTTCCAATTTCAAGCTGCAAAGCACTTGCTGAATTGCAGGGAAAGTCCGGGAGGCATTTGCTCTGCTGGCACACTTTCTCCTTCCTAGACAGAGTGGAAAAGCTTTTCCCTGCCGTGTAGGCGACAAGAGACGCATTAGACGGGCATCCGGAGCTGTCCGAAGGTAAGCGCCTGTTCCCGGCCTCTTTCGGCACAAGCCCCCGCTCCGGAGCGCACCGCGGCCGGCCGGAGGCTCTCTGCCGGCGAAGGTGCCTCGTCTCCGGCAAGGAAGCCTCAGCCGCTTCTCCTGCACACGGAGAGCGTGCTAGCTGCTGAAACGTGAAGAAAGAAGCTGCAGAACACTGGCACTGAGCCTGCAGCTTTCCAGCGGAGAGAAAAAGCTACTTGAACACTCTGCAAGCCTTTCCACTCCCAAAAACATGCACATGGAAGGAGCTGCTGCAAAAGCGATGCTGTGCTCGCTGCTGCTCCTCCTGAAGCTCTGGCTGCTAAATCTGAGGCTTTCCTTCCAATTTCAAGCTGCAAAGCACTTGCTGAATTGCAGGGAAAGTCCGGGAGGCATTTGCTGTGCTGGCACACTTTCTCCTTCCTAGACAGAGTGGAAAAGCTTTTCCCTGCCGTGTAGGCGACAAGAGACGCATTAGACGGGCATCCGGAGCTGTCCGAAGGTAAGCGCCTGTTCCCGGCCTCTTTCGGCACAAGCCCCCGCTCCGGAGCGCACCGCGGCCGGCCGGAGGCTCTCTGCCGGCGAAGGTGCCGCTTCTCCGGCAAGGAAGCCTCAGCCGCTTCTCCTGCACACGGAGAGCGTGCTAGCTGCTGAAACGTGAAGAAAGAAGCTGCAGAACACTGGCACTGAGCCTGCAGCTTTCCAGCGGAGAGAAAAAGCTACTTGAACACTCTGCAAGCCTTTCCACTCCCAAAAACATGCACATGGAAGGAGCTGCTGCAAAAGCGATGCTGTGCTCGCTGCTGCTCCTCCTGAAGCTCTGGCTGCTAAATCTGAGGCTTTCCTTCCAATTTCAAGCTGCAAAGCACTTGCTGAATTGCAGGGAAAGTCCGGGAGGCATTTGCTGTGCTGGCACACTTTCTCCTTCCTAGACAGAGTGGAAAAGCTTTTCCCTGCCGTGTAGGAGACAAGAGACGCATTAGACGGGCATCCGGAGCTGTCCGAAGGTAAGCGCCTCTTCCCGGCCTCTTTCGGCACAAGCCCCCGCTCCGGAGCGCACCGCGGCCGGCCGGAGGCTCTCTGCCGGCGAAGGTGCCTCGTCTCCGGCAAGGAAGCCTCAGCCGCTTCTCCTGCACACGGAGAGCGTGCTAGCTGCTGAAACGTGAAGAAAGAAGCTGCAGAACACTGGCACTGAGCCTGCAGCTTTCCAGCGGAGAGAAAAAGCTACTTGAACACTCTGCAAGCCTTTCCACTCCCAAAAACATGCACATGGAAGGAGCTGCTGCAAAAGCGATGCTGTGCTCGCTGCTGCTCCTCCTGAAGCTCTGGCTGCTAAATCTGAGGCTTTCCTTCCAATTTCAAGCTGCAAAGCACTTGCTGAATTGCAGGGAAAGTCCGGGAGGCATTTGCTGTGCTGGCACACTTTCTCCTTCCTAGACAGAGTGGAAAAGCTTTTCCCTGCCGTGTAGGCGACAAGAGACGCATTAGACGGGCATCCGGAGCTGTCCGAAGGTAAGCGCCTCTTCCCGGCCTCTTTCGGCACAAGCCCCCGCTCCGGAGCGCACCGCGGCCGGCCGGAGGCTCTCTGCCGGCGAAGGTGCCTCGTCTCCGGCAAGGAAGCCTCAGCCGCTTCTCCTGCACACGGAGAGCGTGCTAGCTGCTGAAACGTGAAGAAAGAAGCTGCAGAACACTGGCACTGAGCGTGCAGCTTTCCAGCGGAGAGAAAAAGCTACTTGAACACTCTGCAAGCCTTTCCACTCCCAAAAACATGCACATGGAAGGAGCTGCTGCAAAAGCGATGCTGTGCTCGCTGCTGCTCCTCCTGAAGCTCTGGCTGCTAAATCTGAGGCTTTCCTTCCAATTTCAAGCTGCAAAGCACTTGCTGAATTGCAGGGAAAGTCCGGGAGGCATTTGCTCTGCTGGCACACTTTCTCCTTCCTAGACAGAGTGGAAAAGCTTTTCCCTGCCGTGTAGGCGACAAGAGACGCATTAGACGGGCATCCGGAGCTGTCCGAAGGTAAGCGCCTGTTCCCGGCCTCTTTCGGCACAAGCCCCCGCTCCGGAGCGCACCGCGGCCGGCCGGAGGCTCTCTGCCGGCGAAGGTGCCGCTTCTCCGGCAAGGAAGCCTCAGCCGCTTCTCCTGCACACGGAGAGCGTGCTAGCTGCTGAAACGTGAAGAAAGAAGCTGCAGAACACTGGCACTGAGCGTGCAGCTTTCCAGCGGAGAGAAAAAGCTACTTGAACACTCTGCAAGCCTTTCCACTCCCAAAAACATGCACATGGAAGGAGCTGCTGCAAAAGCGATGCTGTGCTCGCTGCTGCTCCTCCTGAAGCTCTGGCTGCTAAATCTGAGGCTTTCCTTCCAATTTCAAGCTGCAAAGCACTTGCTGAATTGCAGGGAACGTCCGGGAGGCATTTGCTCTGCTGGCACATTTTCTCCTTCCTACACAGAGTGGAAAAGCTTTTCCCTGCCGTGTAGGCGACAAGAGACGCATTAGACGGGCATCCGGAGCTGTCCGAAGGTAAGCGCCTGTTCCCGGCCTCTTTCGGCACAAGCCCCCGCTCCGGAGCGCACCGCGGCCGGCCATAGGCTCTCTGCCGGCGAAGGTGCCGCTTCTCCGGCAAGGAAGCCTCAGCCGCTTCTCCTGCACACGGAGAGCGTGCAAGCTGCTGAAACGTGAAGAAAGAAGCTGCAGAACACTGGCACTGAGCCTGCAGCTTTCCAGCGGAGAGAAAAAGCTACTTGAACACTCTGCAACCCTTTCCACTCCCAAAAACATGCACATGGAAGGAGCTGCTGCAAAAGCGATGCTGTGCTCGCTGCTGCTCCTCCTGAAACTCTGGCTGCTAAATCTGAGGCTTTCCTTCCAATTTCAAGCTGCAAAGCACTTGCTGAATTGCAGGGAAAGTCCGGGAGGCATTTGCTCTGCTGGCACACTTTCTCCTTCCTAGACAGAGTGGAAAAGCTTTTCCCTGCCGTGTAGGCGACAAGAGACGCATTAGACGGGCATCCGGAGCTGTCCGAAGGTAAGCGCCTGTTCCCGGCCTCTTTCGGCACAAGCCCCCGCTCCGGAGCGCACCGCGGCCGGCCGGAGGCTCTCTGCCGGCGAAGGTGCCTCGTCTCCGGCAAGGAAGCCTCAGCCGCTTCTCCTGCACACGGAGAGCGTGCTAGCTGCTGAAACGTGAAGAAAGAAGCTGCAGAACACTGGCACTGAGCCTGCAGCTTTCCAGCGGAGAGAAAAAGCTACTTGAACACTCTGCAAGCCTTTCCACTCCCAAAAACATGCACATGGAAGGAGCTGCTGCAAAAGCGATGCTGTGCTCGCTGCTGCTCCTCCTGAAGCTCTGGCTGCTAAATCTGAGGCTTTCCTTCCAATTTCAAGCTGCAAAGCACTTGCTGAATTGCAGGGAAAGTCCGGGATGCATTTGCTCTGCTGGCACACTTTCTCCTTCCTAGACAGAGTGGAAAAGCTTTTCCCTGCCGTGTAGGCGACAAGAGACGCATTAGACGGGCATCCGGAGCTGTCCGAAGGTAAGCGCCTCTTCCCGGCCTCTTTCGGCACAAGCCCCCGCTCCGGAGCGCACCGCGGCCGGCCGGAGGCTCTCTGCCGGCGAAGGTGCCTCGTCTCCGGCAAGGAAGCCTCAGCCGCTTCTCCTGCACACGGAGAGCGTGCTAGCTGCTGAAACGTGAAGAAAGAAGCTGCAGAACACTGGCACTGAGCGTGCAGCTTTCCAGCGGAGAGAAAAAGCTACTTGAACACTCTGCAAGCCTTTCCACTCCCAAAAACATGCACATGGAAGGAGCTGCTGCAAAAGCGATGCTGTGCTCGCTGCTGCTCCTCCTGAAGCTCTGGCTGCTAAATCTGAGGCTTTCCTTCCAATTTCAAGCTGCAAAGCACTTGCTGAATTGCAGGGAAAGTCCGGGAGGCATTTGCTGTGCTGGCACACTTTCTCCTTCCTAGACAGAGTGGAAAAGCTTTTCCCTGCCGTGTAGGCGACAAGAGACGCATTAGACGGGCATCCGGAGCTGTCCGAAGGTAAGCGCCTGTTCCCGGCCTCTTTCGGCACAAGCCCCCGCTCCGGAGCGCACCGCGGCCGGCCGGAGGCTCTCTGCCGGCGAAGGTGCCTCGTCTCCGGCAAGGACGCCTCAGCCGCTTCTCCTGCACACGGAGAGCGTGCTAGCTGCTGAAACGTGAAGAAAGAAGCTGAAGAACACTGGCACTGAGCCTGCAGCTTTCCAGCGGAGAGAAAAAGCTACTTGAACACTCTGCAAGCCTTTCCACTCCCAAAAACATGCACATGGAAGGAGCTGCTGCAAAAGCGATGCTTTGCTCGCTGCTGCTCCTCCTGAAGCTCTGGCTGCTAAATCTGAGGCTTTCCTTCCAATTTCAAGCTGCAAAGCACTTGCTGAATTGCAGGGAACGTCCGGGAGGCATTTGCTGTGCTGGCACACTTTCTCCTTCCTAGACAGAGTGGAAAAGCTTTTCCCTGCCGTGTAGGCGACAAGAGACGCATTAGACGGGCATCCGGAGCTGTCCGAAGGTAAGCGCCTGTTCCCGGCCTCTTTCGGCACAAGCCCCCGCTCCGGAGCGCACCGCGGCCGGCCGGAGGCTCTCTGCCGGCGAAGGTGCCTCGTCTCCGGCAAGGAAGCCTCAGCCGCTTCTCCTGCACACGGAGAGCGTGCTAGCTGCTGAAACGTGAAGAAAGAAGCTGCAGAACACTGGCACTGAGCCTGCAGCTTTCCAGCGGAGAGAAAAAGCTACTTGAACACTCTGCAAGCCTTTCCACTCCCAAAAACATGCACATGGAAGGAGCTGCTGCAAAAGCGATGCTGCTGTGCTCGCTGCTGCTCCTCCTGAAGCTCTGGCTGCTAAATCTGAGGCTTTCCTTCCAATTTCAAGCTGCAAAGCACTTGCTGAATTGCAGGGAAAGTCCGGGAGGCATTTGCTCTGCTGGCACACTTTCTCCTTCCTAGACAGAGTGGAAAAGCTTTTCCCTGCCGTGTAGGCGACAAGAGACGCATTAGACGGGCATCCGGAGCTGTCCGAAGGTAAGCGCCTCTTCCCGGCCTCTTTCGGCACAAGCCCCCGCTCCGGAGCGCACCGCGGCCGGCCGGAGGCTCTCTGCCGGCGAAGGTGCCTCGTCTCCGGCAAGGGAGCCTCAGCCGCTTCTCCTGCACACGGAGAGCGTGCTAGCTGCTGAAACGTGAAGAAAGAAGCTGCAGAACACTGGCACTGAGCGTGCAGCTTTCCAGCGGAGAGAAAAAGCTACTTGAACACTCTGCAAGCCTTTCCACTCCCAAAAACATGCACATGGAAGGAGCTGCTGCAAAAGCGATGCTGTGCTCGCTGCTGCTCCTCCTGAAGCTCTGGCTGCTAAATCTGAGGCTTTCCTTCCAATTTCAAGCTGCAAAGCACTTGCTGAATTGCAGGGAAAGTCCGGGAGGCATTTGCTCTGCTGGCACACTTTCTCCTTCCTAGACAGAGTGGAAAAGCTTTTCCCTGCCGTGTAGGCGACAAGAGACGCATTAGACGGGCATCCGGAGCTGTCCAAAGGTAAGCGCCTGTTGCCGGCCTCTTTCGGCACAAGCCCCCGCTCCGGAGCGCACCGCGGCCGGCCGGAGGCTCTCTGCCGGCGAAGGTGCCTCGTCTCCGGCAAGGAAGCCTCAGCCGCTTCTCCTGCACACGGAGAGCGTGCTAGCTGCTGAAACGTGAAGAAAGAAGCTGCAGAACACTGGCACTGAGCGTGCAGCTTTCCAGCGGAGAGAAAAAGCTACTTGAACACTCTGCAAGCCTTTCCACTCCCAAAAACATGCACATGGAAGGAGCTGCTGCAAAAGCGATGCTGTGCTCGCTGCTGCTCCTCCTGAAGCTCTGGCTGCTAAATCTGAGGCTTTCCTTCCAATTTCAAGCTGCAAAGCACTTGCTGAATTGCAGGGAACGTCCGGGAGGCATTTGCTCTGCTGGCACACTTTCTCCTTCCTAGACAGAGTGGAAAAGCTTTTCCCTGCCGTGTAGGCGACAAGAGACGCATTAGACGGGCATCCGGAGCTGTCCGAAGGTAAGCGCCTGTTCCCGGCCTCTTTCGGCACAAGCCCCCGCTCCGGAGCGCACCGCGGCCGGCCGGAGGCTCTCTGCCGGCGAAGGTGCCGCTTCTCCGGCAAGGAAGCCTCAGCCGCTTCTCCTGCACACGGAGAGCGTGCTAGCTGCTGAAACGTGAAGAAAGAAGCTGCAGAACACTGGCACTGAGCCTGCAGCTTTCCAGCGGAGAGAAAAAGCTACTTGAACACTCTGCAAGCCTTTCCACTCCCAAAAACATGCACATGGAAGGAGCTGCTGCAAAAGCGATGCTGTGCTCGCTGCTGCTCCTCCTGAAGCTCTGGCTGCTAAATCTGAGGCTTTCCTTCCAATTTCAAGCTGCAAAGCACTTGCTGAATTGCAGGGAAAGTCCGGGAGGCATTTGCTCTGCTGGCACACTTTCTCCTTCCTAGACAGAGTGGAAAAGCTTTTCCCTGCCGTGTAGGCGACAAGAGACGCATTAGACGGGCATCCGGAGCTGTCCGAAGGTAAGCGCCTGTTCCCGGCCTCTTTCGGCACAAGCCCCCGCTCCGGAGCGCACCGCGGCCGGCCGAAGGCTCTCTGCCGGCGAAGGTGCCACTTCTCCGGCAAGGAAGCCTCAGCCGCTTCTCCTGCACACGGAGAGCGTGCTAGCTGCTGAAACGTGAAGAAAGAAGCTGCAGAACACTGGCACTGAGCCTGCAGCTTTCCAGCGGAGAGAAAAAGCTACTTGAACACTCTGCAAGCCTTTCCACTCCCAAAAACATGCACATGGAAGGAGCTGCTGCAAAAGCGATGCTGTGCTCGCTGCTGCTCCTCCTGAAGCTCTGGCTGCTAAATCTGAGGCTTTCCTTCCAATTTCAAGCTGCAAAGCACTTGCTGAATTGCAGGGAAAGTCCGGGAGGCATTTGCTGTGCTGGCACACTTTCTCCTTCCTAGACAGAGTGGAAAAGCTTTTCCCTGCCGTGTAGGCGACAAGAGACGCATTAGACGGGCATCCGGAGCTGTCCGAAGGTAAGCGCCTGTTCCCGGCCTCTTTCCGCACAAGCCCCCGCTCCGGAGCGCACCGCGGCCGGCCGGAGGCTCTCTGCCGGCGAAGGTGCCTCGTCTCCGGCAAGGAAGCCTCAGCCGCTTCTCCTGCACACGGAGAGCGTGCTAGCTGCTGAAACGTGAAGAAAGAAGCTGCAGAACACTGGCACTGAGTGTGCAGCTTTCCAGCGGAGAGAAAAAGCTACTTGAACACTCTGCAAGCCTTTCCACTCCCAAAAACATGCACATGGAAGGAGCTGCTGCAAAAGCGATGCTGTGCTCGCTGCTGCTCCTCCTGAAGCTCTGGCTGCTAAATCTGAGGCTTTCCTTCCAATTTCAAGCTGCAAAGCACTTGCTGAATTGCAGGGAACGTCCGGGAGGCATTTGCTCTGCTGGCACACTTTCTCCTTCCTAGACAGAGTGGAAAAGCTTTTCCCTGCCGTGTAGGCGACAAGAGACGCATTAGACGGGCATCCGGAGCTGTCCGAAGGTAAGCGCCTGTTCCCGGCCTCTTTCGGCACAAGCCCCCGCTCCGGAGCGCACCGCGGCCGGCCAGAGGCTCTCTGCCGGCGAAGGTGCCGCTTCTCCGGCAAGGAAGCCTCAGCCGCTTCTCCTGCACACGGAGAGCGTGCTAGGTGCTGAAACGTGAAGAAAGAAGCTGCAGAACACTGGCACTGAGCGTGCAGCTTTCCAGCGGAGAGAAAAAGCTACTTGAACACTCTGCAAGCCTTTCCACTCCCAAAAACATGCACATGGAAGGAGCTGCTGCAAAAGCGATGCTGTGCTCGCTGCTGCTCCTCCTGAAGCTCTGGCTGCTAAATCTGAGGCTTTCCTTCCAATTTCAAGCTGCAAAGCACTTGCTGAATTGCAGGGAAAGTCCGGGAGGCATTTGCTCTGCTGGCACACTTTCTCCTTCCTAGACAGAGTGGAAAAGCTTTTCCCTGCCGTGTAGGCGACAAGAGACGCATTAGACGGGCATCCGGAGCTGTCCGAAGGTAAGCGCCTGTTCCCGGCCTCTTTCGGCACAAGCCCCCGCTCCGGAGCGCACCGCGGCCGGCCGGAGGCTCTCTGCCGGCGAAGGTGCCTCGTCTCCGGCAAGGAAGCCTCAGCCGCTTCTCCTGCACACGGAGAGCGTGCTAGCTGCTGAAACGTGAAGAAAGAAGCTGCAGAACACTGGCACTGAGCCTGCAGCTTTCCAGCGGAGAGAAAAAGCTACTTGAACACTCTGCAAGCCTTTCCACTCCCAAAAACATGCACATGGAAGGAGCTGCTGCAAAAGCGATGCTGTGCTCGCTGCTGCTCCTCCTGAAGCTCTGGCTGCTAAATCTGAGGCTTTCCTTCCAATTTCAAGCTGCAAAGCACTTGCTGAATTGCAGGGAAAGTCCGGGAGGCATTTGCTCTGCTGGCACACTTTCTCCTTCCTAGACAGAGTGGAAAAGCTTTTCCCTGCCGTGTAGGCGACAAGAGACGCATTAGACGGGCATCCGGAGCTGTCCGAAGGTAAGCGCCTGTTCCCGGCCTCTTTCGGCACAAGCCCCCGCTCCGGAGCGCACCGCGGCCGGCCATAGGCTCTCTGCCGGCGAAGGTGCCGCTTCTCCGGCAAGGAAGCCTCAGCCGCTTCTCCTGCACACGGAGAGCGTGCTAGCTGCTGAAACGTGAAGAAAGAAGCTGCAGAACACTGGCACTGAGCCTGCAGCTTTCCAGCGGAGAGAAAAAGCTACTTGAACACTCTGCAAGCCTTTCCACTCCCAAAAACATGCACATGGAAGGAGCTGCTGCAAAAGCGATGCTGTGCTCGCTGCTGCTCCTCCTGAAGCTCTGGCTGCTAAATCTGAGGCTTTCCTTCCAATTTCAAGCTGCAAAGCACTTGCTGAATTGCAGGGAACGTCCGGGAGGCATTTGCTCTGCTGGCACACTTTCTCCTTCCTAGACAGAGTGGAAAAGCTTTTCCCTGCCGTGTAGGCGACAAGAGACGCATTAGACGGGCATCCGGAGCTGTCCGAAGGTAAGCGCCTGTTCCCGGCCTCTTTCGGCACAAGCCCCCGCTCCGGAGCGCACCGCGGCCGGCCGGAGGCTCTCTGCCGGCGAAGGTGCCTCGTCTCCGGCAAGGAAGCCTCAGCCGCTTCTCCTGCACACGGAGAGCGTGCTAGGTGCTGAAACGTGAAGAAAGAAGCTGCAGAACACTGGCACTGAGCGTGCAGCTTTCCAGCGGAGAGAAAAAGCTACTTGAACACTCTGCAAGCCTTTCCACTCCCAAAAACATGCACATGGAAGGAGCTGCTGCAAAAGCGATGCTGTGCTCGCTGCTGCTCCTCCTGAAGCTCTGGCTGCTAAATCTGAGGCTTTCCTTCCAATTTCAAGCTGCAAAGCACTTGCTGAATTGCAGGGAAAGTCCGGGAGGCATTTGCTCTGCTGGCACACTTTCTCCTTCCTAGACAGAGTGGAAAAGCTTTTCCCTGCCGTGTAGGCGACAAGAGACGCATTAGACGGGCATCCGGAGCTGTCCGAAGGTAAGCGCCTGTTCCCGGCCTCTTTCGGCACAAGCCCCCGCTCCGGAGCGCACCGCGGCCGGCCGGAGGCTCTCTGCCGGCGAAGGTGCCGCTTCTCCGGCAAGGAAGCCTCAGCCGCTTCTCCTGCACACGGAGAGCGTGCTAGCTGCTGAAACGTGAAGAAAGAAGCTGCAGAACACTGGCACTGAGCGTGCAGCTTTCCAGCGGAGAGAAAAAGCTACTTGAACACTCTGCAAGCCTTTCCACTCCCAAAAACATGCACATGGAAGGAGCTGCTGCAAAAGCGATGCTGTGCTCGCTGCTGCTCCTCCTGAAGCTCTGGCTGCTAAATCTGAGGCTTTCCTTCCAATTTCAAGCTGCAAAGCACTTGCTGAATTGCAGGGAACGTCCGGGAGGCATTTGCTGTGCTGGCACACTTTCTCCTTCCTAGACAGAGTGGAAAAGCTTTTCCCTGCCGTGTAGGCGACAAGAGACGCATTAGACGGGCATCCGGAGCTGTCCGAAGGTAAGCGCCTGTTCCCGGCCTCTTTCGGCACAAGCCCCCGCTCCGGAGCGCACCGCGGCCGGCCGGAGGCTCTCTGCCGGCGAAGGTGCCTCGTCTCCGGCAAGGAAGCCTCAGCCGCTTCTCCTGCACACGGAGAGCGTGCTAGCTGCTGAAACGTGAAGAAAGAAGCTGCAGAACACTGGCACTGAGCGTGCAGCTTTCCAGCGGAGAGAAAAAGCTACTTGAACACTCTGCAAGCCTTTCCACTCCCAAAAACATGCACATGGAAGGAGCTGCTGCAAAAGCGATGCTGTGCTCGCTGCTGCTCCTCCTGAAGCTCTGGCTGCTAAATCTGAGGCTTTCCTTCCAATTTCAAGCTGCAAAGCACTTGCTGAATTGCAGGGAAAGTCCGGGAGGCATTTGCTCTGCTGGCACACTTTCTCCTTCCTAGACAGAGTGGAAAAGCTTTTCCCTGCCGTGTAGGCGACAAGAGACGCATTAGACGGGCATCCGGAGCTGTCCGAAGGTAAGCGCCTGTTCCCGGCCTCTTTCGGCACAAGCCCCCGCTCCGGAGCGCACCGCGGCCGGCCGGAGGCTCTCTGCCGGCGAAGGTGCCTCGTCTCCGGCAAGGAAGCCTCAGCCGCTTCTCCTGCACACGGAGAGCGTGCTAGCTGCTGAAACGTGAAGAAAGAAGCTGCAGAACACTGGCACTGAGCGTGCAGCTTTCCAGCGGAGAGAAAAAGCTACTTGAACACTCTGCAAGCCTTTCCACTCCCAAAAACATGCACATGGAAGGAGCTGCTGCAAAAGCGATGCTGTGCTCGCTGCTGCTCCTCCTGAAGCTCTGGCTGCTAAATCTGAGGCTTTCCTTCCAATTTCAAGCTGCAAAGCACTTGCTGAATTGCAGGGAAAGTCCGGGAGGCATTTGCTCTGCTGGCACACTTTCTCCTTCCTAGACAGAGTGGAAAAGCTTTTCCCTGCCGTGTAGGCGACAAGAGACGCATTAGACGGGCATCCGGAGCTGTCCAAAGGTAAGCGCCTGTTGCCGGCCTCTTTCGGCACAAGCCCCCGCTCCGGAGCGCACCGCGGCCGGCCGGAGGCTCTCTGCCGGCGAAGGTGCCGCTTCTCCGGCAAGGAAGCCTCAGCCGCTTCTCCTGCACACGGAGAGCGTGCTAGCTGCTGAAACGTGATGAAAGAAGCTGCAGAACACTGGCACTGAGCGTGCAGCTTTCCAGCGGAGAGAAAAAGCTACTTGAACACTCTGCAAGCCTTTCCACTCCCAAAAACATGCACATGGAAGGAGCTGCTGCAAAAGCGATGCTGTGCTCGCTGCTCCTCCTGAAGCTCTGGCTGCTAAATCTGAGGCTTTCCTTCCAATTTCAAGCTGCAAAGCACTTGCTGAATTGCAGGGAACGTCCGGGAGGCATTTGCTCTGCTGGCACACTTTCTCCTTCCTAGACAGAGTGGAAAAGCTTTTCCCTGCCGTGTAGGCGACAAGAGACGCATTAGACGGGCATCCGGAGCTGTCCGAAGGTAAGCGCCTGTTCCCGGCCTCTTTCGGCACAAGCCCCCGCTCCGGAGCGCACCGCGGCCGGCCGGAGGCTCTCTGCCGGCGAAGGTGCCTCGTCTCCGGCAAGGAAGCCTCAGCCGCTTCTCCTGCACACGGAGAGCGTGCTAGCTGCTGAAACGTGAAGAAAGAAGCTGCAGAACACTGGCACTGAGCGTGCAGCTTTCCAGCGGAGAGAAAAAGCTACTTGAACACTCTGCAAGCCTTTCCACTCCCAAAAACATGCACATGGAAGGAGCTGCTGCAAAAGCGATGCTGTGCTCGCTGCTGCTCCTCCTGAAGCTCTGGCTGCTAAATCTGAGGCTTTCCTTCCAATTTCAAGCTGCAAAGCACTTGCTGAATTGCAGGGAACGTCCGGGAGGCATTTGCTCTGCTGGCACACTTTCTCCTTCCTAGACAGAGTGGAAAAGCTTTTCCCTGCCGTGTAGGCGACAAGAGACGCATTAGACGGGCATCCGGAGCTGTCCGAAGGTAAGCGCCTGTTCCCGGCCTCTTTCGGCACAAGCCCCCGCTCCGGAGCGCACCGCGGCCGGCCGGAGGCTCTCTGCCGGCGAAGGTGCCTCGTCTCCGGCAAGGAAGCCTCAGCCGCTTCTCCTGCACACGGAGAGCGTGCTAGCTGCTGAAACGTGAAGAAAGAAGCTGCAGAACACTGGCACTGAGCGTGCAGCTTTCCAGCGGAGAGAAAAAGCTACTTGAACACTCTGCAAGCCTTTCCACTCCCAAAAACATGCACATGGAAGGAGCTGCTGCAAAAGCGATGCTGTGCTCGCTGCTGCTCCTCCTGAAGCTCTGGCTGCTAAATCTGAGGCTTTCCTTCCAATTTCAAGCTGCAAAGCACTTGCTGAATTGCAGGGAAAGTCCGGGAGGCATTTGCTCTGCTGGCACACTTTCTCCTTCCTAGACAGAGTGGAAAAGCTTTTCCCTGCCGTGTAGGCGACAAGAGACGCATTAGACGGGCATCCGGAGCTGTCCGAAGGTAAGCGCCTGTTCCCGGCCTCTTTCGGCACAAGCCCCCGCTCCGGAGCGCACCGCGGCCGGCCGGAGGCTCTCTGCCGGCGAAGGTGCCTCGTCTCCGGCAAGGAAGCCTCAGCCGCTTCTCCTGCACACGGAGAGCGTGCTAGCTGCTGAAACGTGAAGAAAGAAGCTGCAGAACACTGGCACTGAGCGTGCAGCTTTCCAGCGGAGAGAAAAAGCTACTTGAACACTCTGCAAGCCTTTCCACTCCCAAAAACATGCACATGGAAGGAGCTGCTGCAAAAGCGATGCTGTGCTCGCTGCTGCTCCTCCTGAAGCTCTGGCTGCTAAATCTGAGGCTTTCCTTCCAATTTCAAGCTGCAAAGCACTTGCTGAATTGCAGGGAACGTCCGGGAGGCATTTGCTCTGCTGGCACACTTTCTCCTTCCTAGACAGAGTGGAAAAGCTTTTCCCTGCCGTGTAGGCGACAAGAGACGCATTAGACGGGCATCCGGAGCTGTCCGAAGGTAAGCGCCTGTTCCCGGCCTCTTTCGGCACAAGCCCCCGCTCCGGAGCGCACCGCGGCCGGCCGGAGGCTCTCTGCCGGCGAAGGTGCCTCGTCTCCGGCAAGGAAGCCTCAGCCGCTTCTCCTGCACACGGAGAGCGTGCTAGCTGCTGAAACGTGAAGAAAGAAGCTGCAGAACACTGGCACTGAGCGTGCAGCTTTCCAGCGGAGAGAAAAAGCTACTTGAACACTCTGCAAGCCTTTCCACTCCCAAAAACATGCACATGGAAGGAGCTGCTGCAAAAGCGATGCTGTGCTCGCTGCTGCTCCTCCTGAAGCTCTGGCTGCTAAATCTGAGGCTTTCCTTCCAATTTCAAGCTGCAAAGCACTTGCTGAATTGCAGGGAAAGTCCGGGAGGCATTTGCTCTGCTGGCACACTTTCTCCTTCCTAGACAGAGTGGAAAAGCTTTTCCCTGCCGTGTAGGCGACAAGAGACGCATTAGACGGGCATCCGGAGCTGTCCGAAGGTAAGCGCCTCTTCCCGGCCTCTTTCGGCACAAGCCCCCGCTCCGGAGCGCACCGCGGCCGGCCGGAGGCTCTCTGCCGGCGAAGGTGCCGCTTCTCCCGCAAGGAAGCCTCAGCCGCTTCTCCTGCACACGGAGAGCGTGCTAGCTGCTGAAACGTGAAGAAAGAAGCTGCAGAACACTGGCACTGAGCGTGCAGCTTTCCAGCGGAGAGAAAAAGCTACTTGAACACTCTGCAAGCCTTTCCACTCCCAAAAACATGCACATGGAAGGAGCTGCTGCAAAAGCGATGCTGTGCTCGCTGCTGCTCCTCCTGAAGCTCTGGCTGCTAAATCTGAGGCTTTCCTTCCAATTTCAAGCTGCAAAGCACTTGCTGAATTGCAGGGAAAGTCCGGGAGGCATTTGCTCTGCTGGCACACTTTCTCCTTCCTAGACAGAGTGGAAAAGCTTTTCCCTGCCGTGTAGGCGACAAGAGACGCATTAGACGGGCATCCGGAGCTGTCCGAAGGTAAGCGCCTCTTCCCGGCCTCTTTCGGCACAAGCCCCCGCTCCGGAGCGCACCGCGGCCGGCCGGAGGCTCTCTGCCGGCGAAGGTGCCTCGTCTCCGGCAAGGAAGCCTCAGCCGCTTCTCCTGCACACGGAGAGCGTGCTAGCTGCTGAAACGTGAAGAAAGAAGCTGCAGAACACTGGCACTGAGCGTGCAGCTTTCCAGCGGAGAGAAAAAGCTACTTGAACACTCTGCAAGCCTTTCCACTCCCAAAAACATGCACATGGAAGGAGCTGCTGCAAAAGCGATGCTGTGCTCGCTGCTGCTCCTCCTGAAGCTCTGGCTGCTAAATCTGAGGCTTTCCTTCCAATTTCAAGCTGCAAAGCACTTGCTGAATTGCAGGGAACGTCCGGGAGGCATTTGCTGTGCTGGCACACTTTCTCCTTCCTAGACAGAGTGGAAAAGCTTTTCCCTGCCGTGTAGGCGACAAGAGACGCATTAGACGGGCATCCGGAGCTGTCCGAAGGTAAGCGCCTGTTCCCGGCCTCTTTCGGCACAAGCCCCCGCTCCGGAGCGCACCGCGGCCGGCCGGAGGCTCTCTGCCGGCGAAGGTGCCGCTTCTCCGGCAAGGAAGCCTCAGCCGCTTCTCCTGCACACGGAGAGCGTGCTAGCTGCTGAAACGTGAAGAAAGAAGCTGCAGAACACTGGCACTGAGCCTGCAGCTTTCCAGCGGAGAGAAAAAGCTACTTGAACACTCTGCAAGCCTTTCCACTCCCAAAAACATGCACATGGAAGGAGCTGCTGCAAAAGCGATGCTGTGCTCGCTGCTGCTCCTCCTGAAGCTCTGGCTGCTAAATCTGAGGCTTTCCTTCCAATTTCAAGCTGCAAAGCACTTGCTGAATTGCAGGGAAAGTCCGGGAGGCATTTGCTGTGCTGGCACACTTTCTCCTTCCTAGACAGAGTGGAAAAGCTTTTCCCTGCCGTGTAGGAGACAAGAGACGCATTAGACGGGCATCCGGAGCTGTCCGAAGGTAAGCGCCTGTTCCCGGCCTCTTTCGGCACAAGCCCCCGCTCCGGAGCGCACCGCGGCCGGCCGGAGGCTCTCTGCCGGCGAAGGTGCCTCGTCTCCGGCAAGGAAGCCTCAGCCGCTTCTCCTGCACACGGAGAGCGTGCTAGCTGCTGAAACGTGAAGAAAGAAGCTGCAGAACACTGGCACTGAGCCTGCAGCTTTCCAGCGGAGAGAAAAAGCTACTTGAACACTCTGCAAGCCTTTCCACTCCCAAAAACATGCACATGGAAGGAGCTGCTGCAAAAGCGATGCTGTGCTCGCTGCTGCTCCTCCTGAAGCTCTGGCTGCTAAATCTGAGGCTTTCCTTCCAATTTCAAGCTGCAAAGCACTTGCTGAATTGCAGGGAAAGTCCGGGAGGCATTTGCTGTGCTGGCACACTTTCTCCTTCCTAGACAGAGTGGAAAAGCTTTTCCCTGCCGTGTAGGCGACAAGAGACGCATTAGACGGGCATCCGGAGCTGTCCGAAGGTAAGCGCCTCTTCCCGGCCTCTTTCGGCACAAGCCCCCGCTCCGGAGCGCACCGCGGCCGGCCGGAGGCTCTCTGCCGGCGAAGGTGCCTCGTCTCCGGCAAGGAAGCCTCAGCCGCTTCTCCTGCACACGGAGAGCGTGCTAGCTGCTGAAACGTGAAGAAAGAAGCTGCAGAACACTGGCACTGAGCGTGCAGCTTTCCAGCGGAGAGAAAAAGCTACTTGAACACTCTGCAAGCCTTTCCACTCCCAAAAACATGCACATGGAAGGAGCTGCTGCAAAAGCGATGCTGTGCTCGCTGCTGCTCCTCCTGAAGCTCTGGCTGCTAAATCTGAGGCTTTCCTTCCAATTTCAAGCTGCAAAGCACTTGCTGAATTGCAGGGAAAGTCCGGGAGGCATTTGCTCTGCTGGCACACTTTCTCCTTCCTAGACAGAGTGGAAAAGCTTTTCCCTGCCGTGTAGGCGACAAGAGACGCATTAGACGGGCATCCGGAGCTGTCCGAAGGTAAGCGCCTGTTCCCGGCCTCTTTCGGCACAAGCCCCCGCTCCGGAGCGCACCGCGGCCGGCCGGAGGCTCTCTGCCGGCGAAGGTGCCTCGTCTCCGGCAAGGAAGCCTCAGCCGCTTCTCCTGCACACGGAGAGCGTGCTAGCTGCTGAAACGTGAAGAAAGAAGCTGCAGAACACTGGCACTGAGCCTGCAGCTTTCCAGCGGAGAGAAAAAGCTACTTGAACACTCTGCAAGCCTTTCCACTCCCAAAAACATGCACATGGAAGGAGCTGCTGCAAAAGCGATGCTGTGCTCGCTGCTGCTCCTCCTGAAGCTCTGGCTGCTAAATCTGAGGCTTTCCTTCCAATTTCAAGCTGCAAAGCACTTGCTGAATTGCAGGGAAAGTCCGGGAGGCATTTGCTCTGCTGGCACACTTTCTCCTTCCTAGACAGAGTGGAAAAGCTTTTCCCTGCCGTGTAGGCGACAAGAGACGCATTAGACGGGCATCCGGAGCTGTCCAAAGGTAAGCGCCTGTTGCCGGCCTCTTTCGGCACAAGCCCCCGCTCCGGAGCGCACCGCGGCCGGCCGGAGGCTCTCTGCCGGCGAAGGTGCCGCTTCTCCGGCAAGGAAGCCTCAGCCGCTTCTCCTGCACACGGAGAGCGTGCTAGCTGCTGAAACGTGATGAAAGAAGCTGCAGAACACTGGCACTGAGCGTGCAGCTTTCCAGCGGAGAGAAAAAGCTACTTGAACACTCTGCAAGCCTTTCCACTCCCAAAAACATGCACATGGAAGGAGCTGCTGCAAAAGCGATGCTGTGCTCGCTGCTCCTCCTGAAGCTCTGGCTGCTAAATCTGAGGCTTTCCTTCCAATTTCAAGCTGCAAAGCACTTGCTGAATTGCAGGGAACGTCCGGGAGGCATTTGCTCTGCTGGCACACTTTCTCCTTCCTAGACAGAGTGGAAAAGCTTTTCCCTGCCGTGTAGGCGACAAGAGACGCATTAGACGGGCATCCGGAGCTGTCCGAAGGTAAGCGCCTGTTCCCGGCCTCTTTCGGCACAAGCCCCCGCTCCGGAGCGCACCGCGGCCGGCCGGAGGCTCTCTGCCGGCGAAGGTGCCTCGTCTCCGGCAAGGAAGCCTCAGCCGCTTCTCCTGCACACGGAGAGCGTGCTAGCTGCTGAAACGTGAAGAAAGAAGCTGCAGAACACTGGCACTGAGCGTGCAGCTTTCCAGCGGAGAGAAAAAGCTACTTGAACACTCTGCAAGCCTTTCCACTCCCAAAAACATGCACATGGAAGGAGCTGCTGCAAAAGCGATGCTGTGCTCGCTGCTGCTCCTCCTGAAGCTCTGGCTGCTAAATCTGAGGCTTTCCTTCCAATTTCAAGCTGCAAAGCACTTGCTGAATTGCAGGGAACGTCCGGGAGGCATTTGCTCTGCTGGCACACTTTCTCCTTCCTAGACAGAGTGGAAAAGCTTTTCCCTGCCGTGTAGGCGACAAGAGACGCATTAGACGGGCATCCGGAGCTGTCCGAAGGTAAGCGCCTGTTCCCGGCCTCTTTCGGCACAAGCCCCCGCTCCGGAGCGCACCGCGGCCGGCCGGAGGCTCTCTGCCGGCGAAGGTGCCTCGTCTCCGGCAAGGAAGCCTCAGCCGCTTCTCCTGCACACGGAGAGCGTGCTAGCTGCTGAAACGTGAAGAAAGAAGCTGCAGAACACTGGCACTGAGCGTGCAGCTTTCCAGCGGAGAGAAAAAGCTACTTGAACACTCTGCAAGCCTTTCCACTCCCAAAAACATGCACATGGAAGGAGCTGCTGCAAAAGCGATGCTGTGCTCGCTGCTGCTCCTCCTGAAGCTCTGGCTGCTAAATCTGAGGCTTTCCTTCCAATTTCAAGCTGCAAAGCACTTGCTGAATTGCAGGGAAAGTCCGGGAGGCATTTGCTCTGCTGGCACACTTTCTCCTTCCTAGACAGAGTGGAAAAGCTTTTCCCTGCCGTGTAGGCGACAAGAGACGCATTAGACGGGCATCCGGAGCTGTCCGAAGGTAAGCGCCTGTTCCCGGCCTCTTTCGGCACAAGCCCCCGCTCCGGAGCGCACCGCGGCCGGCCGGAGGCTCTCTGCCGGCGAAGGTGCCGCTTCTCCCGCAAGGAAGCCTCAGCCGCTTCTCCTGCACACGGAGAGCGTGCTAGCTGCTGAAACGTGAAGAAAGAAGCTGCAGAACACTGGCACTGAGCGTGCAGCTTTCCAGCGGAGAGAAAAAGCTACTTGAACACTCTGCAAGCCTTTCCACTCCCAAAAACATGCACATGGAAGGAGCTGCTGCAAAAGCGATGCTGTGCTCGCTGCTGCTCCTCCTGAAGCTCTGGCTGCTAAATCTGAGGCTTTCCTTCCAATTTCAAGCTGCAAAGCACTTGCTGAATTGCAGGGAACGTCCGGGAGGCATTTGCTCTGCTGGCACACTTTCTCCTTCCTAGACAGAGTGGAAAAGCTTTTCCCTGCCGTGTAGGCGACAAGAGACGCATTAGACGGGCATCCGGAGCTGTCCGAAGGTAAGCGCCTGTTCCCGGCCTCTTTCGGCACAAGCCCCCGCTCCGGAGCGCACCGCGGCCGGCCGGAGGCTCTCTGCCGGCGAAGGTGCCTCGTCTCCGGCAAGGAAGCCTCAGCCGCTTCTCCTGCACACGGAGAGCGTGCTAGCTGCTGAAACGTGAAGAAAGAAGCTGCAGAACACTGGCACTGAGCGTGCAGCTTTCCAGCGGAGAGAAAAAGCTACTTGAACACTCTGCAAGCCTTTCCACTCCCAAAAACATGCACATGGAAGGAGCTGCTGCAAAAGCGATGCTGTGCTCGCTGCTGCTCCTCCTGAAGCTCTGGCTGCTAAATCTGAGGCTTTCCTTCCAATTTCAAGCTGCAAAGCACTTGCTGAATTGCAGGGAAAGTCCGGGAGGCATTTGCTCTGCTGGCACACTTTCTCCTTCCTAGACAGAGTGGAAAAGCTTTTCCCTGCCGTGTAGGCGACAAGAGACGCATTAGACGGGCATCCGGAGCTGTCCGAAGGTAAGCGCCTGTTCCCGGCCTCTTTCGGCACAAGCCCCCGCTCCGGAGCGCACCGCGGCCGGCCGGAGGCTCTCTGCCGGCGAAGGTGCCTCGTCTCCGGCAAGGAAGCCTCAGCCGCTTCTCCTGCACACGGAGAGCGTGCTAGCTGCTGAAACGTGAAGAAAGAAGCTGCAGAACACTGGCACTGAGCGTGCAGCTTTCCAGCGGAGAGAAAAAGCTACTTGAACACTCTGCAAGCCTTTCCACTCCCAAAAACATGCACATGGAAGGAGCTGCTGCAAAAGCGATGCTGTGCTCGCTGCTGCTCCTCCTGAAGCTCTGGCTGCTAAATCTGAGGCTTTCCTTCCAATTTCAAGCTGCAAAGCACTTGCTGAATTGCAGGGAAAGTCCGGGAGGCATTTGCTCTGCTGGCACACTTTCTCCTTCCTAGACAGAGTGGAAAAGCTTTTCCCTGCCGTGTAGGCGACAAGAGACGCATTAGACGGGCATCCGGAGCTGTCCGAAGGTAAGCGCCTGTTCCCGGCCTCTTTCGGCACAAGCCCCCGCTCCGGAGCGCACCGCGGCCGGCCGGAGGCTCTCTGCCGGCGAAGGTGCCTCGTCTCCGGCAAGGAAGCCTCAGCCGCTTCTCCTGCACACGGAGAGCGTGCTAGCTGCTGAAACGTGAAGAAAGAAGCTGCAGAACACTGGCACTGAGCGTGCAGCTTTCCAGCGGAGAGAAAAAGCTACTTGAACACTCTGCAAGCCTTTCCACTCCCAAAAACATGCACATGGAAGGAGCTGCTGCAAAAGCGATGCTGTGCTCGCTGCTGCTCCTCCTGAAGCTCTGGCTGCTAAATCTGAGGCTTTCCTTCCAATTTCAAGCTGCAAAGCACTTGCTGAATTGCAGGGAACGTCCGGGAGGCATTTGCTGTGCTGGCACACTTTCTCCTTCCTAGACAGAGTGGAAAAGCTTTTCCCTGCCGTGTAGGCGACAAGAGACGCATTAGACGGGCATCCGGAGCTGTCCGAAGGTAAGCGCCTGTTCCCGGCCTCTTTCGGCACAAGCCCCCGCTCCGGAGCGCACCGCGGCCGGCCGGAGGCTCTCTGCCGGCGAAGGTGCCTCGTCTCCGGCAAGGAAGCCTCAGCCGCTTCTCCTGCACACGGAGAGCGTGCTAGCTGCTGAAACGTGAAGAAAGAAGCTGCAGAACACTGGCACTGAGCGTGCAGCTTTCCAGCGGAGAGAAAAAGCTACTTGAACACTCTGCAAGCCTTTCCACTCCCAAAAACATGCACATGGAAGGAGCTGCTGCAAAAGCGATGCTGTGCTCGCTGCTGCTCCTCCTGAAGCTCTGGCTGCTAAATCTGAGGCTTTCCTTCCAATTTCAAGCTGCAAAGCACTTGCTGAATTGCAGGGAAAGTCCGGGAGGCATTTGCTGTGCTGGCACACTTTCTCCTTCCTAGACAGAGTGGAAAAGCTTTTCCCTGCCGTGTAGGCGACAAGAGACGCATTAGACGGGCATCCGGAGCTGTCCGAAGGTAAGCGCCTGTTCCCGGCCTCTTTCGGCACAAGCCCCCGCTCCGGAGCGCACCGCGGCCGGCCGGAGGCTCTCTGCCGGCGAAGGTGCCGCTTCTCCCGCAAGGAAGCCTCAGCCGCTTCTCCTGCACACGGAGAGCGTGCTAGCTGCTGAAACGTGAAGAAAGAAGCTGCAGAACACTGGCACTGAGCGTGCAGCTTTCCAGCGGAGAGAAAAAGCTACTTGAACACTCTGCAAGCCTTTCCACTCCCAAAAACATGCACATGGAAGGAGCTGCTGCAAAAGCGATGCTGTGCTCGCTGCTGCTCCTCCTGAAGCTCTGGCTGCTAAATCTGAGGCTTTCCTTCCAATTTCAAGCTGCAAAGCACTTGCTGAATTGCAGGGAAAGTCCGGGAGGCATTTGCTCTGCTGGCACACTTTCTCCTTCCTAGACAGAGTGGAAAAGCTTTTCCCTGCCGTGTAGGCGACAAGAGACGCATTAGACGGGCATCCGGAGCTGTCCGAAGGTAAGCGCCTGTTCCCGGCCTCTTTCGGCACAAGCCCCCGCTCCGGAGCGCACCGCGGCCGGCCGGAGGCTCTCTGCCGGCGAAGGTGCCTCGTCTCCGGCAAGGAAGCCTCAGCCGCTTCTCCTGCACACGGAGAGCGTGCTAGCTGCTGAAACGTGAAGAAAGAAGCTGCAGAACACTGGCACTGAGCGTGCAGCTTTCCAGCGGAGAGAAAAAGCTACTTGAACACTCTGCAAGCCTTTCCACTCCCAAAAACATGCACATGGAAGGAGCTGCTGCAAAAGCGATGCTGTGCTCGCTGCTGCTCCTCCTGAAGCTCTGGCTGCTAAATCTGAGGCTTTCCTTCCAATTTCAAGCTGCAAAGCACTTGCTGAATTGCAGGGAAAGTCCGGGAGGCATTTGCTGTGCTGGCACACTTTCTCCTTCCTAGACAGAGTGGAAAAGCTTTTCCCTGCCGTGTAGGCGACAAGAGACGCATTAGACGGGCATCCGGAGCTGTCCGAAGGTAAGCGCCTGTTCCCGGCCTCTTTCGGCACAAGCCCCCGCTCCGGAGCGCACCGCGGCCGGCCGGAGGCTCTCTGCCGGCGAAGGTGCCTCGTCTCCGGCAAGGAAGCCTCAGCCGCTTCTCCTGCACACGGAGAGCGTGCTAGCTGCTGAAACGTGAAGAAAGAAGCTGCAGAACACTGGCACTGAGCCTGCAGCTTTCCAGCGGAGAGAAAAAGCTACTTGAACACTCTGCAAGCCTTTCCACTCCCAAAAACATGCACATGGAAGGAGCTGCTGCAAAAGCGATGCTGTGCTCGCTGCTGCTCCTCCTGAAGCTCTGGCTGCTAAATCTGAGGCTTTCCTTCCAATTTCAAGCTGCAAAGCACTTGCTGAATTGCAGGGAAAGTCCGGGAGGCATTTGCTGTGCTGGCACACTTTCTCCTTCCTAGACAGAGTGGAAAAGCTTTTCCCTGCCGTGTAGGCGACAAGAGACGCATTAGACGGGCATCCGGAGCTGTCCGAAGGTAAGCGCCTCTTCCCGGCCTCTTTCGGCACAAGCCCCCGCTCCGGAGCGCACCGCGGCCGGCCGGAGGCTCTCTGCCGGCGAAGGTGCCTCGTCTCCGGCAAGGAAGCCTCAGCCGCTTCTCCTGCACACGGAGAGCGTGCTAGCTGCTGAAACGTGAAGAAAGAAGCTGCAGAACACTGGCACTGAGCGTGCAGCTTTCCAGCGGAGAGAAAAAGCTACTTGAACACTCTGCAAGCCTTTCCACTCCCAAAAACATGCACATGGAAGGAGCTGCTGCAAAAGCGATGCTGTGCTCGCTGCTGCTCCTCCTGAAGCTCTGGCTGCTAAATCTGAGGCTTTCCTTCCAATTTCAAGCTGCAAAGCACTTGCTGAATTGCAGGGAAAGTCCGGGAGGCATTTGCTCTGCTGGCACACTTTCTCCTTCCTAGAAAGAGTGGAAAAGCTTTTCCCTGCCGTGTAGGCGACAAGAGACGCATTAGACGGGCATCCGGAGCTGTCCGAAGGTAAGCGCCTGTTCCCGGCCTCTTTCGGCACAAGCCCCCGCTCCGGAGCGCACCGCGGCCGGCCGGAGGCTCTCTGCCGGCGAAGGTGCCTCGTCTCCGGCAAGGAAGCCTCAGCCGCTTCTCCTGCACACGGAGAGCGTGCTAGCTGCTGAAACGTGAAGAAAGAAGCTGCAGAACACTGGCACTGAGCCTGCAGCTTTCCAGCGGAGAGAAAAAGCTACTTGAACACTCTGCAAGCCTTTCCACTCCCAAAAACATGCACATGGAAGGAGCTGCTGCAAAAGCGATGCTGTGCTCGCTGCTGCTCCTCCTGAAGCTCTGGCTGCTAAATCTGAGGCTTTCCTTCCAATTTCAAGCTGCAAAGCACTTGCTGAATTGCAGGGAACGTCCGGGAGGCATTTGCTGTGCTGGCACACTTTCTCCTTCCTAGACAGAGTGGAAAAGCTTTTCCCTGCCGTGTAGGCGACAAGAGACGCATTAGACGGGCATCCGGAGCTGTCCGAAGGTAAGCGCCTGTTCCCGGCCTCTTTCGGCACAAGCCCCCGCTCCGGAGCGCACCGCGGCCGGCCGGAGGCTCTCTGCCGGCGAAGGTGCCGCTTCTCCGGCAAGGAAGCCTCAGCCGCTTCTCCTGCACACGGAGAGCGTGCTAGCTGCTGAAACGTGAAGAAAGAAGCTGCAGAACACTGGCACTGAGCCTGCAGCTTTCCAGCGGAGAGAAAAAGCTACTTGAACACTCTGCAAGCCTTTCCACTCCCAAAAACATGCACATGGAAGGAGCTGCTGCAAAAGCGATGCTGTGCTCGCTGCTGCTCCTCCTGAAGCTCTGGCTGCTAAATCTGAGGCTTTCCTTCCAATTTCAAGCTGCAAAGCACTTGCTGAATTGCAGGGAAAGTCCGGGAGGCATTTGCTGTGCTGGCACACTTTCTCCTTCCTAGACAGAGTGGAAAAGCTTTTCCCTGCCGTGTAGGAGACAAGAGACGCATTAGACGGGCATCCGGAGCTGTCCGAAGGTAAGCGCCTGTTCCCGGCCTCTTTCGGCACAAGCCCCCGCTCCGGAGCGCACCGCGGCCGGCCGGAGGCTCTCTGCCGGCGAAGGTGCCTCGTCTCCGGCAAGGAAGCCTCAGCCGCTTCTCCTGCACACGGAGAGCGTGCTAGCTGCTGAAACGTGAAGAAAGAAGCTGCAGAACACTGGCACTGAGCCTGCAGCTTTCCAGCGGAGAGAAAAAGCTACTTGAACACTCTGCAAGCCTTTCCACTCCCAAAAACATGCACATGGAAGGAGCTGCTGCAAAAGCGATGCTGTGCTCGCTGCTGCTCCTCCTGAAGCTCTGGCTGCTAAATCTGAGGCTTTCCTTCCAATTTCAAGCTGCAAAGCACTTGCTGAATTGCAGGGAAAGTCCGGGAGGCATTTGCTGTGCTGGCACACTTTCTCCTTCCTAGACAGAGTGGAAAAGCTTTTCCCTGCCGTGTAGGCGACAAGAGACGCATTAGACGGGCATCCGGAGCTGTCCGAAGGTAAGCGCCTCTTCCCGGCCTCTTTCGGCACAAGCCCCCGCTCCGGAGCGCACCGCGGCCGGCCGGAGGCTCTCTGCCGGCGAAGGTGCCTCGTCTCCGGCAAGGAAGCCTCAGCCGCTTCTCCTGCACACGGAGAGCGTGCTAGCTGCTGAAACGTGAAGAAAGAAGCTGCAGAACACTGGCACTGAGCGTGCAGCTTTCCAGCGGAGAGAAAAAGCTACTTGAACACTCTGCAAGCCTTTCCACTCCCAAAAACATGCACATGGAAGGAGCTGCTGCAAAAGCGATGCTGTGCTCGCTGCTGCTCCTCCTGAAGCTCTGGCTGCTAAATCTGAGGCTTTCCTTCCAATTTCAAGCTGCAAAGCACTTGCTGAATTGCAGGGAAAGTCCGGGAGGCATTTGCTGTGCTGGCACACTTTCTCCTTCCTAGACAGAGTGGAAAAGCTTTTCCCTGCCGTGTAGGCGACAAGAGACGCATTAGACGGGCATCCGGAGCTGTCCGAAGGTAAGCGCCTGTTCCCGGCCTCTTTCGGCACAAGCCCCCGCTCCGGAGCGCACCGCGGCCGGCCGGAGGCTCTCTGCCGGCGAAGGTGCCGCTTCTCCGGCAAGGAAGCCTCAGCCGCTTCTCCTGCACACGGAGAGCGTGCTAGCTGCTGAAACGTGAAGAAAGAAGCTGCAGAACACTGGCACTGAGCGTGCAGCTTTCCAGCGGAGAGAAAAAGCTACTTGAACACTCTGCAAGCCTTTCCACTCCCAAAAACATGCACATGGAAGGAGCTGCTGCAAAAGCGATGCTGTGCTCGCTGCTGCTCCTCCTGAAGCTCTGGCTGCTAAATCTGAGGCTTTCCTTCCAATTTCAAGCTGCAAAGCACTTGCTGAATTGCAGGGAACGTCCGGGAGGCATTTGCTGTGCTGGCACATTTTCTCCTTCCTAGACAGAGTGGAAAAGCTTTTCCCTGCCGTGTAGGCGACAAGAGACGCATTAGACGGGCATCCGGAGCTGTCCGAAGGTAAGCGCCTCTTCCCGGCCTCTTTCGGCACAAGCCCCCGCTCCGGAGCGCACCGCGGCCGGCCATAGGCTCTCTGCCGGCGAAGGTGCCGCTTCTCCGGCAAGGAAGCCTCAGCCGCTTCTCCTGCACACGGAGAGCGTGCAAGCTGCTGAAACGTGAATAAAGAAGCTGCAGAACACTGGCACTGAGCCTGCAGCTTTCCAGCGGAGAGAAAAAGCTACTTGAACACTCTGCAAGCCTTTCCACTCCCAAAAACATGCACATGGAAGGAGCTGCTGCAAAAGCGATGCTGTGCTCGCTGCTGCTCCTCCTGAAACTCTGGCTGCTAAATCTGAGGCTTTCCTTCCAATTTCAAGCTGCAAAGCACTTGCTGAATTGCAGGGAAAGTCCGGGAGGCATTTGCTCTGCTGGCACACTTTCTCCTTCCTAGACAGAGTGGAAAAGCTTTTCCCTGCCGTGTAGGCGACAAGAGACGCATTAGACGGGCATCCGGAGCTGTCCGAAGGTAAGCGCCTCTTCCCGGCCTCTTTCGGCACAAGCCCCCGCTCCGGAGCGCACCGCGGCCGGCCGGAGGCTCTCTGCCGGCGAAGGTGCCTCGTCTCCGGCAAGGAAGCCTCAGCCGCTTCTCCTGCACACGGAGAGCGTGCTAGCTGCTGAAACGTGAAGAAAGAAGCTGCAGAACACTGGCACTGAGCCTGCAGCTTTCCAGCGGAGAGAAAAAGCTACTTGAACACTCTGCAAGCCTTTCCACTCCCAAAAACATGCACATGGAAGGAGCTGCTGCAAAAGCGATGCTGTGCTCGCTGCTGCTCCTCCTGAAGCTCTGGCTGCTAAATCTGAGGCTTTCCTTCCAATTTCAAGCTGCAAAGCACTTGCTGAATTGCAGGGAAAGTCCGGGATGCATTTGCTCTGCTGGCACACTTTCTCCTTCCTAGACAGAGTGGAAAAGCTTTTCCCTGCCGTGTAGGCGACAAGAGACGCATTAGACGGGCATCCGGAGCTGTCCGAAGGTAAGCGCCTCTTCCCGGCCTCTTTCGGCACAAGCCCCCGCTCCGGAGCGCACCGCGGCCGGCCGGAGGCTCTCTGCCGGCGAAGGTGCCTCGTCTCCGGCAAGGAAGCCTCAGCCGCTTCTCCTGCACACGGAGAGCGTGCTAGCTGCTGAAACGTGAAGAAAGAAGCTGCAGAACACTGGCACTGAGCGTGCAGCTTTCCAGCGGAGAGAAAAAGCTACTTGAACACTCTGCAAGCCTTTCCACTCCCAAAAACATGCACATGGAAGGAGCTGCTGCAAAAGCGATGCTGTGCTCGCTGCTGCTCCTCCTGAAGCTCTGGCTGCTAAATCTGAGGCTTTCCTTCCAATTTCAAGCTGCAAAGCACTTGCTGAATTGCAGGGAAAGTCCGGGAGGCATTTGCTGTGCTGGCACACTTTCTCCTTCCTAGACAGAGTGGAAAAGCTTTTCCCTGCCGTGTAGGCGACAAGAGACGCATTAGACGGGCATCCGGAGCTGTCCGAAGGTAAGCGCCTGTTCCCGGCCTCTTTCGGCACAAGCCCCCGCTCCGGAGCGCACCGCGGCCGGCCGGAGGCTCTCTGCCGGCGAAGGTGCCTCGTCTCCGGCAAGGACGCCTCAGCCGCTTCTCCTGCACACGGAGAGCGTGCTAGCTGCTGAAACGTGAAGAAAGAAGCTGCAGAACACTGGCACTGAGCCTGCAGCTTTCCAGCGGAGAGAAAAAGCTACTTGAACACTCTGCAAGCCTTTCCACTCCCAAAAACATGCACATGGAAGGAGCTGCTGCAAAAGCGATGCTTTGCTCGCTGCTGCTCCTCCTGAAGCTCTGGCTGCTAAATCTGAGGCTTTCCTTCCAATTTCAAGCTGCAAAGCACTTGCTGAATTGCAGGGAACGTCCGGGAGGCATTTGCTGTGCTGGCACACTTTCTCCTTCCTAGACAGAGTGGAAAAGCTTTTCCCTGCCGTGTAGGCGACAAGAGACGCATTAGACGGGCATCCGGAGCTGTCCGAAGGTAAGCGCCTGTTCCGGGCCTCTTTCGGCACAAGCCCCCGCTCCGGAGCGCACCGCGGCCGGCCGGAGGCTCTCTGCCGGCGAAGGTGCCTCGTCTCCGGCAAGGAAGCCTCAGCCGCTTCTCCTGCACACGGAGAGCGTGCTAGCTGCTGAAACGTGAAGAAAGAAGCTGCAGAACACTGGCACTGAGCCTGCAGCTTTCCAGCGGAGAGAAAAAGCTACTTGAACACTCTGCAAGCCTTTCCACTCCCAAAAACATGCACATGGAAGGAGCTGCTGCAAAAGCGATGCTGCTGTGCTCGCTGCTGCTCCTCCTGAAGCTCTGGCTGCTAAATCTGAGGCTTTCCTTCCAATTTCAAGCTGCAAAGCACTTGCTGAATTGCAGGGAAAGTCCGGGAGGCATTTGCTGTGCTGGCACACTTTCTCCTTCCTAGACAGAGTGGAAAAGCTTTTCCCTGCCGTGTAGGCGACAAGAGACGCATTAGACGGGCATCCGGAGCTGTCCGAAGGTAAGCGCCTCTTCCCGGCCTCTTTCGGCACAAGCCCCCGCTCCGGAGCGCACCGCGGCCGGCCGGAGGCTCTCTGCCGGCGAAGGTGCCTCGTCTCCGGCAAGGAAGCCTCAGCCGCTTCTCCTGCACACGGAGAGCGTGCTAGCTGCTGAAACGTGAAGAAAGAAGCTGCAGAACACTGGCACTGAGCGTGCAGCTTTCCAGCGGAGAGAAAAAGCTACTTGAACACTCTGCAAGCCTTTCCACTCCCAAAAACATGCACATGGAAGGAGCTGCTGCAAAAGCGATGCTGTGCTCGCTGCTGCTCCTCCTGAAGCTCTGGCTGCTAAATCTGAGGCTTTCCTTCCAATTTCAAGCTGCAAAGCACTTGCTGAATTGCAGGGAAAGTCCGGGAGGCATTTGCTGTGCTGGCACACTTTCTCCTTCCTAGACAGAGTGGAAAAGCTTTTCCCTGCCGTGTAGGCGACAAGAGACGCATTAGACGGGCATCCGGAGCTGTCCGAAGGTAAGCGCCTGTTGCCGGCCTCTTTCGGCACAAGCCCCCGCTCCGGAGCGCACCGCGGCCGGCCGGAGGCTCTCTGCCGGCGAAGGTGCCTCGTCTCCGGCAAGGAAGCCTCAGCCGCTTCTCCTGCACACGGAGAGCGTGCTAGCTGCTGAAACGTGAAGAAAGAAGCTGCAGAACACTGGCACTGAGCGTGCAGCTTTCCAGCGGAGAGAAAAAGCTACTTGAACACTCTGCAAGCCTTTCCACTCCCAAAAACATGCACATGGAAGGAGCTGCTGCAAAAGCGATGCTGTGCTCGCTGCTGCTCCTCCTGAAGCTCTGGCTGCTAAATCTGAGGCTTTCCTTCCAATTTCAAGCTGCAAAGCACTTGCTGAATTGCAGGGAAAGTCCGGGAGGCATTTGCTCTGCTGGCACACTTTCTCCTTCCTAGACAGAGTGGAAAAGCTTTTCCCTGCCGTGTAGGCGACAAGAGACGCATTAGACGGGCATCCGGAGCTGTCCGAAGGTAAGCGCCTGTTCCCGGCCTCTTTCGGCACAAGCCCCCGCTCCGGAGCGCACCGCGGCCGGCCGGAGGCTCTCTGCCGGCGAAGGTGCCGCTTCTCCGGCAAGGAAGCCTCAGCCGCTTCTCCTGCACACGGAGAGCGTGCTAGCTGCTGAAACGTGAAGAAAGAAGCTGCAGAACACTGGCACTGAGCCTGCAGCTTTCCAGCGGAGAGAAAAAGCTACTTGAACACTCTGCAAGCCTTTCCACTCCCAAAAACATGCACATGGAAGGAGCTGCTGCAAAACCGATGCTGTGCTCGCTGCTGCTCCTCCTGAAGCTCTGGCTGCTAAATCTGAGGCTTTCCTTCCAATTTCAAGCTGCAAAGCACTTGCTGAATTGCAGGGAACGTCCGGGAGGCATTTGCTGTGCTGGCACACTTTCTCCTTCCTAGACAGAGTGGAAAAGCTTTTCCCTGCCGTGTAGGCGACAAGAGACGCATTAGACGGGCATCCGGAGCTGTCCGAAGGTAAGCGCCTCTTCCCGGCCTCTTTCGGCACAAGCCCCCGCTCCTGAGCGCACCGCGGCCGGCCGGAGGCTCTCTGCCGGCGAAGGTGCCTCGTCTCCGGCAAGGAAGCCTCAGCCGCTTCTCCTGCACACGGAGAGCGTGCTAGCTGCTGAAACGTGAAGAAAGAAGCTGCAGAACACTGGCACTGAGCGTGCAGCTTTCCAGCGGAGAGAAAAAGCTACTTGAACACTCTGCAAGCCTTTCCACTCCCAAAAACATGCACATGGAAGGAGCTGCTGCAAAAGCGATGCTGTGCTCGCTGCTGCTCCTCCTGAAGCTCTGGCTGCTAAATCTGAGGCTTTCCTTCCAATTTCAAGCTGCAAAGCACTTGCTGAATTGCAGGGAACGTCCGGGAGGCATTTGCTCTGCTGGCACACTTTCTCCTTCCTAGACAGAGTGGAAAAGCTTTTCCCTGCCGTGTAGGCGACAAGAGACGCATTAGATGGGCATCCGGAGCTGTCCGAAGGTAAGCGCCTGTTCCCGGCCTCTTTCGGCACAAGCCCCCGCTCCGGAGCGCACCGCGGCCGGCCATAGGCTCTCTGCCGGCGAAGGTGCCGCTTCTCCGGCAAGGAAGCCTCAGCCGCTTCTCCTGCACACGGAGAGCGTGCTAGCTGCTGAAACGTGAAGAAAGAAGCTGCAGAACACTGGCACTGAGCCTGCAGCTTTCCAGCGGAGAGAAAAAGCTACTTGAACACTCTGCAAGCCTTTCCACTCCCAAAAACATGCACATGGAAGGAGCTGCTGCAAAAGCGATGCTGTGCTCGCTGCTGCTCCTCCTGAAGCTCTGGCTGCTAAATCTGAGGCTTTCCTTCCAATTTCAAGCTGCAAAGCACTTGCTGAATTGCAGGGAAAGTCCGGGAGGCATTTGCTCTGCTGGCACACTTTCTCCTTCCTAGACAGAGTGGAAAAGCTTTTCCCTGCCGTGTAGGCGACAAGAGACGCATTAGACGGGCATCCGGAGCTGTCCGAAGGTAAGCGCCTGTTGCCGGCCTCTTTCGGCACAAGCCCCCGCTCCGGAGCGCACCGCGGCCGGCCGGAGGCTCTCTGCCGGCGAAGGTGCCTCGTCTCCGGCAAGGAAGCCTCAGCCGCTTCTCCTGCACACGGAGAGCGTGCTAGCTGCTGAAACGTGAAGAAAGAAGCTGCAGAACACTGGCACTGAGCGTGCAGCTTTCCAGCGGAGAGAAAAAGCTACTTGAACACTCTGCAAGCCTTTCCACTCCCAAAAACATGCACATGGAAGGAGCTGCTGCAAAAGCGATGCTGTGCTCGCTGCTGCTCCTCCTGAAGCTCTGGCTGCTAAATCTGAGGCTTTCCTTCCAATTTCAAGCTGCAAAGCACTTGCTGAATTGCAGGGAACGTCCGGGAGGCATTTGCTGTGCTGGCACACTTTCTCCTTCCTAGACAGAGTGGAAAAGCTTTTCCCTGCCGTGTAGGCGACAAGAGACGCATTAGACGGGCATCCGGAGCTGTCCGAAGGTAAGCGCCTCTTCCCGGCCTCTTTCGGCACAAGCCCCCGCTCCGGAGCGCACCGCGGCCGGCCGGAGGCTCTCTGCCGGCGAAGGTGCCTCGTCTCCGGCAAGGAAGCCTCAGCCGCTTCTCCTGCACACGGAGAGCGTGCTAGCTGCTGAAACGTGAAGAAAGAAGCTGCAGAACACTGGCACTGAGCGTGCAGCTTTCCAGCGGAGAGAAAAAGCTACTTGAACACTCTGCAAGCCTTTCCACTCCCAAAAACATGCACATGGAAGGAGCTGCTGCAAAAGCGATGCTGTGCTCGCTGCTGCTCCTCCTGAAGCTCTGGCTGCTAAATCTGAGGCTTTCCTTCCAATT
The DNA here is from genome assembly GCF_963513975.1 of Fringilla coelebs. NCBI lineage: Eukaryota > Metazoa > Chordata > Aves > Passeriformes > Fringillidae > Fringilla > Fringilla coelebs. The sequence continues at coordinate 46,991 of NW_028167439.1, read as the reverse complement.
TCAAGCTGCAAAGCACTTGCTGAATTGCAGGGAAAGTCCGGGAGGCATTTGCTCTGCTGGCACACTTTCTCCTTCCTAGACAGAGTGGAAAAGCTTTTCCCTGCCGTGTAGGCGACAAGAGACGCATTAGACGGGCATCCGGAGCTGTCCGAAGGTAAGCGCCTCTTCCCGGCCTCTTTCGGCACAAGCCCCCGCTCCGGAGCGCACCGCGGCCGGCCGGAGGCTCTCTGCCGGCGAAGGTGCCTCGTCTCCGGCAAGGAAGCCTCAGCCGCTTCTCCTGCACACGGAGAGCGTGCTAGCTGCTGAAACGTGAAGAAAGAAGCTGCAGAACACTGGCACTGAGCCTGCAGCTTTCCAGCGGAGAGAAAAAGCTACTTGAACACTCTGCAAGCCTTTCCACTCCCAAAAACATGCACATGGAAGGAGCTGCTGCAAAAGCGATGCTGTGCTCGCTGCTGCTCCTCCTGAAGCTCTGGCTGCTAAATCTGAGGCTTTCCTTCCAATTTCAAGCTGCAAAGCACTTGCTGAATTGCAGGGAAAGTCCGGGAGGCATTTGCTCTGCTGGCACACTTTCTCCTTCCTAGACAGAGTGGAAAAGCTTTTCCCTGCCGTGTAGGCGACAAGAGACGCATTAGACGGGCATCCGGAGCTGTCCGAAGGTAAGCGCCTGTTCCCGGCCTCTTTCGGCACAAGCCCCCGCTCCGGAGCGCACCGCGGCCGGCCGGAGGCTCTCTGCCGGCGAAGGTGCCTCGTCTCCGGCAAGGAAGCCTCAGCCGCTTCTCCTGCACACGGAGAGCGTGCTAGCTGCTGAAACGTGAAGAAAGAAGCTGCAGAACACTGGCACTGAGCGTGCAGCTTTCCAGCGGAGAGAAAAAGCTACTTGAACACTCTGCAAGCCTTTCCACTCCCAAAAACATGCACATGGAAGGAGCTGCTGCAAAAGCGATGCTGTGCTCGCTGCTGCTCCTCCTGAAGCTCTGGCTGCTAAATCTGAGGCTTTCCTTCCAATTTCAAGCTGCAAAGCACTTGCTGAATTGCAGGGAACGTCCGGGAGGCATTTGCTCTGCTGGCACACTTTCTCCTTCCTAGACAGAGTGGAAAAGCTTTTCCCTGCCGTGTAGGCGACAAGAGACGCATTAGACGGGCATCCGGAGCTGTCCGAAGGTAAGCGCCTCTTCCCGGCCTCTTTCGGCACAAGCCCCCGCTCCGGAGCGCACCGCGGCCGGCCATAGGCTCTCTGCCGGCGAAGGTGCCGCTTCTCCGGCAAGGAAGCCTCAGCCGCTTCTCCTGCACACGGAGAGCGTGCAAGCTGCTGAAACGTGAATAAAGAAGCTGCAGAACACTGGCACTGAGCCTGCAGCTTTCCAGCGGAGAGAAAAAGCTACTTGAACACTCTGCAAGCCTTTCCACTCCCAAAAACATGCACATGGAAGGAGCTGCTGCAAAAGCGATGCTGTGCTCGCTGCTGCTCCTCCTGAAACTCTGGCTGCTAAATCTGAGGCTTTCCTTCCAATTTCAAGCTGCAAAGCACTTGCTGAATTGCAGGGAAAGTCCGGGAGGCATTTGCTCTGCTGGCACACTTTCTCCTTCCTAGACAGAGTGGAAAAGCTTTTCCCTGCCGTGTAGGCGACAAGAGACGCATTAGACGGGCATCCGGAGCTGTCCGAAGGTAAGCGCCTGTTCCCGGCCTCTTTCGGCACAAGCCCCCGCTCCGGAGCGCACCGCGGCCGGCCGGAGGCTCTCTGCCGGCGAAGGTGCCTCGTCTCCGGCAAGGAAGCCTCAGCCGCTTCTCCTGCACACGGAGAGCGTGCTAGCTGCTGAAACGTGAAGAAAGAAGCTGCAGAACACTGGCACTGAGCGTGCAGCTTTCCAGCGGAGAGAAAAAGCTACTTGAACACTCTGCAAGCCTTTCCACTCCCAAAAACATGCACATGGAAGGAGCTGCTGCAAAAGCGATGCTGTGCTCGCTGCTGCTCCTCCTGAAGCTCTGGCTGCTAAATCTGAGGCTTTCCTTCCAATTTCAAGCTGCAAAGCACTTGCTGAATTGCAGGGAAAGTCCGGGAGGCATTTGCTCTGCTGGCACACTTTCTCCTTCCTAGACAGAGTGGAAAAGCTTTTCCCTGCCGTGTAGGCGACAAGAGACGCATTAGACGGGCATCCGGAGCTGTCCGAAGGTAAGCGCCTGTTCCCGGCCTCTTTCGGCACAAGCCCCCGCTCCGGAGCGCACCGCGGCCGGCCGGAGGCTCTCTGCCGGCGAAGGTGCCTCGTCTCCGGCAAGGAAGCCTCAGCCGCTTCTCCTGCACACGGAGAGCGTGCTAGCTGCTGAAACGTGAAGAAAGAAGCTGCAGAACACTGGCACTGAGCGTGCAGCTTTCCAGCGGAGAGAAAAAGCTACTTGAACACTCTGCAAGCCTTTCCACTCCCAAAAACATGCACATGGAAGGAGCTGCTGCAAAAGCGATGCTGTGCTCGCTGCTGCTCCTCCTGAAGCTCTGGCTGCTAAATCTGAGGCTTTCCTTCCAATTTCAAGCTGCAAAGCACTTGCTGAATTGCAGGGAAAGTCCGGGAGGCATTTGCTGTGCTGGCACACTTTCTCCTTCCTAGACAGAGTGGAAAAGCTTTTCCCTGCCGTGTAGGCGACAAGAGACGCATTAGACGGGCATCCGGAGCTGTCCGAAGGTAAGCGCCTCTTCCCGGCCTCTTTCGGCACAAGCCCCCGCTCCGGAGCGCACCGCGGCCGGCCGGAGGCTCTCTGCCGGCGAAGGTGCCTCGTCTCCGGCAAGGAAGCCTCAGCCGCTTCTCCTGCACACGGAGAGCGTGCTAGCTGCTGAAACGTGAAGAAAGAAGCTGCAGAACACTGGCACTGAGCGTGCAGCTTTCCAGCGGAGAGAAAAAGCTACTTGAACACTCTGCAAGCCTTTCCACTCCCAAAAACATGCACATGGAAGGAGCTGCTGCAAAAGCGATGCTGTGCTCGCTGCTGCTCCTCCTGAAGCTCTGGCTGCTAAATCTGAGGCTTTCCTTCCAATTTCAAGCTGCAAAGCACTTGCTGAATTGCAGGGAAAGTCCGGGATGCATTTGCTCTGCTGGCACACTTTCTCCTTCCTAGACAGAGTGGAAAAGCTTTTCCCTGCCGTGTAGGCGACAAGAGACGCATTAGACGGGCATCCGGAGCTGTCCGAAGGTAAGCGCCTGTTCCCGGCCTCTTTCGGCACAAGCCCCCGCTCCGGAGCGCACCGCGGCCGGCCGGAGGCTCTCTGCCGGCGAAGGTGCCTCGTCTCCGGCAAGGAAGCCTCAGCCGCTTCTCCTGCACACGGAGAGCGTGCTAGCTGCTGAAACGTGAAGAAAGAAGCTGCAGAACACTGGCACTGAGCGTGCAGCTTTCCAGCGGAGAGAAAAAGCTACTTGAACACTCTGCAAGCCTTTCCACTCCCAAAAACATGCACATGGAAGGAGCTGCTGCAAAAGCGATGCTGTGCTCGCTGCTGCTCCTCCTGAAGCTCTGGCTGCTAAATCTGAGGCTTTCCTTCCAATTTCAAGCTGCAAAGCACTTGCTGAATTGCAGGGAAAGTCTGGGAGGCATTTGCTCTGCTGGCACACTTTCTCCTTCCTAGACAGAGTGGAAAAGCTTTTCCCTGCCGTGTAGGCGACAAGAGACGCATTAGACGGGCATCCGGAGCTGTCCGAAGGTAAGCGCCTGTTGCCGGCCTCTTTCGGCACAAGCCCCCGCTCCGGAGCGCACCGCGGCCGGCCGGAGGCTCTCTGCCGGCGAAGGTGCCGCTTCTCCGGCAAGGAAGCCTCAGCCGCTTCTCCTGCACACGGAGAGCGTGCTAGCTGCTGAAACGTGAAGAAAGAAGCTGCAGAACACTGGCACTGAGCGTGCAGCTTTCCAGCGGAGAGAAAAAGCTACTTGAACACTCTGCAAGCCTTTCCACTCCCAAAAACATGCACATGGAAGGAGCTGCTGCAAAAGCGATGCTGTGCTCGCTGCTGCTCCTCCTGAAGCTCTGGCTGCTAAATCTGAGGCTTTCCTTCCAATTTCAAGCTGCAAAGCACTTGCTGAATTGCAGGGAAAGTCCGGGAGGCATTTGCTCTGCTGGCACACTTTCTCCTTCCTAGACAGAGTGGAAAAGCTTTTCCCTGCCGTGTAGGCGACAAGAGACGCATTAGACGGGCATCCGGAGCTGTCCGAAGGTAAGCGCCTGTTCCCGGCCTCTTTCGGCACAAGCCCCCGCTCCGGAGCGCACCGCGGCCGGCCGGAGGCTCTCTGCCGGCGAAGGTGCCGCTTCTCCGGCAAGGAAGCCTCAGCCGCTTCTCCTGCACACGGAGAGCGTGCTAGCTGCTGAAACGTGAAGAAAGAAGCTGCAGAACACTGGCACTGAGCCTGCAGCTTTCCAGCGGAGAGAAAAAGCTACTTGAACACTCTGCAAGCCTTTCCACTCCCAAAAACATGCACATGGAAGGAGCTGCTGCAAAAGCGATGCTGTGCTCGCTGCTGCTCCTCCTGAAGCTCTGGCTGCTAAATCTGAGGCTTTCCTTCCAATTTCAAGCTGCAAAGCACTTGCTGAATTGCAGGGAAAGTCCGGGAGGCATTTGCTCTGCTGGCACACTTTCTCCTTCCTAGACAGAGTGGAAAAGCTTTTCCCTGCCGTGTAGGCGACAAGAGACGCATTAGACGGGCATCCGGAGCTGTCCGAAGGTAAGCGCCTGTTGCCGGCCTCTTTCGGCACAAGCCCCCGCTCCGGAGCGCACCGCGGCCGGCCGGAGGCTCTCTGCCGGCGAAGGTGCCTCGTCTCCGGCAAGGAAGCCTCAGCCGCTTCTCCTGCACACGGAGAGCGTGCTAGCTGCTGAAACGTGAAGAAAGAAGCTGCAGAACACTGGCACTGAGCGTGCAGCTTTCCAGCGGAGAGAAAAAGCTACTTGAACACTCTGCAAGCCTTTCCACTCCCAAAAACATGCACATGGAAGGAGCTGCTGCAAAAGCGATGCTGTGCTCGCTGCTGCTCCTCCTGAAGCTCTGGCTGCTAAATCTGAGGCTTTCCTTCCAATTTCAAGCTGCAAAGCACTTGCTGAATTGCAGGGAACGTCCGGGAGGCATTTGCTCTGCTGGCACACTTTCTCCTTCCTAGACAGAGTGGAAAAGCTTTTCCCTGCCGTGTAGGCGACAAGAGACGCATTAGACGGGCATCCGGAGCTGTCCGAAGGTAAGCGCCTCTTCCCGGCCTCTTTCGGCACAAGCCCCCGCTCCGGAGCGCACCGCGGCCGGCCGGAGGCTCTCTGCCGGCGAAGGTGCCTCGTCTCCGGCAAGGAAGCCTCAGCCGCTTCTCCTGCACACGGAGAGCGTGCTAGCTGCTGAAACGTGAAGAAAGAAGCTGCAGAACACTGGCACTGAGCGTGCAGCTTTCCAGCGGAGAGAAAAAGCTACTTGAACACTCTGCAAGCCTTTCCACTCCCAAAAACATGCACATGGAAGGAGCTGCTGCAAAAGCGATGCTGTGCTCGCTGCTGCTCCTCCTGAAGCTCTGGCTGCTAAATCTGAGGCTTTCCTTCCAATTTCAAGCTGCAAAGCACTTGCTGAATTGCAGGGAACGTCCGGGAGGCATTTGCTCTGCTGGTACACTTTCTCCTTCCTAGACAGAGTGGAAAAGCTTTTCCCTGCCGTGTAGGCGACAAGAGACGCATTAGACGGGCATCCGGAGCTGTCCGAAGGTAAGCGCCTGTTCCCGGCCTCTTTCGGCACAAGCCCCCGCTCCGGAGCGCACCGCGGCCGGCCGGAGGCTCTCTGCCGGCGAAGGTGCCTCGTCTCCGGCAAGGAAGCCTCAGCCGCTTCTCCTGCACACGGAGAGCGTGCTAGCTGCTGAAACGTGAAGAAAGAAGCTGCAGAACACTGGCACTGAGCCTGCAGCTTTCCAGCGGAGAGAAAAAGCTACTTGAACACTCTGCAAGCCTTTCCACTCCCAAAAACATGCACATGGAAGGAGCTGCTGCAAAAGCGATGCTGTGCTCGCTGCTGCTCCTCCTGAAGCTCTGGCTGCTAAATCTGAGGCTTTCCTTCCAATTTCAAGCTGCAAAGCACTTGCTGAATTGCAGGGAAAGTCCGGGAGGCATTTGCTGTGCTGGCACACTTTCTCCTTCCTAGACAGAGTGGAAAAGCTTTTCCCTGCCGTGTAGGCGACAAGAGACGCATTAGACGGGCATCCGGAGCTGTCCGAAGGTAAGCGCCTGTTCCCGGCCTCTTTCGGCACAAGCCCCCGCTCCGGAGCGCACCGCGGCCGGCCGGAGGCTCTCTGCCGGCGAAGGCGCCTCGTCTCCGGCAAGGAAGCCTCAGCCGCTTCTCCTGCACACGGAGAGCGTGCTAGCTGCTGAAACGTGAAGAAAGAAGCTGCAGAACACTGGCACTGAGCGTGCAGCTTTCCAGCGGAGAGAAAAAGCTACTTGAACACTCTGCAAGCCTTTCCACTCCCAAAAACATGCACATGGAAGGAGCTGCTGCAAAAGCGATGCTGTGCTCGCTGCTGCTCCTCCTGAAGCTCTGGCTGCTAAATCTGAGGCTTTCCTTCCAATTTCAAGCTGCAAAGCACTTGCTGAATTGCAGGGAAAGTCCGGGAGGCATTTGCTGTGCTGGCACACTTTCTCCTTCCTAGACAGAGTGGAAAAGCTTTTCCCTGCCGTGTAGGCGACAAGAGACGCATTAGACGGGCATCCGGAGCTGTCCGAAGGTAAGCGCCTGTTCCCGGCCTCTTTCGGCACAAGCCCCCGCTCCGGAGCGCACCGCGGCCGGCCGGAGGCTCTCTGCCGGCGAAGGTGCCTCGTCTCCGGCAAGGAAGCCTCAGCCGCTTCTCCTGCACACGGAGAGCGTGCTAGCTGCTGAAACGTGAAGAAAGAAGCTGCAGAACACTGGCACTGAGCGTGCAGCTTTCCAGCGGAGAGAAAAAGCTACTTGAACACTCTGCAAGCCTTTCCACTCCCAAAAACATGCACATGGAAGGAGCTGCTGCAAAAGCGATGCTGTGCTCGCTGCTGCTCCTCCTGAAGCTCTGGCTGCTAAATCTGAGGCTTTCCTTCCAATTTCAAGCTGCAAAGCACTTGCTGAATTGCAGGGAAAGTCCGGGAGGCATTTGCTCTGCTGGCACACTTTCTCCTTCCTAGACAGAGTGGAAAAGCTTTTCCCTGCCGTGTAGGCGACAAGAGACGCATTAGACGGGCATCCGGAGCTGTCCGAAGGTAAGCGCCTGTTGCCGGCCTCTTTCGGCACAAGCCCCCGCTCCGGAGCGCACCGCGGCCGGCCGGAGGCTCTCTGCCGGCGAAGGTGCCTCGTCTCCGGCAAGGAAGCCTCAGCCGCTTCTCCTGCACACGGAGAGCGTGCTAGCTGCTGAAACGTGAAGAAAGAAGCTGCAGAACACTGGCACTGAGCGTGCAGCTTTCCAGCGGAGAGAAAAAGCTACTTGAACACTCTGCAAGCCTTTCCACTCCCAAAAACATGCACATGGAAGGAGCTGCTGCAAAAGCGATGCTGTGCTCGCTGCTGCTCCTCCTGAAGCTCTGGCTGCTAAATCTGAGGCTTTCCTTCCAATTTCAAGCTGCAAAGCACTTGCTGAATTGCAGGGAAAGTCCGGGAGGCATTTGCTCTGCTGGCACACTTTCTCCTTCCTAGACAGAGTGGAAAAGCTTTTCCCTGCCGTGTAGGCGACAAGAGACGCATTAGACGGGCATCCGGAGCTGTCCGAAGGTAAGCGCCTGTTCCCGGCCTCTTTCGGCACAAGCCCCCGCTCCGGAGCGCACCGCGGCCGGCCGGAGGCTCTCTGCCGGCGAAGGTGCCGCTTCTCCGGCAAGGAAGCCTCAGCCGCTTCTCCTGCACACGGAGAGCGTGCTAGGTGCTGAAACGTGAAGAAAGAAGCTGCAGAACACTGGCACTGAGCGTGCAGCTTTCCAGCGGAGAGAAAAAGCTACTTGAACACTCTGCAAGCCTTTCCACTCCCAAAAACATGCACATGGAAGGAGCTGCTGCAAAAGCGATGCTGTGCTCGCTGCTGCTCCTCCTGAAGCTCTGGCTGCTAAATCTGAGGCTTTCCTTCCAATTTCAAGCTGCAAAGCACTTGCTGAATTGCAGGGAAAGTCCGGGAGGCATTTGCTGTGCTGGCACACTTTCTCCTTCCTAGACAGAGTGGAAAAGCTTTTCCCTGCCGTGTAGGCGACAAGAGACGCATTAGACGGGCATCCGGAGCTGTCCGAAGGTAAGCGCCTGTTCCCGGCCTCTTTCGGCACAAGCCCCCGCTCCGGAGCGCACCGCGGCCGGCCGGAGGCTCTCTGCCGGCGAAGGTGCCTCGTCTCCGGCAAGGAAGCCTCAGCCGCTTCTCCTGCACACGGAGAGCGTGCTAGGTGCTGAAACGTGAAGAAAGAAGCTGCAGAACACTGGCACTGAGCCTGCAGCTTTCCAGCGGAGAGAAAAAGCTACTTGAACACTCTGCAAGCCTTTCCACTCCCAAAAACATGCACATGGAAGGAGCTGCTGCAAAAGCGATGCTGTGCTCGCTGCTGCTCCTCCTGAAGCTCTGGCTGCTAAATCTGAGGCTTTCCTTCCAATTTCAAGCTGCAAAGCACTTGCTGAATTGCAGGGAAAGTCCGGGAGGCATTTGCTCTGCTGGCACACTTTCTCCTTCCTAGACAGAGTGGAAAAGCTTTTCCCTGCCGTGTAGGCGACAAGAGACGCATTAGACGGGCATCCGGAGCTGTCCGAAGGTAAGCGCCTGTTCCCGGCCTCTTTCGGCACAAGCCCCCGCTCCGGAGCGCACCGCAGCCGGCCGGAAGCTCTCTGCCGGCGAAGGTGCCGCTTCTCCGGCAAGGAAGCCTCAGCCGCTTCTCCTGCACACGGAGAGCGTGCTAGCTGCTGAAACGTGAAGAAAGAAGCTGCAGAACACTGGCACTGAGCGTGCAGCTTTCCAGCGGAGAGAAAAAGCTACTTGAACACTCTGCAAGCCTTTCCACTCCCAAAAACATGCACATGGAAGGAGCTGCTGCAAAAGCGATGCTGTGCTCGCTGCTGCTCCTCCTGAAGCTCTGGCTGCTAAATCTGAGGCTTTCCTTCCAATTTCAAGCTGCAAAGCACTTGCTGAATTGCAGGGAACGTCCGGGAGGCATTTGCTGTGCTGGCACACTTTCTCCTTCCTAGACAGAGTGGAAAAGCTTTTCCCTGCCGTGTAGGCGACAAGAGACGCATTAGACGGGCATCCGGAGCTGTCCGAAGGTAAGCGCCTGTTGCCGGCCTCTTTCGGCACAAGCCCCCGCTCCGGAGCGCACCGCGGCCGGCCGGAGGCTCTCTGCCGGCGAAGGTGCCTCGTCTCCGGCAAGGAAGCCTCAGCCGCTTCTCCTGCACACGGAGAGCGTGCTAGCTGCTGAAACGTGAAGAAAGAAGCTGCAGAACACTGGCACTGAGCGTGCAGCTTTCCAGCGGAGAGAAAAAGCTACTTGAACACTCTGCAAGCCTTTCCACTCCCAAAAACATGCACATGGAAGGAGCTGCTGCAAAAGCGATGCTGTGCTCGCTGCTGCTCCTCCTGAAGCTCTGGCTGCTAAATCTGAGGCTTTCCTTCCAATTTCAAGCTGCAAAGCACTTGCTGAATTGCAGGGAAAGTCCGGGAGGCATTTGCTCTGCTGGCACACTTTCTCCTTCCTAGACAGAGTGGAAAAGCTTTTCCCTGCCGTGTAGGCGACAAGAGACGCATTAGACGGGCATCCGGAGCTGTCCGAAGGTAAGCGCCTGTTCCCGGCCTCTTTCGGCACAAGCCCCCGCTCCGGAGCGCACCGCGGCCGGCCGGAGGCTCTCTGCCGGCGAAGGTGCCTCGTCTCCGGCAAGGAAGCCTCAGCCGCTTCTCCTGCACACGGAGAGCGTGCTAGCTGCTGAAACGTGAAGAAAGAAGCTGCAGAACACTGGCACTGAGCGTGCAGCTTTCCAGCGGAGAGAAAAAGCTACTTGAACACTCTGCAAGCCTTTCCACTCCCAAAAACATGCACATGGAAGGAGCTGCTGCAAAAGCGATGCTGTGCTCGCTGCTGCTCCTCCTGAAGCTCTGGCTGCTAAATCTGAGGCTTTCCTTCCAATTTCAAGCTGCAAAGCACTTGCTGAATTGCAGGGAAAGTCCGGGAGGCATTTGCTCTGCTGGCACACTTTCTCCTTCCTAGACAGAGTGGAAAAGCTTTTCCCTGCCGTGTAGGCGACAAGAGACGCATTAGACGGGCATCCGGAGCTGTCCGAAGGTAAGCGCCTGTTCCCGGCCTCTTTCGGCACAAGCCCCCGCTCCGGAGCGCACCGCGGCCGGCCGGAGGCTCTCTGCCGGCGAAGGTGCCTCGTCTCCGGCAAGGAAGCCTCAGCCGCTTCTCCTGCACACGGAGAGCGTGCTAGCTGCTGAAACGTGAAGAAAGAAGCTGCAGAACACTGGCACTGAGCGTGCAGCTTTCCAGCGGAGAGAAAAAGCTACTTGAACACTCTGCAAGCCTTTCCACTCCCAAAAACATGCACATGGAAGGAGCTGCTGCAAAAGCGATGCTGTGCTCGCTGCTGCTCCTCCTGAAGCTCTGGCTGCTAAATCTGAGGCTTTCCTTCCAATTTCAAGCTGCAAAGCACTTGCTGAATTGCAGGGAAAGTCCGGGAGGCATTTGCTCTGCTGGCACACTTTCTCCTTCCTAGACAGAGTGGAAAAGCTTTTCCCTGCCGTGTAGGCGACAAGAGACGCATTAGACGGGCATCCGGAGCTGTCCGAAGGTAAGCGCCTGTTCCCGGCCTCTTTCGGCACAAGCCCCCGCTCCGGAGCGCACCGCGGCCGGCCGGAGGCTCTCTGCCGGCGAAGGTGCCGCTTCTCCGGCAAGGAAGCCTCAGCCGCTTCTCCTGCACACGGAGAGCGTGCTAGGTGCTGAAACGTGAAGAAAGAAGCTGCAGAACACTGGCACTGAGCGTGCAGCTTTCCAGCGGAGAGAAAAAGCTACTTGAACACTCTGCAAGCCTTTCCACTCCCAAAAACATGCACATGGAAGGAGCTGCTGCAAAAGCGATGCTGTGCTCGCTGCTGCTCCTCCTGAAGCTCTGGCTGCTAAATCTGAGGCTTTCCTTCCAATTTCAAGCTGCAAAGCACTTGCTGAATTGCAGGGAAAGTCCGGGAGGCATTTGCTCTGCTGGCACACTTTCTCCTTCCTAGACAGAGTGGAAAAGCTTTTCCCTGCCGTGTAGGCGACAAGAGACGCATTAGACGGGCATCCGGAGCTGTCCGAAGGTAAGCGCCTGTTCCCGGCCTCTTTCGGCACAAGCCCCCGCTCCGGAGCGCACCGCGGCCGGCCGGAGGCTCTCTGCCGGCGAAGGTGCCTCGTCTCCGGCAAGGAAGCCTCAGCCGCTTCTCCTGCACACGGAGAGCGTGCTAGGTGCTGAAACGTGAAGAAAGAAGCTGCAGAACACTGGCACTGAGCCTGCAGCTTTCCAGCGGAGAGAAAAAGCTACTTGAACACTCTGCAAGCCTTTCCACTCCCAAAAACATGCACATGGAAGGAGCTGCTGCAAAAGCGATGCTGTGCTCGCTGCTGCTCCTCCTGAAGCTCTGGCTGCTAAATCTGAGGCTTTCCTTCCAATTTCAAGCTGCAAAGCACTTGCTGAATTGCAGGGAAAGTCCGGGAGGCATTTGCTCTGCTGGCACACTTTCTCCTTCCTAGACAGAGTGGAAAAGCTTTTCCCTGCCGTGTAGGCGACAAGAGACGCATTAGACGGGCATCCGGAGCTGTCCGAAGGTAAGCGCCTGTTCCCGGCCTCTTTCGGCACAAGCCCCCGCTCCGGAGCGCACCGCAGCCGGCCGGAAGCTCTCTGCCGGCGAAGGTGCCGCTTCTCCGGCAAGGAAGCCTCAGCCGCTTCTCCTGCACACGGAGAGCGTGCTAGCTGCTGAAACGTGAAGAAAGAAGCTGCAGAACACTGGCACTGAGCGTGCAGCTTTCCAGCGGAGAGAAAAAGCTACTTGAACACTCTGCAAGCCTTTCCACTCCCAAAAACATGCACATGGAAGGAGCTGCTGCAAAAGCGATGCTGTGCTCGCTGCTGCTCCTCCTGAAGCTCTGGCTGCTAAATCTGAGGCTTTCCTTCCAATTTCAAGCTGCAAAGCACTTGCTGAATTGCAGGGAACGTCCGGGAGGCATTTGCTGTGCTGGCACACTTTCTCCTTCCTAGACAGAGTGGAAAAGCTTTTCCCTGCCGTGTAGGCGACAAGAGACGCATTAGACGGGCATCCGGAGCTGTCCGAAGGTAAGCGCCTGTTGCCGGCCTCTTTCGGCACAAGCCCCCGCTCCGGAGCGCACCGCGGCCGGCCGGAGGCTCTCTGCCGGCGAAGGTGCCTCGTCTCCGGCAAGGAAGCCTCAGCCGCTTCTCCTGCACACGGAGAGCGTGCTAGGTGCTGAAACGTGAAGAAAGAAGCTGCAGAACACTGGCACTGAGCGTGCAGCTTTCCAGCGGAGAGAAAAAGCTACTTGAACACTCTGCAAGCCTTTCCACTCCCAAAAACATGCACATGGAAGGAGCTGCTGCAAAAGCGATGCTGTGCTCGCTGCTGCTCCTCCTGAAGCTCTGGCTGCTAAATCTGAGGCTTTCCTTCCAATTTCAAGCTGCAAAGCACTTGCTGAATTGCAGGGAAAGTCCGGGAGGCATTTGCTCTGCTGGCACACTTTCTCCTTCCTAGACAGAGTGGAAAAGCTTTTCCCTGCCGTGTAGGCGACAAGAGACGCATTAGACGGGCATCCGGAGCTGTCCGAAGGTAAGCGCCTGTTCCCGGCCTCTTTCGGCACAAGCCCCCGCTCCGGAGCGCACCGCGGCCGGCCGGAGGCTCTCTGCCGGCGAAGGTGCCTCGTCTCCGGCAAGGAAGCCTCAGCCGCTTCTCCTGCACACGGAGAGCGTGCTAGCTGCTGAAACGTGAAGAAAGAAGCTGCAGAACACTGGCACTGAGCGTGCAGCTTTCCAGCGGAGAGAAAAAGCTACTTGAACACTCTGCAAGCCTTTCCACTCCCAAAAACATGCACATGGAAGGAGCTGCTGCAAAAGCGATGCTGTGCTCGCTGCTGCTCCTCCTGAAGCTCTGGCTGCTAAATCTGAGGCTTTCCTTCCAATTTCAAGCTGCAAAGCACTTGCTGAATTGCAGGGAAAGTCCGGGAGGCATTTGCTGTGCTGGCACACTTTCTCCTTCCTAGACAGAGTGGAAAAGCTTTTCCCTGCCGTGTAGGCGACAAGAGACGCATTAGACGGGCATCCGGAGCTGTCCGAAGGTAAGCGCCTGTTCCCGGCCTCTTTCGGCACAAGCCCCCGCTCCGGAGCGCACCGCGGCCGGCCGGAGGCTCTCTGCCGGCGAAGGTGCCTCGTCTCCGGCAAGGAAGCCTCAGCCGCTTCTCCTGCACACGGAGAGCGTGCTAGGTGCTGAAACGTGAAGAAAGAAGCTGCAGAACACTGGCACTGAGCGTGCAGCTTTCCAGCGGAGAGAAAAAGCTACTTGAACACTCTGCAAGCCTTTCCACTCCCAAAAACATGCACATGGAAGGAGCTGCTGCAAAAGCGATGCTGTGCTCGCTGCTGCTCCTCCTGAAGCTCTGGCTGCTAAATCTGAGGCTTTCCTTCCAATTTCAAGCTGCAAAGCACTTGCTGAATTGCAGGGAAAGTCCGGGAGGCATTTGCTGTGCTGGCACACTTTCTCCTTCCTAGACAGAGTGGAAAAGCTTTTCCCTGCCGTGTAGGCGACAAGAGACGCATTAGACGGGCATCCGGAGCTGTCCGAAGGTAAGCGCCTGTTCCCGGCCTCTTTCGGCACAAGCCCCCGCTCCGGAGCGCACCGCGGCCGGCCGGAGGCTCTCTGCCGGCGAAGGTGCCTCGTCTCCGGCAAGGAAGCCTCAGCCGCTTCTCCTGCACACGGAGAGCGTGCTAGGTGCTGAAACGTGAAGAAAGAAGCTGCAGAACACTGGCACTGAGCGTGCAGCTTTCCAGCGGAGAGAAAAAGCTACTTGAACACTCTGCAAGCCTTTCCACTCCCAAAAACATGCACATGGAAGGAGCTGCTGCAAAAGCGATGCTGTGCTCGCTGCTGCTCCTCCTGAAGCTCTGGCTGCTAAATCTGAGGCTTTCCTTCCAATTTCAAGCTGCAAAGCACTTGCTGAATTGCAGGGAAAGTCCGGGAGGCATTTGCTCTGCTGGCACACTTTCTCCTTCCTAGACAGAGTGGAAAAGCTTTTCCCTGCCGTGTAGGCGACAAGAGACGCATTAGACGGGCATCCGGAGCTGTCCGAAGGTAAGCGCCTGTTCCCGGCCTCTTTCGGCACAAGCCCCCGCTCCGGAGCGCACCGCGGCCGGCCGGAGGCTCTCTGCCGGCGAAGGTGCCTCGTCTCCGGCAAGGAAGCCTCAGCCGCTTCTCCTGCACACGGAGAGCGTGCTAGCTGCTGAAACGTGAAGAAAGAAGCTGCAGAACACTGGCACTGAGCGTGCAGCTTTCCAGCGGAGAGAAAAAGCTACTTGAACACTCTGCAAGCCTTTCCACTCCCAAAAACATGCACATGGAAGGAGCTGCTGCAAAAGCGATGCTGTGCTCGCTGCTGCTCCTCCTGAAGCTCTGGCTGCTAAATCTGAGGCTTTCCTTCCAATTTCAAGCTGCAAAGCACTTGCTGAATTGCAGGGAAAGTCCGGGAGGCATTTGCTCTGCTGGCACACTTTCTCCTTCCTAGACAGAGTGGAAAAGCTTTTCCCTGCCGTGTAGGCGACAAGAGACGCATTAGACGGGCATCCGGAGCTGTCCGAAGGTAAGCGCCTGTTCCCGGCCTCTTTCGGCACAAGCCCCCGCTCCGGAGCGCACCGCGGCCGGCCGGAGGCTCTCTGCCGGCGAAGGTGCCTCGTCTCCGGCAAGGAAGCCTCAGCCGCTTCTCCTGCACACGGAGAGCGTGCTAGCTGCTGAAACGTGAAGAAAGAAGCTGCAGAACACTGGCACTGAGCGTGCAGCTTTCCAGCGGAGAGAAAAAGCTACTTGAACACTCTGCAAGCCTTTCCACTCCCAAAAACATGCACATGGAAGGAGCTGCTGCAAAAGCGATGCTGTGCTCGCTGCTGCTCCTCCTGAAGCTCTGGCTGCTAAATCTGAGGCTTTCCTTCCAATTTCAAGCTGCAAAGCACTTGCTGAATTGCAGGGAAAGTCCGGGAGGCATTTGCTGTGCTGGCACACTTTCTCCTTCCTAGACAGAGTGGAAAAGCTTTTCCCTGCCGTGTAGGCGACAAGAGACGCATTAGACGGGCATCCGGAGCTGTCCGAAGGTAAGCGCCTGTTCCCGGCCTCTTTCGGCACAAGCCCCCGCTCCGGAGCGCACCGCGGCCGGCCGGAGGCTCTCTGCCGGCGAAGGTGCCTCGTCTCCGGCAAGGAAGCCTCAGCCGCTTCTCCTGCACACGGAGAGCGTGCTAGCTGCTGAAACGTGAAGAAAGAAGCTGCAGAACACTGGCACTGAGCGTGCAGCTTTCCAGCGGAGAGAAAAAGCTACTTGAACACTCTGCAAGCCTTTCCACTCCCAAAAACATGCACATGGAAGGAGCTGCTGCAAAAGCGATGCTGTGCTCGCTGCTGCTCCTCCTGAAGCTCTGGCTGCTAAATCTGAGGCTTTCCTTCCAATTTCAAGCTGCAAAGCACTTGCTGAATTGCAGGGAAAGTCCGGGAGGCATTTGCTCTGCTGGCACACTTTCTCCTTCCTAGACAGAGTGGAAAAGCTTTTCCCTGCCGTGTAGGCGACAAGAGACGCATTAGACGGGCATCCGGAGCTGTCCGAAGGTAAGCGCCTGTTCCCGGCCTCTTTCGGCACAAGCCCCCGCTCCGGAGCGCACCGCGGCCGGCCGGAGGCTCTCTGCCGGCGAAGGTGCCTCGTCTCCGGCAAGGAAGCCTCAGCCGCTTCTCCTGCACACGGAGAGCGTGCTAGGTGCTGAAACGTGAAGAAAGAAGCTGCAGAACACTGGCACTGAGCGTGCAGCTTTCCAGCGGAGAGAAAAAGCTACTTGAACACTCTGCAAGCCTTTCCACTCCCAAAAACATGCACATGGAAGGAGCTGCTGCAAAAGCGATGCTGTGCTCGCTGCTGCTCCTCCTGAAGCTCTGGCTGCTAAATCTGAGGCTTTCCTTCCAATTTCAAGCTGCAAAGCACTTGCTGAATTGCAGGGAAAGTCCGGGAGGCATTTGCTCTGCTGGCACACTTTCTCCTTCCTAGACAGAGTGGAAAAGCTTTTCCCTGCCGTGTAGGCGACAAGAGACGCATTAGACGGGCATCCGGAGCTGTCCGAAGGTAAGCGCCTGTTCCCGGCCTCTTTCGGCACAAGCCCCCGCTCCGGAGCGCACCGCGGCCGGCCGGAGGCTCTCTGCCGGCGAAGGTGCCTCGTCTCCGGCAAGGAAGCCTCAGCCGCTTCTCCTGCACACGGAGAGCGTGCTAGCTGCTGAAACGTGAAGAAAGAAGCTGCAGAACACTGGCACTGAGCGTGCAGCTTTCCAGCGGAGAGAAAAAGCTACTTGAACACTCTGCAAGCCTTTCCACTCCCAAAAACATGCACATGGAAGGAGCTGCTGCAAAAGCGATGCTGTGCTCGCTGCTGCTCCTCCTGAAGCTCTGGCTGCTAAATCTGAGGCTTTCCTTCCAATTTCAAGCTGCAAAGCACTTGCTGAATTGCAGGGAACGTCCGGGAGGCATTTGCTGTGCTGGCACACTTTCTCCTTCCTAGACAGAGTGGAAAAGCTTTTCCCTGCCGTGTAGGCGACAAGAGACGCATTAGACGGGCATCCGGAGCTGTCCGAAGGTAAGCGCCTGTTCCCGGCCTCTTTCGGCACAAGCCCCCGCTCCGGAGCGCACCGCGGCCGGCCGGAGGCTCTCTGCCGGCGAAGGTGCCGCTTCTCCGGCAAGGAAGCCTCAGCCGCTTCTCCTGCACACGGAGAGCGTGCTAGGTGCTGAAACGTGAAGAAAGAAGCTGCAGAACACTGGCACTGAGCGTGCAGCTTTCCAGCGGAGAGAAAAAGCTACTTGAACACTCTGCAAGCCTTTCCACTCCCAAAAACATGCACATGGAAGGAGCTGCTGCAAAAGCGATGCTGTGCTCGCTGCTGCTCCTCCTGAAGCTCTGGCTGCTAAATCTGAGGCTTTCCTTCCAATTTCAAGCTGCAAAGCACTTGCTGAATTGCAGGGAAAGTCCGGGAGGCATTTGCTCTGCTGGCACACTTTCTCCTTCCTAGACAGAGTGGAAAAGCTTTTCCCTGCCGTGTAGGCGACAAGAGACGCATTAGACGGGCATCCGGAGCTGTCCGAAGGTAAGCGCCTGTTCCCGGCCTCTTTCGGCACAAGCCCCCGCTCCGGAGCGCACCGCGGCCGGCCGGAGGCTCTCTGCCGGCGAAGGTGCCTCGTCTCCGGCAAGGAAGCCTCAGCCGCTTCTCCTGCACACGGAGAGCGTGCTAGCTGCTGAAACGTGAAGAAAGAAGCTGCAGAACACTGGCACTGAGCGTGCAGCTTTCCAGCGGAGAGAAAAAGCTACTTGAACACTCTGCAAGCCTTTCCACTCCCAAAAACATGCACATGGAAAGAGCTGCTGCAAAAGCGATGCTGTGCTCGCTGCTGCTCCTCCTGAAGCTCTGGCTGCTAAATCTGAGGCTTTCCTTCCAATTTCAAGCTGCAAAGCACTTGCTGAATTGCAGGGAAAGTCCGGGAGGCATTTGCTCTGCTGGCACACTTTCTCCTTCCTAGACAGAGTGGAAAAGCTTTTCCCTGCCGTGTAGGCGACAAGAGACGCATTAGACGGGCATCCGGAGCTGTCCAAAGGTAAGCGCCTGTTCCCGGCCTCTTTCGGCACAAGCCCCCGCTCCGGAGCGCACCGCGGCCGGCCGGAGGCTCTCTGCCGGCGAAGGTGCCTCGTCTCCGGCAAGGAAGCCTCAGCCGCTTCTCCTGCACACGGAGAGCGTGCTAGCTGCTGAAACGTGAAGAAAGAAGCTGCAGAACACTGGCACTGAGCGTGCAGCTTTCCAGCGGAGAGAAAAAGCTACTTGAACACTCTGCAAGCCTTTCCACTCCCAAAAACATGCACATGGAAGGAGCTGCTGCAAAAGCGATGCTGTGCTCGCTGCTGCTCCTCCTGAAGCTCTGGCTGCTAAATCTGAGGCTTTCCTTCCAATTTCAAGCTGCAAAGCACTTGCTGAATTGCAGGGAAAGTCCGGGAGGCATTTGCTCTGCTGGCACACTTTCTCCTTCCTAGACAGAGTGGAAAAGCTTTTCCCTGCCGTGTAGGCGACAAGAGACGCATTAGACGGGCATCCGGAGCTGTCCGAAGGTAAGCGCCTGTTCCCGGCCTCTTTCGGCACAAGCCCCCGCTCCGGAGCGCACCGCGGCCGGCCGGAGGCTCTCTGCCGGCGAAGGTGCCTCGTCTCCGGCAAGGAAGCCTCAGCCGCTTCTCCTGCACACGGAGAGCGTGCTAGCTGCTGAAACGTGAAGAAAGAAGCTGCAGAACACTGGCACTGAGCCTGCAGCTTTCCAGCGGAGAGAAAAAGCTACTTGAACACTCTGCAAGCCTTTCCACTCCCAAAAACATGCACATGGAAGGAGCTGCTGCAAAAGCGATGCTGTGCTCGCTGCTGCTCCTCCTGAAGCTCTGGCTGCTAAATCTGAGGCTTTCCTTCCAATTTCAAGCTGCAAAGCACTTGCTGAATTGCAGGGAACGTCCGGGAGGCATTTGCTCTGCTGGCACACTTTCTCCTTCCTAGACAGAGTGGAAAAGCTTTTCCCTGCCGTGTAGGCGACAAGAGACGCATTAGACGGGCATCCGGAGCTGTCCGAAGGTAAGCGCCTCTTCCCGGCCTCTTTCGGCACAAGCCCCCGCTCCGGAGCGCACCGCGGCCGGCCGGAGGCTCTCTGCCGGCGAAGGTGCCTCGTCTCCGGCAAGGAAGCCTCAGCCGCTTCTCCTGCACACGGAGAGCGTGCTAGCTGCTGAAACGTGAAGAAAGAAGCTGCAGAACACTGGCACTGAGCGTGCAGCTTTCCAGCGGAGAGAAAAAGCTACTTGAACACTCTGCAAGCCTTTCCACTCCCAAAAACATGCACATGGAAGGAGCTGCTGCAAAAGCGATGCTGTGCTCGCTGCTGCTCCTCCTGAAGCTCTGGCTGCTAAATCTGAGGCTTTCCTTCCAATTTCAAGCTGCAAAGCACTTGCTGAATTGCAGGGAAAGTCCGGGAGGCATTTGCTCTGCTGGCACACTTTCTCCTTCCTAGACAGAGTGGAAAAGCTTTTCCCTGCCGTGTAGGCGACAAGAGACGCATTAGACGGGCATCCGGAGCTGTCCGAAGGTAAGCGCCTGTTCCCGGCCTCTTTCGGCACAAGCCCCCGCTCCGGAGCGCACCGCGGCCGGCCGGAGGCTCTCTGCCGGCGAAGGTGCCTCGTCTCCGGCAAGGAAGCCTCAGCCGCTTCTCCTGCACACGGAGAGCGTGCTAGCTGCTGAAACGTGAAGAAAGAAGCTGCAGAACACTGGCACTGAGCGTGCAGCTTTCCAGCGGAGAGAAAAAGCTACTTGAACACTCTGCAAGCCTTTCCACTCCCAAAAACATGCACATGGAAGGAGCTGCTGCAAAAGCGATGCTGTGCTCGCTGCTGCTCCTCCTGAAGCTCTGGCTGCTAAATCTGAGGCTTTCCTTCCAATTTCAAGCTGCAAAGCACTTGCTGAATTGCAGGGAAAGTCCGGGAGGCATTTGCTCTGCTGGCACACTTTCTCCTTCCTAGACAGAGTGGAAAAGCTTTTCCCTGCCGTGTAGGCGACAAGAGACGCATTAGACGGGCATCCGGAGCTGTCCGAAGGTAAGCGCCTGTTCCCGGCCTCTTTCGGCACAAGCCCCCGCTCCGGAGCGCACCGCGGCCGGCCGGAGGCTCTCTGCCGGCGAAGGTGCCGCTTCTCCGGCAAGGAAGCCTCAGCCGCTTCTCCTGCACACGGAGAGCGTGCTAGCTGCTGAAACGTGAAGAAAGAAGCTGCAGAACACTGGCACTGAGCGTGCAGCTTTCCAGCGGAGAGAAAAAGCTACTTGAACACTCTGCAAGCCTTTCCACTCCCAAAAACATGCACATGGAAGGAGCTGCTGCAAAAGCGATGCTGTGCTCGCTGCTGCTCCTCCTGAAGCTCTGGCTGCTAAATCTGAGGCTTTCCTTCCAATTTCAAGCTGCAAAGCACTTGCTGAATTGCAGGGAAAGTCCGGGAGGCATTTGCTCTGCTGGCACACTTTCTCCTTCCTAGACAGAGTGGAAAAGCTTTTCCCTGCCGTGTAGGCGACAAGAGACGCATTAGACGGGCATCCGGAGCTGTCCGAAGGTAAGCGCCTGTTCCCGGCCTCTTTCGGCACAAGCCCCCGCTCCGGAGCGCACCGCGGCCGGCCGGAGGCTCTCTGCCGGCGAAGGTGCCTCGTCTCCGGCAAGGAAGCCTCAGCCGCTTCTCCTGCACACGGAGAGCGTGCTAGCTGCTGAAACGTGAAGAAAGAAGCTGCAGAACACTGGCACTGAGCCTGCAGCTTTCCAGCGGAGAGAAAAAGCTACTTGAACACTCTGCAAGCCTTTCCACTCCCAAAAACATGCACATGGAAGGAGCTGCTGCAAAAGCGATGCTGTGCTCGCTGCTGCTCCTCCTGAAGCTCTGGCTGCTAAATCTGAGGCTTTCCTTCCAATTTCAAGCTGCAAAGCACTTGCTGAATTGCAGGGAAAGTCCGGGAGGCATTTGCTCTGCTGGCACACTTTCTCCTTCCTAGACAGAGTGGAAAAGCTTTTCCCTGCCGTGTAGGCGACAAGAGACGCATTAGACGGGCATCCGGAGCTGTCCGAAGGTAAGCGCCTCTTCCCGGCCTCTTTCGGCACAAGCCCCCGCTCCGGAGCGCACCGCGGCCGGCCGGAGGCTCTCTGCCGGCGAAGGTGCCTCGTCTCCGGCAAGGAAGCCTCAGCCGCTTCTCCTGCACACGGAGAGCGTGCTAGCTGCTGAAACGTGAAGAAAGAAGCTGCAGAACACTGGCACTGAGCGTGCAGCTTTCCAGCGGAGAGAAAAAGCTACTTGAACACTCTGCAAGCCTTTCCACTCCCAAAAACATGCACATGGAAGGAGCTGCTGCAAAAGCGATGCTGTGCTCGCTGCTGCTCCTCCTGAAGCTCTGGCTGCTAAATCTGAGGCTTTCCTTCCAATTTCAAGCTGCAAAGCACTTGCTGAATTGCAGGGAAAGTCCGGGAGGCATTTGCTCTGCTGGCACACTTTCTCCTTCCTAGACAGAGTGGAAAAGCTTTTCCCTGCCGTGTAGGCGACAAGAGACGCATTAGACGGGCATCCGGAGCTGTCCGAAGGTAAGCGCCTGTTCCCGGCCTCTTTCGGCACAAGCCCCCGCTCCGGAGCGCACCGCGGCCGGCCATAGGCTCTCTGCCGGCGAAGGTGCCTCGTCTCCGGCAAGGAAGCCTCAGCCGCTTCTCCTGCACACGGAGAGCGTGCTAGCTGCTGAAACGTGAAGAAAGAAGCTGCAGAACACTGGCACTGAGCGTGCAGCTTTCCAGCGGAGAGAAAAAGCTACTTGAACACTCTGCAAGCCTTTCCACTCCCAAAAACATGCACATGGAAGGAGCTGCTGCAAAAGCGATGCTGTGCTCGCTGCTGCTCCTCCTGAAGCTCTGGCTGCTAAATCTGAGGCTTTCCTTCCAATTTCAAGCTGCAAAGCACTTGCTGAATTGCAGGGAAAGTCCGGGAGGCATTTGCTCTGCTGGCACACTTTCTCCTTCCTAGACAGAGTGGAAAAGCTTTTCCCTGCCGTGTAGGCGACAAGAGACGCATTAGACGGGCATCCGGAGCTGTCCGAAGGTAAGCGCCTGTTCCCGGCCTCTTTCGGCACAAGCCCCCGCTCCGGAGCGCACCGCGGCCGGCCGGAGGCTCTCTGCCGGCGAAGGTGCCGCTTCTCCGGCAAGGAAGCCTCAGCCGCTTCTCCTGCACACGGAGAGCGTGCTAGCTGCTGAAACGTGAAGAAAGAAGCTGCAGAACACTGGCACTGAGCGTGCAGCTTTCCAGCGGAGAGAAAAAGCTACTTGAACACTCTGCAAGCCTTTCCACTCCCAAAAACATGCACATGGAAGGAGCTGCTGCAAAAGCGATGCTGTGCTCGCTGCTGCTCCTCCTGAAGCTCTGGCTGCTAAATCTGAGGCTTTCCTTCCAATTTCAAGCTGCAAAGCACTTGCTGAATTGCAGGGAACGTCCGGGAGGCATTTGCTCTGCTGGCACACTTTCTCCTTCCTAGACAGAGTGGAAAAGCTTTTCCCTGCCGTGTAGGCGACAAGAGACGCATTAGACGGGCATCCGGAGCTGTCCGAAGGTAAGCGCCTCTTCCCGGCCTCTTTCGGCACAAGCCCCCGCTCCGGAGCGCACCGCGGCCGGCCATAGGCTCTCTGCCGGCGAAGGTGCCGCTTCTCCGGCAAGGAAGCCTCAGCCGCTTCTCCTGCACACGGAGAGCGTGCAAGCTGCTGAAACGTGAATAAAGAAGCTGCAGAACACTGGCACTGAGCCTGCAGCTTTCCAGCGGAGAGAAAAAGCTACTTGAACACTCTGCAAGCCTTTCCACTCCCAAAAACATGCACATGGAAGGAGCTGCTGCAAAAGCGATGCTGTGCTCGCTGCTGCTCCTCCTGAAACTCTGGCTGCTAAATCTGAGGCTTTCCTTCCAATTTCAAGCTGCAAAGCACTTGCTGAATTGCAGGGAAAGTCCGGGAGGCATTTGCTCTGCTGGCACACTTTCTCCTTCCTAGACAGAGTGGAAAAGCTTTTCCCTGCCGTGTAGGCGACAAGAGACGCATTAGACGGGCATCCGGAGCTGTCCGAAGGTAAGCGCCTGTTCCCGGCCTCTTTCGGCACAAGCCCCCGCTCCGGAGCGCACCGCGGCCGGCCGGAGGCTCTCTGCCGGCGAAGGTGCCTCGTCTCCGGCAAGGAAGCCTCAGCCGCTTCTCCTGCACACGGAGAGCGTGCTAGCTGCTGAAACGTGAAGAAAGAAGCTGCAGAACACTGGCACTGAGCGTGCAGCTTTCCAGCGGAGAGAAAAAGCTACTTGAACACTCTGCAAGCCTTTCCACTCCCAAAAACATGCACATGGAAGGAGCTGCTGCAAAAGCGATGCTGTGCTCGCTGCTGCTCCTCCTGAAGCTCTGGCTGCTAAATCTGAGGCTTTCCTTCCAATTTCAAGCTGCAAAGCACTTGCTGAATTGCAGGGAAAGTCCGGGAGGCATTTGCTCTGCTGGCACACTTTCTCCTTCCTAGACAGAGTGGAAAAGCTTTTCCCTGCCGTGTAGGCGACAAGAGACGCATTAGACGGGCATCCGGAGCTGTCCGAAGGTAAGCGCCTGTTCCCGGCCTCTTTCGGCACAAGCCCCCGCTCCGGAGCGCACCGCGGCCGGCCGGAGGCTCTCTGCCGGCGAAGGTGCCTCGTCTCCGGCAAGGAAGCCTCAGCCGCTTCTCCTGCACACGGAGAGCGTGCTAGCTGCTGAAACGTGAAGAAAGAAGCTGCAGAACACTGGCACTGAGCCTGCAGCTTTCCAGCGGAGAGAAAAAGCTACTTGAACACTCTGCAAGCCTTTCCACTCCCAAAAACATGCACATGGAAGGAGCTGCTGCAAAAGCGATGCTGTGCTCGCTGCTGCTCCTCCTGAAGCTCTGGCTGCTAAATCTGAGGCTTTCCTTCCAATTTCAAGCTGCAAAGCACTTGCTGAATTGCAGGGAACGTCCGGGAGGCATTTGCTCTGCTGGCACACTTTCTCCTTCCTAGACAGAGTGGAAAAGCTTTTCCCTGCCGTGTAGGCGACAAGAGACGCATTAGACGGGCATCCGGAGCTGTCCGAAGGTAAGCGCCTGTTCCCGGCCTCTTTCGGCACAAGCCCCCGCTCCGGAGCGCACCGCGGCCGGCCGGAGGCTCTCTGCCGGCGAAGGTGCCTCGTCTCCGGCAAGGAAGCCTCAGCCGCTTCTCCTGCACACGGAGAGCGTGCTAGCTGCTGAAACGTGAAGAAAGAAGCTGCAGAACACTGGCACTGAGCGTGCAGCTTTCCAGCGGAGAGAAAAAGCTACTTGAACACTCTGCAAGCCTTTCCACTCCCAAAAACATGCACATGGAAGGAGCTGCTGCAAAAGCGATGCTGTGCTCGCTGCTGCTCCTCCTGAAGCTCTGGCTGCTAAATCTGAGGCTTTCCTTCCAATTTCAAGCTGCAAAGCACTTGCTGAATTGCAGGGAAAGTCCGGGAGGCATTTGCTCTGCTGGCACACTTTCTCCTTCCTAGACAGAGTGGAAAAGCTTTTCCCTGCCGTGTAGGCGACAAGAGACGCATTAGACGGGCATCCGGAGCTGTCCGAAGGTAAGCGCCTGTTCCCGGCCTCTTTCGGCACAAGCCCCCGCTCCGGAGCGCACCGCGGCCGGCCGGAGGCTCTCTGCCGGCGAAGGTGCCTCGTCTCCGGCAAGGAAGCCTCAGCCGCTTCTCCTGCACACGGAGAGCGTGCTAGCTGCTGAAACGTGAAGAAAGAAGCTGCAGAACACTGGCACTGAGCGTGCAGCTTTCCAGCGGAGAGAAAAAGCTACTTGAACACTCTGCAAGCCTTTCCACTCCCAAAAACATGCACATGGAAGGAGCTGCTGCAAAAGCGATGCTGTGCTCGCTGCTGCTCCTCCTGAAGCTCTGGCTGCTAAATCTGAGGCTTTCCTTCCAATTTCAAGCTGCAAAGCACTTGCTGAATTGCAGGGAAAGTCCGGGAGGCATTTGCTGTGCTGGCACACTTTCTCCTTCCTAGACAGAGTGGAAAAGCTTTTCCCTGCCGTGTAGGCGACAAGAGACGCATTAGACGGGCATCCGGAGCTGTCCGAAGGTAAGCGCCTGTTCCCGGCCTCTTTCGGCACAAGCCCCCGCTCCGGAGCGCACCGCGGCCGGCCGGAGGCTCTCTGCCGGCGAAGGTGCCGCTTCTCCGGCAAGGAAGCCTCAGCCGCTTCTCCTGCACACGGAGAGCGTGCTAGCTGCTGAAACGTGAAGAAAGAAGCTGCAGAACACTGGCACTGAGCCTGCAGCTTTCCAGCGGAGAGAAAAAGCTACTTGAACACTCTGCAAGCCTTTCCACTCCCAAAAACATGCACATGGAAGGAGCTGCTGCAAAAGCGATGCTGTGCTCGCTGCTGCTCCTCCTGAAGCTCTGGCTGCTAAATCTGAGGCTTTCCTTCCAATTTCAAGCTGCAAAGCACTTGCTGAATTGCAGGGAAAGTCCGGGAGGCATTTGCTCTGCTGGCACACTTTCTCCTTCCTAGACAGAGTGGAAAAGCTTTTCCCTGCCGTGTAGGCGACAAGAGACGCATTAGACGGGCATCCGGAGCTGTCCGAAGGTAAGCGCCTGTTCCCGGCCTCTTTCGGCACAAGCCCCCGCTCCGGAGCGCACCGCGGCCGGCCGGAGGCTCTCTGCCGGCGAAGGTGCCTCGTCTCCGGCAAGGAAGCCTCAGCCGCTTCTCCTGCACACGGAGAGCGTGCTAGCTGCTGAAACGTGAAGAAAGAAGCTGCAGAACACTGGCACTGAGCGTGCAGCTTTCCAGCGGAGAGAAAAAGCTACTTGAACACTCTGCAAGCCTTTCCACTCCCAAAAACATGCACATGGAAGGAGCTGCTGCAAAAGCGATGCTGTGCTCGCTGCTGCTCCTCCTGAAGCTCTGGCTGCTAAATCTGAGGCTTTCCTTCCAATTTCAAGCTGCAAAGCACTTGCTGAATTGCAGGGAAAGTCCGGGAGGCATTTGCTCTGCTGGCACACTTTCTCCTTCCTAGACAGAGTGGAAAAGCTTTTCCCTGCCGTGTAGGCGACAAGAGACGCATTAGACGGGCATCCGGAGCTGTCCGAAGGTAAGCGCCTGTTCCCGGCCTCTTTCGGCACAAGCCCCCGCTCCGGAGCGCACCGCGGCCGGCCGGAGGCTCTCTGCCGGCGAAGGTGCCTCGTCTCCGGCAAGGAAGCCTCAGCCGCTTCTCCTGCACACGGAGAGCGTGCTAGGTGCTGAAACGTGAAGAAAGAAGCTGCAGAACACTGGCACTGAGCCTGCAGCTTTCCAGCGGAGAGAAAAAGCTACTTGAACACTCTGCAAGCCTTTCCACTCCCAAAAACATGCACATGGAAGGAGCTGCTGCAAAAGCGATGCTGTGCTCGCTGCTGCTCCTCCTGAAGCTCTGGCTGCTAAATCTGAGGCTTTCCTTCCAATTTCAAGCTGCAAAGCACTTGCTGAATTGCAGGGAACGTCCGGGAGGCATTTGCTCTGCTGGCACACTTTCTCCTTCCTAGACAGAGTGGAAAAGCTTTTCCCTGCCGTGTAGGCGACAAGAGACGCATTAGACGGGCATCCGGAGCTGTCCGAAGGTAAGCGCCTGTTCCCGGCCTCTTTCGGCACAAGCCCCCGCTCCGGAGCGCACCGCGGCCGGCCGGAGGCTCTCTGCCGGCGAAGGTGCCTCGTCTCCGGCAAGGAAGCCTCAGCCGCTTCTCCTGCACACGGAGAGCGTGCTAGCTGCTGAAACGTGAAGAAAGAAGCTGCAGAACACTGGCACTGAGCGTGCAGCTTTCCAGCGGAGAGAAAAAGCTACTTGAACACTCTGCAAGCCTTTCCACTCCCAAAAACATGCACATGGAAGGAGCTGCTGCAAAAGCGATGCTGTGCTCGCTGCTGCTCCTCCTGAAGCTCTGGCTGCTAAATCTGAGGCTTTCCTTCCAATTTCAAGCTGCAAAGCACTTGCTGAATTGCAGGGAAAGTCCGGGAGGCATTTGCTGTGCTGGCACACTTTCTCCTTCCTAGACAGAGTGGAAAAGCTTTTCCCTGCCGTGTAGGCGACAAGAGACGCATTAGACGGGCATCCGGAGCTGTCCGAAGGTAAGCGCCTGTTCCCGGCCTCTTTCGGCACAAGCCCCCGCTCCGGAGCGCACCGCGGCCGGCCGGAGGCTCTCTGCCGGCGAAGGTGCCGCTTCTCCGGCAAGGAAGCCTCAGCCGCTTCTCCTGCACACGGAGAGCGTGCTAGCTGCTGAAACGTGAAGAAAGAAGCTGCAGAACACTGGCACTGAGCGTGCAGCTTTCCAGCGGAGAGAAAAAGCTACTTGAACACTCTGCAAGCCTTTCCACTCCCAAAAACATGCACATGGAAGGAGCTGCTGCAAAAGCGATGCTGTGCTCGCTGCTGCTCCTCCTGAAGCTCTGGCTGCTAAATCTGAGGCTTTCCTTCCAATTTCAAGCTGCAAAGCACTTGCTGAATTGCAGGGAAAGTCCGGGAGGCATTTGCTCTGCTGGCACACTTTCTCCTTCCTAGACAGAGTGGAAAAGCTTTTCCCTGCCGTGTAGGCGACAAGAGACGCATTAGACGGGCATCCGGAGCTGTCCGAAGGTAAGCGCCTGTTCCCGGCCTCTTTCGGCACAAGCCCCCGCTCCGGAGCGCACCGCGGCCGGCCGGAGGCTCTCTGCCGGCGAAGGTGCCTCGTCTCCGGCAAGGAAGCCTCAGCCGCTTCTCCTGCACACGGAGAGCGTGCTAGCTGCTGAAACGTGAAGAAAGAAGCTGCAGAACACTGGCACTGAGCGTGCAGCTTTCCAGCGGAGAGAAAAAGCTACTTGAACACTCTGCAAGCCTTTCCACTCCCAAAAACATGCACATGGAAGGAGCTGCTGCAAAAGCGATGCTGTGCTCGCTGCTGCTCCTCCTGAAGCTCTGGCTGCTAAATCTGAGGCTTTCCTTCCAATTTCAAGCTGCAAAGCACTTGCTGAATTGCAGGGAAAGTCCGGGAGGCATTTGCTCTGCTGGCACACTTTCTCCTTCCTAGACAGAGTGGAAAAGCTTTTCCCTGCCGTGTAGGCGACAAGAGACGCATTAGACGGGCATCCGGAGCTGTCCGAAGGTAAGCGCCTGTTCCCGGCCTCTTTCGGCACAAGCCCCCGCTCCGGAGCGCACCGCGGCCGGCCGGAGGCTCTCTGCCGGCGAAGGTGCCGCTTCTCCGGCAAGGAAGCCTCAGCCGCTTCTCCTGCACACGGAGAGCGTGCTAGCTGCTGAAACGTGAAGAAAGAAGCTGCAGAACACTGGCACTGAGCCTGCAGCTTTCCAGCGGAGAGAAAAAGCTACTTGAACACTCTGCAAGCCTTTCCACTCCCAAAAACATGCACATGGAAGGAGCTGCTGCAAAAGCGATGCTGTGCTCGCTGCTGCTCCTCCTGAAGCTCTGGCTGCTAAATCTGAGGCTTTCCTTCCAATTTCAAGCTGCAAAGCACTTGCTGAATTGCAGGGAAAGTCCGGGAGGCATTTGCTGTGCTGGCACACTTTCTCCTTCCTAGACAGAGTGGAAAAGCTTTTCCCTGCCGTGTAGGCGACAAGAGACGCATTAGACGGGCATCCGGAGCTGTCCGAAGGTAAGCGCCTCTTCCCGGCCTCTTTCGGCACAAGCCCCCGCTCCGGAGCGCACCGCGGCCGGCCGGAGGCTCTCTGCCGGCGAAGGTGCCTCGTCTCCGGCAAGGAAGCCTCAGCCGCTTCTCCTGCACACGGAGAGCGTGCTAGCTGCTGAAACGTGAAGAAAGAAGCTGCAGAACACTGGCACTGAGCCTGCAGCTTTCCAGCGGAGAGAAAAAGCTACTTGAACACTCTGCAAGCCTTTCCACTCCCAAAAACATGCACATGGAAGGAGCTGCTGCAAAAGCGATGCTGTGCTCGCTGCTGCTCCTCCTGAAGCTCTGGCTGCTAAATCTGAGGCTTTCCTTCCAATTTCAAGCTGCAAAGCACTTGCTGAATTGCAGGGAAAGTCCGGGAGGCATTTGCTCTGCTGGCACACTTTCTCCTTCCTAGACAGAGTGGAAAAGCTTTTCCCTGCCGTGTAGGCGACAAGAGACGCATTAGACGGGCATCCGGAGCTGTCCGAAGGTAAGCGCCTGTTGCCGGCCTCTTTCGGCACAAGCCCCCGCTCCGGAGCGCACCGCGGCCGGCCGGAGGCTCTCTGCCGGCGAAGGTGCCGCTTCTCCGGCAAGGAAGCCTCAGCCGCTTCTCCTGCACACGGAGAGCGTGCTAGCTGCTGAAACGTGAAGAAAGAAGCTGCAGAACACTGGCACTGAGCGTGCAGCTTTCCAGCGGAGAGAAAAAGCTACTTGAACACTCTGCAAGCCTTTCCACTCCCAAAAACATGCACATGGAAGGAGCTGCTGCAAAAGCGATGCTGTGCTCGCTGCTGCTCCTCCTGAAGCTCTGGCTGCTAAATCTGAGGCTTTCCTTCCAATTTCAAGCTGCAAAGCACTTGCTGAATTGCAGGGAAAGTCCGGGAGGCATTTGCTCTGCTGGCACACTTTCTCCTTCCTAGACAGAGTGGAAAAGCTTTTCCCTGCCGTGTAGGCGACAAGAGACGCATTAGACGGGCATCCGGAGCTGTCCGAAGGTAAGCGCCTGTTCCCGGCCTCTTTCGGCACAAGCCCCCGCTCCGGAGCGCACCGCGGCCGGCCGGAGGCTCTCTGCCGGCGAAGGTGCCGCTTCTCCGGCAAGGAAGCCTCAGCCGCTTCTCCTGCACACGGAGAGCGTGCTAGCTGCTGAAACGTGAAGAAAGAAGCTGCAGAACACTGGCACTGAGCGTGCAGCTTTCCAGCGGAGAGAAAAAGCTACTTGAACACTCTGCAAGCCTTTCCACTCCCAAAAACATGCACATGGAAGGAGCTGCTGCAAAAGCGATGCTGTGCTCGCTGCTGCTCCTCCTGAAGCTCTGGCTGCTAAATCTGAGGCTTTCCTTCCAATTTCAAGCTGCAAAGCACTTGCTGAATTGCAGGGAACGTCCGGGAGGCATTTGCTCTGCTGGCACACTTTCTCCTTCCTAGACAGAGTGGAAAAGCTTTTCCCTGCCGTGTAGGCGACAAGAGACGCATTAGACGGGCATCCGGAGCTGTCCGAAGGTAAGCGCCTCTTCCCGGCCTCTTTCGGCACAAGCCCCCGCTCCGGAGCGCACCGCGGCCGGCCATAGGCTCTCTGCCGGCGAAGGTGCCGCTTCTCCGGCAAGGAAGCCTCAGCCGCTTCTCCTGCACACGGAGAGCGTGCAAGCTGCTGAAACGTGAATAAAGAAGCTGCAGAACACTGGCACTGAGCCTGCAGCTTTCCAGCGGAGAGAAAAAGCTACTTGAACACTCTGCAAGCCTTTCCACTCCCAAAAACATGCACATGGAAGGAGCTGCTGCAAAAGCGATGCTGTGCTCGCTGCTGCTCCTCCTGAAACTCTGGCTGCTAAATCTGAGGCTTTCCTTCCAATTTCAAGCTGCAAAGCACTTGCTGAATTGCAGGGAAAGTCCGGGAGGCATTTGCTCTGCTGGCACACTTTCTCCTTCCTAGACAGAGTGGAAAAGCTTTTCCCTGCCGTGTAGGCGACAAGAGACGCATTAGACGGGCATCCGGAGCTGTCCGAAGGTAAGCGCCTGTTCCCGGCCTCTTTCGGCACAAGCCCCCGCTCCGGAGCGCACCGCGGCCGGCCGGAGGCTCTCTGCCGGCGAAGGTGCCTCGTCTCCGGCAAGGAAGCCTCAGCCGCTTCTCCTGCACACGGAGAGCGTGCTAGCTGCTGAAACGTGAAGAAAGAAGCTGCAGAACACTGGCACTGAGCGTGCAGCTTTCCAGCGGAGAGAAAAAGCTACTTGAACACTCTGCAAGCCTTTCCACTCCCAAAAACATGCACATGGAAGGAGCTGCTGCAAAAGCGATGCTGTGCTCGCTGCTGCTCCTCCTGAAGCTCTGGCTGCTAAATCTGAGGCTTTCCTTCCAATTTCAAGCTGCAAAGCACTTGCTGAATTGCAGGGAAAGTCCGGGAGGCATTTGCTCTGCTGGCACACTTTCTCCTTCCTAGACAGAGTGGAAAAGCTTTTCCCTGCCGTGTAGGCGACAAGAGACGCATTAGACGGGCATCCGGAGCTGTCCGAAGGTAAGCGCCTGTTCCCGGCCTCTTTCGGCACAAGCCCCCGCTCCGGAGCGCACCGCGGCCGGCCGGAGGCTCTCTGCCGGCGAAGGTGCCGCTTCTCCGGCAAGGAAGCCTCAGCCGCTTCTCCTGCACACGGAGAGCGTGCTAGCTGCTGAAACGTGAAGAAAGAAGCTGCAGAACACTGGCACTGAGCCTGCAGCTTTCCAGCGGAGAGAAAAAGCTACTTGAACACTCTGCAAGCCTTTCCACTCCCAAAAACATGCACATGGAAGGAGCTGCTGCAAAAGCGATGCTGTGCTCGCTGCTGCTCCTCCTGAAGCTCTGGCTGCTAAATCTGAGGCTTTCCTTCCAATTTCAAGCTGCAAAGCACTTGCTGAATTGCAGGGAACGTCCGGGAGGCATTTGCTCTGCTGGCACACTTTCTCCTTCCTAGACAGAGTGGAAAAGCTTTTCCCTGCCGTGTAGGCGACAAGAGACGCATTAGACGGGCATCCGGAGCTGTCCGAAGGTAAGCGCCTGTTCCCGGCCTCTTTCGGCACAAGCCCCCGCTCCGGAGCGCACCGCGGCCGGCCGGAGGCTCTCTGCCGGCGAAGGTGCCTCGTCTCCGGCAAGGAAGCCTCAGCCGCTTCTCCTGCACACGGAGAGCGTGCTAGCTGCTGAAACGTGAAGAAAGAAGCTGCAGAACACTGGCACTGAGCGTGCAGCTTTCCAGCGGAGAGAAAAAGCTACTTGAACACTCTGCAAGCCTTTCCACTCCCAAAAACATGCACATGGAAGGAGCTGCTGCAAAAGCGATGCTGTGCTCGCTGCTGCTCCTCCTGAAGCTCTGGCTGCTAAATCTGAGGCTTTCCTTCCAATTTCAAGCTGCAAAGCACTTGCTGAATTGCAGGGAACGTCCGGGAGGCATTTGCTCTGCTGGCACACTTTCTCCTTCCTAGACAGAGTGGAAAAGCTTTTCCCTGCCGTGTAGGCGACAAGAGACGCATTAGACGGGCATCCGGAGCTGTCCGAAGGTAAGCGCCTGTTCCCGGCCTCTTTCGGCACAAGCCCCCGCTCCGGAGCGCACCGCGGCCGGCCGGAGGCTCTCTGCCGGCGAAGGTGCCTCGTCTCCGGCAAGGAAGCCTCAGCCGCTTCTCCTGCACACGGAGAGCGTGCTAGCTGCTGAAACGTGAAGAAAGAAGCTGCAGAACACTGGCACTGAGCCTGCAGCTTTCCAGCGGAGAGAAAAAGCTACTTGAACACTCTGCAAGCCTTTCCACTCCCAAAAACATGCACATGGAAGGAGCTGCTGCAAAAGCGATGCTGTGCTCGCTGCTGCTCCTCCTGAAGCTCTGGCTGCTAAATCTGAGGCTTTCCTTCCAATTTCAAGCTGCAAAGCACTTGCTGAATTGCAGGGAAAGTCCGGGATGCATTTGCTCTGCTGGCACACTTTCTCCTTCCTAGACAGAGTGGAAAAGCTTTTCCCTGCCGTGTAGGCGACAAGAGACGCATTAGACGGGCATCCGGAGCTGTCCGAAGGTAAGCGCCTGTTCCCGGCCTCTTTCGGCACAAGCCCCCGCTCCGGAGCGCACCGCGGCCGGCCGGAGGCTCTCTGCCGGCGAAGGCGCCTCGTCTCCGGCAAGGAAGCCTCAGCCGCTTCTCCTGCACACGGAGAGCGTGCTAGCTGCTGAAACGTGAAGAAAGAAGCTGCAGAACACTGGCACTGAGCCTGCAGCTTTCCAGCGGAGAGAAAAAGCTACTTGAACACTCTGCAAGCCTTTCCACTCCCAAAAACATGCACATGGAAGGAGCTGCTGCAAAAGCGATGCTGTGCTCGCTGCTGCTCCTCCTGAAGCTCTGGCTGCTAAATCTGAGGCTTTCCTTCCAATTTCAAGCTGCAAAGCACTTGCTGAATTGCAGGGAAAGTCCGGGAGGCATTTGCTCTGCTGGCACACTTTCTCCTTCCTAGACAGAGTGGAAAAGCTTTTCCCTGCCGTGTAGGCGACAAGAGACGCATTAGACGGGCATCCGGAGCTGTCCGAAGGTAAGCGCCTGTTGCCGGCCTCTTTCGGCACAAGCCCCCGCTCCGGAGCGCACCGCGGCCGGCCGGAGGCTCTCTGCCGGCGAAGGTGCCTCGTCTCCGGCAAGGAAGCCTCAGCCGCTTCTCCTGCACACGGAGAGCGTGCTAGCTGCTGAAACGTGAAGAAAGAAGCTGCAGAACACTGGCACTGAGCGTGCAGCTTTCCAGCGGAGAGAAAAAGCTACTTGAACACTCTGCAAGCCTTTCCACTCCCAAAAACATGCACATGGAAGGAGCTGCTGCAAAAGCGATGCTGTGCTCGCTGCTGCTCCTCCTGAAGCTCTGGCTGCTAAATCTGAGGCTTTCCTTCCAATTTCAAGCTGCAAAGCACTTGCTGAATTGCAGGGAAAGTCCGGGAGGCATTTGCTCTGCTGGCACACTTTCTCCTTCCTAGACAGAGTGGAAAAGCTTTTCCCTGCCGTGTAGGCGACAAGAGACGCATTAGACGGGCATCCGGAGCTGTCCGAAGGTAAGCGCCTGTTCCCGGCCTCTTTCGGCACAAGCCCCCGCTCCGGAGCGCACCGCGGCCGGCCGGAGGCTCTCTGCCGGCGAAGGTGCCGCTTCTCCGGCAAGGAAGCCTCAGCCGCTTCTCCTGCACACGGAGAGCGTGCTAGCTGCTGAAACGTGAAGAAAGAAGCTGCAGAACACTGGCACTGAGCGTGCAGCTTTCCAGCGGAGAGAAAAAGCTACTTGAACACTCTGCAAGCCTTTCCACTCCCAAAAACATGCACATGGAAGGAGCTGCTGCAAAAGCGATGCTGTGCTCGCTGCTGCTCCTCCTGAAGCTCTGGCTGCTAAATCTGAGGCTTTCCTTCCAATTTCAAGCTGCAAAGCACTTGCTGAATTGCAGGGAAAGTCCGGGAGGCATTTGCTCTGCTGGCACACTTTCTCCTTCCTAGACAGAGTGGAAAAGCTTTTCCCTGCCGTGTAGGCGACAAGAGACGCATTAGACGGGCATCCGGAGCTGTCCGAAGGTAAGCGCCTGTTCCCGGCCTCTTTCGGCACAAGCCCCCGCTCCGGAGCGCACCGCGGCCGGCCGGAGGCTCTCTGCCGGCGAAGGTGCCGCTTCTCCGGCAAGGAAGCCTCAGCCGCTTCTCCTGCACACGGAGAGCGTGCTAGCTGCTGAAACGTGAAGAAAGAAGCTGCAGAACACTGGCACTGAGCGTGCAGCTTTCCAGCGGAGAGAAAAAGCTACTTGAACACTCTGCAAGCCTTTCCACTCCCAAAAACATGCACATGGAAGGAGCTGCTGCAAAAGCGATGCTGTGCTCGCTGCTGCTCCTCCTGAAGCTCTGGCTGCTAAATCTGAGGCTTTCCTTCCAATTTCAAGCTGCAAAGCACTTGCTGAATTGCAGGGAACGTCCGGGAGGCATTTGCTGTGCTGGCACACTTTCTCCTTCCTAGACAGAGTGGAAAAGCTTTTCCCTGCCGTGTAGGCGACAAGAGACGCATTAGACGGGCATCCGGAGCTGTCCGAAGGTAAGCGCCTGTTCCCGGCCTCTTTCGGCACAAGCCCCCGCTCCGGAGCGCACCGCGGCCGGCCGGAGGCTCTCTGCCGGCGAAGGTGCCTCGTCTCCGGCAAGGAAGCCTCAGCCGCTTCTCCTGCACACGGAGAGCGTGCTAGCTGCTGAAACGTGAAGAAAGAAGCTGCAGAACACTGGCACTGAGCGTGCAGCTTTCCAGCGGAGAGAAAAAGCTACTTGAACACTCTGCAAGCCTTTCCACTCCCAAAAACATGCACATGGAAGGAGCTGCTGCAAAAGCGATGCTGTGCTCGCTGCTGCTCCTCCTGAAGCTCTGGCTGCTAAATCTGAGGCTTTCCTTCCAATTTCAAGCTGCAAAGCACTTGCTGAATTGCAGGGAAAGTCCGGGAGGCATTTGCTCTGCTGGCACACTTTCTCCTTCCTAGACAGAGTGGAAAAGCTTTTCCCTGCCGTGTAGGCGACAAGAGACGCATTAGACGGGCATCCGGAGCTGTCCGAAGGTAAGCGCCTGTTGCCGGCCTCTTTCGGCACAAGCCCCCGCTCCGGAGCGCACCGCAGCCGGCCGGAAGCTCTCTGCCGGCGAAGGTGCCGCTTCTCCGGCAAGGAAGCCTCAGCCGCTTCTCCTGCACACGGAGAGCGTGCTAGCTGCTGAAACGTGAAGAAAGAAGCTGCAGAACACTGGCACTGAGCGTGCAGCTTTCCAGCGGAGAGAAAAAGCTACTTGAACACTCTGCAAGCCTTTCCACTCCCAAAAACATGCACATGGAAGGAGCTGCTGCAAAAG
This sequence comes from Fringilla coelebs, assembly GCF_963513975.1. NCBI lineage: Eukaryota > Metazoa > Chordata > Aves > Passeriformes > Fringillidae > Fringilla > Fringilla coelebs. The sequence goes on along the minus strand of NW_028167439.1, from coordinate 11,708 downwards.
CGATGCTGTGCTCGCTGCTGCTCCTCCTGAAGCTCTGGCTGCTAAATCTGAGGCTTTCCTTCCAATTTCAAGCTGCAAAGCACTTGCTGAATTGCAGGGAACGTCCGGGAGGCATTTGCTGTGCTGGCACACTTTCTCCTTCCTAGACAGAGTGGAAAAGCTTTTCCCTGCCGTGTAGGCGACAAGAGACGCATTAGACGGGCATCCGGAGCTGTCCGAAGGTAAGCGCCTGTTCCCGGCCTCTTTCGGCACAAGCCCCCGCTCCGGAGCGCACCGCGGCCGGCCGGAGGCTCTCTGCCGGCGAAGGTGCCTCGTCTCCGGCAAGGAAGCCTCAGCCGCTTCTCCTGCACACGGAGAGCGTGCTAGGTGCTGAAACGTGAAGAAAGAAGCTGCAGAACACTGGCACTGAGCGTGCAGCTTTCCAGCGGAGAGAAAAAGCTACTTGAACACTCTGCAAGCCTTTCCACTCCCAAAAACATGCACATGGAAGGAGCTGCTGCAAAAGCGATGCTGTGCTCGCTGCTGCTCCTCCTGAAGCTCTGGCTGCTAAATCTGAGGCTTTCCTTCCAATTTCAAGCTGCAAAGCACTTGCTGAATTGCAGGGAACGTCCGGGAGGCATTTGCTGTGCTGGCACACTTTCTCCTTCCTAGACAGAGTGGAAAAGCTTTTCCCTGCCGTGTAGGCGACAAGAGACGCATTAGACGGGCATCCGGAGCTGTCCGAAGGTAAGCGCCTGTTCCCGGCCTCTTTCGGCACAAGCCCCCGCTCCGGAGCGCACCGCGGCCGGCCGGAGGCTCTCTGCCGGCGAAGGTGCCTCGTCTCCGGCAAGGAAGCCTCAGCCGCTTCTCCTGCACACGGAGAGCGTGCTAGGTGCTGAAACGTGAAGAAAGAAGCTGCAGAACACTGGCACTGAGCGTGCAGCTTTCCAGCGGAGAGAAAAAGCTACTTGAACACTCTGCAAGCCTTTCCACTCCCAAAAACATGCACATGGAAGGAGCTGCTGCAAAAGCGATGCTGTGCTCGCTGCTGCTCCTCCTGAAACTCTGGCTGCTAAATCTGAGGCTTTCCTTCCAATTTCAAGCTGCAAAGCACTTGCTGAATTGCAGGGAAAGTCCGGGAGGCATTTGCTCTGCTGGCACACTTTCTCCTTCCTAGACAGAGTGGAAAAGCTTTTCCCTGCCGTGTAGGCGACAAGAGACGCATTAGACGGGCATCCGGAGCTGTCCGAAGGTAAGCGCCTCTTCCCGGCCTCTTTCGGCACAAGCCCCCGCTCCGGAGCGCACCGCGGCCGGCCGGAGGCTCTCTGCCGGCGAAGGTGCCTCGTCTCCGGCAAGGAAGCCTCAGCCGCTTCTCCTGCACACGGAGAGCGTGCTAGCTGCTGAAACGTGAAGAAAGAAGCTGCAGAACACTGGCACTGAGCGTGCAGCTTTCCAGCGGAGAGAAAAAGCTACTTGAACACTCTGCAAGCCTTTCCACTCCCAAAAACATGCACATGGAAGGAGCTGCTGCAAAAGCGATGCTGTGCTCGCTGCTGCTCCTCCTGAAGCTCTGGCTGCTAAATCTGAGGCTTTCCTTCCAATTTCAAGCTGCAAAGCACTTGCTGAATTGCAGGGAAAGTCCGGGAGGCATTTGCTGTGCTGGCACACTTTCTCCTTCCTAGACAGAGTGGAAAAGCTTTTCCCTGCCGTGTAGGCGACAAGAGACGCATTAGACGGGCATCCGGAGCTGTCCGAAGGTAAGCGCCTGTTCCCGGCCTCTTTCGGCACAAGCCCCCGCTCCGGAGCGCACCGCGGCCGGCCGGAGGCTCTCTGCCGGCGAAGGTGCCTCGTCTCCGGCAAGGAAGCCTCAGCCGCTTCTCCTGCACACGGAGAGCGTGCTAGCTGCTGAAACGTGAAGAAAGAAGCTGCAGAACACTGGCACTGAGCCTGCAGCTTTCCAGCGGAGAGAAAAAGCTACTTGAACACTCTGCAAGCCTTTCCACTCCCAAAAACATGCACATGGAAGGAGCTGCTGCAAAAGCGATGCTGTGCTCGCTGCTGCTCCTCCTGAAGCTCTGGCTGCTAAATCTGAGGCTTTCCTTCCAATTTCAAGCTGCAAAGCACTTGCTGAATTGCAGGGAAAGTCCGGGAGGCATTTGCTCTGCTGGCACACTTTCTCCTTCCTAGACAGAGTGGAAAAGCTTTTCCCTGCCGTGTAGGCGACAAGAGACGCATTAGACGGGCATCCGGAGCTGTCCAAAGGTAAGCGCCTGTTCCCGGCCTCTTTCGGCACAAGCCCCCGCTCCGGAGCGCACCGCGGCCGGCCGGAGGCTCTCTGCCGGCGAAGGTGCCTCGTCTCCGGCAAGGAAGCCTCAGCCGCTTCTCCTGCACACGGAGAGCGTGCTAGCTGCTGAAACGTGAAGAAAGAAGCTGCAGAACACTGGCACTGAGCGTGCAGCTTTCCAGCGGAGAGAAAAAGCTACTTGAACACTCTGCAAGCCTTTCCACTCCCAAAAACATGCACATGGAAGGAGCTGCTGCAAAAGCGATGCTGTGCTCGCTGCTGCTCCTCCTGAAGCTCTGGCTGCTAAATCTGAGGCTTTCCTTCCAATTTCAAGCTGCAAAGCACTTGCTGAATTGCAGGGAAAGTCCGGGAGGCATTTGCTCTGCTGGCACACTTTCTCCTTCCTAGACAGAGTGGAAAAGCTTTTCCCTGCCGTGTAGGCGACAAGAGACGCATTAGACGGGCATCCGGAGCTGTCCGAAGGTAAGCGCCTCTTCCCGGCCTCTTTCGGCACAAGCCCCCGCTCCGGAGCGCACCGCGGCCGGCCGGAGGCTCTCTGCCGGCGAAGGTGCCTCGTCTCCGGCAAGGAAGCCTCAGCCGCTTCTCCTGCACACGGAGAGCGTGCTAGCTGCTGAAACGTGAAGAAAGAAGCTGCAGAACACTGGCACTGAGCCTGCAGCTTTCCAGCGGAGAGAAAAAGCTACTTGAACACTCTGCAAGCCTTTCCACTCCCAAAAACATGCACATGGAAGGAGCTGCTGCAAAAGCGATGCTGTGCTCGCTGCTGCTCCTCCTGAAGCTCTGGCTGCTAAATCTGAGGCTTTCCTTCCAATTTCAAGCTGCAAAGCACTTGCTGAATTGCAGGGAAAGTCCGGGAGGCATTTGCTCTGCTGGCACACTTTCTCCTTCCTAGACAGAGTGGAAAAGCTTTTCCCTGCCGTGTAGGCGACAAGAGACGCATTAGACGGGCATCCGGAGCTGTCCGAAAGGTAAGCGCCTGTTCCGGCCTCTTTCGGCACAAGCCCCCGCTCCGGAGCGCACCGCGGCCGGCCGGAGGCTCTCTGCCGGCGAAGGTGCCGCTTCTCCGGCAAGGAAGCCTCAGCCGCTTCTCCTGCACACGGAGAGCGTGCTAGGTGCTGAAACGTGAAGAAAGAAGCTGCAGAACACTGGCACTGAGCGTGCAGCTTTCCAGCGGAGAGAAAAAGCTACTTGAACACTCTGCAAGCCTTTCACTCCCAAAAACATGCACATGGAAGGAGCTGCTGCAAAAGCGATGCTGTGCTCGCTGCTGCTCCTCCTGAAGCTCTGGCTGCTAAATCTGAGGCTTTCCTTCCAATTTCAAGCTGCAAAGCACTTGCTGAATTGCAGGGAAAGTCCGGGAGGCATTTGCTCTGCTGGCACACTTTCTCCTTCCTAGACAGAGTGGAAAAGCTTTTCCCTGCCGTGTAGGCGACAAGAGACGCATTAGACGGGCATCCGGAGCTGTCCGAAGGTAAGCGCCTGTTGCCGGCCTCTTTCGGCACAAGCCCCCGCTCCGGAGCGCACCGCGGCCGGCCGGAGGCTCTCTGCCGGCGAAGGTGCCTCGTCTCCGGCAAGGAAGCCTCAGCCGCTTCTCCTGCACACGGAGAGCGTGCTAGCTGCTGAAACGTGAAGAAAGAAGCTGCAGAACACTGGCACTGAGCGTGCAGCTTTCCAGCGGAGAGAAAAAGCTACTTGAACACTCTGCAAGCCTTTCCACTCCCAAAAACATGCACATGGAAGGAGCTGCTGCAAAAGCGATGCTGTGCTCGCTGCTGCTCCTCCTGAAGCTCTGGCTGCTAAATCTGAGGCTTTCCTTCCAATTTCAAGCTGCAAAGCACTTGCTGAATTGCAGGGAAAGTCCGGGAGGCATTTGCTCTGCTGGCACACTTTCTCCTTCCTAGACAGAGTGGAAAAGCTTTTCCCTGCCGTGTAGGCGACAAGAGACGCATTAGACGGGCATCCGGAGCTGTCCGAAGGTAAGCGCCTCTTCCCGGCCTCTTTCGGCACAAGCCCCCGCTCCGGAGCGCACCGCGGCCGGCCGGAGGCTCTCTGCCGGCGAAGGTGCCTCGTCTCCGGCAAGGAAGCCTCAGCCGCTTCTCCTGCACACGGAGAGCGTGCTAGCTGCTGAAACGTGAAGAAAGAAGCTGCAGAACACTGGCACTGAGCCTGCAGCTTTCCAGCGGAGAGAAAAAGCTACTTGAACACTCTGCAAGCCTTTCCACTCCCAAAAACATGCACATGGAAGGAGCTGCTGCAAAAGCGATGCTGTGCTCGCTGCTGCTCCTCCTGAAGCTCTGGCTGCTAAATCTGAGGCTTTCCTTCCAATTTCAAGCTGCAAAGCACTTGCTGAATTGCAGGGAAAGTCCGGGAGGCATTTGCTCTGCTGGCACACTTTCTCCTTCCTAGACAGAGTGGAAAAGCTTTTCCCCTGCCGTGTAGGCGACAAGAGACGCATTAGACGGGCATCCGGAGCTGTCCGAAGGTAAGCGCCTGTTCCCGGCCTCTTTCGGCACAAGCCCCCGCTCCGGAGCGCACCGCGGCCGGCCGGAGGCTCTCTGCCGGCGAAGGTGCCTCGTCTCCGGCAAGGAAGCCTCAGCCGCTTCTCCTGCACACGGAGAGCGTGCTAGCTGCTGAAACGTGAAGAAAGAAGCTGCAGAACACTGGCACTGAGCGTGCAGCTTTCCAGCGGAGAGAAAAAGCTACTTGAACACTCTGCAAGCCTTTCCACTCCCAAAAACATGCACATGGAAGGAGCTGCTGCAAAAGCGATGCTGTGCTCGCTGCTGCTCCTCCTGAAGCTCTGGCTGCTAAATCTGAGGCTTTCCTTCCAATTTCAAGCTGCAAAGCACTTGCTGAATTGCAGGGAAAGTCCGGGAGGCATTTGCTCTGCTGGCACACTTTCTCCTTCCTAGACAGAGTGGAAAAGCTTTTCCCTGCCGTGTAGGGCGACAAGAGACGCATTAGACGGGCATCCGGAGCTGTCCGAAGGTAAGCGCCTGTTCCCGGCCTCTTTCGGCACAAGCCCCCGCTCCGGAGCGCACCGCGGCCGGCCGGAGGCTCTCTGCCGGCGAAGGTGCCTCGTCTCCGGCAAGGAAGCCTCAGCCGCTTCTCCTGCACACGGAGAGCGTGCTAGCTGCTGAAACGTGAAGAAAGAAGCTGCAGAACACTGGCACTGAGCGTGCAGCTTTCCAGCGGAGAGAAAAAGCTACTTGAACACTCTGCAAGCCTTTCCACTCCCAAAAACATGCACATGGAAGGAGCTGCTGCAAAAGCGATGCTGTGCTCGCTGCTGCTCCTCCTGAAGCTCTGGCTGCTAAATCTGAGGCTTTCCTTCCAATTTCAAGCTGCAAAGCACTTGCTGAATTGCAGGGAAAGTCCGGGAGGCATTTGCTCTGCTGGCACACTTTCTCCTTCCTAGACAGAGTGGAAAAGCTTTTCCCTGCCGTGTAGGCGACAAGAGACGCATTAGACGGGCATCCGGAGCTGTCCGAAGGTAAGCGCCTGTTCCCGGCCTCTTTCGGCACAAGCCCCCGCTCCGGAGCGCACCGCGGCCGGCCGGAGGCTCTCTGCCGGCGAAGGTGCCTCGTCTCCGGCAAGGAAGCCTCAGCCGCTTCTCCTGCACACGGAGAGCGTGCTAGCTGCTGAAACGTGAAGAAAGAAGCTGCAGAACACTGGCACTGAGCGTGCAGCTTTCCAGCGGAGAGAAAAAGCTACTTGAACACTCTGCAAGCCTTTCCACTCCCAAAAACATGCACATGGAAGGAGCTGCTGCAAAAGCGATGCTGTGCTCGCTGCTGCTCCTCCTGAAGCTCTGGCTGCTAAATCTGAGGCTTTCCTTCCAATTTCAAGCTGCAAAGCACTTGCTGAATTGCAGGGAAAGTCCGGGAGGCATTTGCTCTGCTGGCACACTTTCTCCTTCCTAGACAGAGTGGAAAAGCTTTTCCCTGCCGTGTAGGCGACAAGAGACGCATTAGACGGGCATCCGGAGCTGTCCGAAGGTAAGCGCCTGTTCCCGGCCTCTTTCGGCACAAGCCCCCGCTCCGGAGCGCACCGCGGCCGGCCGGAGGCTCTCTGCCGGCGAAGGTGCCGCTTCTCCGGCAAGGAAGCCTCAGCCGCTTCTCCTGCACACGGAGAGCGTGCTAGCTGCTGAAACGTGAAGAAAGAAGCTGCAGAACACTGGCACTGAGCGTGCAGCTTTCCAGCGGAGAGAAAAAGCTACTTGAACACTCTGCAAGCCTTTCCACTCCCAAAAACATGCACATGGAAGGAGCTGCTGCAAAAGCGATGCTGTGCTCGCTGCTGCTCCTCCTGAAGCTCTGGCTGCTAAATCTGAGGCTTTCCTTCCAATTTCAAGCTGCAAAGCACTTGCTGAATTGCAGGGAAAGTCCGGGAGGCATTTGCTCTGCTGGCACACTTTCTCCTTCCTAGACAGAGTGGAAAAGCTTTTCCCTGCCGTGTAGGCGACAAGAGACGCATTAGACGGGCATCCGGAGCTGTCCGAAGGTAAGCGCCTCTTTCCCGGCCTCTTTCGGCACAAGCCCCCGCTCCGGAGCGCACCGCGGCCGGCCGGAGGCTCTCTGCCGGCGAAGGTGCCTCGTCTCCGGCAAGGAAGCCTCAGCCGCTTCTCCTGCACACGGAGAGCGTGCTAGCTGCTGAAACGTGAAGAAAGAAGCTGCAGAACACTGGCACTGAGCCTGCAGCTTTCCAGCGGAGAGAAAAAGCTACTTGAACACTCTGCAAGCCTTTCCACTCCCAAAAACATGCACATGGAAGGAGCTGCTGCAAAAGCGATGCTGTGCTCGCTGCTGCTCCTCCTGAAGCTCTGGCTGCTAAATCTGAGGCTTTCCTTCCAATTTTCAAGCTGCAAAGCACTTGCTGAATTGCAGGGAAAGTCCGGGAGGCATTTGCTCTGCTGGCACACTTTCTCCTTCCTAGACAGAGTGGAAAAGCTTTTCCCTGCCGTGTAGGCGACAAGAGACGCATTAGACGGGCATCCGGAGCTGTCCAAAGGTAAGCGCCTGTTCCCGGCCTCTTTCGGCACAAGCCCCCGCTCCGGAGCGCACCGCGGCCGGCCGGAGGCTCTCTGCCGGCGAAGGTGCCTCGTCTCCGGCAAGGAAGCCTCAGCCGCTTCTCCTGCACACGGAGAGCGTGCTAGCTGCTGAAACGTGAAGAAAGAAGCTGCAGAACACTGGCACTGAGCCTGCAGCTTTCCAGCGGAGAGAAAAAGCTACTTGAACACTCTGCAAGCCTTTCCACTCCCAAAAACATGCACATGGAAGGAGCTGCTGCAAAAGCGATGCTGTGCTCGCTGCTGCTCCTCCTGAAGCTCTGGCTGCTAAATCTGAGGCTTTCCTTCCAATTTCAAGCTGCAAAGCACTTGCTGAATTGCAGGGAAAGTCCGGGAGGCATTTGCTCTGCTGGCACACTTTCTCCTTCCTAGACAGAGTGGAAAAGCTTTTCCCTGCCGTGTAGGCGACAAGAGACGCATTAGACGGGCATCCGGAGCTGTCCGAAGGTAAGCGCCTGTTCCCGGCCTCTTTCGGCACAAGCCCCCGCTCCGGAGCGCACCGCGGCCGCCGGAGGCTCTCTGCCGGCGAAGGCGCCTCGTCTCCGGCAAGGAAGCCTCAGCCGCTTCTCCTGCACACGGAGAGCGTGCTAGCTGCTGAAACGTGAAGAAAGAAGCTGCAGAACACTGGCACTGAGCGTGCAGCTTTCCAGCGGAGAGAAAAAGCTACTTGAACACTCTGCAAGCCTTTCCACTCCCAAAAACATGCACATGGAAGGAGCTGCTGCAAAAGCGATGCTGTGCTCGCTGCTGCTCCTCCTGAAGCTCTGGCTGCTAAATCTGAGGCTTTCCTTCCAATTTCAAGCTGCAAAGCACTTGCTGAATTGCAGGGAAAGTCCGGGAGGCATTTGCTCTGCTGGCACACTTTCTCCTTCCTAGACAGAGTGGAAAAGCTTTTCCCTGCCGTGTAGGCGACAAGAGACGCATTAGACGGGCATCCGGAGCTGTCCGAAGGTAAGCGCCTGTTCCCGGCCTCTTTCGGCACAAGCCCCCGCTCCGGAGCGCACTGCGGCCGGCCGGAGGCTCTCTGCCGGCGAAGGTGCCTCGTCTCCGGCAAGGAAGCCTCAGCCGCTTCTCCTGCACACGGAGAGCGTGCTAGCTGCTGAAACGTGAAGAAAGAAGCTGCAGAACACTGGCACTGAGCGTGCAGCTTTCCAGCGGAGAGAAAAAGCTACTTGAACACTCTGCAAGCCTTTCCACTCCCAAAAACATGCACATGGAAGGAGCTGCTGCAAAAGCGATGCTGTGCTCGCTGCTGCTCCTCCTGAAGCTCTGGCTGCTAAATCTGAGGCTTTCCTTCCAATTTCAAGCTGCAAAGCACTTGCTGAATTGCAGGGAAAGTCCGGGAGGCATTTGCTGTGCTGGCACACTTTCTCCTTCCTAGACAGAGTGGAAAAGCTTTTCCCTGCCGTGTAGGCGACAAGAGACGCATTAGACGGGCATCCGGAGCTGTCCGAAGGTAAGCGCCTGTTCCCGGCCTCTTTCGGCACAAGCCCCCGCTCCGGAGCGCACCGCGGCCGGCCGGAGGCTCTCTGCCGGCGAAGGTGCCGCTTCTCCGGCAAGGAAGCCTCAGCCGCTTCTCCTGCACACGGAGAGCGTGCTAGCTGCTGAAACGTGAAGAAAGAAGCTGCAGAACACTGGCACTGAGGCCTGCAGCTTTCCAGCGGAGAGAAAAAGCTACTTGAACACTCTGCAAGCCTTTCCACTCCCAAAAACATGCACATGGAAGGAGCTGCTGCAAAAGCGATGCTGTGCTCGCTGCTGCTCCTCCTGAAGCTCTGGCTGCTAAATCTGAGGCTTTCCTTCCAATTTCAAGCTGCAAAGCACTTGCTGAATTGCAGGGAAAGTCCGGGAGGCATTTGCTGTGCTGGCACACTTTCTCCTTCCTAGACAGAGTGGAAAAGCTTTTCCCTGCCGTGTAGGCGACAAGAGACGCATTAGACGGGCATCCGGAGCTGTCCGAAGGTAAGCGCCTGTTGCCGGCCTCTTTCGGCACAAGCCCCCGCTCCGGAGCGCACCGCGGCCGGCCGGAGGCTCTCTGCCGGCGAAGGTGCCTCGTCTCCGGCAAGGAAGCCTCAGCCGCTTCTCCTGCACACGGAGAGCGTGCTAGCTGCTGAAACGTGAAGAAAGAAGCTGCAGAACACTGGCACTGAGCGTGCAGCTTTCCAGCGGAGAGAGAAAAGCTACTTGAACACTCTGCAAGCCTTTCCACTCCCAAAAACATGCACATGGAAGGAGCTGCTGCAAAAGCGATGCTGTGCTCGCTGCTGCTCCTCCTGAAGCTCTGGCTGCTAAATCTGAGGCTTTCCTTCCAATTTCAAGCTGCAAAGCACTTGCTGAATTGCAGGGAAAGTCCGGGAGGCATTTGCTCTGCTGGCACACTTTCTCCTTCCTAGACAGAGTGGAAAAGCTTTTCCCTGCCGTGTAGGCGACAAGAGACGCATTAGACGGGCATCCGGAGCTGTCCGAAGGTAAGCGCCTCTTCCCGGCCTCTTTCGGCACAAGCCCCCCGCTCCGGAGCGCACCGCGGCCGGCCGGAGGCTCTCTGCCGGCGAAGGTGCCTCGTCTCCGGCAAGGAAGCCTCAGCCGCTTCTCCTGCACACGGAGAGCGTGCTAGCTGCTGAAACGTGAAGAAAGAAGCTGCAGAACACTGGCACTGAGCGTGCAGCTTTCCAGCGGAGAGAAAAAGCTACTTGAACACTCTGCAAGCCTTTCCACTCCCAAAAACATGCACATGGAAGGAGCTGCTGCAAAAGCGATGCTGTGCTCGCTGCTGCTCCTCCTGAAGCTCTGGCTGCTAAATCTGAGGCTTTCCTTCCAATTTCAAGCTGCAAAGCACTTGCTGAATTGCAGGGAAAGTCCGGGAGGCATTTGCTCTGCTGGCACACTTTCTCCTTCCTAGACAGAGTGGAAAAGCTTTTCCCTGCCGTGTAGGCGACAAGAGACGCATTAGACGGGCATCCGGAGCTGTCCGAAGGTAAGCGCCTGTTCCCGGCCTCTTTCGGCACAAGCCCCCGCTCCGGAGCGCACCGCGGCCGGCGGAGGCTCTCTGCCGGCGAAGGTGCCTCGTCTCCGGCAAGGAAGCCTCAGCCGCTTCTCCTGCACACGGAGAGCGTGCTAGCTGCTGAAACGTGAAGAAAGAAGCTGCAGAACACTGGCACTGAGCGTGCAGCTTTCCAGCGGAGAGAAAAAGCTACTTGAACACTCTGCAAGCCTTTCCACTCCCAAAAACATGCACATGGAAGGAGCTGCTGCAAAAGCGATGCTGTGCTCGCTGCTGCTCCTCCTGAAGCTCTGGCTGCTAAATCTGAGGCTTTCCTTCCAATTTCAAGCTGCAAAGCACTTGCTGAATTGCAGGGAAAGTCCGGGAGGCATTTGCTCTGCTGGCACACTTTCTCCTTCCTAGACAGAGTGGAAAAGCTTTTCCCTGCCGTGTAGGCGACAAGAGACGCATTAGACGGGCATCCGGAGCTGTCCGAAGGTAAGCGCCTGTTCGCCGGCCTCTTTCGGCACAAGCCCCCGCTCCGGAGCGCACCGCGGCCGGCCGGAGGCTCTCTGCCGGCGAAGGTGCCTCGTCTCCGGCAAGGAAGCCTCAGCCGCTTCTCCTGCACACGGAGAGCGTGCTAGCTGCTGAAACGTGAAGAAAGAAGCTGCAGAACACTGGCACTGAGCGTGCAGCTTTCCAGCGGAGAGAAAAAGCTACTTGAACACTCTGCAAGCCTTTCCACTCCCAAAAACATGCACATGGAAGGAGCTGCTGCAAAAGCGATGCTGTGCTCGCTGCTGCTCCTCCTGAAGCTCTGGCTGCTAAATCTGAGGCTTTCCTTCCAATTTCAAGCTGCAAAGCACTTGCTGAATTGCAGGGAAAGTCCGGGAGGCATTTGCTCTGCTGGCACACTTTCTCCTTCCTAGACAGAGTGGAAAAGCTTTTCCCTGCCGTGTAGGCGACAAGAGACGCATTAGACGGGCATCCGGAGCTGTCCGAAGGTAAGCGCCTGTTCCCGGCCTCTTTCGGCACAAGCCCCCGCTCCGGAGCGCACCGCGGCGGCCGGAGGCTCTCTGCCGGCGAAGGTGCCTCGTCTCCGGCAAGGAAGCCTCAGCCGCTTCTCCTGCACACGGAGAGCGTGCTAGCTGCTGAAACGTGAAGAAAGAAGCTGCAGAACACTGGCACTGAGCGTGCAGCTTTCCAGCGGAGAGAAAAAGCTACTTGAACACTCTGCAAGCCTTTCCACTCCCAAAAACATGCACATGGAAGGAGCTGCTGCAAAAGCGATGCTGTGCTCGCTGCTGCTCCTCCTGAAGCTCTGGCTGCTAAATCTGAGGCTTTCCTTCCAATTTCAAGCTGCAAAGCACTTGCTG